>NC_084467.1:89802500-90508750 GCF_027409185.1 Cynocephalus volans | reverse complement strand
ATAGTAGACATATAGCTTGTATTTAATAAATATCAAATAAATGAGCAAAATGGTATTATAATGTTAAACATAAAATGCTAAAGAAAAAGTATAAACTTTTTGGAAGGGCCAGTAATGTTAAGTAGATTTTTGAGGGAGGTAGGACATCTCAAATGCTTCAGATTTAGGAAAAAATTCGGATAAAATTTATATACCTGCTAACATATTATAAAAATACCTTCAATTGTGGTGGATGTTACAGAAACAAATTAGAATAAGACCTCAAGAACATTCCTAACTGTGAATATATTTTAAAGTATTGAAATCACAGTTTAATAATTCCTCATAAGTCCATATGGAGATACTAAACTAGGAGGTTTCTTGGAAGGGTTGCAAAGCTTAAGACAAGAATATTTTATTTTGATAATTTTTGTATTTGCATATTTGATAACTATACATGAGTAGGAGAAAAAAGAAGCCATTTTTGGTATTTCAGAGATCTCCAAAACAAAGATATAAAAAGGTCCATAAAAAGAAAAAGGAGAACTATATTGCCTTGATGTACTGACTTTAATTTTGAAAGATCACATAGCTTTTAACAATCTGACATACAGAGATCACTTCAACCTCTGCTGAAACACAATCGGCCTAGGGGTGAAACTCACCTGTTATTAAACTCCCTCTGGCAGCACTGCAAAATAGTTTAGTACAGAAGATAAAAGATAAGGTCAAACCTCATTAAAACTTCTAGCAGAAGTTACCATAGGGCTAGTGAGTCTTGGGAAAGAACTGGTTTCAACCAAACTGAAACTGCGTTACTCATATTAGATGAAGGAGATGGTATTTAAAACAAACAAAACAAAAAAACCCTATTCCATTCTCTCAGTGACAAGAAAGTAGGTATGTAGGAACATGGCCAGTAAAACACAAGCATCCACACCTTGTGTAAAAGCTTTTTCACCTCTCTTCTTCCCACCACAAGTGTTAGCTATTTGGGGGAGGGAAGAAGTGGGAAAAGGGACTATTCTATCATAAAATGAGAAATTACAAAAAATAATTTTACTACTTGTTAGAACATGAATTTGAAAGGGTTTATATGATCACCAGCTTTAACCACAAGTGAGAGGCATTGGCCATATGGCTTTAAGTGTTAAAAGTTGAGGTAACTCATCAGCTTCTTATGAAATGCTGGTTTGTAATCCTTTATGTTCCATCAGATCTACTTGTCAGACTGAATATGACCACAGTACCATGTAGGAGATAAATAAGCTAAATCACTACTAATTACTTAAGGAAAGGTAAGAATTGTACCTTCCCAATTTCTTAATTTACGTGATTCATCACAGGATTTCCTTTCTAACATACCAAAATTCAGAAGTAATCTGTGAAGAGGATGTTCTTGAGTGATTGTTTTGCTGAAATAACTATTGCATAGTGAACTTTTCTGGGAGAAAACAGTCTAAATGCAAACATATATACATTGTAATTGCAGTAATCCACCAGGAATAGAGGAAATAGAGACACATGAGTTGTGAGAATCCCATGACTAGACTGCTCACAAGTGGTCAGTCTGAAAATTCAGATCACCCCACTTTAGGAAAGATTGAGTGAGACACTCTAATGAGGAGTGCTTAATGGCTGCTTGCCCAGAAATCAGTCAACGGGTCTCCTTTTCAGAGTTTATCTCTCACCTCATTAAGCCAGTGAAAAATGGAGCCAAGGCTCTCTCAACTTTATTCCCCACAGACCTCTGACCTACTGAAGGGCTAATAGTGAAGAGCACTAACTTTGATTTGACAGTAATACATTCCAGGCAAGGCATGATAAATTGCAGAAGAGTCTGATGCCCTCAGTTCTCTAGGTTTTCTTTATATCTAAAAAAAATAAATAAATAAATAAAAGTAAAACATAAGAAGTAAAACATATAAAATTAAACATTTTCTGGAAGAACTCCCAGTTAAGATGTTTTTACATTTTTTGCAAGATATCTGTTTTACAATCAGGGTTTAGTTACTGCTGCTCTGATGAACTTAAAAGTACAGTAGTTTCATGTCAGTGATCTGTCATTGAACATAATCCCCTATGTTTAGATTCCCGTTCTTTCCTCTCTTGTCCTTCTGGAGCACTTCTGGTCATTCACTCAAACATTCTTCTAACTAGATAGTTATTATTCTGCCTCAAAACTTTATCCCTCTATGTAGAAATTACTTTGTTATATTTCAGATAAATATTTTATTGACATTTTATGTACAGACAGAAAAGTATGCAAATTGTCAGTGTATGGTCATCATATCATGCAAATATCTGTGTAAATCCTATCCGAATAATGAAATAAAATGTTATCAACACTGCAAAAGCACTTCTTTTGTTCCTTTCCAGTCACTATTCCATTTTCCATGAAAGTAACAGTATCCTGATATCTAACACTATAAATTAGTTTTCCATGTTTGAAGTATGAAAAGGAATCATAAATTATGTAACCTTTTGTATCTAGCTTCTTTCACTGAACGTTGTGTTTTTGATTTCCATCCATACTGCTACCTGTAGTACTTAATTGGCCTGTCTCTTGCTGTATGATGTTTGATTAAATGAATAAATCCCAATTTATTCTCTATTATAAGTTGATGGAATTTTGGTTGTTCCAAGTTTTTGGCTATTATAAAAATGATCCTGTAAATGTTCTTGTCCTTGTCTCATAATTATTTCTGTTCTGTTCCATATTTAGGAGTGAAATTTCTGGAAATAGGATATATTTATATTCAGCTTTAGTGGAAACTAACCAAGCATTTTTCAACATGGTTGCATCATTTTATACTTCTACCAACAGTGTATGAGCGTTCTATTTGTTCCATATCCTTGACAGTTACCATAATACATTTTTATTTTTATCGAAGTAAAAATTACACCAGATAAAAAGTGAAATAATAAAAAGAGGTTTTTATTGAAATAAAAGTACATCATTCCAACAATTACCCACACTGTTTATATGCTCTGCTTGTAAGTCTTCGTTCTCAGTTTTCTGGTGGCTACTTACTTTTCTTCCATTACTAATAATATTTATATTAAACCATGCTATTTACTCCCCTATTTGTCTCATTTTATAAACTAGAGCATCACATTAGGGATTGTCTAAACTTCTATACTTTTGAGAGTAAAAGAGAGTGTTGACTGGATGGTACTTTTTGGGCCAACCTATTTATTATATTATTCTTCACAGCTCCACTGATTTTCCCAGCAATTTCAAATAACATGCTGAAATTGTTTTTTATTCCATTAGCCATAGACCATCTTCTAATTTTATAGGATGGACATATTAGTCTCACATGGAGGAGTTAAAAATTTAGAGTTTAGATTATTTAAAACACATTTATTTGGTTCTCATATAACATTTATTTGATTTTCCAGGTTGTCTGGACATAAAATGATAAGAAAAACTGCCCATGTCCTTTGATGGCCTTTCATCTTTGCTTCCTAATAATTATTACTTTTAGTATGTTTGATGGAAATCACTTCATGTTTGTAGCTGTTTCTTTTCCCTTTTGGAAGTCTATAGGGTGTTCTTTTATCTTTGATGTTTTGAAATTTTATCCTACTGTGTCTATATATATGTTATTTTTCATCAAATGAACAATTAGTGAGCCTTCTTTTCTAGAATTCTTTTTTACTTTTTTTTTTCCGTAATATATCTCTGCTAAATTTTCCTTCCTCATTTCTTCTCTTATCTTAATTCCTCACATCTATAATACTACTCAGTGTTTTCCTTTGGGATTGATATTCTGCCTTTTTCTTTTTTCTATCACATTTTCATATTGTTGTGTTTTGCTCATCTTTCTGAAAGATGTCTTTAACTTTTTCTACCAAATTGTCTATTAGTTTTTTCTCCTACTTTGCCAATGATACTTCAAAAGTTTGTGGGAAAAGTAATTAAAAGTTAATATTAATCTTTCCATGGACTTTTTGAAGACCACTCATATATATAATTTGTGAGAGCTCTTTATTATACCTTATTATTTCCCATTCTTATTTTATAGATGTGATATGCTCTTATTTCTCTAGAATATGAATGACAGTAGTTATATATTTATCTTAGCTCCCTACATTGTCTGGATTTTTCAGAATTACATTTACACTATTTTTGTTTTTGAATTAATCCTAGGGAAGCACTGTTTCAAATTGGAAGGGGAGGAGAGAAGACAATGAGAGGAACATCTCCAGAAAAATTTAAAATAGAATTTCTAAATTAGGTTTAGATATTTGGAAAGGTAATTGTTACTCATCGACAGATCTACTGAAGAAAAAAAAATATCAGCAATGAGTATATACAATATGTGAATTAGATGAGACTAAACACTTCAATAATAATAATGTGAGCTCTGTCTATTAAATTTAATAAATGCCTTGGAATAGAACTTCAGCGCTTTTCTTTTCCTTCCAAAAATTGTGTCAAAGTACTTTATCCTGTGATGCTTCCCCGTCATTGTCCTCAGAATAAAGTCTTTATGCCTTAAAAAACAATATCTTTGCTATCATATGAGCATGAACTCAGGAGATAGAGTAAATACATTCATGTAGCCAGTATGTCATGTTGTACCAAATGTCTAACGTTGAATTTTAATTATCTATTCATGTTTCTTTCTCTCTTACTAGACTGAGTACTGAAAGACAGCAAATCTAATTTATCTTTGTATTAATAGCACCTGTTCAATGTCTATGACTTTGTTCAGTTTTGATTATTTTATTAAATGTGCTGTGAACTAGCGCTTTTTTTGACCCATTCATTTATAAGGTATGTCTTCTTCCACTCAGTCTCTTACAGCTTTTATAGCTTCTTATCTTAAATTCATTAAGAACCTAACATTACCATTCTTCACGTAACTTCACGAACCATATTCACAAAAAGAGGTCTCCTGACCAGCCAGACTGGTATTGATAATTATGATAGTAATGTAAAATAATGTCTATAATAATAAAATAGAGATGTCTTAATTAAGAGGTTATTAATCAAATAAATATAGTTGATTGTTATAGAGTCATTTGACTTAAATTCTAGCAAAATAAGGGTCTATATCAGAAGACAACTATAATAACTTTGGGTGGTGGGCAATATGACGCCAAATTTACCAGGTTTAAATGAAAACTAAGACTTTTCTAGGAGGTACTTCATAGCTCTCATTGTCAGCTTCAGATGAGACATTAATGTAGAGACCATGAGATTTTATGAGTTTGAAAGGCTGAATTTTCATCTAGGCACAATCAGTAAGGGGCCAGTTATAATCCAAAGATCATTTTTCACATTGGCAAGCAAAGACATCAGATGAGAGTCCTGTGAGCCTTACCTATTTAATGCCACAGTAAATGACACAGTGTAAACTCTATTTCATTCTATGTGCTAGAACCCATCAAGTTCAAGTGAGCAATAAAAACGTACTTTCAAACTCATCTATCCCTGTGAATAGTGACTATAAAACACTTTCTCACTTTTTTCTAAAACAAATGCACTGAAAGACAATAAGCAGAGTGATATTAAAAATAATAAATGTTTTCTTTTTGGAGGAAAAAATGTCTATAAATTCTACCAGATTCATAACATTTAAATACTTCCACTTTGAGAAAAAGAAAAAGGTACAAATGCATTCCAGCTATTAGTTCAATTATATAAACTATATCACATTTGAAAAATAGCAATCAATTCTGTAAGTAATACAGAGTATTTGCAAATTTTTCAAACTTTTGCCCTTTAATTTTTTTTTCATTTTGTTTCTACTGCTCTATTTACTGTGCATAGGTAACTCAAACAGATGGTCTTTTGTTAATTAAGGGCTAACATTCTTTTAGGAAAGTATATAAGAAGAAATACAGAAAATTATAAGTAAACAAATATCCTAGATACATTTTTATCACTATAAGTGCTTCAGAAAAAGTAAAAAAAATGACATAAAAAAGTGTGTGTGTGTGTGTGTGTGTGTGTGTGTGTGTGTATTTACATCTGTGTAAGAAGGAAAATTAAGCAAAGACAATTTTAAATTGGATGGTTAGAGAAAACTCATCTGTGGAAAAGGCCTTTGAGCTGGCCATTTAAATATTTGAACAGAGAATGCTCAATGTTGAAGGGAAAGTAAGGGCAAGGGTCTATGACAGAAAAGAAAAATAGGATTATTCAAGGAAGAAAAAATTGGCCGCATGGATTAAGCATCATAAACAGACGAGAAGAAGGGTAATACGTAATGAAGTTGAAAAAGTGTATATGGGTAGTTTGGAGGCCAAGGCCTGCTGTTTAAATAACAAGATGTTATGAATAACTGTACCCCTCCATAATCTGTTTCAAATATCACACGCACAAACTACCCTCCATCTTTCCAGATTCTTCTGACTTAAAGTCTGAATCTAACAATCATATAACCCCATGGAAACATAAAAGTTTTGATCTTCAACATTTTTTTCTCTCTCTCTGACCTCTCATGTACTCTTTTCCTTACTCAACTTAAACTCCATGGTTCATCATTCATTACAGTCACCACCTTGGATTCAACATCAAACTCGTTACCTCTCTTGCTTAATCATACTCCTTTTAGAGAAACCCCCAATTCTGGTTCAAATTGATCTCTCTGCCTACACTGTGCATAATATGTGTGGCTGAAGAACAATGCACTGTTATACTGACCGGTCTCGGTCTAAAAGTGTGAAAATAAACCAATGAAGGTCCTAGTAGTTTCAGGTAATCATACTGCTTTCCCTTATGTTGACTCTTTTAGTCTTCTGGATTTCAATTTTGTACTTTAGTCTCTGGACCCAAACCTCCATATCTTCATCTTACATATGTTTTCAGCCAATGACATGACTTCTTGTCTGACTAAAAGTATAGAAACAGATGAATGGCTGAGAAAATGTCAGAGTAGGCAGCTCCACGGCTTCTTCCCTTCACAGAAACAGAAAAAAATCAAGCATACACTAAATCAAGAGACAGGCAAAGTAAAAATGGAAGAAAATCTTTGTAGCATTTTTAAATGCCCTCCCCCAACCTCTCCCAAGCTCAGTGGTGTTCTTGAAGAGGACAGCCTGTGTTCTCAGTGTGAACTCCTCATTTCTGTTTTGGAGGAACCAGATGAGCAGACCATATTCCCAAACAAGGGTGTTTGCCTGTTCTGTCTTGTCTATGGGCTACTTGAAGGACTGACATAGATGACTTTCCTTGTTTTACCCAACTCAGAAATAGTTCATGGCACAAAAGCAAAGGACGTTACTCAAAAATTTTGCAAAGTGAACAAAAAATCCAGTATCTAGGGACAAAAGATTGTGATTGAGGCACAAAATAGAGCAACAAAAACCAAAGAGGAAAGACTGATTTTTGTGGGGGAGGGGAAACTAGGGTATTGAAAGTCAACTTGTATACTATGGAAATTAGAAAGACATATGTACACAGGACAGGGCACATAGACAGAAAAGACCTAAGAACTTCCCAAGCTTTCATCTCTGGTTAATCTCTAGGCTTAATGTAAGAACAAAGAGAAGGCTAGAAAAAAGTTGTAGACAGCTAGGTTTCTCTCTCTCTCCCTCTCTTCCTCCCTTTTTCTTTTCATTCCAGGCATTCAAGAAAATACCTGTCAAAAACTAGCTGCTGATAAAGGATAATAGACTTCAGAGAACTCACACAACAAAGAATATAGACTTTACAAAAATAGTTTACACAAGTCAGTAAACAAATAGCTACAGACTACAGCAATCAACAAACACAAACCTGAGTGGAGAAAATCTGATTCCCAGAGTTACCACATTATCGTATTCAAAGCAGCTAGTTTTCAGCAGCAAATAAAATGAAGCATGCAAAGAAACAAGAGAATATGGTTCATTCATAGAAGAAATGAACAGAAATTGTCACTAAGTAAGCACAGATATTGTACTTATTAGACAAAGACTTTAAATCTAGTGTCTTAAATACACTCAAAGAACTAAAGAAAACCATTGAGAAAGAGCTAAAAGAAACCAGGGGAATAACATATAAATAAATAGAGAACACTGAAACTATAAAAAGTAACCAGACAGAAATTCTGGAACTGAAAAGTAAAATAAGTGAAATGAAAAATGAACTGGAGGATTTTAATAGTGTACTTGGACAGGCAGAATAGAGAATTGGTAAAATTGAAGATATAACAATTAAAATGACCAGTCAGAGAAGCAGAAAGAAAAAAAAAAGAATAAAGAAAAATAAACAGAGTCTGAGATACCTGTGGAACACCATCAGTATACCAATGCATGCATAATGGGAATCCCAGAAGAAGAGAAAAAGGGAAAGAGAGTATATTTGAGAAAACAGTGAGTAAATATTTCCTAAAATTGATAAAATACACAAATCTACAAATTCAAGAATCCCAATGAAACCGAGGAGGATGGACATAAAGAAGGCTCACACTAAATACATTATAATCAAATTATCAAAAGCTAAAGACAGAAACAGAATTTTGAAAGTAGCAAAAGAGAAGCAAGTAATCATGTACAAAGGATCCTCAATAAGATTAACATCAGATTTCTTATCAGAAACCATGGAAGCCAAAAAGGAGTGAAATGGCATTTTTCAAAGTGCTGGGGGAAAAAAAAAAACAAAAAACTGTCAACCAAGAATTCTACATCCAACAAAACTATATGAGGGTACTTCAAAGTTTAGGGAAAGATTTGTATTATCTTTTAATTCTATTTTTCTATAAGCTTCTTGACGTACCCTCATATAGATTCTATACAGAATAGTATATATTAGGGATCTTCAAAAAGTTCATGGAAAGGTTTATATTATCTTTTCATTCCATTTTTCCATGAACTTCATGAAGTATCCTCACAGATATAGGCATAGGTACAGGTGTGTGTGTATATATATATTTATACACACACACACACACACACACACACACACACACACACACACACACACACACACACACACACACACACACACACACACACACACACACACACACATATATAGTGCATATAAACAATGTAGAAGAGAGCTTTCTCAACAGGATGAAGATCACCTATGAAAAATTCACAGCTAACATGATACTCAGTGGTGAAAGAATGAAATCTTTCACCCTAGAATCAGGAATTAGACAAGCACACCTTATTTCCTCACTGTTATACTGGAGTTCTACCCTGTTAATTATGAAAGAATAATAAAAAAAACATCCAAATTGGAAAGGAACAATTAAAACTATCTCTATTCATAAGAGACATAAAATCCTCAAAGAATCTACAAAAATACTACTAGAGCTAAAAAATAAATTCATCAAAGTTGCAAGATATAAGACCAACAACTCAATAATCAGTGTTTTCATACACCAGCAATAAACAACCTGAAGAGCAAATTAAGAAAACAATTCCAACGATTCCAAACAATAGCTTCCAAAAGAATAAAATACTGAGGAATACGTTTAACAAAGGATGTGAAAGATTTGCTGTCTGAAAACTACAATAAATTGCTGAAAGAAATTAATGAAGACCTAAATAGACATCCATTGTTCAAAGACCGGAAGACATAATATTGTTAAGATGGCGATACTGCCCAAAATGATCTGTAGATTAAATGTAATTTTTATCAACATTCCAATGCTCTTTGTGCAGAAACAAAGAAACTGATTACCAATTTCATTTGGAATTTGAATAGCCAAAATTGCTTTGAGAAGAATAGAATTGGAAGACTCACATTTCCTGATTTAAAAAACTACTACAGAGATTAGTTATCAAAACAGTGTGGTACTTGCATAGGGATAAATACATAGAAGGGCAGAAACAAATTTAAAACCCAGAAATAAATCTATACATCTATGGCCAATTGATTTTGAACAAAGTTTGCAAGACTGTTCAGTAGGGAAAGAACAGTAATTTCAACATATGGTGCTGGAACAACTTGAATGTCCACAGGCAAAACTGTTAAAACACACTATATTCAAAAATTAACTCAAAGTGGATCGATGACCAAGAAACTAAAACCATAAAACCCTTAGAAGAAATTATATACATAAATGTTCATGACTTTGTATTTGACAATGGTTTCCTACATTTATGACACCAATGTATGAGCAACAAAAGGGAAAGAATAGATTAATTGGACTTTAATTTTTATCAAAATTAAAACTTTTGTGCATCAAAGGACATTATCAAGAAAGACTTTGTATTTGACAATGGTTTCCTACATTTATGACACCAACGTATGAGCAACAAAAGGGAAAGAATAGATTAATTGGACTTTAATTTTTATCAAAATTAAAACTTTTGTGCATCAAAGGACATTATCAAGAAAGTGAAAAGATGACCTCTACAATGACAGATAACATTTTAAAATCATACATCTGATAAGGTTCTAGTATTTAGAATATATAAATAATCCCTACAACTCAACAACAAAAAGACAACAAATACTGAGGAAAAACTCAGTTAAAAAGTCAGCAAAGACCTTGAATAGACATGTTTTTTTAAAGAAGGTATACAGATGACCAACAGGTACATGAAAAGATGCTCAACATATTTAGTCATTAAGGAAATGCAAATCAAAACTATAATGAGGTGCTACTTCACACCCTCTAGTATGGATATAATAAAAATAAATAAATAACAAGCATTGGTAAGGATGTGGAGAAAGTAGAAAATGTGCACATTGCTGATGGACATGTAAATGGATTCAGCTGGTGTGAAAAACAGTTTGGTGTTTCCTTAAAAACTTAAATATAAATAATAGTTATATGACCCAGTAATTCTGTTCCTACCTATATACTCAAAAGAATTGAAAATAGGTACTCGAACAAATCCATGTTCATAGTAGCACTATTAACAATAGATGAAAGCTAAAAGTGGCCCAAATATCCACCAACACATGAATAGATAAATTGAAACACATACAACAGAATATTATTCATCCATAAAAACAATGAAGTACTGATATATGCTACAACATAGATGAACTTGGAAAACATTATGGCAAGATAAAGAAGTCAGATGCAAATGTTTACACACTGTGTAAATCCATTTGTATGAAATATGTAGAATAAATAAACCCGTAGGAACAGAACACACATTGGTGGCCTCCAGGGCTGAGAGGAAGTGTGAATGCAGCACAACTGCTTAGTAGGTGTGGAGTTTCATTTTGAAGTGATGAAAATATTTTGTAAATAGATAGAGGTGATGGTCGCATAAAATTAAATGTACTAAATGTTACTGAATTGTTCACCTTAAAATGGTTTATTTTATATTGTATGAATTTTATCTCAAAAAAAGGGGGAAAAAAGTAGAAGCAATCAGAAGAAAATCTCCATAAGCCCCAATCACCACATCAACTTACCAGCATTTGTATTCTCTTATATTCACCTCTGTTAGCAAAGATGAACTTCCTTGCTGTCACCAAAGGCCACGAATTCTCTTTGTCCACTAGGTGCCATCTTCTTATTTATTCAAGGTCAATCTCTCTCCTCACCCTCCTGGATCATATTTTTTTTGTTCTTTAGTGGGCCATTTCCATCAGAATATAAGAAGCTAATATTTCTTCCATTTAAAAGATTTATAAGAAGAATACAAACAAATGAGAAGGCTTTGACTCACATTTTCTACCACCTTCCACTGCATTCCTTTGCTTCCCTTCACAACAAAATCCCATCGTGTAAAAAAGTTTTTAAAAGTAGCTCATACCCACTATCTCCTGTTCTTTTCCTCATTTGTGCTCTCAAATTGGGGATCTTTCTTCCAGGATAGTGAAAGGGAACTTTTTTTTTTCCTTTACTTTTTGCAATTCAGCAGTTTCCATAACAAATGTGCATTACCTTAGTAATAATAACAGATAAATAAATAATATTTTATTTGTTTATTTACTGAGTAATGACAGGTATCTATAAATATCAGATGGGTTTCTTAAAATAAGAATGCATAATAAAAAATTATTATCACTTTTAGTCATTCAGTACTTCTCTGTTACATTTTTAACTATACAGAGGCAAAGTATTATGACATACTTTATATTCAGAAAGCTAGCAAATATAAATCTTTATGTAATGTTGAAGTGACTGTAGTAATGAAAAACATTAATTCATCATTAAAATTTATTTATGATGTTATATGATTGAAAAGGGTAACACATTAAATTAATATTTAAACAGCACCATGGTTAATTTTCTGTGTTGCAACAGGTTCTGTAATGAAGGTTTTGCGCTAAAAATGTCTCAATAATAAGATGGGAAATAAGTGATGACATCACACTGTCAGGTAAATAAGAGATTAATAAGATACTTTCTTTGGAAGATAAGAATATACCAGTCAACTGAGTTTTATTAGTTTAATTCTATCTTAATGTTTTTATTTTTTCATTCATTCATATAGGCATGCAGCAAATATTTCCTTTGCTTCCATTGTCTAGGCACTATACCATGCACTGTAGATGAAAAGTCTTAATAAAACACTGTTTTTGCTTCAAGGAGTTTTCAGACAAGAGGAAAATGAATAAACAAATACATAATCAAGTGTAGTGTAGTAGGTATTATGATAGAACCATTTACAAGTTTCTGCGACGTGATTACATCAAAGAGGTCCCTAAGACAGGTTCAGGTGTTGCTTCCTACTGGAAGTTGAAATATTCTCTAGTATGTACAGTGCAGTCAAGAACAGTAGGTGTTTATTGACTGGGTTTTGGTAATCCCATGCTACCACCTATAGTGTTAATATTTATTAAATTGGGCTGTAGATGGAGGTTTGAGAAATTAGGCTGAATCTTTACCATCCCATGGGCATGTTTTAAAAGTTTGTTTCATCTTTTATTTGAGATTTTAGAAGCTAAGCAAAATTTTAAAAAATCCAGGTAACAAAATCATAGTTAGTTCTGTTATCAAGCAACATGAAACAAAAGCATTTAAAAAATCCCAGCTTTAAAACACCTACCTCCATAATACATCTGTAATTGTTTTTTATCCAAAAGCTGTTTTTTTCAAAAGCTTTGTTTTTAAAATTCTAATTATTCATTAAAGCATTTCAAAATGTATTAAAATGTCTTTAAAAGGGCAATATAGCTTACATTCAGTAGGAACTGTGACTTTTATTTGAATAATCAAGTATTTACAAGACAAGGAAAAAAACATACCCTCTCAGTTCAACTGTGTATAGTGATCTAGAAATACCATGGAATCATCACGATTTCTATTTGAAGGCTGCTTAAATACCAATTTTTACAGAAGTGTCTTTTCATGCATTACTTGATGATACATGTGATTATTTATGGTTTTTCATTTGTGTGTATATCCTGACTACTGACAGGTAAAGAGTGTATTTCAAAAGTAATACTCTCAGATGTAAGCTCTATGTCCTAAAATACACACAGATGGAAGGGCAGTTGGCTCAGGAAAACAGATCGGAACTTGTTCCATTTCTATGAGCCCAGACTTGCCTGAGGATTGCCCTAAATTGAGTATCTATAAAAGAGATTCTAAGATCCAATGTGGAGGCAAACTGTGAATTAGAAATGGTTTTTGCTGACATGCTGTTGATATATACTTCCTTCTTTGGAATTAGGCAGAACTTGGTATTAAGTAAAAGAAAAGTGGGGAAAGACAAATTGAAAGAGTAGCTTTTGAATATCTGTTATCAAAACTTAGGAATTAAGGAAAAAAATGGCACTGCTTCATTCGAGAATGTATTTCATAAGAAGCTTTACTTTCTTTAAAAATACAAAACATCTAATTTAATAAAGCTCTAAGTACTTGCCTGGAAGCAATCACCTGCTTATTCAAATTATCCCTGTGCTACTTATAAATACTCTGGGCTGGACAGGAAGACCAGAAACAAAGTGGATACAGATAGTATCCTCAGAAGGTTTACAGTCTGAGAGGGAAGATATGATTAAGCAAAGTAGCACAGCACGAGATGAAATGAGGAGAGCTACCAGTGAGCTTTAGATGAATTTCCATGCCTGAGACTTAAAATCTTTCATAGTTGCCATAAGAACTTCAGGTTAAGAGCCAGCTCCTTAGTATCTCCTATATCCATGGTTAATTACTGAATTTTGGTAATACAATATATATTTTCAGGTTTGTGATATGGTTTTACCGTGTCCCCCAAAAAGCATGTGTTAGAAACTTAATTTCTAGTGCAACAGTGTTGGAAGATGGGGCCTAACGGAAGGTGTTTAGGTCATGAGGGCTCCACCCTCATGAATTGACTAATGCTGATTACAAAAACACCTGAGGCTACGAGTTCAATCTCCTGCTCTTTTTTTTTTTTTGTCTTTTTCGTGACCGGTACTCAGCCAGTGAGTGCACCGGCCATTCCTATATAGGATCCGAACCCGCCGCGGGAGCGTCGCAGCGCTCCCAGCGCTGCACTCTACCAAGTGCGCCACGGGTTCGGCCCCTCCTGCTCTTTTTTTGCCCTCTCTTTGCCTTTGGATGACAAAGCAAAAAAGCCCTTACAAGATGCCAGCCCCTCAATCTTGGACTTCCCAGTCTCCAGAACTTTGAGGTGATAAATTTCTACTCATTGTAAATTACCCAGTCTTAGATATTCTGTCATAGCAGCACAAAACAGACTAAAACAGCTTATAAATGTACACATAAATAAAATTATACATTGTTAAATGCTAGGAAGGTCCTCATATGCAAAATCATTTCTTGTCACTTTAACATCCTTAAACACACACATACTCTCTTTCCATAAATTCATTCTCATGATAAACACACCCTGCTCCCAAGCCCACACTCACATAATACTGCTGGATCTAATTCTAATTATTTTTTTCAGAGCTCAGTGTAAACACTGAATCTTCTGGAAGATCTGTCCTCACTCTTCATCTGTGCTCACATAACACCCTGTATTTGTCCATTTAATAACACTTACCACATTTTACCATAGTTGCTTATTTATGTTTGTCTGAAATATTATAGATAATGAACTCTATCTAGGAAGAAACTATTTTCTGTTCATCAAAGAAACTTTAGCACATAGTACTGTTCCTTGTACATAGTAAGTACTCAGTAAATAATTGTTGAATTAATGGACTTTTACATGCACATAAGTTGAATGCACATGAAAAAACTAAATATATATTTGAATTATTATAATTATGTAGTGTACATTATATAATATTAAGTTTATATAATATTATAATATTAAGCTATATAATATTATATATATATTAAAAAGGACAACACCCTTGTTCAGAGTCTCAGGGTATAAATGAAAAAGATGTACTCATGATTTTCAGTATAATAAATCTGTGGCATAGTAAGATGGTTTTAATATGGGGGGGCTAGTCTTAAAAGTTTAGCAAATGAAACATTTATTTATAATTTTTAGGTGATATCGTTTTATAAATAGAAAAAAATTTTTAATTAAAAGATGTCTCTATAGGTTATATGTGAGGATACTTCAAAAAGTTCATGGAAAAGTAGAATTGAAAAATAATAATAATCTTTCCATGAACTTTTTGAAGTACTTTCATACATATGGTTTTCATCTGAGACATTTAATGTGCATCAGAACACCAGCAATGTGGCAGCAAGTGAAAGAAAAACCAGTAACAGATGGAGCTACTACATGCAGGTGCGGGACAGTCTGAATTTCCCAGGCAAATTAGGAGGGGCATAACTGAAGGGCATAATTTTAGCACAAACAATCCAAAAATGGACAGTCTTTATAAACATTTCACTAATGCCTTAGGGCTTCTACTAATAAGCCTTTTCTGGGGAAAAAAAAAGTCAAAATTTTGACTGGAGGGGATTTTAAAATCAGAAAGATGTTGAATTATTAATGAGCAAAACTGATCTTTTTCATTTTCTTCTCTAATCTGAGAAATCTTCAGGTTAGCTGTTTGAGGGGTATTTTTTTTTTCCATCTTCTGCTTTAGGCATTCATAAATATCGTTGAAAACAGCGTCTCAGATACCACTCAATCAAATGATCAAGGTCACTTAGGAGACTAAATTAAACTTCTAATACGCGTTCACTATTGTCGTTTCAGCACATTTTTGATGAGGCTGTGGAAGTGCTTGCTTTGAATGTCATTTCTACTTGCTTGCTAATGGTTTGTCTGCCTGCTTATTGCACATCAGATTTCAGAGCCTTACAGAATGAAATGAAGCCATCTTCCTCAAAGTGATTTTCCTTCATACTATATTAATTCTTTAAGATAGTGTATTAAAGATTTATTTTAAATTAGAGTGTAATTAGTGAAGCTCTTGGGTTACACCCTCACTCGAAATAAAACCCCATCCCAACTGTTCCATTTACTAGAGGAAAAGCTCTGGCAGGGATTACACCAAAGTACAGCTTGTTGAAATCATATGCAAATTACAAAGACATAGTTTGGTTTAAATTAGTGTAAAAGCAGGAATCAACATCTGTGGATATGATTTTCAAAACTGAAGTGCTGTAGAAGTTATTGCAAGTTTTATGTAGTTACAAATAGAAGGCTTGCAAGAGTCCCAAAATGAAACTTTTTCTAGATAAGAGTTCAAGTCATTTTCTGATTTGGGATTAGGTTCTATGATAGATTCTTTATTAGTTTTAAATCTAATGAATTCTGGGTTTTACCTTTTTGCCTTGTTTTCTACATCCTCCTGGGAATAGTTAACAGAGCAATGAAGCAGGAAAATAGCAACACTTTAGCATATAATGAGAGGCAAAATAGCTAAGTGATCTGCAACCTAGATTAACTGAAAGATGTTGCATGCAATGTTTTCCCAATCATGAAATGTTATCTTTTCAAAAATGAAATTCAATTTAACTGAATCAGCTTTCCAAATGAATGTAAGATTTTTCTTTATAAAGCACATGCATTCTCAAATTTGAAAAGCATTAAACATACTGCTAAGTATTACATATATTATATCATCAAATTAATTATTGATAAGGTAAAGAACTGATTGATCGTTCTTTACCTGTTCTATTTTTACAAATAAATTTGTTGGAGTTGAACAAAACTATGACATTGATTGCAAGCTATTTTTTTCCTTTTATTTCTTGCTATTTTCTTATTCAAATGGAATATTTATATATTATAAAGTATGTATCATTTTTGTTACATTAAAACTAATAAACACTAATATACACATCACCCAGTTTAAGAATTTGAATAAGGTCAAGGGTTCAGATTCCCTTACCAGCCAGCCACCAAAACAAAACAAAATAAACAAACAAGAAGTTTGAATATTATGAACATTCTTAAAAACCCTGTTTTTCTTTTTGGATTGTATCAATCTTTATTCTACCCACTATCTTGAAATTTCGCTTATTCCTTTAAAGTTTACCTCATATGTATTATGCACTCCCAGACAATATTTTTGATAATTTTCCATAGTCTTGAATATTTTATAAATTGTAGCATATGATGTATTAATCTACTACTAGAGCTTTTTCCTCAATGTTATGATGTTTACATCTGTATTTATGTTTTTTCACTTTCATTGCTATACAGTATTACAACGGTATAAGTGTATGACAATTTATTCATCATACATTTGAAATGCTTGCAATTTTTACTTTTTTTCAATAACAAATAAATCCCAAATGTACACAGTATCAACATTCATACTTGAAATGTAATTCTGTCTCTCCCCCACTATTCTTTTAAACTTTGTGCAGCATGGGTAAACTCTAACTATCTCTGCATTAACTCTACTAGAAACCCAATTTTTCACTCCACATTTGGGTGCTCACCTGAATTTAAAAACACAGCTTTACATCCGTAATTTGAACATGGAATCAAAAATATTAACCAAATTCTTAGTTTGACTGAATTAATGTTAAATGATCTCTTATTCTTCAACCTGGAGACAAGAAACTAGAAGTGAGGAAAAAATACTTTCCTCTTTCAATTCTCAACTATGAAAACATTTCTTTGTAGCAAATTGTATAGGAGTAGAGACAAACATCTGTGGTCAATCTCTTATGCTTAGCTGAAAAACCCCTCTTTCTATCACCCAGAATTTTCTCAAATTTTTTGTCCACTGTTGGCTACTTTTTTCATTTTGTCTTACATTCAGGACATTTATAGGTCTTATGGTTGGAGCATTCTTCTTATTGCAAGAGTGTCTGGCCCCCTCTTCTACTAGTACTCCTCATCCTATTAAGATACTCTTTTCAAAAAGTCTATCCTTACTTAAGTCTGGGTTTATTATTTCACCCCTGTTAGCAGCACCCAGAACTCGCAGCAGCTAGGGAAATTTCATTTCTGAAAAGAGGAAAAAAGTTAGGATGGTACATCATAGCATCCCCCACATGCATTCAATTATGTTATTTTTGAGGAAAATAAAATTATTATTTAAAGCTGGTGTTTTGAAAGTTCAAATGAAGTTTTGGGTTGACCAAATGCATTATAAATCTCCTTTAAAATAGCAGAAAATATACATTTTAAAGAGATTTCTTGTGTATTTTCTTACCCATAATATGCAGAGAACTATAATAGAAACATTAGTGGTTCAGAGCAAGTGGTCATAACCAAGTTACGGTTGTTCTACTGATTGAAATTTACTCTAATTTAAAGCAAAGTCATTAGAAAGAAAATAATCATCTTTTAAGCATTGGACTTGCAACTTCAGTGGAGGCCTCAGCCAACAGTATGGAAGTTCTGAAGGATTGAGGGGATCAGGCCTTTATACCCCCAGCCAATTAGTTGTTTGATATGGGCTATGGCAAGATCCGTAGGGCAATGGCTGCTCAGTGATACTCATGACAATGTTAACTTTACCTGAGTCCTGTGCTCCTATAAAATAGCTGCAGTTAAGTAACCTCCCCACACTTTGCATTTCTGGAAGTGGCTTATTGTAAAGAACCAGTTTTCTATATGTGACTTAGATAAGAATTACAGATGTTACCCTTGTATACCTATGACAAGGCTGGACACATTCCTTCCAAATTTCCATTCTTTTTCTCATAAATGATTAACTGAACTGTTTGTCTCCACTGACCAATTTGAACAAAATATCTGCTAACTTGACTTGTCCATACTTTAGTTAGGCTTTTCTCCTTCCTCAAGATGCCTGAAATTTTAACCACCCTTAAGCTGAAACAAACATCGGAATGTAGAATAGCCATTTAGTTGTCCCAGCACCATTTATTCAAGAGGCTTTTTCCCAATGTATGTTTTTGACATCTTTGTCAAAAATCAGTTGGTTGTAAGTATGTGGATTTATTTCTGGGTTCTCCGTTCTGTTCCACTGGTAAAAATACCTGTTTTTATTCCAGTACCAGGCTGTTTTGGTTACTATCACTGTAGTATAATGTGATGTCAGGTAGCGAAATGTCTCTAACTTTATTTTTTTTGCTTAGGATTGCTTTGGCTATTCAAGGTCTCTTGTTCTATATAAATGTTAGGATTGTTTTTTTCTACTTCTGTAAAGAATGTCATTGGTATTTTAATAGGGACTGTGTTGAATCTGTAGATTGCTTTAGGTAGTACAGTCATTTTCACAACATTAATTCTACCAATCCATGAGCATGGAATGTCTTCTCATCTTTTTGTTTTCTCTTTAATTTATTTCATCAGCAATTCTTGACAGCTCTGTATAGGGCGGCCAGTTCCACTGTTGGGACTGTAGCCAGCTTGTGTGGATGGAGCTGGTTCCAGGGGTTCTGTGGAAGGCCATGGAGTGGGGAGGAGCTACTGCTGGGCTGGCTGACTGCCAGTGTGGTACTGTGAACTCAGCAGGCCCCTGGGTAGTGTAGGGGGGTGCACACAAATGGGAGGCACCCCTTATTGATGGCCTCCCCACTCAGCAGGTCTGCCTGCTCACCTGTAGAGGGAGGGGGTGCCACGTGGGTTCAGACACTGGGGTCTCAGTTGTTCTATCTGACCTAGGCTTTAGGCAGTTGGGGTGGCAGCCCTGCTGGTGCCTGTGTTTATGCAGCAGATGTAGGCCGGGCCTCAGGATGGAGGGAGTCAGTTTTGTAGGTCCAGGACAGGCAGGGCACACTGTAGCTCTAACTGTGAGTTCAATGTCAAGATGGTGCTGTGCCATAGCTGCTTGGGGTAGGTAGGGGAGATTCCTCTCCCAAGGTTTCTTCTTTGAGGCCATGGAGTTGCACAAGCTTCCAGCTACTCTCTCCTTGGTTTGGGCCCTGAAAGGACTGGGAAACTCTCTTGTGGCAGGAAGAGCTGGCGTTCGTAGTGGCAGTGGAAACAGCTAGAGTTTTTTCCAGCTTACCTTCTCTCTGTCTGACTCTGAGCCAGTCCCTGTGGTGATGACTTGCTATGCTATCTATGATAGTTTTCCTGTCTTCTGCACTTCAAGATTTTGTCTCTCCCGTGGTGCTCCGCAGTGCATCTCTTCAGTTGTTCTAGTCACAATGTATCTGTTTGTTTGTTGCTTTGGTCTCTTTCTGTGAGAAGGGAATGAGTGCCAGACACTTCTCATTTGCCATCTTTCCCTCCAAAAAAAAAACTTTTTCAGATTTTCTAAGATCTCTGACTCACCAGCAGGACACCTCTCAGATAGAGCTGTATAATTTAGTGTGTCTCAATGCATGTGACAGGAATGGACTTCCTCATCTGTGACAAAAAGGTGCAGTGGATCACTTGGGGCTGACCACTTGTAGAGAGAGCCATTGAAAGAGCCCTACCTGGATTTCCCAGTGCCATTTGATCAATAGTATCAGTATTATCATGATTTATTTTCACAAGGTAGAATCTTACCAGCAATGTCAGTGCTATACCATATTGCAGCATGGTAATGACACAATTCAGTTTCACTACAGAATAAATCAGTAAGACTCATAGAGATATTTGCTGTGCTTTCCCACAGAATTGACCCTTGCCCATATGTTGTATATTTTTATATGATAGGCGGAGTGAGTAAGAGTCATTACAGTAGACCACAATTTGGTTCTTAGTTCTAAGTAAGTTGGGGACAAAACCAGTCACCCTGTCTTAGTTCACAGGTTTGTACTGAGACTGGTTTCCATTGTGTGCTGCCATATAGCAGGACCTGTCTTCCTCCTAGGAAAGGACACAAGTGTTCAAAATAGTTCCTATCTCTCCTAACTATACTCTAGTTATAGAATATATTTTATTCTGACCTATTCTCCAGGTAATGTTAGTCATAGTGCATCAGTGTAAATTGGAAGTACCCCTAGATAATTCCATAAGTTTTCAGGTACATAACATTTCCATAAATGAATCCCTTGATGCTCAACAGTCATGATAGACAGCCATTGTCTCATGGGTTTTTGGCCTCTCTCTCTGTATTACAGTAGTCAGGAGGGCCTTTTGGGTCAGGGTACAAGCCCTTTCCCAAAGCTGCATACAGGTATTATCCATCGATATTGGTTGAGTCTGCCTGACTCACTTCACTAAAGTTTTATCATTTTTCCAGGGTGATATGGATTTGTATTTGTGCATAGCACATTATGGCATGTTGGAGATGCCACTGCTGTAATCTACCCATTATAACCTTTCTAAGCATTTAGCATCCAGGTCTATAGTTACACAGTAATCTGTCTGCTGGGAGCTCTACAGTTCATGGTTCAAAAGACCAGTAGAGAGTAGTTCCCAAAAATTCATTTCTAAATGATATACTTTATAGTAGATACAACCTGAAAACTAAGAGACAAAAGATACTAGGATATTACTAGAGATCTACTCAATTAACAATTGGTCCAGTCTACCATCATATTATATGACAATAACATCTCCCAGATTGAGGCCACTCAGGTTTGCAGGCTTCCATTTGACCTTGTCAGGTTCTAAAAGCAGTGTTGTTTTGGTAAACTAAAGACTTTCAAGTGTATGGTATAATTGTGCTAAGAGACTATATTAGTCTCTTTCTCTGAGCTTTTTTTGAGATATCAATGTAGTAATGGATTTCCCTTATGCGTACTGACATATTCTTTACCCACAGCTAATATTTCTCATTCTTGCCATTTGTCATTGATTTTTAAACTCAATTTCCCACATTTGGAACGGATGTTATGTTTAGCCACTAAGCTGGGCCCAATTGCTGGCAGCAACACCAGTCTAATAAATGCTTTCTTCTCAATCCATTCCCATTTATATAGGATAGGGTCGTTTAGGTACAGAACAAACTAGTGGGCTATCTCAATCACTATGCAATATAGCCACATTACTATTCACTATTAACCCCAATTTTGCCAGATAGGTGAAGGCATAATCCATTGTCCTAGATCTTTAGTAATTCTGGTATAAAAAATTAAAAGGACACTTATGGATACTTAGTTATTTTTCTTGCTTTTGGTACCCATAATTATAGCCCTGACCCCAGATCCACTTTATCAGATTGGATAAAAGAAAATTGAGATGATGTGGGAAAACATTATGTAGGTATACCAGAATTCTGTTTGTATTAGTCAAGGTGGTCTAAAGAAACAGAACCAATAGAATATATATATGTGTGTGTATGCATGTGTGTGTATATGTATGTATGTGTATATATGCATATGTACATGTATATATGTATATCTATGTATGTGTATATATGTATGTGTGTGTATATGTATATGTATATACACAGATGAAGAGACAGAGAGAATTTTTTTAAAAAAATTGGCTCATGTGATTGTGGAAGCTGCAAGTACAAAATCGGTAGGGTAATGGAGACCCCGCAAAGAGATGCCATATGAGTTCAAAGACCATGTGCTGGCAGAATGTCCTCTTTCTAGGGAAAGATCAGACTTTTTCTATTAAAGCCTTCAACTGATTAGATGAAGCCTACCCACATTACACAGAGCAATCTGGTCTACTCAAAACCCACTGCTTAAAATAAGGGTTAATCTCATTCCCCACCCCCCAAAAAATACCTTCACGAAAGCATCTAGAATATAATGATTGACAAAATATCTGGTTCTATGGTCTGAATATTTGTGTCACCCCAAAATCCATATGTTGAAATCCTAATCTTTGAGGTGATGGTATTAGGAAGTAGGGTCTTTGGAGCGATCATTAGGCCATGAGAGTTAGAACCCTCATAAATGGGACTAGTGCCTCTATAAAAGAGGCCCAGAGGAGTCGGTTTGCTCTTCCCTCCATGTGATCATACAGGGACAATGTGCTGTCTATGAACCAGGAAGTGAAACTTCATCAGACACTGAATCTGCCAGTGCCTTCATCTTGGACTTCTCTGTCTCTAGTACTGTAAAAAATAAATTTCTGTTGTTTATAAGCCACCAGTCTATGGTATTTTGTTATAGCAACCTGAATGAACTAGGATATCTGAGTTCTGTGGTCAAGGCCAGTTGACACATAAAGTTAACCATCATATCTTGTTTCCCAGATCTCCCCCCCTCAATAAAAAGCATGGAATTCTGTCTCATAGAGAACCCTCTGTCGGTCCATCTCACACTGAGATAAGTGCACATTCATGAAGGCATAAAAACTTTCATGTCTTCATGAAAGATAAACCAAACTTTCATGTCTTCATCTCCCCCCATTTTCACAAAAAAGTGTTTCATTGTTATTTCAATTCTCTACCAAACCACTGCTGGAAGATGATATAAGCCATGATATGTCCATTGTATGTAATATCTCCTTGACTATTTTTGGACACTGTGTGCAGTAAAATGTGTTCCTTGGTCTGAAGAAATGTAACTCATCAGTCTAAATTGGTATAGTATTGCTATAGCACCTTCTGTTCCTAGACTTCACGTATACAAAAATGCTTTTATTAGGCAAAATATTCCAAGGGTCTAGTGATCTTGTCCCAGGGGTTGTCCAAGAGTCAATCCTGAAGAGAGTCATTTCTTTAGAACGTGCAGGGTTTGAGCAACATAGGCCTGCTAAGATAACCCTTCCTGCCAGGGTCTTAATAAATACAACATTCTCTCTCACTCTCTCTCTCTCTTCCTATTTCCCCAGTAGAAAACTCTGAAGTGAATCAGGTGAAGGAAAGAGGAAAAAGAGGCAATAGAAAGATTATCAGATTAAATCTTTTTATCTTAATGAGCTTCATTGTACAGTATACTGATTATCATCTCCCCAGAAAGAAACAATAAAATCTAAGATAAAAGGGACTTCAGGTTAGAAAATACAAAAGGGTGTTTGAGACAATTGTTAGTTCGTGCCTCTGAAGATCACACTTCATTTACTTTCATTCTCCCTCAGCAAGAGATAAAACCCATTTCATAATCTTGCAAATAAATGTAAAATTAAGTCTGAGATAAGTGCTTAAACATACATAAATTTATTATCATGAGAATTTATTTATTATTTATTATTTATTATAAAAGAATTCAAACTTGTCTGGGTAACCAAGGAAATGACAGGGAAGAAGCCACAATCAAAGACTATAAAATGCACTAGACAAAGACAAGGGCAGTGTGCACACATTTGTGAGGCTTGAACTACATGATGGAAACACAGCCTCAGAGTGCCCCTCCTTCCATAGCCTTCTGCTCCAGCCACCCAGATCCTGGAACATCCACGGTTAACAGCTGGCCCAGTGTGAACCTTGAGAGCTATTGCTAGTGGAGGCAGAATTTACCAGTGGCTTTAGGATGTCAAATTCCTTAAATATCATTCCAGGGAAAAGATAATTTTTTCTGTTTGTTTTGTCCGTTCTCTTTTTGAGGAAGAACGTCTGGATCTTCATGTTCTGCCTTCTTTAATATCACTTCCTCTAATCACTTTCACATTGTTTAATTATTCCATTTAACTTAGTGTGATTTTCTCAGTCTCAAGCTTCATATTTCGTGCTGTCTTCAGATAAGGTTATTCAACTTTTATTTTTAATAACATGAATTTTACTAAGTACCATAGTGGTAACAGTTTAACAACCAGCTCTCTAACTATAATTTCAACATGGATACTGAATGATATTTTAATTTTGTTAATAAGTAAGACAAAAGTGAACAGCAAAAACGCATTTCAAAACTTCACTTGTTTGGCAATAACATGAGCAGTTCTTCATTGAATCAAATACTGGGAGAAATTTTTTGGCGCTATTCATAATGTAAAGGCTACAGACATGACACACCTTTCAAGTCTGGCATTATTAATATTTTCTCCATTACTTTCTCAAATTTAGACAAGACAGTGTGCAAAACAATAAATTAAGTTTGATTTATTACATTTGTCAATTTTGTGATATAAATGCTTATACCATGGCTTGTTCCAAGTCATTGACCCGATGTCGTTGAATGTGAAGCTAGGAAGAGACAAATGGTAGCACACCACTGTATGATATTTCCACCATGAAGATATAATAGACAAAAATAACCTAAAGATCACAAAAATAAAGTGTACTAAAATAACTAGAAACTGATACATTTTAGGTACCGTATTTAACTTTGTTTCAATACAATTTTAACATGATTCATCCAATTGTAAGTACATGGTTAAATTTATAATAATGGCTGTGTTTAAAAACCAGCTCGGCTCACATAATTTCCAAAAATCTAACAATCAGCTCTCTCTAGCCAATACAAGCTGCCTCTAAAATAGCACTGCTTTTATTTTTGTAACTATTTTATTTTTCTTTCTAGCTCCTTTCCTGAGTATTGCAAAGACATTCTTATTTCTAATCTTTTTGATATTTTTCATCTTTTGTGGGGGTCATTTTTCATAAGGAATTTTATGTTTAAATATCTATAGTTTCATTGGATTACTTCTTTTTTTTGTTTTTGTTTTTTTGCATGTGCTCTTAATCTGCTTTCTTTAGAATCAGTTTTATGTGGCAGTGTAAAATATGGTAAAATTATGATTTCATTCATAGCACAGGGAGACTTTTCATAGTATATATATCCCTTTGAACTTCTCGAATTTTAAACCATGTGACTATATTAACTCTTTAAAAGTAAAGTAAATTTAAATAAGTATGTATATTACTGTCTCGTTTTTATAACCATCTGTCTGTCTATAGCTATCTGAATCTATTTTTATTCAGTGAGTATTTATTAAGTACTTCTCATGTGCTAGGTCCTGTTGTAAGGGATTGAGTTTCAGAATCATAAAAATTTTAAAAACTTTATGTCTTCCTGGTGAGACAAACAATAAACGAACAAAAAAAATAAGAAAAACATAGTATACCTTATAGTGATTGTTATAAAAAAATTAATAAAATACAGGAAAATGATTGAAAATATTAGTACAGTTGACCCTCATTATTTTCAGATTCTATTTTTGCAAATTCACCTACTCCCTGTAATATATGCCATAGTCAACATGCACAGTGCTTTCATGGTTATTCATAGCTTGTGGAGAGTAGCAAAAGCTGAGTCTCCTGACGTACATTTTCCCAGCTGAATTCAGACAAGGCAATGCTGTGCCTTCTTGCTACAACAAATTACATACCGTAAACAAGAGTCTTTTCATGGTCTATTTAGTGCCATGTTTTCCACATTTTTGTGCTTTTTTTTTTCTCTGTGGAAATTTCACTGTTTAAAATGTCCCACAAGTGTTGTGTTGAAGCACTGTCCAGTGTTCCTAAGTACAGGAAAGCTGAGATGTGCCCTACAGAAGAAATATGAGTTACAGCGCTGTTGGCTGTGACTTCAGGGCAAATGAGTCAGTAATATATATTGAGTTATCTTTAAACAGAAACACACATAAAACAAAATTATGTATTGATCAGTTGATGAAAATGTTATGACCCAAAATTCATAGGCACCTAATACTGTAGTCTTCCCAGGAGCAATGGTTCAGTATTCTCTATTTTATTGTTCATGGTAACTTTATAGAACATAACGAATGCAAATACTGAGAATTAACTGCAGTACCATTGATCATAAGTAGTCACATTCTGAATAATTTTTAATGGCAGAAACAACATATGCTGAACAACTGGAATCAAAGTGTAAAAGAAAGAGAATAATAATTTTTTTTAGCTCAGAGAAAAGGAAAGGATGGACTGGACCTTCACTGAGGTGAGGAAGCTTGAGGCAGAAGCAGGCTTATGGGAAGATTACAAGTTAGTATTGAGACATTGACATTGCAGATTTAAATATACAAGGGTAGATGTTGCATAGGCACTTAAATATATAAATCTGGAGTTCAGTTTATAGATATTTACAATCATGAGATTACACATATTCACCAACGATGTGAGTTAGAGAAGAGCAGGAACACAATTCTGAAGCCTTCTGACATTTACAAGTCAGAGAACTGAGAAAGGAACAATAAAGGAACTTTAGTGATATAAGGAAAAATAAGAAGAATGATGTTATTTGCCTGCTTCTATAAATGACCTTTCAGAGGAGGTAACAATACAACTGTAACGGGCCATCCACAGCCACCAAACAAAGGGCTTTGTTTTTGCAATTGTCTCCACCCCAGCCATACAAACGTTCTTCTTTTTATTGTATGTTCACATGAGCATAAGCCATGTTTTATGCTCTCTCTTCTTCAAAGAAGTATTCTTTGTTATGACATGCACCTTTCAGTTACCATCTGAAAGAGAACTTTTATACTGCTCTACTACTCATCTCCCACTGTCTTTCAAACTACGTAAATTCAGATTTTGTTCCTCTGACTCTCTTGTAAGAGCCACTGGAAACCTCTAGGCTTCAAAATCCAATGACTATTTCTCAATCCTACCTTACTGGTTTCTCAAATGCATTTGAAACAACGGGCCATTCCTTTCTTAATACACTTTCTTCACTTGGCATGCTGGACAGCACACATTTTTAGTATTCTAAGTTCTTAACTTTCTCAGTATCTTTTGCTGGCACTTCTTCCATACCTGTATATTTCTGTGTGCCACCAGTTCACTCCTTAATTTCTTCACCCCTCTAAATACTTACCTAGTGTGTTCTCGTCCCACACTTTTGAACGCCAGTGTACTGATGACTCCTCAGAGTGTATTCACAACAATCATTTATTTCGGAACTTCAGACTTAAAAATCCAAATATTTCCTTCAGATATTCTACTTGAATGTCAAATAGTCACGTCAAAGAATATCTGTCCTTGGCTGAATTTTTAATTTATCCCCCCAAACCATGCTCTTACTTTAGTATTTTTCAACTCAGTAAATTATACTGCCTTTTACAGAATTACTCAGTGCAAAAATCTTTAGAATCATTTTTGGCTCCTCTTTCTCTCACACTGCATTGTCAATTGAACTGCAAATGCTTTAAACTCAACGTTCAGAGTAAACCCAGAATCTGGTCATTTTTCTCTGCCTCTATTTCAGCCTAGTTTAAGCACCATCTCCTCTCATCTGGACCATTCCAGTAGTTCATTAATCTGTCCTTTTGTTTCCAAACTTGGTCCTCCTCTCAAAATCATTTTTTTATAAAGCAAAGAGACATATTTTTATAAAGCAGGTTGTGCTCCTCCCTGATTAAATGTTAAATGTTCCCTGCTCAAATAGCTTTCAAGAGTATAATCCAAAGTTTTTACCAACGCTTGTGTGATCTAGGTTCTGCTACCGTCAGTTTTGCTTTGCTTACCACGCTGCAGCTGCACTGGCTTCCTTCCAAATTTTGGAAAATGCCAGTTATGACCCTGACTCAGGTAATGTGCTCTTATGTTCCATCTGGCTAAAGTGCTTTTCCTCCAAGTATCTGTGAGATTTACTCCTTTATTTTACTCAGGACGTTGGTCAAATGTCACCTTTCAGAATAGTCTTCCTTGGTCAACCTATATACTTTTATTATATCTCATCTAATTAAACGTAAGCTCTAAAAGGGGAGAATTTTTTTTGTTTCTTTACCACTATATCTAAAGTATTTAAATAGTGTTTTACATGAAAATTAATTAAGTTAATGCTTTTTAATCCACTTGATTTATTTTGTTTTTCCACTTTGTATAGTATATGCTTTATATCTTCATATTATAACATCAAATCTCATTTGCCTTTCTTACATATCTGCCTTATATTTAATGTATATTTCTGGTTTAACATATTGTACGCTACTGCTCTTCTTGAACATGCCCAATTTTTTATTGATAGAAGCATTTAGCTTATTCATTCATTTATTCAGAAAGTTCATTACCTTTTATAGATTCTTTAATGCATATGACTAGAGGAAGAGCATTACAGGAGGCAATATCATAATGGCTATTCTTGACCAAAATAAAAAAAATTATCACATTTTTTCAAGAAGGTTTATCACATTTTTTCAAGAAAGCATGGAAGATATAACACATTTTTAATTATCTCCAGATCATGACTTTTCTAGTACTAGCACCAATCCAAAGAAATAAGAAATAGGAGCACATTATATGATAGTACGATCCTCTTTTATTTTTTGGATGTTACAAGTCTCCCATGAGAAGAATTATCAAAAAATGAGTCCCACATAGACACTAATATGAAGTAATTTTGTGGCTGTTGGACGTTTGTCTTCACATGCTTATATTTTGGGGTTTGTGAGGATACTTTGTGCCTTAGTTCATTTTGTGGTGCTATAACAGAATATCACAGACTGGGCGGTTTAGAAAGAAAATAAATTTATTTCTTACAGTTGTGGAGGCTGGGAAATCCAAAATCAAGGAGCTTACATCTGCTGGGGGCCTTTGTGCTATGTCATCTCATGGCAGAGGATAATGACATTAATCCATTCATAAGGGCAGAGTCCTCATGACCTAATGACCTCTCAACACTCTCTGTCGCATTGGGGATTAAGTTTCCAACAAATGAACTTTGGGGGATATATTCAAACCACAGTACCATGTTACTTAGTTTAATTGTAAATGTGTTCCATGGTTCTCTTTGGTTTTATTTTCCAATTTTTCTGTCCATTTTTATGTAGGAATTTGGAAAGACTCATAAAATATGTTGTCCTCACAGCATATTTTATTTCATTCCTTCAAGAATCCCTTCATTTATTTTTTAAAACCTCTGTATAATATAGGCATTTTTATTCTTCTTCTACGGAATGGAAAACTTCATAAATCCAATATCATGTAACAGTTAAGTGTGCTACTGTAAAATTATTTCTACTTATAATATTGACTTCCTCATTTTTTATTTTTTAAATTTGTCTTTTATTTTTTTAAATTGTCTCTAGAAAACCCCAATTTTGGAGGCAATGTTAAGAGAAGGGTGCCCAGATTATTATGAATCCTACATCCTTACACATCCTTACAGATTTTAGGAGAATGAACTTCTTTTTCTCTCCCCCAAATCAGATATTTCAGTATGGTGTTTTCTTCTAAATAGCAGTGATAATGTAAGACCAGGCAATTCAGTATAGCTACAGTGATACCTACTTTATTTTTTAGTACTGAATTCAACCAAATATTTGGGAGAATGCACATACCATAAGTACTTAAAACCTGAAGTTAACCCATTTATACATATCATATCCTTCTTTGTAGCCTCATTTTTTGTCTATAGCATAAATCTGTCTTAAACACTTCCACAGACAATTCTACAAGTAGATCTATTAAGACTACATAACTATTATGTTGTGTTTACATGTAAACTTTTTCATTATAGTATCATTATCTCAATAGAAGTGTATTATTGCCAGACCAAATAGCATTGGAGTGTTTTATCACGTGGCTTTGACATTCTGGGCTTTTCACTATCATCACTGTTGAAGGTTATATTATTCAGTTAAATCTACAGGTTGCTTACTCTCATTGTTTTGCTTTTTCCATTCAAAAGACCTCTCTATTACTCCTTCAAAGTTTCTCCAAAATTTACTGACTGTGCCATCTTATTTCTATTTTTTCTTAGCCATTTAACATTTCCCTATATCATGTATTTGCTTTGGTCAATACTACCCACTCAATGTACATAGTGCCTAAATCATAATAACACCACCAATTGAAATAGTAGGTTTTACAACAGTGTGGGTTTGTTTTGGGGTTCCACAGATTAGCAGAGAAATTCTTTGGACATTTTATACACTTCCTTGTCTTACAATAATTTCTGGCTTCTGTAGCTTCACCTAAATCCTTTATTCTAGAATAAAATGTTTCAAAATAGGAAAAAAAAATATTTTCTGCTTCCCAGAGGGAAGATATTAGTAAGCTTTAGGAGTTGCTTACAGCAGATTTTACCTTGTGAGATGAAAACATCACGTCATAGTGCCATATCCCAACAGGTGGTCCATATTTTGTTGCTATAGTGAAATGCCTAAGACTGGGTAATTTAAAAAGAAAAGAAATTCATTTCTGCAGTTCTAGAGCCTGGGAAGTTCTACATCAAGGGGACACATCTAGTGAGGGCCTTCTTGCTGGTGGGGACTGTCTCCATAGTCCCGAGGCTGCACAGTTTATTACATGGGGAGGAGACTCACAAGAAATGGCCAAATAGCTTTTATAACAGACTCACTCTTGTGATATCCCATTAATTCATTGATCTATGGATGAATTAATCCATTTATGAGGGCACAGCCCTCATAATCCAATCACTTCTTAAAAGGCCCCATCTCTTAATACTGTTACATTGGTATTGAAGTTTCAACATGAGTTTTGAAAGGGACAAATGAATCGCCCACAAATAATATAAGCATGATATGCAATATTTCTGGAAATAAGCTATGATGTTTTCTATGTATTCAGTCCACATACATTCACATATTTCATCCAAAAATTTGTGAATAAAAGCAGATTTTTAAGGCCTTTCAAAGTATGTATTGAATGTACATTAAACTCCTTTTTTTTAGATGCCACAAAACACACGTCTACATCTTCAAAAACAAAAAAAAACTGTGTTTTTCTTTCTGAAAGAGAAAATAACTTTCAACCCACTTAAGACAATACGTATGTTTAATCCACGTATCAACTCTCAATTTCTTTAGATCTATAGTCTGTTTATTCCTTGAAGAATTTGGTGAAGCTTTAATGAGTTTAACATCCCTGAAAACCTGGATTTCAGTTGCATCTCTGTGGGAAATTACTTAGGGATTGTTTGAAAATGCCTTGAGTCTTATTACACTGTTGTTTTACTCTTCCTGCTATTTATAGCCACATGCGTTTTAAAAAAAATAATTATGGAACCCCTGCAGCATTTCTCATTTCTAAACAAGTCTCCAAAGACCAATAAAACATTATACAGTAGATACAAAATCCATTTCTAGGCATGCTAAATGAATCCTGTCGAGGAACACATTTCTGCATCTTCCACTGAACAAGTTCAGACAAGATAATGCCTAAAATAAGCACGTGCAAAATTTCATTAAGAAGAATTTTTTGTATATATATATGTGTATTTCAGTGCTGGGTAACAAAGCTCTCAAAAATTTAGTGACTTAAAACAGTGAAGATTTCTTATTTCTCACAATACTGTGGTTCATGAGGCTAGGTTGGGCAGTCCCTCCACTCCGTATGGACCAGCTGAGGTCCTTTATGCTACATTCAGATGGGAGTTCAGTGGGGTCTGAAACATCCAAGATGACCTGACTTCCTCCAGGACCTCTATCCATATAACTTCTCATAGTAATTGAATCTGAACTTTTTTACAGCATGTTGGCTGACTTCCAGAGAGAGCTTTCCAAGGTGGTAAGCCTCAATTTGTGTTGACACCAAATGCTGCTTTCATCACATTTGCCATTATCATTAGCAAAAGAAGTCTCTTGGCCAAACCCTGGATTAGTGTGATAGAAAACTACACAAAGGAGTGAATACCAGGAGATATTGTTCTTTGTGGGCCACCAGTGCAAGTCTATCCAGTTTAAACGTGTATGTGTCACATGCATGTGTTTAAAATTTCCCAAATACATATTAAGATAATTGATTAGATCAAATATAGGTACTTACCTTTTAATTAATTTTCTGAAACACATCCACTAAAGATATTATAGTTTTGTTCTTATCTTAGTTAGAGAGCTAAATTCTAAATTTTTTGCATCCCAAGTCTTTAAATATGTTCCTTATTAATTCTGTTCAGTTGGGAGAAATACCTACTCTCTTCATGCCTGTATTTCCTAAATACTTAAATGGATTTCAGTGATGATTAAACTACAAAGGATGCTGCAAATAATTATTCAGACTGTATACTGCAAAAAGTGCTGCAACTAAGGGATACAATTGTCATGTTATAAATTTGTATTGTTTTAATGTTTTTATATCAATATAAAATTATGCCCAAATGATGTAATAATTTGTAGATTTATTACAAAAACTTTTCAGCAGATGGGAATAAACTATCTTGTGTTAATAATATCAATATATCAAAATAATTTTTGAAACAGGAAAGTGTTCTTATTGTTATTTTAGGGTCTCTAAAAGAATGAGTTTAATAATCACCGTTCCCTTATTGATTAAACAGCAACTAAATAAGCAAAGAGCTACTTTTCTAAATGTGCAGACCGCTCATTATATCAGTGCACTGAATAAATTTGTCATACGGTATTTTCACTTTGTTTTGACTTGTTCACATACCCTACTGGAATGATATGGTTCACTTTCTATTTCAAGTATACCAGTACTTTAATTATAACACAAAACAATGCATTAGCTGATGAATATTCACTGTGAATAATCCCCTCAAATTAAATAGAAATTGAGATTTCTACATAATTATCTGTTAATTATCTCATAATGATTGTTTAATTTTTGATTGATTTTGTAATTAAATACATTAATTTTTTACAATTTAAAAACTTGTTATATAGTAAGTAAATTTTTAAAAATTCTAATGTACAGTTTTATATATTTCTCCAAGGTTGCAAAAAACATTATTTAAAATATAGTATCATTATCAGAAAATAGGAAATGGGAAAGCATTAGAGAAAAATAAGAGAAAGATATTCGGTGTTGCATATTATTTTGAAGAAAATGAAAGAAACACCATAAAAAAACAAATAGATAAAAATGCTTCTTCTCTATTTGTTTCAGCAGAAACACTTATGAAGCAGGGTATGAATTTAACTTCTGCTTTCAGGTCAGCCATAATAGAAATTATTTTTTAAAATGTGCAGGAGGACAGAACCATAGAAATTAGTTTAGCCAAATGAATTTTATAACAATCAAATTTTGTCTTAAAATTTGAATATTAAACATTATGCACTCTTCTTGAAAATTTTCTATTCATTAAGACATTTTAACTTCTCAAAGAATAGAACAAGAAGAAAATTGTCTAAACCTTTTTTATTACACACCAATTTTTTGAAATGGCAAAAAAAGCAGATACTAATTATTCATTTTACCTTTAATAATCTAGTATTTTTTCTGTGTCACCAATTTAGTGGAGATGGAAAATATAAAGAGTATCAGAGGTTACAAAGATTGACAGCATTTACCATATATCTGTAGTCAGCACAAAGAAAGTAAATGCTTAGTATATCAACAGTGACATTTCAATTTAAAATTGAAATATGAATGTAAATATGTATGACTAATGATGCCATAGAACAGAGTTCATATGAAATTTAGAAAAACATAATTATACTAATGTTGAATGCACAATATTTATGATTCTAACTTTTGATCAGGTGGTGATATGAGTGAGATATTCTATTAAATGCAGCAACTATTCTTACAGAAAATGAGTCATAAAATTTCATTTCATGACAGCTAGATGTGAAACTGTTTTATAACAAACTTATTTTCAAAAGTGAGTTCTTAAATATCCAGAATAAAATTGATTTTTTAAATTATTTTGTTTAGTAAATAAATTTTATAATGCTTAGATAACAACTTTATGTATATTCTAATTATTATTATAGAGAAATAAATAGATTTCCATCTAAAACTCCTTTCTTGAAGGACATTTTTTTTTCTAATTTGCACAAAGATGCTGTGTGAGTTAGTGGCAGTGACAAAAATAATATAGAGAGATGTAATCTGGGTGTCCTTGGATCTCAACAAATGCAAGGACAGATGGCATACCATAATTATAATAATGTAAATTTCCACTAGCTCTACCCTTCACCTTTGTACTCAAGAATCAACTTCTTTTCAAGTACTCATCAAATATTTGTGCAATCTTCTGGGATATTATATTTATAATATAGAAAATAAATTAAAAACTTAACTCATAAAAATAGTCACCTCCATGTGTACACACACCAAAACACAATCACACATTTATGGCATGTGTGATTTATGATACGTGTGATTGAATACAAACTCAGGGGAGATGAATCAGGAGATAGATAACAGAAACTTATACTGGCTGATAAAAACATGGCAAAAACAGTATAGGGTGGTTGAGTTTCAGAACAACTTGATCCTTGTGCCTTAAGGACAGCTAAAATCAAAGAAACAAAAGGAGTCACTTCTATGACATCCATCGTATGTCACAAAAAATGCTTTACAGGGTTTCCCAAGCAGACTTGTTCACTGAACTATTTAATATTTGCCCTTTAAACATGAGTCATATGCCTTCCAAATGAACTCAGAAAGTAAAGCTATCTAAAGAGGACGATTCTTACATTTTACTTAAAATTATTCCTATCTTCTGGTGATTTTTTATGTATTTTCAAACTCAATATAGCTGACTTGCTGTCTTAACGTTCTCATATAAAAGAAAATTTACTCTACCCTCCCCTGCCCCGTCCCGATAAATAAAAATCGGTTTCTGTCTCATCCATCCCTCTAGTTTTCTGCATATGTACAGACATTAACACTATAAATAACCTATACACTTTATATAAATCAAGAATTACTATTGTCTTTCACATGGAAGACACTGTAATTTCTCCATCTCTTTCTTTTTCATATTTATGAGAAAAATTGAAAGAAAAACATTAGCAGTGTTTCAAAAATGAAACATCACATTTATTTAAATAATTATTGACAAAAAGATCAGGTTGTGGAAGAAGAAGCAAGACTCTTTATGTTAAATATAAGCACAAGAATCATATATTCCACTGCTCTTGTGGTCTTCTATAAAGCCTAAGATTGTATTGAATACATCGGAGATTAAATGAACATTTTCAGGCTGACTAACACCAAAATGCCCTCTTAGATAACCCACCAATGTTTTACAATGTTAGACTTATGGAACACTGTGTAACTGATGGCATAAGCAAAGCATATATATTTGGTTTCTATTAGCAATGTGTATTAGAGTAAAAGAATGTACCATGAAATTTTTGAAAAAGCATAAATTACATTGTTTACCAAATATTTTCCAATATAGAGAACAGGTGATTTTTCAGTTCCAATACCCTCAATTTTCAATCTGAAAATTTTGGAATACAACTAACTCACACATTCCTTTATTTCTAAAAACACTGACGTATACTCCTCAAAATAAATTCTTATTCACACTTTATTTTAATCATGATTACTAAAATCACACGATTACTTTATAAAACTGAAATAATATATTCTTTAGAAACCTAGTGGCATAGAAGAGATAATTCCATACACATTCCAAAATACAGTCATATTTTGAATGGATAGAAATACAGTAATTCTGGAAAGAAACTCTACACGCAATTCTGTTGCTTATCTGACAATAACAAAATAATCTCAATGCATTATTTTTTAGGACTGACATTGAAGTTATTCAAAACTTTATACTAACATTTACTTCATAACTATTTTATAATCTATGATCTGTTAATAATTTAACAATGTTGTCATTATAGTATATTAAAAATGAAAGATGAATATTTGTATATAAGGAAGTTATTTGTGTAATAGAAGATATATTTGAGACATTTAAAGTAAACATTAATATATGTGTCAATTATTCAGAGATTTTTATCCAAATGTCATCAAATATTTAAATATGTATAAATATTAAGATTAAGCATTTTGATAATTATATGAATTTCTTGACTTTACTGTAAAAGGTTTCAGTTGTGTTTAAGTAAAGAATGCATTCAGAATACTTTAAAAAATTTTGTCAAACAATTTTCTAAGATACTATTTTTCAAATGATATTTGAATATATTACTGATGTCTATGTCAGTCATTGTGGAAGTAATTGGCCATATTTTTGGCTACCCAGTATCTGAACTCCTGTACTGTGTTTTATGAATTACCCACTTTATGAGTCTTAGTGAAAGATAGAGACACTATAGAAGCTGTGGTCCCCAGATATTCATTTTCCCTCCCTCTCATGGAGTAATACAAATGTCATGTAACCTAAGATCCCCCTAACCTAAAAATTCGAAATCTTCTCTGTATCATTCCAATTTTAGTATATGTGCTGCTGAAGCCAGCACACTTCTTTTCTCCAGTTTTTAAACTAGACTCCAAACCTGGTTAATTACAAAATTACAAAATCAAAAGCTAGGAGGAGAAACTTGCTTAAAACTAAAAAAACAAAGAACTATTGAAGTGGCAACCTATATTCACAAAAATTTGGTGAATATATATGGGGAACATACGTAGTTGCTAGATGAAAGAGAGAATAACAAAAATTTAACTGGATTAAAGTTACAAATATAGATATGCTCGTTACTAGAGACTCTGGAATCATTTTACCAGGTTGAGCAGGTGGGAGAATTGGTAATTGTTTGCCTAGATACTAGGTTAAAATCTGTATTCAGTTGCAGCCCATGATAAATGAAGATGTGATATCAGAAATAAAGGAATCTAAAGTAGGGAGATAGGAACATGGACTGATATTGTAAGATATAATTCATGCTCCTAAACTATTATTCCTGAAAGGACACAGGAGATACTTCTTTCATTAAGGCATTGAGAAATAAACTACTGAAGTGAGTACCTGTGACTTTGAAAAGCCTTGCAGTGGATGTTGCTGGTAGTTGGAGAATGCTAGTGGGGTGCTGCAACTGAAATGGACTCTTAGACTCAAAAGGGTATATCCAGATGTTATAGGAGGGGCAAAGGAGCAAAATAATTTTAAAAGCAAGTTTTATTTTATTACCTTAGTAGGAGACATGACAATCAAGATGGGTTTACCAACTTGAATTTTAGAAATGGCTATATATTCACGAAATTCCTAAGAACTAAAATAGATAAGCAACCCACCAAAGTTAAAGTTCTCCAGGTAAAGAGAAGTCGTATCTGAGCCCCAGGATACAGAGCCAATGCCAGTCACTCAACCAGACCAATAGTCAATTCACACACAAAGATCTTTCAAAGAAATAGAGGTTCTTCTCTTGAAGTAAATCTCTACAAACATTATAAATACATATCGTAAACTTTCCTTCTAGCCCACTCTAAATGTTTTTCTTTGATTTACTAGTCCATTTCTGTTGCCTATAACAAAATACTTGAAACACAGTAAGTTATAAAATAATGAAATTTATTTCTTACACTTGCAGAGGCTGGGAAGTCCAAAATTCAGGGAATACATCAGGTGAGGGCCTTATTCTTGGTGGTGACTCTACAGTGACACAGGATATCACATGGTGAGAACAGGCTGAGTAAGAGAGCTAACCTGCCCACTCGCCATCCTTTCAAAGCCATCAGAACCACGCCCATGCCACCCATTAAAACCATCAACTCATTCCTCCATGAATGGATCAATCCAGTCACTGAGACAGGGTCCTCACAATCTAATTACCTCTCAAAGGCCCCACCTTTCAAATACTGCAATAGGATTTCCCACTCTTTTAACACTGTTACAATGGAGATTAAGTTACAATTAGTTTTGAGGGGACGTTCAATCCATAGCACTTGATTTCATGCACCAAACTATACAATAGAAAATGGAAAGCCTCAGACATTCTGGAAGTTACTGTGCTCTGACTCTAAGTTTATATTTCTTTCCCGGGAAAATATAACACCACTTCTATTGATCATATTGAGAAGTAGAGTAGCCAATAAATAAATGGAGATATTTATTTTACCCAAGTTTTCTTCATGGTAGGTTGGTAGGTACAGATATTTTTCTCAGTTCCAGAGTATAATGACAGAATAATTATAGTGTTAACTTGTCCCCTAACATTAGGAACTGCGTTTATACAAGAAAAGTTCATGGAATTAGCTTTCCCTGTCAAAGAGAAAAACAAAAAACAATGCCACATTGCTGAAAGAATTATAAAATTAAATACCACCATCAAAGACTTGAAAGATTCAGGCTGGTGAATCTTATCAAATTTCCATTAACTTGTCAGTTTTGCAATTACAGAAGATAGATTGATTTAGCAAAATGACAATGAATTATTGAAACCTTAATTAGGAGGTGACTCCCATTACAGCTGCTAGTCTAGGTTTGGTTCTCTTTAGGAAAGCAAATCAGCACAGCATCTGGCATTAAGAATTCAACTATTGAACTGGTAAATGCTATTTTTGTGTAAGTCAATAAACAGAGAAGGCTAGTACTTTGTGCCAGTAAATAAGACATTATACTTTTGCAGTCTTGACACATAGGAGAGTCAGCACACGGGTCCTATAGAATAATTGAGTCCACAGAGACTTTAATTTTTTCATCATTTCAGAGTTGATCATACTAGGCCACAGCAAAGATCATATAGTAATGATTGCAAATACCTCATATCATTGTTCAGATAGAATCATGTCAAAGAGTAGGAAGAAAATCTCATGTAATTATGAAGACAGAAAAATGTGCTTTCACTTAGAGGGGATATAATTTTATATCGAGGGCATATTAGATATATCAAATTATTTTGAATATCAAATTCATTAAAAATATCAAATACCTTTAAAAATTACTCATATTAATTTAATATTTTAGAATTTATTTATAATGTATATATTTATGGGGTACGATGTGATATTTTAATATAAGGATTGTGGGAGGATTAAATCAAGCTAATTAATATATCCATTGCCTCACATATTTATCATTTTTTATGTGATGAAAATATTTAAAATCTACTCTTTTAGCAATTTTTAAATATACAGTATATTATTATTAACTATAGTCACTATGCTGTACAATACATCTCCAGAAGTTATTTCTGCTATCTAAAAGAAACTGTATCCTTTGAACAGTATCTCCCATTTCTTCCTACCTGAGCCCCTGGTAACCACCATATACTCTTTACTTTTATGAATTCAACCTTTTTAGATTTTACATATCAGTCAGATTCTGCAGTATTTTCCATCTGCGTCTAGCTCATTTCACTTAGCCTAATGTCCTCTGGGTTCATCCCTGTTGTTGCTAATGTTCCATATTTTTTAAGGTTGAATAGTATTGCATTATGTACATATGTACCATATTTTCTTTATCTGTTCACCCATTGAGGACATTTAGGTTGATTCCATATCTCAGCTACTGTGAATAATACTGCAATGATCATGGGAGTGCAGATATCTCTTCAAAATATTGTCCATTATCCTTTCTAATGAAATGTCTGTTTAATGTTTGATTAATGTTTCTATTGGGTTAACTGTGTTTTAATTAATAAAATATGAATTATTTATGTATTCTGGATGAGTCCTTTATTAAATAAATGGGTTAAAATAAGTTATTCTTACATTAAAGACCAGAAATCTTAAACTTGCTTGAACATGTCTCAGTTATAGGGAAAATCTATTTTTGATATGCTATTTAGAACTGTCTCATATTACTGTTTCAGGTTTATATGATGGTAATGTTATTGCTTAAGGTCATGAATCAAAGAACATTTTGTTGGTCAACACATGCCCATGAGAAGAATATTTTGTTCAGTCCTTTTTCCTAATATTGTCACAGACCTCCAACAGTATCTTCACAAAAAATAAATAGTTGACAGATAAAACCCTGCTCTGAATATTTCTTACTTGGAGAATTATCAGCCATTTGCAAAGTGTGCTTGTAATGTAGAGGAACTGGAGAGAAAAGAATAATTTAATAGGCCTTAACCCTAGAAATTGGATAGGTCTGACTAAAACAAATAAAAACTGTCTCTCTCCAAGATATGTTCACTTATAAGCAAGTCAAGGAACCAAAATGAGGCCACAAATGTAATCATTAAGACAATTAAATTTCCATCTATTTTCATACTATAGATGAAAAATAAGGATTATAAAATTAGCTTGTGTTAGACCAGAAATGAAATCTTCTGGCAAGGGCTATTTCTCAATGTTATCTAGGGTCTGCATATTTAAGTACATAAGCCCATTTTCACTTGTAAGTACTAGTTTTTCCGTGCTTTATTCAGTTAAAATATGTAGGTAGGCAAAGGAGAATTTTTAAAAATTGTAATTATACAAGCTAGTTTTAAAATCAATTTTGCTTAAAGAATCTTCCTGATCTATCCCCTACCCATTTTGTTACATTTGTTCCTCATTACACCTTCTTCAAATTCTCCAAATCAAATATACTATGTGGGATTCTATTAAAAGCAGCCTGCTGTTTTACACCTTCATAAACTGCTCATCTCTTCATCCATAGAATCTCGTTCCTTTCCTTCCCTATCCAATTAACTAAAGCTTTCCCTGATCTCTTTTCCTAGCAAAAAGAAATGACCAATGATTTCTTTGTGTTTTTGCTCTACTCTAAAAAAAATCAATCAAAGCATGTGTTATTTTATTTTATTTATTTATGACTTCTTATTAGAACGTAAGACCTTAGAAAGAAGGCAAAAAATAATGATGTATCTTTGCAAATTTGGTTCTTGGTACATAGTAAGTGCGCAGTAATTTATTAATGCTACTGTGAATCCAGCTTGAAACAAAGCTATGTTCTCTATAGAACTGAGATAAGTTTACAAGGCATCTCGAGAACTTATTAGGGTAGACTATCTAAGAGTCTGTACTAATGAGGAAGAAAATGATTTCTAGCCTAGTACTTACTGCAAGGCATAAGAGTTGAAGAAAATGAGATTTAACTGAAAACTAAACTCCAGTCATTAGATGTGTAACGAATGTACATGCCCAGACAATTCAGCCCAGGGTTCCTGTGTGATACCTGGAAAATGATCTATAAGTATATACTAAATAGTCTACAGGAGATGTAGGGATGAGCATGCAACTTTTCTGTTTTAAGATATGTACCACAGACTATAAAGCAAGTGTGGACTATGATTCTTCCCACTTGATTAGGGAAGAGTTTGTATATAAACATCAACTCATTGTCAGTAATATCAATGTCAGTAACTCAGCTCAATGAAACATTAATAGAAATCCAGAGAATCTGGTGCTATACCATTATCCACAAGAACAACCAGGCAACTTTACAAAGGTTCTCAGCATCCATGAGCAAAAAGCTCACTATAGGAATCCAGAGGTGGAACAGAAGAAAAATGAAAAATAAAAGTCACCTTGTGATAAACTAGAAATGTATTAAAGAGCTATGTTAGTATGTACACATCTAGTATTCACTTAATTATATTTACTTTTATATTATATATAATATATTTAATAAATATATATTATATTTAATATATATATTTATATATATATTAAATATAATATATATAATATAATAAATATATATATTTATTTTTGCCAGCTGGTCCAGTGTTAGGCTTCATTAATAGAGGGACACTGTAAAGCAATAGCAGGGGAAGGGGGCTTCACTTCCTGTTATCAGTGTGTTTTTATTTCTTTGGCACAGCTGCCAATGGTTCGGCCTGCTTGCAACCTCCCATGAGTTTTCAGTTACCTGGTGAGACATTCCTGCCGACTGGCCATGACCCAGGCCTTGGACAAATTTCTATGCTAATAGCACTCTGCCTATTTCTGTGGAACCATGCCCACTCTAGTGAAGTCTGATCTCAGCCTTGGCGGGAAATTCCTTTTCTACATTCTTGTTTTTGTTTTTGTTCACTTCTTCTTGGCCTGATTTCTGCACTTGCTATTTCTGTAGAGTCCTCTTTTACCTTTTTTGGGTGATTAACTAACCGTGTGTACTAGTTTATAGTTCTTCATATTAAATTTATTTCATTTCAAATCACTGGTATGGTTTCTCTTTTCTGACTAGACCCTGACTGATAAATACATAGAAACACTTTCTTTAATCTAAGAAAAAAAACTTAAATTTTTAAAAATATAACTATGAAGTATGATATATATGAACATCAAAACAAACTTCTATGTTTGTTCTCTGCAAGGTGCCATTCTAGGTTTTTAAATACATTCTGTTCTATTGATGTACAGTTGAGACAGACAAATATAATTAACATTAATTTATAGTATGTTATCAAATGGCTAGAAGAGAGGAGATCAAATGTCTGCATTATGAATAAATGATTAAGTTTTGTAACAATGAATATGCTAATTACCCTGACTTATTCATGACACATTGCATATATGTATTGATATTTAACTCTTACCTCATAAATATGTATAATTAATGTTTCAATAAAAAATTATGCTAATTCAAAGAATCTAAACAAACAAAAAATATATATACCAATTTTATCATTAAACTCACAAGATAACTCTATTGTACAGGTATTATTATTCTTACCATTTAATAGAAAAGAAAACCAAGGCTTAAGTTACTCATCCAAGGTCACAAAGAAAATAAGTGGCAGAAATGGAATTCAAAACTCATTTTAAAACCCACTCTCTATCTTTTATAAAAGAGCAGCTAAGGTTATTCTAGTCAATCTCCATAAGGCCAAAAAAAAAAAAAAATGAAATTTTACCTGTGTTTTCTCTGCTTCAGGATCTGTGAGTCTGTTTTGGGTGTTCTTATTTGTCTGCTTTATAGAATCTAAACTGGGTCAGCCCTGAGCAAAACCATTAAACAAAAGTTTATTTTTGTTGTTGTTGTTTTATAAGTCTCCAGCTTCTCATTTACTTCCCATTCCCTGTACATACATGATATCTGCTCTACCTCTAAGCAACTTGGTTTGTGGTTTAGGTCCTGTCCTTCTCTTTTTCTTTTCCAACCATATTCTCAATTCAAGAGCTCAACATCAATATCAGACAATACAAATGACTTATATAAGCTTACTGTCTTAACATTGCAAGAAATATTAACATTTAAAACCTTCAAAGTCACAAACAGTGAATTTGTAGGGGAATCATTCATCGAGCTTTGAATAGAAAAGATATTTCAGTATGGGTAATAGCAGACCTTCAGTCAGTCCAGAATGACACAATTAAATATAGCAGTCAACTTTTCTGTCTAAATTAAAGCAAACAATTAAAACTAGGTTAACCTTCTGGGCAATTCAATATTCTGATGAAAGGATGTCAGCTAGGCTGAAAGTATTTCAAATCTAAATATGTAGCTGATTCAAAAATTAATGTGAAATATCACGACCAAAACAATAACTAAGCTGAGAACCTCCAGGATATATCAATAGAATTTCTTCATATTTACGTCCATTAAGGAATCCACTTTTAGCACTACCTTGAATATAGTCTTTCCATTAATAACAGTATACTACAACATAATACACAGCAATCCTACCAGATTTACATATGTAACATAAGAGAGAAAAAAAGAGTCAAGTGGACAGTTTCAAATATGAAATGCAAGTAAAACTTCAAGAGTGTTCAATATCGTTAAATTATTTTGTCACTTCTGAAGATGTTACAAGTCGAGATCACAAGCATGGGAGATCAAAGCAACATGATAGTGTGATACCGCACACAAGTTTGTTTCCATTGGTAATAGGAAAGAGTCTTTATTGTCTAAATTCACATAATGATTACATTCAAATGTTGAATAAGACACTAAAAGAGATAGAGATATGATATTGCAAGGATAAATGTAGGTCATTATTAATTATAAAACTTAATATGTATAAATATGTTGAATTAATTTTCCTTGCAATTTGTTTAAGTTAATAGTGTATCTTAAAACTAATGATGGTTTAGAGGCAAAGAAATATAGGTTTCCTTGAGTTTTTTGTTAATTCTCCATCAATTCTTAGGTTGTTTCCTTAAAGTTAAATAACTCCTCCGATTTCTACTAATTGGACTGCATGGACTCACGTTTCAATGGAGCCTAGCATTCCACAAAGCAGCCCTGAAAGAATTACTATTTCTTGTCCAGTTTTATCTTGTCTAGATCTGCTACGTTTTATTCCAGTAGACTGGCATTCTTTTTATGACAATAGCTAATCCTATAGCTACCACCAGCAAAATCCTATCTATAAGGCTCACCTGCCCTTTTACTTGAAGGTAGCAATACAAAGTTAAAATATTCCACTGTTCTTAATTGCTGTCTATTTACATGGTCTTTTAATTCCAAAAAATGTTAGGTGTCCTAAATGGTATTTTGGCTTTCTTAAATATCAAACAGAAATATGAAACAGTAGCCTTCACACTACCCCAGGCCTCCCAGTAGAGTTTTTCTGGTGACACATTAATGAGGCTGTTATTCTCGCTAACTTCCAGTTTTCTGAAATCATACATAGAATATTTCACACTTTGACCATTCATAGCAATACTGCAACAGAAAGATTATAGGAATATTGCTGTATGCTGTCTATCCAGTAATTAAACCTCTCTTAAAAATGAATACTGCATTTTTAATAGTTTCTCTGGAGGTTTCATGAACAACATATGTTCTTTTAAGCAAAAGCTCATCTTTCATCAACACCTAAATTCACACCAAGGCTCAGTGGCTTTTTTCAGTTGGGCGCCTGCACATTAGATCATCCATCATCCTGGCACAGCAGCAGTAGTGGAACAGAGGCATTAACCTGTCACAGTATGATTAAGGAAGGGATGTAGTTTTCAAACGAGTGTCATTTTGGTTACCAGATCAGAGCTATAAAGTGTGTGGGGTACATGTATATGTGTATACAAATTTGTGCCAAACAGAACCTTAAAATTCACACTGAAAAAAAATCTCAGGCTGTCTGAAAAACGTCTTGGAGCAGAGGTGAATATTTAAGTAACTTCTAGTTTTACTATCAAAGCTCATTCCTTGTATCATATTCTATTTTCTCACTTAGCACTTTTCTGTGCACCTGGGATCCCTGGGCCACTTTCTAGGTTTATATGCAGACAATGAAGAAAGGTCTCACAGATAAGTCATAATAGATCTGCAGACAAAAGCAGATAAAGGTGTGCACGCAACACAGAAAACTATTCCTGGGACATGCTATAACAATATCTATCATTATTTCAGTCCAGATCATGTTGCATTTTCTTTCTATAACAATCTGTGTGTAGCAAACTGAGTAAAACTGTCAGTGAATCCAGTTTTGGTGTACTTTTAACCAGCACGATTGTATAAATATTCTGAGTTCTAAGAGTTATTACTTTCTGGACTGAAAATTCATTAACAAAGCAACTATTTTGGTTAGAATCCTGACCCTACCACTTCCTAACTGTATGACCTTGCACAATTTACTGAAGTCTTCTGTGCCTCTGTTCTCCCCACATTAAATTAAGAATAGAGGAGCCTATTTCATAGAACTATTGAGAGGTTTAAGTAGGTTCCTTCTTGAGGCATAGGTATACATAATCCACCAAGCTCAGGGTCACCAAGTGGGAAGCAAAAATTCAGTACAGTAATAGTCAATTCTTTTTCACTCGTAGTCATTGGACTCATGCCTCTTGGCTAGTGGGAGGTGTTTGGGGTGGAATTTTGTTCCCCAAAAGAATATGTTGAAGTCCTAACCCCTAGTACTTCAGCATATGACCTTATTTGGAAATTTCCAGATACTTTCAGATACCATTAGTAGAGATGAAGTCATACTGGAGTAGTGTGGTCGTCAATTCAACATGACTGATTAACTTATAAGAGAAGGAAAAGAGAGATAGAGGGAAGATGACCATGTGATGAGGAGGCAAAGTTGGAGCTATGATCCCTGCCACTAGCCAAGGAATGCCTGGGGCTGTCAGAAGCTGGGAAAGGTAAAGAAGGATCGTCTCCTAGAGGAATTGAAGGGAGCTTGGCTCTGCCAACATTTTGATTTTGGACTTGTTCTTCCAGAACTATGAGACAATACATTTCTGTTCATTTAAACCATCAGTTTGGATATTCTGTTACAGCAGTCCTGGCAAATTAATAAAGAGTTCACCAGCTATTTGCTAATGATTTTATGTTCTTTCTATTATCTGACAGCAATGCAGTAGCCATATAAGCTCTTAATTATATTTCAATTGTAGAGCACAATCGTTTACCATGATTACAGGGCCAACCTGCTAGTATTTCATTAGTCTACTTAAGATTTCTTCATCTTCCCAAAACATGTTATACTTTCCCAGAATAGCAAACAATTAGTAGAGCCATTAAAATGTATTATCACAGAATTTTAGATAGTGCTCTCTTTTATTAAAATAATAATTATATATACATATATCACATACTTATCATGTATAACTGTATCACATATCTGTTATGAATATCTATATCATATTTATATATCATATATTTATCGTCTTTCTCATTCATAATGGTGTATCATTACATGTTATGTTTTATTTTTAACTTCATTTTTTGTAGTAGCTTTTCTTTATATTTGGCTGTTTATTGAATATCTCAAAAGTTTTGGGTAGAGTTGGAATCAACTCAAATGTCCATCATCAGATGAGTGGATACGAAAAATGTGGTGTATTTACACAGTGGAATACTACTCTGCTATTAAAAAGAATGAAATACTACCATTTGCAGCAACATGGATGGACTTAGAAAAAATTATATTAAGTGATATAAGGCAGGTACAGAAAGAGAAATACTACATGTTTTCACTTATTTGTGGGAGCTAAACATAAATACATAAATACACAAACAAAAGGGGGGGTGGGAAGAAGACACAACAATCACAATTCCTTGAAGTTGACACGACAAGTGAACAGATATGAGGTTGCTGGGATGGAGGGGGGAGAGGAAGGAGACAGGGAGGTTTCGGTAATGAGCCACAATAATCAACCACATTGTATATTGACAGAATAAAATAAAATAAAATTTGAATAAATGAATGAATGAATGAATGAATGAATAAATAAATAAATAAATAAATAGAAAAGTCTTGGGTATAGTTTTATATAGCACTTTGTTTATAATTTTTTGATCTTTTTATTTAGGTAAAATTTATTTAATAATATTAAATTTTATATTGAAATATAGTGACTTTAGTTTAATATTAATATGTCTATTTTTAATAGAATTTGGAAATTTTATGAAATTTTGTTTTGAAGTATCTATGTGCATACATATGTAAATGATATACACTTTGTGAGCATTTCCTAGATATTTTAATATCTCATTGTCATTAATATTTGGTTTTCATCAAATTGTAGTTCCAGTAATATTTCTAATGGAAGGATTTCTCTTCAGTATATTTGATGATTTGCTTGATTAATTTATACTAAAATTCTATAACAAATTATGGTGAATTGGTGAATGTGAATTTTTTAAACATTATTAGGTTACAAATTTTAATCTAATGACAGTCTTATTTAATTTTGAAGTGTATTGACTTCTCAATTAAAATCATGGAAAAAAATTAGTTTCAGAACTAAAGAAAAAATGACTTAATTTGATTAAAAAATAAATAAATAAACCTAATGTCATAGACCTTGAATGAGATGGCACTGATTAATAAAAGTCATATTTATTTGTTTTACATTAGTCCCTAAAAATGTAATAATACTCATCTCTATTCCTGTGTTTTGAGGGTATGTTATCTTTGCAGATGTCTTTTGATAAATGAATTAAATATACTTATATAATGTATTCTGCTTCTAGACCAATCAGATGGGTTTAAGAATGGCAATGAACAAATGTTTTTACAATAATTACAACCATACACATATGAGACATTAATCTAAGTGATGTTATAATCTTTTACAATTCAATAATACAAATAAATAATCTCCCTTTGTTTGCTGAAAATAAAATTAGGTTTGTCCTTTAAGCATGTTTATTGACAAATAACAGAATAAATATCACATGATTAAATTGTACAATTCAATACATTTTGAGATAAGAATACATCTGTGAAACCAACATCATGGTCATGATAATGAACATATACATCACCGCCAAAGTTTTCATATCCTCCTTTATAATCTTTCCCTCATATATTTCCCTGAGTCTCCTCAATCCAGGAATATACTGACCTGCTTTACATACCTTAGAATGGTTTAACTTTCAAAACTATTATTTAACACAGTCAAAACTTTTGAAATAAATCATCTGCTAAAGAAAAAAATATATATATTATTTAAATAAAATCTTGCAGAATATACCTCTTTCTTTAGTTTCTTTCACCAAGCATAATTATTTTCAGATTTGTCAAACTTCTTGCATGTTTTAGTGGTTCATTCCTTTTCATTTCTGAGTAGTATTTCTTTACACACACACACACACACACACACACACACACACACACACACACACCACAATTTATTTATTTATTTATTTTCAATAGCCATTTGAATTGTTCCCTACTTTTTGGTTACTACAAATAAAACTATAATGAACATTCACATATGGAAAAAGTTTTCATTTTTTTTTTTTTAAATACCTAGGAGTGAGATGAGTGGTAAAATAATAGGTAAGTATTTAAGAAACTGCCAAACTGTTTTTCAAAGGGCTTGTGACATTTTACAATACCATCAGCAGAATACGAGAGATCTAACTGCTTCACCTTCTTGCCAGAACTTGGTATGATTGGTTTTCTAATTTTAGGTTTTCTAATGGTTGTGTAGAAGTATCAATCACATTGTAGCTTTTTCTGCATTCTACAAATGTCTAATGATATCCATCTCCTTTCCATGTTTTTATTTGACATCATTATATCATCTCTAGTGAATTGTCTGTTCAAATCTTCCATCAACTTTTTGTTGATATGTTTGTTTTCTTATTATTATGTTTGAGAGACTTAATATATTCTGGAAACAAGCCCTTTAACATGTATTATTTATAAGATAAGTTATTCTTAATTTTGTTGAAATCTAATTTATCATTTTTTCTTATGTACATTATGGCTTTGGGGTTTTGTATAAGAAATTTTGGTCTAAACCAAAGTCACAAAAAATTTTTTCTATTTTTTTCTCAAGAATGTTTATAAATTTAGGTTCTTACATTTAGGTCTATCATCCATTTTGAGTTGATTTTGCTATATGTTACATGTATAGATCAAAGTTTCATTTTGCTTATAATATTTGATTGATGTCATATCTTTGTGGAAATGTTTTCAACTAAATTCAATTATAATATGAATTAATGTATTTATAGTTATGAAAATATATTCATACTTTATTAAGATTCTGGTGAGAAGACCAGAACAAGCCCACCACCACCACCACACCACAGTAGCTGGTGACACTATCAGGTCTCAGAACCATTGCTCGTCTTCCCACAGGGCAGTTCATTCAGCTTCCCATTACAGCTGCCAACAGCTGCCTAGGCCATGTGGGCCCCAACTCTGCCACAGCAACTGCCACATGTGGATGGCTTGCCACAGCCAATGCTGTCATGTGGGCAGCCCATGGCAGCTACCACCACTGCAAGGGTGGGCTGCCGACCATTCAACTGTATTGACACAAGGAGAGTCACCAGTGGAGCCCCTAGAAAGAGGTTAGTGAGTGCAGATCTGTGACCAAGTGGCACAACCCACCGGGAGAATTATGCTGCCCCTGTGGAGGTGAACCTGGGGTAGAGGCAAGCTATGTATGCAAACCATTTGACTGCCCTGACCTTGGGAGAGACACATTCAGAGCCCCAACAGAGGGAAGAAACCCAGGATAGCCAAGTAAAGTAAGGAAGAAAATTCCCAGCCACCAACAGCCAATCCCCCAACCAGAGGAAGCAAAGACCCAGGAGGAGCTCTTCCTATAAGAAAGCAGAAAGATAAACCCCATAGAGGTCACCCTTTAAAAACTGAGGAGGTCCAGTATACCTTAGCATGCCTATGAGGGTCATTGGATGCTAGCCAGGGTGACAAAAAGCCTGCCCAGGGTCACAGCCAGAGTCTCTGCCAGAGGGGAACAGCATACCCAGGCACTTTTTCCAAGATTTCAAGATATCACTCACATCCTTGACAACTCAACACAGTGTCACTAATCTCAGTAAGGAAACACAAAATGTCCCCGTGCCTATACCACAAAGACACTTACACATAACACTGAAATTTAAAATAGCTAAAGTAACCACACAGAGACTATACTACTGTATCCACCCAGAACCAATACTAAAACACCCTACTCACCAGTCAACATAAAACACAAACAGAGGAAGGAGTCTCTCTCCTCAGAAGCCACTCCAGAATAATAGAAGCAACTGCTCCACCAAAGACTAGATAATAACATAGGGATACTAGAAATACAATACAAACAAGCAAAGCAAACACAAAAAAACAAGAAAATATGACACAACCAAGGGAATACAATAATTCTCGAGTACTAGACCCCATACAACAGGAAACTCTTGATATGACTAAATAAGAATTCTGAGCAAGAATCTTAAGAAAACTCAGTGAGACACAAGAGGACTCAGTTAGAAGACACAAAAAAATGAGAACAAGTATACAGGACACGAAGGAGGAAATTTTCAAAGAGATAGATACCATAAAAAAGTATGCAGCAGAACTTCTTGAACCAAAGGATTCATTCCATTAAATAAAAAACACAACTGAGAGCTGAAGCAGCAAACTACAGCAAGCAGAAGAAAACATTTCAGATCTACAGGAAAAGTTTTTGAAATAAGTCAGGTGGACAAAACAAACAAACAAACAAACAAACAAACAAACAAACAAACAAATAAATAAATAAATAACAAAATGAAGAAAATCTACAAGAGCTATTAGACAACGTTACACTCAAACACATCTGAATCATGGGTATTCCAGAAGGAGAAGAGAAAAGAAAAGACATTGAAAACCTAGTCTATGAAATAATACTGGAAAACTTCCCAGGTATTGGGAAAGTCAGGGGCTTTAAGATCCAAGAAGCTCAAACACCTCCAAACAGATTCAACTCAAAAATGGTCCTCTCCAAGACACATTACAGTCAAAATGGCAAAAGTCAAAGACAAAGAGAGAATCCCGAAAACAACAAGAAATAAAGTATCTAGTCACATTTATTAAGGTCTCCAGCAGAATAACAGCTGATCTCCCAGAAGAAACCCTGCAGGACAAAAGAGAAAGGAATCATATATTACAAGTACTTAAATGAAAACATCTGCCAGCCAAGAATACTAAACTCATCAAGACTATCCTTCAGAAATGAAGAACTAGTGTATTTCCTAGACAAACAAATGCTGTAGGAGTTCACCAATACACAAATAGCGCTACAAGAAATCCTCAAGGAGGTCCTACATCTAAACCCCCAAACTAATAATTACCACTACAAATACATGAGAAAGAACAAAATCCACTGGTAGAGCAGATATGTAAAGGAGAAACAGAAGTAAACTTTATCTTACTAACTCAAAAATCTAGTGAACACCAAAGACAAACAATAAATGAGGAAGAAAGGAACAAAAGGTATTTAAAACAACCAAGCAAAAATCAATAAAATACCAGGAGTAAGGTAATACCTTTCAATAACAACCTTAAATGTAAATGGATTGAATTCCCCATTCAAAAGATATCGACTGGCTGATTGGATTAAACAGCTAGACCAAACTATATGCTGCCTAGAAAAAACTCACCTCAACTTTAAAGACTCCCACAGACCAATAGTTAAAGGATAGAAAAAGATATACTGTACACATGGAAACCATAAACAAGTAAGAGTAGCTATTCTTATATCAGATAAAATAGACTTTAAACTAAAAACCATAAAAAGAGACAAAGAAGGACACTATATAATGATAAAGGAATCTATCCAGTAAGAAGATGTAGCAGTCATAAATGCATGTTCACCCAACACCAGGGCAACCAGATATATAAAGTAAATACTACTAGACTTAAAGAGAGAGGGAAAAACTCCAGTACAATAATAGTGGGAGATCTCAACAATCCTCTTTCAACATTGGACAGATCATCTAGGCAAAAAGTCAACACTGAAACTGTATTTGTCAGACATCTTACAGAACATTTCATCCAACAACTACAGTGATAGGGATTGAATTGTGTCCCCCAAGTTTCATTTATCAGAAGCTTGATCTCAATTGTAACAGTTGAAGGTGGGAAATCCTATTATGGTAATTGAAAGGTGGAGCCTTGAAGAGGTAACTAGATTCTGAGGACCAGGTCCTAATAAATGGATTAAAAATGGTGGTCATAGTTGTGTTTTTAGGGCTTTAAAAGAATAAGTAAGAGTCTCTCCCTGTTTCCACCATCTTACAATGTGATACCCTATGTCACTGAAGCCACCATCAAGGAAGATTCTCATCAGATGTGTTCCTGAGACTTTGGACTTCCCAGCCCCTGAAACTTTATGCAATAGATTTAACTTTCTTACATATTACCAGTTCCAGGTATTTGTTATAAGCAACAGAAACAAACTAATACATACATATATACTTTCATCTCTTCAGCACATGAAACATTCTCCAGAGTAGACCACTCTTTAGATAACAAATCAAGTCTCAACAAATTTAGGAAAAGTGAAATCATTTCAAGTATCTTCTCAGACCACAAAGCATTAAAACTAGAAATCAATTACAAGTGAAACTCTGGAAATTATAAAAATACATGAAAATTTAAAAATATGGTCCTGAATGACCTATGAGTCCAAGAAGAAATTAAACAGGGAATCAAAAAAGTTCTCAAAACTAATGAAAATAAAGACACATTATACAAAAAGCTCTGAGATACTGCAAAACCAGTGCTAAGAGGGAAGTTTATTGCAATGGATGCTTACTTCAAAATAAAAGAAAGACTTCAAATTATCAACCTAATGTTATACCTCAAAGGACTAGAAAAAGAACAATCTCATTCCAAAATTAGAAGATGGAAAAAAATAATTAGGATCAGAGTAGAACTGAATGAAGTAGAGACCAAAACTTTCTACCAAACCTATCAGAAGAATTAATACCTATTCACTTAAAACTATTCCAAAAAATTGAAAAAGGGGCCATTCTCCCAATTCCTTCTATGAAGCCAGTGTAGGACTGATTCCAAAACTAAAAAAAGAAAGCTACAGGCCAATATCTTTGATGAACATAGAAGAAAAAATATTCAATAAAGTATTAGCAAATAGAATACAGCAATATATCAAAAAAGTTTTTATACCATAATCAAGTGAGATTGATCCCAGAGATGCAAGGATGGTTCAACACATATAAGTCAGTAAATATTATACACTACAGCCACAAAATCAAGGATAAAAACATATGATTATCTCAATACATGCAGAAAAAGCATTTGACAAAATTCAGCATCCTGGGCTGGCTGGTTTGCTCAGTTGGTTAGAGTGCAGTCTTATAATACCAAGGCCACAGGTTCATATCCTCAGATGGCCAGCCATCAAAAAAATTTTTTTTTCATATCCTTTTATTTTTATTTATTTATTTATTTATTTATTTTCTTAATTTTATTTTGTCAATATACAATGTGGTTGATTATTGCTCCCCATCACCAAAACCTCCCACCCTCCTCCCTCTCCCCCATTCCTCCCAACAATGTCCTTTCTGTTTGCTTGTCTATCAACTTCAAGGAATTGTAGTTGTTCTGTCTCCCCCCCACCCCATTTTTTTTGTGTGTGTGTGTGAATTTATTTATTTATTTTTAGCTCCCACCAATAAGTGAGAACATGTGGTATTTCTCTTTCTGTGCCTGACTTGTTTCACTTAATATAATTCTCTCAAGGTCCATCCATGTTCTGGCAAATGGCAGTATTTCATTCTTTTTTATAGCTGAGTAGTATTCCATTGTGTAGATATACCACATTTTCCGTATCCACTCATCCGATGATGGACATTTGGTCTGGTTCCAACTCTTGGCTATTGTAAAGAGTGCTGCGATGAACATTGGGGAACAGGTATACCTTCGACTTGATGATTTCCATTCCTCTGGGTATATTCCCAGCAGTGGGATAGCTGGGTCATATGGTAGATCTATCTGCAATTGTTTGAGGAAATTCCATACCATTTTCCATAGAGGCTGCACCATTTTGCAGTCCCACCAACAATGTATGAGAGTTCCTTTTTCTCTGCAACCTCACCAGCATTTATCGTTCAGAGTCTTTTGGATTTTATCCATCCTAACTGGGGTGAGATGGTATCTCAGTGTAGTTTTGATTTGCATTTCCTGAATGCTGAGTGATGTTGAGCATTCTTTCATGTGTCTGTTGGCCATTTGTATATCTTCCTTAGAGAAATGCCTACTTAGCTATTTTGCCCATTTTTTAATTGGGTTGCTTGTTTTTTTCTTGTAAAGTTGTTTGAGTTCCTTGTATATTCTGGATATTAATCCTTTGTCAGATGTATATTTTGCAAACATTTTCTCACATTCTGTTGGTTGTCTTTTACCTCTGTTACTTGTTTCTTTTGCTGTGCAGAAGCTCTTTAGTTTGATATAATCTCATTTGTTTATTTTTCCTTTGGTTGCCCGTGCTTTTGGGGTCGTATTCATGAAGTCTGTGTCCAGTCCTATTTCCTGAAGTGTCTCTCCTATGTTTTCTTTAAGAAGTTTTATTGTTTCAGGGTTTATATTTAATTCTTTAATCCATTTTGAGTTGACTTTAGTGTATGGTGAAAGGTGTGGGTCTAGTTTCATTCTCCTGCATATAGATATCCAGTTCTCCCAGCACCATTTGCTGAAGAGGCAGTCTCTTCCCCAGTGTATAGGCTTGGTGCCTTTGTCAAAGATCAGATGGCTGTAGGTGTGTGGGTTGATTTCTGGATTCTCTATTCTATTCCATTGATCAGTGTGTCTGTTTTTATGCCAGTACCATACTGTTTTGGTTATTATAGCTTTGTAGTATAGTTTAAAGTCAGGTAGTGTTATGCCTCCAGCTTTATTTTTTTTTTTTGCTCAGCATTGCTTTGGCTATGCATGGTCTTTTATTATTCCATATAAATATCTGGATAGTTCTTTCCATTTCTGAGAAAAATGTCATTGGAATTTTCATGGGGATTGCATTAAATTTGTATATCACTTTGGGTAGTATGGACATTTTCACTATGTTGATTCTTCCAATCCAAAAGCAGAGGGTATCTTTCCATCTTCTTGTATCCTCTCTAATTTCTCTCAGCAGTCGTCTGTAGTTCTCATTATGGAGATTTTTCACATCCTTGGTTAACTCAATTCCTAAATATTTTAATTTTTTGGTGGCTATTGTAAATGGGCAGGCTTTCTTGATTTCTCGTTCTGCATGTTCACTATTGGAGAATAGAAATGCTACTGATTTTTGTGTGTTGATTTTGTATCCTGCTACTGTGCTGAAATCATTTGTCAATTCCAAGAGTTTTTTTGTAGAGGTTTTAGGCTGTTCGATATATAGGATCATGTCCTCTGCAAACAGGGACAGTTTGACTTCATCTTTTCCAATCTGGATGCCCTTTATTTCCTTCTCTTCTCTGATTGCTCTGGCTAGTACTTCCAACACTATGTTGAATAGGAGTGGTGAGAGTGGGCATCCTTGTCTAGTTCCTGTTCTTAAAGGAAAAGCTTTCAGCTTTTCCCCATTCAGGATGATATTGGCAGTGGGTTTGGCATATATGGCTTTAATTATGTTGAGATACTTTCCCTCTATACCTAACTTATAGAGGGTCTTTGTCATGAATGAGTGCTGAACTTTATCAAATGCTTTTTCAGCATCTATAGAGATGATCATATGGTCCTTGTGTTTGAGTTTATTAATATGGTGTATCACATTTATTGATTTGCATATGTTGAACCAATCTTGCATCCCTGAGATGAATCCCACTTGATCGTGGTGAATAATTTTACATATGTGTTGCTGTATTCTGTTTACTAGTATTTTAGTGAGGATTTTTGCATCTATATTCATCAAGGGTATCGGCCTGTAGTTTTCTTTTTTGGTTATATCTTTACCTGGTTTTGGTATCAGGATGGTGTTTGCTTCATAGAAAGAGTTTGGGAGACTTGCGTCTGTTTCAATCTTTTGGAATAGTTTGTAAAGAATCGGTGTCAATTCCTCTTTGAATGTTTGGTAAAATTAAATAACAACAACCGAAAATTCAACATCCCCAAATTTAACATTCCTTCATGATAAAGACTCCCAGATAATTAGTTATAGAAGAAAAGTATCTCAACACAATAAAAGCCATATATGACAAACCCACCACCAATATCATCCTGAATGGAGAAAAGTTGAATGCTTTTTCCATAAGCTCAGGAAGAAGGCCAGGATTCCATTCTCACCACTCCTATTTAACAGAGTATTGGAAGTACTAGCCAAAGTAATTAGGCAAAAGAAAGAAAGAAAGTGCATCCAGATTGGAAAAGACATAGTCAAATTGTCCTTTATTTGAAGATGACATGATCCTATATATAGAAAAACCTAAAGGCTCTACAGAAAAACTCTGACAGTTGATAAATGAATTCAGTAAAGTTGCAGGATACAAAATCAACACACAAAAATCAGTAGTGTTTTTATATTCCTACAACAAATTAGCAGAAAATGAAAGCAAAGCTAGTCCATTTACAATAGTCACCTAAAAAATTAAATACCTAGTAAACAATTTAACTAAGGAGGTGAAAGATCTCTACAATGAGAATTACAAAATACTGCTGAAAGAAATTAAAGAGGTCACCGAAAGATGGAAAGATATTCCAAAAGAATTAATATTGTGAAAATGTCTATACTACTCAAAGTGATCTACAGATTCTATACAATCCTTATCAAAATACCCATGACATTCTTCATAGAAGTAGGAAAAATAATCTTAACATTCATATTGAAGAACAAAAGACCCTGAATAGCCAAAGCAATCCTAAGAAAAATAACAACAACAACAACAGTAATAATAATAATAAAGCTGGAGGCATAACACTACCTGACATCAAACTATACAACAAAGCTATAATAGCCAAAACTACACTGTATTGAAATTAAAACTGATACTCAGACCAATGGAACAGAATATAGAATCCATAAACCAACCCACAAACCTATAGCCAATTGGTCTTCAGCAAAAGCACCAAGAACATACATTGGGGAAAAGGCTGCCTCTTCAGTGCTGGGAAAAGCAGATCTCCATATGTAGAAGAATGAAACTAGACTCTTACCTCTTGCCATATAACAAAATCATCTCAAAAGGGATTCAATACTTAAATGTAAGACCTGAAACTATAAAGCTCCTAATGGAAAACATATAGGAAATATTGCAGGATGTAGGACTGAGCAAAGACTTTATGAATATGATGTGAAAAGCGCAGGCAATAAAAAGAAACATAAACAAATGGGATTACATCAAACTGAAAAGCATCTGAACAGCAAAAGAAACAACAGAGTGAAAACACAGCCCACAGCATGGGAAAAAATATTTGCAAACTATGTATCTGACAAAGGATTAATATCCAGAATGTACAAGGGTCTCAAACAACAGGACAAAAAGAAATAAGCCAATTTAAAAATGGGCAAGGAGCTGAAAAGGCATTTCTTAAAGGATGATATACAAATGGCCAACAGACACATAGAAATCTGCTCAACACCGTTCAAATTTTAGTTAATGCAAATAAAAATCACACTGAGATATCATCTCACCTCAGTTAGACTATTGTCAAAAAGAGAATAACAATTGCTGGTAAGGATGCATAGCAAGGGCAACCTTCCTACACTGTTGGTGGGACTGAAAATTGGTGCAGCCATTATGGAAAACAGTATGGAGTTTCCTTAAACAACTACAAATACAACTGTCATATGATTCAGCAATTCCACTGCTGTGTATGTACCCAAAGGAATGGAAATCATTATGTCAAAGGGATATCTGCACTCCCATGTTTTTCACAGTTCTATTTGTAATAGGAAAGAGTTGGAACCTACCTAAATGTTCATTGTCAGATGACTGAATAAGGAAAATGCGATATATACACACACACACACACACACACACACACACACAGACACACACACACAATGGAATACTACTCTGCCATTAAAAAGAAAAAAAATGAAATACTGCCATTTGCAGCAACATGGATGAATTTAGAGAAAACTATGTTAAGTAAAATAAGCCAGTCACACAAAGAGAAACACCATGTGTCCTCACTCATAAGCAGGAGCAAAGAAAGAAAGAAAGAAACAGACAAACAACCACAATAATATGTTGAACTTTCAGAAGGAGAGAACAAATCTATTTTCACTAGAGTTGGGAAAGGTGGAAGGAGAGGAGTGTAAGGGAATAATTTGTAAAGGGCAATGAAAAATGATTACATTTTATAATGATGAATACATTAATTATCCTGATCTGAGCATCACATATTGCACACAGGTGTTGATATTCAACTCTATACCCAACAGATACGTACAATCAACTGGGTTTCAATAAAAAATACAATAAAATAAAAACATCTTGTGTTTACCTATGTAGTTACTGATTATAATCCTCTTTATCATTTTGCATAGATCTAGTCTGATCGGATGTCATTTCCTTTTCATTGAAGTCTTTCAGTTAGAATTTCTCATAGTGTGGGTCTTCTAGTCAAGAATTCTTTCAGCCTGTGTGTCTGAATTTTTTTTTTTTTGTCCCTAGAGTACTTTAAAGATGTTGATCTACTTTCTATTAACTTGCATTATTTTCTATGAGAAATATACTGTTATTCTTATATATATTCCTGTGTAATTAATATGCTTCTTCTCTGTTTAAAGATTTTGTTTTTGAACCATTGGTTTTGTACAGTTTGATTGGAATGTGCTTTATTGTAGTTTTCTTTATGTTTCTTATATTTCAGGGTTGTTTTTTTTTTTTTTTTGACCTTCTTAGATCTATGGATTTATAGTTCTTATCAGATTGGAATAACTACAGCCATATGTAAAACACATAGTTTTGGACTTCCTCCTCCTTTTGGGGACTACACTTAGATATTACATTTATATATTTTTAATATTTTATATCCTTTTTTCTTTCTCTGTTTAATTTCAGGGAATTTTATTTTGAGGTTTTCAAGTTGCTAAATTTTTCTTCTGCAACCCAATCTGATATCAATCCTGTTGAGTACATTTATCTCAAACATTATTTTTTATCTCTAGAAGTTTAATTTGGGTCTTCTATATCTTTCATGTTTTAATATAAAGGTTAAGTCTTTCCTGTAGCTCCTTAGACATATAAAAGACACTCTGCTATGGACAGAAATGTATCCCTCCAAAATTCATATGTTAAAGTCCTTACCCTTAGTGTGACTGTATTTGGAGTTACAGCCTTTATGGAAGTAATTAAGGTTAAATGAGATCCTCAAGGTAGGGTCCTGATGCCATAGGATTAATGCCCTTATAAGAAAGGAAGAGAGACCAGAGCTCTTTCTCACTTCATGCACATATGAAAGGCCATATGAAGAAACAGAAAATAAGCAGCCATCTGCAAACCAGGAAGAGAGCCCTCCTCAGAGCACAACAATATGGCATGTTGGTCTCAGACTATCAGCCTCCAGAACTGTGAAAAAATATATCTCTGTTGTGTAAGCCACCCAGTCTATCGTATTTTGTAACGGCAGCCAAACAAGACTAAGACAGTGATAATTAGTTTTTTTTTTTTTTTTTTTTTTTTTTTTTTTTTTTTCTCTTTTTGTGACCGGCCATACCGCGCTCAGCCAGTGACCGCACGGGCCATCCTTATACAGGATCCGAAGCCGCCGGGAGCACTGCTGCGCTCCCAGGCCCTACTGTTTTAATATTCATGCGATCATCTATCCTATTTGCAACAAAGCTTTGACTGATTCTTTTGTTTCCTCAGTATAGGTTGTGTTTTCTCACTTCATTGCATGCCTCCTTAGTTTTTGACTGAATACTAGACCTTGTAAATTTCATCATGGAAATTCTGGATATTTTCATATTCCTTATTTTTTTCTGGCATATAATTTAGTTATTTAGAAAAAGTTTTATTCTTTCATGTGTCCTTTCAAAATTTTGTTGGGTAAAATTAGAGTTGTGGTTAATCTAGGCTTATTTTTTTTTTTCCCTTACAGCTAAACAACACTTTGTATAGTATTCTAACTAAGCCCCTGATTAGTAGTCAATGATCAGTATCATGTGCATGTGCTAAGTAGTACTCCACTGACTACTTGAGGTAGACCCCCTGAAAATATCACCAGTCCCCTGATTATAAATTTCTCTTCTCTCCAGAATTATGCCTAGTAACTCGAACCACCTTGTCTTCCAGATCCATCTCTACCAATTAGATTCTTATAGCATTCATAATTCTTTACTAGTTGTCTCTTAAGTTATTTCACAGGTTTATAGTTGTGACTAGTAAGGAGATCAGAGAGAAAAAGCTCTACACCATCTTTTCTGACAGAAATTTAGATCAACTTTTAAAGTCAATCCAGGTTAAGCAGATCTCTTACTGAATGGTATTTGAAGAATGACTTTCCGTTGCTGCTCAGAGTAATGGAGCAGACACAAGAATATATTTCAAGAGTCAGTGAAGACAAGAGAAAGTTAAAAGATGATTGCGGGAAACAGGTATTTGTATAAACAGAAAGGTATGAAGTAGCAATGTACATCAGAAAGGTGATTTACCTAACGGTGGTCCTTGCAATAGAATCTTGGAACCTCCCAATCTCACTCCACAAAGGAGGCATTCTAATTAAACAGGCTTCTTAGACCCAGTAAAAATTTCTCACGTCTTCGAGGATAGTATACATGCTATCCAACTCAGAGTTCGTATACATAGATTTAAAATACAGAGTTAGTTAGCATACATAGATTTTAAAATATAGAAATTTATTTGTTGCATGAAGAGTTTGTCATAATCACTGGAGATGAAAAAGAAAACTCTGTGTGTGTATATGTATATATATATTATTATTTTTATATATTATATATAATATATAATATATATTATATATAGATTGTTATCTCTATTTAATATTCTAGAAAACTGAGAATTATTCTCTGTAAAGCAACACTAATTTTGTACTCCTAGAATATCAATATCTTAAGTGAAGTATTGCCTTTTTTTTTTTTTCTTCTCAGCCCTGGGTCTCTTCTGGAAAGACTAATTCTGACTTTAAGAAATATCAACAAAATTACCATTAAACACAAATCACTTTAATCCTCTCAGGCATTCATTATTTATTCATATTTAACTACAAATAAAACATTTGCAGAACTATGGCTTGGGCTTTAGAAGCAATAGAATGTTCAGATATGTTTCTGCTTGTTTGAAGCTGCAAATAGTTCAGTAAAACAAAATGAAAAACCAGATAAGACCGGTGATCCATGATCTTAAACCAGTAGAAAGTTTGTGGCATTAATATCAATATTACCAAATTTCTCTAAGTAGAAGTGATGACAGTAGTAATGTCAGAATGTAATATTTTGTTGTTGAAAGCCACATGCAGATGTAAATTAAGAGAAATCAGAACACTGTTCTTTTCATGTCAGGGCTTCTTTGTGAAGTAGTTAAGCTTAAATAAACTAAATAACTAAATGATGAGCTGCATTCACTGGAATTTGTCCAGGTACACTCTAAAGTACTTCCTTATTCAAACATAGCATGCTGTGCAGCAAGACATCTATTCAAAGCTAGCGGCTGAGAAAATGATGTATGAATAAGTATGCTAATTCATAAGCCACCCTCTCTTTTCTTGATGTGAAAGTGGGCATTTGGCTCAGTGAACAAGATTTCTTAACACCTTCCAATTTCCTGAATTAGAGTGAACAGCAGGGCGGCGGAAATCAAGCAGGTTCTTATGTTTTTTACATTGTAGTTTTAAGTTGTTAAGTTTTTCTTTCATTTCAAGAGTCATAACATAGAAGTTCATGCAGAGCAATGAGTAAGACATCAGTGGAAGTAACTATTGTTATTAAACAGAAATATTCTGAAAAGTTCATTCAACCAGGGTAGAATATTGAGAGTTTTGATGGCATAGTTAATACAGTGCTGCATTCACTGGCTTTTAGTAACCCATTGAGTCTATTTCTGTCATGTGATACACTGTTCATATATGCCACTTCTTCAAATTGAAAAAAAGAAAAAAATAGATCACCTGTAAGGGATGTTTCTCTGTGTGTGTGTGTGTGTGTGTGTGTGTGTGTGTGTGTGTGTGTGTGTACTGCAGTGTTATGTTTAAAAAGATACATAATTGAAGGTATATTATGTATAATTATATTATTTACATATGTGGAAAACAGACCCTAGGTCTGATTTTTGTGTAATCTCCTTCCCTCGTGTGTGGGCTAGATCTGTATCTTGCTCTTAACTATAGAGTCTGGCAAAGGAGATGGGGATGGCATTCTCATGATTATACTAGAGTATAGGTAATCCATCTTCCGAGCAAACTCATGTTCTCTCCTGTTGCGTAACATTTAAAGGAGGCCGTTGCTTTGGACTTTGCTTCTGCACTAGGCCCCAGCAGTCCAAACCAAAATGGAGTCACTCATTTTAAATGCTTGTCAGAAAACTGAAACTATAAAAAACAGAGAAATCCCCAAATAGGCCAGTTTTTTCAAAGACCAAGAGATTCACAGCAACAAATCCAAAAGGGCTCAATCAACCAGAGCCAGCATGATAAGAAAGTCCCCCTCTGCTGTAACCCTTACAAGGCAAGTAAACTGAAATAAGCTGATGTTAACAAATCGACTTTTTTGTGTTGTTCCCTTGTTTCTGCTTAAGTTACCTTACAAAAACCGACTATTCTGCCATGCTGAATGGAGTGCCTTTTCTATTTTCCAATTGGGATGCCACCCAATTCATGAATTGCTGGTAACTTTAAAAAATTATTTTAATCATATTAAGAAATTATTCTTTTTTTACTAATTGACTAAGAAAAATTATCCAGAATGAAAACTTATTTTATAAAATTTATGTTTGGCATCCAGTAGGTTGTACACATTTTCCTTTGACTTAATATAAAATTATGTTAAAAAGTATTTTAATATTAAAATATTCATGTCTTTATAAAAATCATTCTATTTGACCATGGTATATTACTGATTAATTAGATCTGTAGGACACACTTTGTTCTTAATTTACTCTTTTCATTTCATACTGTTTTTCACAATTTCTTCCTAGGTTTCTTAAGATTTATTTTGCTATATTGTTTAGGTTTTTAGTTTTTTCTTTATTCCTTTCTTGTGATTTGGATATTTCATACACTTTTTATTCTACTAGCAAGTATGTATTTGAAACCAAATGTTTCTTCCAGTGTCTAAAATGAAAGAGTAATATAAAATAGTTTGTGTTACTTTTTGGTCCTTAACTCAAACATTTTCTTAGTAAACTCTGTGATTTTAGATGCAGGTTACCAAATCAATTTGTTTTTAAAAACTATGTACCTTAATTTAAATAAATTATGTAACTTAACAAGTGCACAATTATCACACTACAAAGAATAGTTTAAATATTAACTCTAAGTTTTACTTGTTTCAATATTCACCCCCTTTCCTTTCATACTTTACATTCCTCACTCCTGAATTCTTTATGTGGTTTATTTCTCAAAATGCTGGAATATTTACTTGACATATTTCCTTATCAGAAATATAATGCTTTCTAGCCCCTTGTATTACTTTCTTTACCAGATGCATATTAGTATGACTAAATATATATATATATATACATACATAAATATATATATGTATGTGTGTGTGTGTGTATATATATATATATATATGTATGTATATTTTTTTTTCCACAATTCTTTTTGGAATTGCTTTAGATTGTTCTAAAATATTCCCTAACCACTGCTCACCATCCTGATTTCTGTACACCAGAAGGATATAATATTTATTCTGTAACAGTATCAGTAATGCAAAATGACAATGGTTTTCTAATGTTAAAATTTCTACATAAAGGGGAACTCATTAGAAATCCTGGAAGGGTTGAGAATAGTAAAATTTTCCAGAAGTTTTACATATGTCCTCTCTTCAGTGTTCGGAGAGGATAAAAGTAATAGTCATAGATTGTCTATTCTGTTATTTTTGTTTTTAAAGGAGGAATTGAATGCCAAAGTTTTGGTGTGTGGAGGGAAGGAGTATTGCATGTGATTTTCTGCCTGAATACTTACTGAACTTTCCCTTTCATCCTGAAAAAAATAAACTACAATATAGCTATTTTTTATAAATGTTGGCTGGCAATCTGTGGTACTTTCTCAACTTTTTTCAGATTAGGAAAATTTTCTTCTATTTTTTTAAAGTAATTCTATTTTTCTGTTTTCATGTTTTCCCATTTAATTATTTTTATAAATAGCTGAGGGTGGTTTTTTTTTTTGGTTCTCTTCTTTATATATATATATGTATATATATATATATTTTGCACATCTTTTTAAGTCTCTATGTGTTGTCACTAAACTTCTATTGGATCCCTTTTTAACTTGCTGCTTTCTTTGGTATCTTATCTACCAAATTTATTTAATATTACTTATTGAAATAGATTCTCTTAAAGATTATGAGATCTTTCTTTAAAAAGAATCATTATTCAAATCTATAGTCTTTAGTGACACATCCTTGATGGCTCCTGGCATGCTATGTAAGTGAAATCCAGAGAGAATGGGATTATGTCAGCAGGCATCTGCACAGCACACAAGCAATGTGCAGGTAGTGATGGCATTTGCTTTACCTTCCACCAAATGCACCTCTGTTTACCATTAGCCTCATCCACTGTTTCTCAGAGCCAATATTTTTAAAGGGGTGATCTCTTTGGGAGAAATCTCTTCTTCTCAATTTCCAGTCAAGTTTTCCTTTAGCAAATGATTGGTTAGTATGTCACTAATTAATTTCCATTTGAACTTCGTAATGGAAGAATGTCTCAAAATTTCTGGCATATTTTGTCATCCTTTAATTTTCCATTCTAGATTCAGCTTGAAGTGAGAGGTGTTAAATATGCAGGCCCAAATAGAAATCTTAAAATATAATTATGTACCTTGAAAAAAAACTAGATATTATCAAATCTTCACTATGGAGTTTATTTTTGTTTAGACTTGATGTTGAGAGGGGTACCAGTATCTCATACCAAAATAAAAAAGAATGGTCATGTCTTTTTTTACTTACATTTGTGAAAAGATGTATGACTTTCAAATACATAAAGGAAAAGAAAAGCAGTTTCTTGGTTTTTTATTTTTTTTCTTTTCCTTACAGGGATGATTGCTGTAAGGATTATGAAGCATAGATGCTTAATTGGTTAATTAATCTTACCAACATTTATTGTATAAACTATGTATGGAGCACAGCATAAAAGGCTGAATACACAGAAATAATGCTGTCTTTGTGATTAACATTGGCACTGTCATTCAACACGCACAGTATTGTTCATTGTCATATAACTGATCCCTCCATGTATTCTAAAACTTTTAGATTTTTGTCACCTGAAATTAATAATTATACTAAGACTTTTTTGCTTAATATTCTTTACAGTTTTAACAGCTTCATTGTGTTCAGAAGTAAGATGACTTATTTTTAATACTAATCAGTTAATAGTCCAGTGACATTCAGTAAGACTTTTACTTTAAACAATACTTGCTTCACTGAAGGCAATGAAACCTTTGCAGATAAAATCAATATTTTACCTTTTTATTTACAAGTCAAACAGGATAAATTTTTTTTCAAAAAAATCTGTGTTTATTGGAATTTCAGGTGTCAAATAATTAGAACAAGGTATTTTACAAAATGCCTTCAATGTTTATCAGCTACTGAGAGATATTTAGGAAGGAAAATTTGACTACTTCAACATAGACTTAAAAGATAAGATTGAGACATACATCTGCAGCATACAGTAATTTGATTCTCTAAAGTATATATGTAGAATTTTGAATATGTATGGAATTATGCATAGTGCCATCAGCAGAAGGAGATATGTCTGAGTACATCAGTACAACTCTACATTTCACCAGTGTGCAGTTTTGAGGAGGAATGAGCATATGGATGAATGTTAGATGAAAGCAATTAATTTCACAGGCAAATAAATTTGAGCTGGAAAGCTACCTTAATAAAGTATTACATGTATATGGAAAGCAATTTATGGTGAGGCAATTTGAATTAAAAGGCTTTTTTATGGCAAACAAAGCAAAACATTGAAATATTGGACTTTTTAAATAAAAATCAGCACAGCCGTAATGTCGGGCAAAATATATTGAAAACATTTCTTATTTATTAAAGTTATTTGAAATGTATTCCCACAGTTAGATGCCAAACCATTTTATTATACATCAGTTTTAACTTCCATGAGCATTAGAGTATTCTCAGCCAACTGTCAAAAAATCAATGATAAACGAATCAACAAACCATTCACTTGAGAAATTTCAGTAGGAATCTCCGACCTCCTCCCATCCTGTTTATTTACATAAGTTAATAAGATATTCTAATAAAAGTATCTAACAGCCCCTCTCAAAAATACTTCTACATATGACTTTGAATCCTGTTAAAAGGCTATGAAGTTCATAGCACTTTCAGATTAGAATATCACCCCCAGGATGCCTCCCTCATTGCAATGTTGAACTTTATGGTGTGTAACAAAGTTAGACACATTTTTCCTAGTACAGCAACATAATGATTCAAGAATAAATAACAAATTTGAACTTTCCCCAAGATTTCTATAGATTATTCCACCATCTATGTTGCATTATCTTCTCTATGTAATCAGTAAAATTCTACGAATTCTTAAGGGTGAGACTACTATAGAAAAAAAAAAAAAAAACAGAAGAAATATATCACAAAGTTCCAATTCTTCCTACCTTACTTTCTTCATTTGTGGAAAAATAATACCTTTATAAAATGTATGCTCCATTCTAGGCTTTTAATGAGTATTGGAAATTCAGCAATAACTAAAAAATAAACACAAAAATTGTTATCCTCCTGGAACTCATGTTATTGTGGAGGAGGCAAAAAATAGACAAGAAACAAGCAACATGTATTTTACGTTAACACTGATAAGAGATGAGGAGAAAAAGTAATAAATCAGAAAAGTGTGTATGAGGTTGGTGTGTTAGAATGGGCAAGGAAATCTTCTTCAAAAAAAATGATATTTGAATGTAAACCTGAACATAAGCTCACTTCCCTAAGCCCAGCAAATTCAGATGAACATGACAATGTCAACCTGGCTACAAGAAATGAGAGAGAGCAGAGTAAGTGAAATGTGAGTGATAAGTGAGGGGCCTCGTACCTGTACATCTTTGTAAGGACTTTGACTTTACTCTGGGCAAGAGAGAAAGCCATTAGCGTTTGTGCGAGAAGTGACAAGATCTGATATATAATCAAAACTCATTTTGTTGAGGGTTCTTTTTATCTTTAGTTTATGAAACTGTCAACTTATTCTGTTAAATTGCCAGATGCACATAGGAGCTCCCAAATACTTGATGCCAACTATTATATCTCAAATTTATATGACCTATCTACAATTTCTAGAATCTACATGTCACAGTTAGATGACCAACAGTATTACAGAATTTCTGTATACAAAAGGTAAAGTTTTAAAAAGATGTATTCTACAAAGTTACCTTAGAGGGTTTTTTTGTTTGTTTGTATTTTTGTTTGTTTGTTTTTTAATGCTGCAAAACAAAAGTTAAATCAGAAATTATAAAAGCCATCGATTGTAGAAGTATTTAAATGGAACAGAAGAGATCTGAGGAATCAAGCCAATGCCTGGAAAATTATCCTTAATAACTTATACAAACTGTGAAGAATTACTATTAATTTTTTAGTTCTCTTTTACTTTCATGGCTAATGATTTTTGCACACTAAGAAATCTTTGCCTACCCCAAGATGGTGAATATTTATTCTGTGCCTTTATTTTAAAAAGTTTATGATTTTAGCTTGCTTTTAGGTCTATGTCCCATTTCAACGGGTATGTGTGTGTGTGTGTGAGAGAGAGAGAGATGTGAGGTGAGTTTTTTTTAATTTATTTATTTTTTTGATGTGAATATCCAGTTATTTCAGATTGAATTGTTGAAAAAACTATTCTTTCTCAATTAAAATACTTTGGCACTTTTACTGAAAACTAACTGACAATATACATTATGCATTCATTTATTTATGGACTCTATTCAGTTCCATGGAATTATGTATCTACCCGTATGACAATGTTACAAAGTCTTAATTACTAAATGTGTATAGTATTTCTTAGAAATCACGTAGTTATATACTCTGTTCTTTATTGTTCGCCTACTTTAGGATCTTTGTGTTTCAAACAGTTTGCTAATTTCACTTATGAAAACTAATAATTTTTTAAGAGATTTTTTTTTCTTTTTTTTGTTTTGCACTTGAACGTAATTGATTATACACATTTATGGAGTACAGAGTTTTTATGGGGTACTGACTGTCAGTATTTGTGTACAATATGTGATGATCAAATCAGTATTATTAGCATGTTTATGTTACAAATTGTAATTATTGTTTCCACCACCCAAGTTTTCCCTAATCCCCTTTCCCCTACCCATTTCCCACTTCTAGTTACCATAGATCTGTTCTTTTCTTCTGAAAGTTCAACATATTGTTGTGGTTGTTTGTTTCTCTCTCTCTCTCTCTCTCTCTCTCTTTTCATTTCTTTCTTACTTCCCACTTATGAGTGAGGACAGGTGTTTTTTCTCTTTTTGTGCCTGGCTTATTTCACTTAACATAGTTTTCTGCAAGCTCATCCATGTTGCTGTGAGTGGCAGAATTTCATTCTTTTTAATGGCTGAATAATATTCCACTGTGTATATATGCCACATTTTCCTTATTCAATCATCTATCAGTGGACATTTAGGTTGGTTACATATTTAGGCTATATTTAGAGCTACAATGAACACAAGAGTGCAGGTATCCCTTTGCCATGATGATTTCCATTCCCTTGGGTATATACCCAGTAGTGGGATTGCTGGATTGCATATGTTGTTATATCTGTAGTTGCTTGAGAAACCATACTGTTTTTCATAATAGCTGTACAAATTTACAGTCCCACCAACAGTGTAGAAAAGTTCCCTTTTCTCCACATCCTTGCTAGCATTTGTTATTCTCTGTCATTTTGATAACAGCCAGTCTAAATGGGGTGAGATGATATCTCAAGTGCAGTTTTGATTTGCATCTCCCTGATGATTAGTGATGTTGAGCATTTTTTCACGCACCTCTTGTCCATGTTATCCTTTGAAAAATGTCTGTTCATCTCCTTTGCCCATTTTTTTAAATTGGGTTACTTGTTTTTATGCTGTTAAGTTACCTGGGTTCTTTGTATGTTCTGGATATCAATCTCTTGTCGGATGCATGGTTTGCAAATATTTTTTCCCATTCTATATGTCATCTTTTCACTCTGTTGTTTCTTTTGCTGTGCAGAAGCTTTTTAAATTGATTAAATCACATTTGTTTATTTTTCTTTTGTTGCCTGTGCTTTTGTAGTCTTACTCATAAAGATTTTTCCTAGTCCTACTTCCTGGAGTGTTTCTGCTATGTTTTCTTTTGGGAATTGTGTAGTTTCAAGTCCTATATTTAAATCTTTAATCCATTTTGAGTTAATTTTGGTGCATGGCAAGAGGTACAGGTCTAATTTCATTCTTCTCCTTATGGCTGTCTTTTCAATAAATGGTTTTCCCAGAACCATTTATTGAAGAGTCAGTTTTTTTCCCCAATGTATGTTCTTGGTGCCTTTGTTGAAGATCAGTTGGCTGTAAATATGTGGGTTGATTTCTGGGTTCTCTATTCTGTTCCACTAGTCCATGTGTCTGTTTTTATGTCAGTATTATGCCATTTTGGTTACTATAGCTTTGTAGTATAATTTGAATTCAGGTAGTTTAATGCCTCCAGGTTTATTTATTTATTTTTGCTCAGGATTTGCTTGGACAAGGATGCCCACTCTCACCACTCTTACTCAACATAGTATTGGAAGTATTAGAAAGAGCAATCAGGAAAAAGAAAGAAATAAAGAGCATCTAAATTGGAAAATATGAAGTTACATTATCACTGTTTGCAGATGGCATAATTCTATATTTAGAAAAACCCATAACCTGGGCTGAGCCCGTGGCGCACTTGGGAGAGTGCGGCGCTGGGAGTGCAGTGATGCTCCCGCCGTGGGTTCGGATCCTATATGGGGATGGCCGGTGCACTCACTGGCTGAGTGCCAGTCACGAAAAAGCCAAAAAAGAAAAAGAAAAAGAAAAACCCATAACCTTAACCAAAAAACTCCTAGAGCACATAAACAAATTCAATAAAGTTGCAGGTTAAAAAATCAATACACAAAAATCAGTAATGTTTTTATACACTGAAATGGACAAACAGAAAAAGACATCAAGTAAATAAGCCCATTTACAATAGCTGCCAAAAGAATAAAATATCTAAGAATAAATTTAACCAAAGAGGTGAAGGATCTCTACAATACGAATACAAAACATTGCTTAAATAAATTAAAAAGGACACCAAAAGATGGAAAGACATTCCACGTTCATAGACTGGAAGAATGAATATTGTGAAAATGTCCATACTACACAAAACTTTCTATGGATTCAATGCAATCCCCATCAAAATACAAATGGCATTCCTCACAAAAATAGAAAAAACAATCCTAAAATTCATATGGAACAAAAAACAACCCTATGTCACAAAAGCAATCCTGCATATAGATTAATTTTTATATACAAAATTATAAATCTAAAATTAATGTTGTGTTTCTTGCTAATAATTGTATATTTCATTTTTCATGTTAATATCACTAGCCAGATTCACAAATACAATGTGAAATAAAAAATGTAACATGAATCTATTCTTTCTATTTGGATAGAAAATCAGGTTGTTTAGTGAAATTTTTGTGGTTATTTTGTTTTTCTGTTCTGTTTTTAAGATACTCTATGTAAAATTTAAAAGATATCTTCTATTCCAAATTTGCTATAGGATTATTTTTTAAATTATCAATGTTGACTTTTGTTAATGCTTATTTGGAATCTAGTAAGATGATCAGATTGTATTTATATATATTCTGTTCATAAGGTGAAAAATCCTGATTGATTTTTGAACATTTAGCAAAATATAAATTTCTAACATAAACCCATATTATGGTATATTATATTTTGAAAATTGTGTTTGTTTAATATTTTGTAAATGATTTCATGTGTGCTCATGAGTAGATTTGGTCTGTATTTTTTTTTTTTATGTGGCCTTAATTAGGTTTCAGCATCAAGATTTTATGGACCTCGTAAAATTCACTGGGTCACATTTAATCCCCTTCTATTATCTGAAATAGTTTGTGCACCCTTTGGAGATTTTTTCTTAAATACTTAGAAACGTTTAGTGAAGCTATCTGGGCCAAGGGATTTCTTTGAAAAAATGATTTAATTTCAGATTCAATTCCTTTAATGGATATAGAAAAATTCCAGTTTTCTATTTTTTGTGTCAATTTTGATAAATTGATATAATTTTGATAAATTTTGGAAATTTGTATGTATAATTTAAAACCTCATATTGTGTTGATATAAGATTGTTCATAATATCTCATTATAATCTTTTTTGAAGTCTATATAATTTTTGTATTACATAATTTTGTAGCCATGATATTGGTAACATGTGTTTCTCTTTTCTCATGATTGATTTTGAGAGGTGTTTGTTAATTTTTTTTTAGTTTTCCTGCAGAGCACCATTTATCTATTGCTAACTAAAGATTCCATGTCTCTACATTTTATTTTGCTGGGCATTAATGTTCTTATTCATAAAAAATTACCATATAATTCCTTGATTAAATATTTTAAGCTCAATTATGTGCAAAATATTTTTGAAAAAAATGCTATTTTTTAAACATAATTGTTTTTGTTAGTGTATCATCAATGTTATTTATCATCTATTAATTTCATTACTCATTCACTTAAAAGATATGAATAAACACTTATAAATATGGTTGTCAAAGACAGGATTTGTAATTCTAGCCTAATGAGCCAAAATAATTATGCTAACAATTAGAAAAGGAAGAGGATGGACCACACACTTAAAAAACAAATTCTTCTCATTTGAAAGTTTATAAAATACAGTGTTTTCACTGAATTATGGCTATTTGATATTTTTTTATATGAGGGTACTTCAAAAAGTTTGTGGAAAAATAGAGTTAGAAGAAAATACAAATCTTTCTATGGACTTTTTGAAAACCCTCATAGTGTATTCTCTTCATTATGCAAAAGTGAGATACAAATACAAATGCCAAGAAACTGTAATAAAATAATGTTGATTCTGATTGATGTAGATTGGAAATATAATTTACTTTTACTCATTGTATTAGAGTTTTACAGAGAGACAGAACCTAAATACATATAGGATATGTGTATAAATATATAAATATATGAGAGGGGACTGGCTCACACAATTTTGAAGGCTGAGAAATCCCATGATAGGCCATTTGCAAAATGTACGCTGATAGCGTGGCTCAGTCCAAGGTCTGGAAGCCTCAGAACTGGGGAAGCTGAAGGTGTGAGTCTCAGTCCATGGCCAACTTGAGGTGTCACAGGTGTAAGTTGTGGGACCCAAAAGCTAAAGAATCTCAAGTTTGGATGTTTACAGATAGAAGAGTGTAATCCAGCTCCAGAGTGAGAGAATTGCTTTTTTCTTTCTTTTGTTCCCTTCTGGCCTCCTGTGAACTGGATAATGCCCGCTCATACTGAGGGTGCATATTTCCTATGCAGTCTACTCAGTCTTACATCCTAATTTCTTCCAGAAACACCCTCCCAGACTAATCCCAAAATAATGCTTTACCAGCTTTCTAGGTATTCCTTAATCTAGTCTGGTTGACACCTAAAATTATCAATCACGGTCATATATTTTAATTAAAGATGTTTACACAAATGCTTTGAATTTTATAGCAAAGATCTAAATTTAAATATAATGTTAAAAACGAAAGTTTGAAAGTTTATTTTAGAAACATAATTTCTTATTTATTTATTTATTTATTTTGAATATTCATGAGATACAAAGCTGATTGTCCCCCCTCCTGCCCATGTTGTGGGCATACCCATTACCAGAATTACTTTTGTACCCTTTGTCCCCTCCCTGTTATCTCCCAAACTCCCTTGCCCTCCCCCCTCCACTACAATTTATAGCCCTAGGGATGTTCCCTCCCTCTGTTGGATCGCGGCACTACTGTCATCTTTCTTTCCTTCCTTCCTTTCTCTCTTAGTTCCCACATATGAGTGAGCATATGCGGTATTTATCCCTCTGTGCTTTGCTTGTTTCACTCAACATAAATTTCTCCAGGTTCATCCATGTTGTTGCAAATGGGAGTATTTCATTCTTTTTTATGGCAGAGTAGTATACCATAGTGTATATATACCACAGTTTCCTTATCCACTGATCTATTAATGGACATTTACGTTGGTTCCATATCTTGACTATTGTAAACAGAGCTGCAATAAACATGGGAGTGCAGGTATCTCTTTGACATTATGATTTCCATTCCTCTGGATATATACACAGAAGAGGGATTGCTGGATCATATGGAAGATCTATCAGTAGTTGTTTGAGAAACCTCCAAATTGTTTTCCAAAGTGGTTGTATTAATTTACATTCCCACCAACAGCGCAGGAGTGTTCCTTTCTCTCCACACCCTTGCCAGCATTTGTTATTCACCATCTTTTTGATAATAGCCAGTCTAACTGGAGTGAGGTGGTATCTCAATGTGATTTTCATTTGCATTTCCCTGATGACTCGCGATGTTGAACATTTTTTTCATGTATCTGTTGGCCATTTGTATATCTTCCTTTGAAAAATGTCTATTTAGCTCCTTTGCCCATTTTTTAATTGGGTCATTTATGTTTTTACTGTATAATTGCTTAAGTTCTATATATATTCTGGATATTGGTCCCTTGTCAGATGCATAGTTGGCAAAAATTTTCTCCCACTCTGTAGGTTGTCTTTTCACTCTGTTGATTGTTTTCTTTGCTGTGCAAAAACTTTTTAGTTTGGTATAGTCCCATTTGTTTATTTTTTCTTTTGCCCCTTGTGCTTTTCAGCTCATATTCATAAAATCTGTGCCCTGACCTGACCTAACTGCTGAAGTGTTTCACCTGTATTTTCCCTTAGTAATTTTACAGTTTTTGCTCTTATACCTAGGTCTCTAATCCATTTTGAGTTGATTTTAGTGTATGGTGAGAGATGCATATCTAGTTTCATTCTTCCGCATATGGATATCCAGTTTTCCCAGCACCACTTGTTGAAGAGGCAATCTTTTCTCCAATGTAGATTCTTGCTGCCTTTGTCTAATATCAGATGGCTATAAGCCTGAGGAGTGATTTCTGGGATCTCTATTCTACTCCACTGGTCTGAATGTTTATTTTTATACCAGTACCATGCTGTTTGGGTTGCAACAGCTTTGTACTATAATTTGAAGACAGGTAGAGTTATATCTCCAGCTTTTTTTTTTTTTTTTTTTTTTTGCACAGGATTGCTTTGGCTATTTGGGGTCTTTTGTTTTACCATACGAAATGTAAGATTGTTTTTTTCCATTTCTGTGAAGAATGTCATTGGTATTGTGATGGGGATTGCATTGAATTTGTAGATTGTTTTGTGTAGCATAGACATTTTCACAATGTTAATTCTTCCAATCCAAGAGCATGGAATAACTTTCCATCTTTTTGTGTCTTCTTTAATTTCTTCCAGAAGTGGTTTGTAATTCTCATTGTAGAGGTCTTTCACCTCCTTGGTTAAATTGATCCCCAGATAACATGTTTTTTGGTGACAATTGTAAATGGGCTTACTTTCTTTATTTCTCTATCTGTTAATTCATTATTGGCGTATATAAATGCTACTGATTTCTGGGCATTTATTTTGTATCCTGCAACATTACTGAAGTTACTAACCAGCTCTAGGAGTTTTTTGATAGAATCTTTAGGTTTTTCTATATATATATAGTATCATGTCATCTGCAAATAGGGAAAGTTTGACTTCATCTTCTCCAATCTGGATTCCATTTATTTCTTTCTCTTGCTAGATTGCTCTAGCTAGTTTTGAATAGAAGTGGTGAGAGTGGACATCCTTATTTTGTTCCTGTCCTTAAGGGGAAGGCCCTCAATTTTTCCCCATTCAGAGTAATACTGGTGGTGGGCTTGTCATAAATGGCTTTTATTGAGTTAAGATATTTTCCTTCTAGACCTAATTTGTTGAGAGTCTGTAACATAAAGGAATGTCCTTATGGACATATGGACCTTGTCCATATGGTCCTTGTCCTTGATCTAGTTGATGTGATGTATCACATTTATTGAGTTTCGTATGTTGAACCATCCTTGCATCCCTGGGATGAATCCCACTTGATCATAGTGTATATTTTTTTTAATATGTTGCTGTATTCTAATTGCTAATATTTTGTTGAGGATTTTAACATCTAGGTTCATCTAGGATATTGGCCTGTGATTTTCTTTTTTTGTTGTGTTTTTATCTGGTTTTGGTATCAGAGTTATGTTGGCCTCATAGAATGAGTTTGAGAAAGTAGAGTCTGTTTCAATTGCTTGGAACAGTTTCTTGAGAATCGGTATTAACTCCTCTTTAGAAGTTTGATAGAATTCAGCTTTGATAAAAAAGCCATCTGGACCTGGACTTTTTTTTGTTAGAAGATTGCTAATTGCCATTTCAATCTCCTTGCTTGTTATCGGTCTGTTGAAGTTTTCTATCTCTTGGTTCAGTCTTGGCAGTTTATGTGTGTCTAGAAACTTATCCATATCTTCCAGATTTGCAAATTTGTTGTCATACAGTTGTTTACAATAGTCTCTAATGATTTTTTTTATTTCTGTGGTGTCAGTTGTAATGTCTCACTTTTCATTTCTGATTTTTGTTATTTGGGTCTTCTCTCTTCTTTTTTTTTTTTCTTTCTTAATCTAGCTAATGGTGTGTCTATTTTGTTTATTTTCTCAAAAAAAGACTTTTAGTTTTTAAAAATCTTTTTTATTGTTTTGGGGGCCTCTATTTCATTTAGTTCTGCTCTGATCTTAATTATTTCTTTCCATCTACTGCCTTTAGGTTTGGATTGTAGTTTTTCAAGTTCTTTGAGGTGTGGTGTTAGGTTGTTTATTTGGAGTCTTCCCATTTTTTTGATATAAGCATTTACTCCAATAAATTTTCCTCTTAGTACTGCTTTTGCAGTATCCCACATGTTTTGGTATCATGTATCTTTATTTTCATTAGTTTCTAGAAATTTTTTGATTTCCTGTTTAATTTCTTCTTGGACCCATAGGTCATTCAGGAGCCTATTATTTATTTTCCATGTATTTGTATATCTTCCAATAATTTGCTATTGTTTATCTCTAGTTTTAGTCCATTGTGGTCTGAAAAGATTGTTGGAATGATTTCAATTTTCTTTAATTTGCTGAGACTACATTTGTGATCTAATATGTGGTCTATCCTGGAGAATGTGCCATGAACTGATGAGAAGAAAGTGTTTTCTTTAGCTGTCGAGTGAAATGTTCTGTATACATCTGCCAAGTCCAGTTGGTCTAGGGTGTAGATTAAATCCTGTGTCTCTTTGTTGACTTGTTGCCTGGAAGTCCTGTCCCATACTGAGAGAGGGGTGTTCAGATCACCCACTACAAATGTATTAGGACCTATCTCCTTTTTTAGGTCTAAGAGTGTTTGCTTGATATACCTGGGTACTCCGGTATTGGGTGCATACATATTTTTGATTGTTATGTCTTCTAGCTGGATAGTTTCTTTTATCATTATATAATGGCCTTCTTTGTCTTTTTAAATGTTTTTTGGTTTAAAGTCTAGTTTGTCCAATATAGGAATAGCTACTCCTGCTCGCTTTTGGTTTCCATTTGCATGGTATATCTTTTTCCATTCCTTCACTTTTAGTCTATGAGTGTCTTACAGGTGAGGTGGGTCTCTTGAAGACAGCATATACTTGGGTCTAGCTTTTTAATCCAGTCAGTTAGTCTGTATCTTTTGAATAGGGAGTTTAGTCCATTGACATTTAGAGAAGTTATTGAGAAGTTGTTGATTAAAATTATCAGAGAGGGCCGAGCCCGTGGCGCACTCGGTAGAGTGCTGCGCTGGGAGCGCAGCGACGCTCCCCCCACGGGTTCGGATCCTATATAGGAATGACCGGTGCACTCACTGGCTGAGTGCCAGTCACGAAAAAACGACAAAAAAAAAATTTTCTAAAATGATCAGAGATGCGAAGGAAGACACAGCAGATGAGACGTAGGTGAAGAGCGGGGGGCTACTGCTCTCTTAGGCAAGTAGCACTGACCCAGCCACTGTTACAGCTTTTATTACGTTAATAAGCATTAATGCGTAAATTCTGTTATACTTTTCTCAAGAGCAGAAGGCCATTACCTCCCTTCTCAAGCACTTGGTTATCTATATTGCATCTCCTGGGAACATCCCAAGAAAGTGTTCTCACGACTTCAAGCGTTGTCAAGGATTGTTTGCAATCCTTGACATTTCTTGGTTAACTCATTTGCGAGTTTGCCAAGTGAACACATCCTTGGGTGCTGACCACCGAAGTCAATTAACCATTTCCTTCATCTCCTCTTTTTTGTTTTTGCCATTTGAAGTTTAACATTTTAGCAAAGACTCAGCTACATATTGTAAGAAACCAGCAGCAGGGGAGTCCTGCCACAGTTGATTAAGTTTTACTGGTAACCAAATGCCATTTCTTGCCTTCAAGATATATAAACTATCTTCAGAAAAATTAATGTTTATGGTATGATTTAAAAAAGTATATAATGAGCAATTACCTAAAAATTTTATCTTACCAGTGGTTTGGTTCCAATTAATTTGTCCAGTCATCATTAAATAAGGTAATTGCACACAACTGTGAACATATATGAAACTATTTACAGTGATGTTTAAGGAATAGTTTGATGAGGAATTAGTCATACCTCCAATTCATGTATGTAAAGGATATAAAGATGCAGGAAGTTTCCACAAATCTTTTTGTAATGGATAATATGGTAAATGAGGAAATGGAGGTGCAAATCCTCCACTGTGCCATACAGTAGACTCATTTCCTGTAGTACTTATAGTATGATTATGTTTATTCCACTTTAGATTTGAAGTGTGGCCTTTGGTCCGAGCAGAGCCAATAGGACTCCAATCAGTGATGTTTGCATAGGAAGTATTAGCCAGTACTCAGGCTGTTTCTCCCCTACAAGTAGTCCAGGGAGCCCACTGGGGCAAGTGATTCAGAATAGGTGTTTGACAGGGAGGAATATGGGGTACAGAAGTGTTTAGATTAAATAAAGAATTGTGGAAATAGGCACTTAACAAAAACAGTCATCGTAACTGTTCCTTATTTGTAGTATTTCTTGTAACAGTTAACCATGCCTGGGGTCAATTTTTTTTTTTTTTTTTTTTTTAATTTTATTTTGTCGATATACATTGTAGCTGATTAATGCTCCCCATCACCAAAACCTCCCTCCCTTCTCCCTCCCCCCCTCCCCCCCAACAATGTCCTTTCTGTTTGCTTGTTGTATCAACTTCAAATAATTGTGGTTGTTATATCTTCTTCCCCCCCCCCCGATTTGTGTGTGTGTGTGTGTATGTGTGTGTGTGAATTTATATATTAATGTTTAGCTCCCTCCAATAAGTGAGAACATGTGGTATTTCTCTTTCTGTGCCTGACTTGTTTCACTTAATATAATTCTCTCAAGGTCCATCCATGTTGTTGCAAATGGCAGTATTTCATTCGTTTTTATAGCTGAGTAGTATTCCATTGTGTAGATGTACCACATTTTCCGTATCCACTCACTGAATAATAAAAACAGACACACTGACCAATGGAATAGAATAGAGAATCCAGAAATCAACCCACACACTTACTGCCATCTGATCTTTGACAAAGGCACCAAGCCTATTCACTGGGGAAGGGACTGCCTCTTCAGCAAGTGGTGCTGGGATAACTGGATATCGATATGCAGGAGAATGAAACTAGATCCATACCTCTCACCGCATACTAAAATCAACTCAAAATGGATTAAGGATTTAAATATACACCCTGAGACAATAAAACTTCTTAAAGAAAACATAGGGGAAACACTTCAGGAAATAGGACTGGGCACAGACTTCATGAATACGACCCCAAAAGCACGGGCAACCAAAGGAAAAATAAACAAATGGGATTATATCAAACTAAAAAGCTTCTGCACAGCAAAAGAAACAATTAAAAGAGTTAAAAGACAACCAACAGAGTGGGAGAAAATATTTGCAAAATATACATCTGACAAAGGATTAATATCCAGAATATATAAGGAACTCAAACAACTTTACAAGAAGAAAACAAGCAACCCAATTAAAAAATGGGCAAAAGAGCTAAGTAGGCATTTCTCTAAGGAAGATATCCAAATGGCCAACAGACATATGAAAAAATGCTCAACATCACTCAGCATCCGGGAAATGCAAATCAAAACCACATTGAGATACCATCTAACCCCAGTTAGGATGGCTAAAATCCAAAAGACTATGAACGATAAATGCTGGCAAGGCTGCGGAGAAAAAGGAACTCTCATACATTGTTGGTGGGACTGCAAAATGGTGCAGCCTCTATGGAAAATGGTATGGAGGTTCCTTAAACAATTGCAAATAGATCTACCATACGACCCAGCCATCCCACTGTTGGGAATATACCCAGAGGAATGGAAATCATCAAGTCGAAGGTATACCTGTTCCCCAATGTTCATCGCAGCACTCTTTACAATAGCTAAGAGCTGGGGTCAATTTTAAGACAATGATCACCATGTCCAATACAAATAGGAGGTCCCCCCGATCCCACTGTATAATTTGTAACATTAGTCCCTTCCTCTTAAGGCTTTAAAGGTCCTCGCTGGGAATATGGTCCAGGCATCCATCTAGAATCATTAGCATGTACTAACAATGGGGCATCATACCAAGAAACAGCCCAACTAATGGGAGGATGTGGAATATAGGCCCAATAAGTATGATTAGCAGCAGTGACAAAACCAACCTGAGTGGACACCAAAGCCATCATGGCCAAAAACATTGCCAATGCATTACCCCCATGACCATGTTGTTTAGTGATCTTATTTGCTTCTTGAGTCAATTTCTTTATCTGTCCCTGAGTTGGTATAGTAACCATTTGAGTGCTTAGTAGTGGATAACGAAACATTTTCCGGCTATTTGGGTCAATCTGAAGATCTGCTACGCCCTTCCAAACCTCTTCCATTTCCTTCTTTCTCTATTGAGCCATTTCTCAGCTTAATCCTCTTATCCGGTATCCAAAAGGATTCAGTATCTGTGGAGATATAAGCATAACCTCTGCCCTAATGGTTAACTACCACCGGAAGCCAAAGGGATTTTAGTGTATCATAATAATATATAGGTTGTTCTAGTGGTTCACTAGATACATGTGCCCATTGTCTTTCAGCTGGTATTGAATTTTCTGCATTTCTGTTCAAAAAATTTATGAGTAAATAAAGCTTGGGCTATTCATCATCTTGGGGATTCCATATAGTCTCCCCCTTTTTGTTTTTGTAATAAAGATTTAAGTGTTCTATTATGCCATTCAATAACAGCTTGACCTGTGCTATTATAAGGGATACCAGTAAAATGTTTAATATTATAGGCCTGAAAAAATAACTGACATTTTAAAAATAAATATGAAGGGGCATTGTCCAAGAGATGAGAAATAACTGCATCAGCATGCTCAGATGCCAACGGTGTTGCCCACATAAAACCTGAAAAAGCATCCACAGACACATGAACATATTTCAATTTATCAAATTCAGGAACAATAGTAACATCCATTTGCCATAACTGTAAAGGAGCATTCCCATGGTCATTGGCCCCGGCCAATAAAGGAACTGCATCTAATTTTTGACATATGGGGCATTGTTGTACTATCGCATGGGCTTGAGTCCATGAAATATGATAATCATGATGCAAAGAGCGAGCATTACAATGAAAATGGGAATGAGCCTCTGTGGCCTGTAAAACAGAACCTACAAGAGTATCGATTAATGCATTACCTTTACTCAACGGTCCAGGCAAATTGGTATGAGCGCGAATGTGTGTAACAAAAAGAGGTGAGGAACGGGAGCGAATAACTTGCTGCAGTAAATGAAATAAAGCATGTAATTCATTAGAATCAGAAGGAAGAGTAACAGTTTCTATAGTTTGGACCACTTGGACAGCATATTGGGAAGCTGAAAGAATATTTAAAGGAATATCTCCTACATCAATTAAAAGCAAATATATAGCGTATAATTCAGCTTTCTGAACCAAAGTATAAGGACTTTGAAGGACTTTATGGTTTACTGTGTCTGTATATCCTTCCAGGCCAAAATTGTTAGCATCTGTGAAATAAGTTTTTGCATTAGATATAGGAGAAAATGTAACACAATGAGGAAAGATCCAAGACGTTCTTCGCAGAAATTGAAGCATATTATGAGAAGAATAATGAGATGTAAAACTTCCTAAAAATTCACTAACAGCCAATTGCCACCATACATTCAAAGCATGCAAGGATTGTATTTCTTTGTGAGACAAAGGCAGTACAATAATACAAGGATTTTGACCGGTTAACTGACAGAAACGGAGCTGTCTTTTAGTAATCAAAACAGAAATTCTATCTATATATGTTTCCAATGATTTAGTAGTTTTATGCAGAAGGAAAAACCATTTAATAATATTATCTTGTTGTAGTAACACACCGGTGGGTGAATGAGGTGTATGAAAAATCACAAGTTGTAAATTTGTGTAGTCAGTAATTCTTTGCAATTGAGCTTGTTGGATAATATTTTCCAATTGTTGTAACTCAGATTTGGCTTTTTGGGATAACACTCGAGGGCTATTTAAGGTTGGATCACCCTTTAGTGTTGAAAATAAATGATGCAATGCATATGTTGGGATATTTAATGAAGGCCGAGGCCAATTTATATCTTCCAATAACTTCTGAAAATCATTTAAAGTCCACAATGAATCCCTTCGAATTTGTACCTTTTGGGGAATAATGATTTGTTTAGTAATCTTTTGTCCTAAATAAGAAAAAGGAGGCTGCGAATGAATCTTATCCTCCACAATTAAAAGACCAGTATTCTGAAGTGTGGCACGAATAATCTGTAACAATTCTGGGCAAGAATAAGTTGGAGGCACAGCAATTAAAATATCATCCATATAATGAACAAATTTCAAATCTGGAAATTGAACTTGTAAAATCTCCGAGCTTGCTCATTACTAATTGCTCTTTTGACAGCAACATGAAGCCAAGCCAAAAAATCAGTATAGGGTTCATTAGGACCTTGCATTATCTTAACAAAAGTTTGGGGGGATTGTCCTGAGTCTTGAATCCGCTGCCAAGCCGTAAGTCAAATTGCCTTTAATTGGACAAGGGCAGCAGGGTTCATTTGACATTGCTGTTGAAGATCAGCCCAGGCACCAGTACCTGTAAGTTGTTCCACATCAGGCCCTCCATTACGCTGATAAGCGTTTAGGCGAGACACCCTTTTTGTTTTATCTCGCCACCATGATTTAAACTGTATGTATTGAAGAGATTCCAAAGTCGTACGAGCAAGCATTTCCCAGTCTTTTGGGATAAGTAAATTGTCCTCAGCAAAAGACATTAAAAGTCCAGTAACATAAGGGGAGGTAATACCATAAGTACTAACAGCCTGCTTAAGTATCTTTAAATATTGAAAACTGACAGGATCATATTGCACTTGAAAAAATCCATTAGGAAATTCTTCATTAGGTGGCATTTCCTGTCTTAAAATGGAAAAATTTAAAAATCCATTAGGAGGCATGTTAGGAAGAGTCTTTTGGGGAGCCCCTGAATCAGCATCTAACATAACCTTTGTCATTTGAGGCAAATTTGGAAATTTAAAAATACGATGTGGAATGCCAGGGGCAGCAGCAGATGGGGGGGTTGATTTCTGCTGTACAACAGGGAAAGCTTGTGCATCCTGTAAGCAAGCCTCCAGTTTTTGAATAAGATCATCCAAAACATCCAATTTTGGATCGTCAGGGGTCTTAGGTAATGGTGGGTATGATTTAGATTGAATAAGACATTTCTTCCCTAATTCAGGTTTTGGAATCTCAGTCTCATCATTGGAAAAATCAGAATGATCATCAGACTCTGAATTGGGCATGGGAGGGGCAGAAAGCTCAGGAGGAACATCATATATATGTGGAGAAAAATTTTTCCTTTGTGGCTTTACTGAATCAGATTGAGAACGCTGACTGCTGTCATCTGAATCAGATTGAAAAGGTTGCAAGGCTAAAACCACCATGTTAAAAGCTGCCCATTCCTCTGCCGATATAACTTCTCTAGCCTGATGAGCTCTCTGTAAAGCTTTAAATCAAATTGGTTCTTATTGTCTGGAGTAAACCAATAGCAATGTTTCTGTATCTTTTTTAATAATGAAAGTAAAACCTTCTCTTTAATTTTTAATCCTGAAGCAGTCAACAATGATTTCAATACTGCCATATAATCACTTAACACTGACCATAAACACTTAACACTTAATCACTTAACACTTAAACACTTAACACTGACTTCCCATTATGCCCCAACTCTAAATTTCCCGAAGAGATGGCGTAACTCTTCACTGCCCGTAAAAACCTCCTCAGTCCCATCCACTCCCATGTCTTACCTTTCATGCCCCTCGTTTGGGCACCAGATGTTGATTAAAATGATCAGAGACGCGAAGGAAGACACATCAGATGAGATGTAGGTGAAGAGCAGGGGACTACTGCTCTCTCAGGCAAGTAGCACCGACCTAGCCGCTGTGACAGCTTTTATTACATTTAGCAAGCTTGTGCATGCAAGATAAACATTAATGCATAAATTCTGTTATACTATTCCCAAGAGCAGAAGGCCATTACCTCCCTTCTCAAGCACTTTGTTATCTATATTGCGTCTCCTGGGAACATCCCAAGAAAGTGTTCTCATGACTTCAAGCGTTGTCAAGGATTGTTTGCAATCCTTGACATTTCTTGGTTAACTCGTTTGTGAGTTCACCAAGTGAACACGTCCTTGGGTGCTGACCACAGAAGTCCATTAACCATTTCCTTCAGAAGTATTGTTAAATTCCTGTCATTTAACTGCTATTTAGGTGGTTTAAATATCTTTTGATCAGTATTTCCCCTTTTATTTCTCTTCTTCAGTGTGAATTGGGGATTTAAGGCAGAATGATTTAGCTTCTTTCTCTTTCTTGCTGGCATTTTTGTTTTAACTGTGGGTTTTGCTCTTTCTTGTGTATTTGTGATGATGGTCACCATTATTCAGAATCCAGATGAATAACTCCCTTGAGAATTTCTTGCAGGGCTGGTTGTGTGGTGGTGAACTCAAACAACTTTTGTTTGTCTAGGAAATACATATTTCTCCCTCATTTCTGAAGGAGAGCCTTGCTGGGTAAAGAATTCTTGGCTGGCAGTTTTTTTTTTTTCTTTTAGTATTTTTGAATATGTCTTTCCACTTTCTTCTGGCCTGTAGGGTTTTGGTTGAGAAGTCTGCTGTTACTTTGATGGGGGTTCCCCTATAAGTGACCTGATGCTTTTCTCTTGCTGCTTGTAGAATTCTCTTTGTCTTTGAGCTTTGCAAATTTAACTATAATATGTCTTGGGGAGGATCTTTTTGGGTTGAATCTGTTTGGGGACCTTTGAGCTTCTTGGATCTGAAGGTCTGTATCTCACCCTACACCTGGAATTTTTCTGTTACTATTTCCTTGTGTAGGTTTTTGATACCCTTTGCCTTCTCCTGCCCTTCAGGAATACCCACAATTCGGATATTAGAGTGTTTGAGATTGTCTGCTATCTCTCTTAGGTTTTCCTCATTATTTTTAATTATCTTTTTTTTTTATCTGCCTGAATTATTTCAAAAGACCATCTTCAAGCTCTGAAATTCTTTCTTCTGCTTACTCTACCCTGCTGCTCATGCTCTCAGTCATGTTTTCTATTTTATTGAGTGAGTCTTTCATTTCTAGAAATTCTGCTACAGTCTATTTTACGGTATTAATCTCTTTGTAGATTTTCTCCTTCATATTGTGGACGTATTTCTTGTTTCATTGTGTTCTCTATATTTTTTCACTGATTCTTGGTCATTTGGTAGGGAGTTTGCTTCTTCTATTACACTGAGGTTGGCTGAGGAGTGGCCTTGTTTGCTACTGCAGGGGGTGAACTGTCTTACTTGACAGTAGGTATGGTGGTGGTTATTTTAAACTAACTTGGTTCCCGTTCTAGACTCTGTGGTCATAGAATGAGCCTGTAACTCTGCTGGGCCAAACTCAGTGCATTGGATCCTTTGGCTGGTGCTCCCCCCTGCATCTGATGTGGGATGAGGGGCCACGTGGAGCCATGGGGTTCTGCCGGTGGCTGGTGCTGGTGGGCTCACCTGCTCAGTGCTGGTTCAGGGTGGTGGGGCGGGGCCTGGAGCTCCCCACCTGTCTGAGTCCAAGGCGGCAGGGTGGGGGGGAGCTGCATGGAACCATGCAGTTCCACTGGCTGGCTGTCTCCAGCAGGCTCACCTGTGTGGTGCCAGTTCAGAGCATCAGGGTGGGGCCTGGAGCTCCCCCCCTAGAAACATAATTTCTTTATGGATAAAAAATAATATAATCCTTCTGAAAGATTAAAATTTTATTTTCTACCAATTCACATTTTTGCTTTTATCTCTATTTTAATTAGTTAGAAAAGATTAATTTTTTCCTGGTTTGAAACACATGAAGAAAATATTTATCAGGTATTTCAAAAGAAATATGCTCATTTTCATGCATATTACCACTAATTTATCAGAACAAATTGTGAAAATAAAATAGTTCTACTCTAATAATTCACTAAGCTACAAGCTCATCTACTTAAATGACTTAAAATAAATTGGTTATTTGGGCAATTTTTAGTCCTTTCTCTCTGGCTTTTAAAGATTTGACATTTTAAGGAACACAGTATTGATCCCTCATATACATATGTTATACTTAAGCATTTTCTGCTTCTTTCACACTAACAAAACAATATTCATCTTGGTAGTGCTATGCTAATTAGTCTTTAAGTATGATTTTGTATTATATTATAGTTATGGAATATGTTTAAATAACTATCTAATCAAATCAGCATGTAGATTAATTTTTTAGAACATTTATTTTCCACATGTATATTATAGATTCTCTTTTTGAACTGTTAGTCTTGCACTTTGGAGACATTTTGACTTCAATGCCCAAATGATTTGACATTGCCTTCTGGTAGAACTAGCCCAAGGCTCATTCGTAAAGCTCCTATGTTCTAGGCCCTATCAAAGTTCTGTGAGTACAACTGTGAAAACGGAGTGTCTCCAAAATACGGGGAGTAGACAGATAATAAGCAAGTACATGCATGAAGTAAATTCAGATAGAAATAAATTCCATTAATAAAACAGAGTGATATGGTATAAAGTAGTTTGGAATAAGATGAGGTTACTTTAGATGGGCAGTCAAGAAAAGTCCTTCTAAAATAATAGCATTAAGCAGAGAACAAAATAATAGAAAAAAAAAAAAAACTATCCACTAAGTAAACTTGGTAAAAAGCATTTCAGACAAAGGGCATAACATTTTATAATAGTCTTAATTAGGAGTAGCTTGGCAGAGATGGGGTTCATACAATAGGAAGTTGGGTACATACATTATACTTCACATAGTGTACAGGGGGAAGGAGGAATGAGAGATAGGCAGGAGAGAGCTAGTGCACTTGTTTGGGTCCATGATAAGTAATTTAAATTTAATTTCAGGTTCTATGCAAAGCTATTGGGAGTTTATATGTAGGGAAGTGTCCAAGTGTGAGCTATCAGTATAATGCCCACCAAACTGAGAAGATATCCTGAGACCAAAGAACAAAGCAGGCAACTTCCTACAGTTTACAAGGAGTTTATTATTATTGTTGTTGTTATTGATGGGTGGTTATTTACAGGAAATGGACCAGGAAGAATATCAATCTAAACACTGCTCAGCTGCTTTCTCCACAATCCTGTGGGTTTGGGGAGGCCCCAGGGGCAGTGCAGGAGTTAAAGCTTATGAGATTTAGAGACAAAAGTGGAGCTATGCCAAAGAAAGAAAGGCTGCAGAAGTGGAAGATTCCCAAACACCGCACAGCCTCCTGTTGCTTATTCTTGTAGTTGCTGGCATCATTTGCCTTAAACATAGCATTCTGTTCCTTTCCTATCCTTAGTTGCTAAGCAACCTGTGCAGGGGAAAGATTGTAACTATCATAGTCAGAGCTCCAAAGAATGGAGTGAGTTCTGACCAGCATTCTTACAGGAAGTAAGATAACCTGGTTTATATGATAAAATATTATTTTAGCTGCAGGAGCAGGAGATATAAATGTATTTAAATTACAGATAATACTGGTTTATTATAAGATTATTTCAATGGAGATAGAGAAAGGAAAAAGAAAAAGGAGTATACTTTGCATACACAGAAATAAGACTTGTTGAGGAATTGGACTTTGTAAGAGAAAAAGAGAAAACAAGTATAAATTCTAAGCTTTTAACTTGAACAACTAATTCAATGGTTATGAAAGAGACTAAAAAGAAAGCAAGATGGGCTGAAAGGTGGTGGGAGAATTAATTTTGCAGCCATTAATTTTAATGCAGTTGTTATGTGCATAGTGAAGATGTCAAGGGGGTGGTTGAATGTACAAAGTTGGAGTCACTGATATTGGTTGGTATAAAGCCATGGGTCTGGTTGAGATCCTCAAGGGAGTTTATAGCAGACGAGAAAGGGGGATCCAGATAACCTTCTTTAATTTGAGATGTTATATTAAGAGCTTTTAGGCATGATGAATTCTGAGAGTTATCTGATTCAATCAAATTGCCATTAATTGTATTTGTGATCCTGTTTCCTGAGCAATAGTAATAATTGCTGAAATATGCATTACTTTCTCAAATATGCTTAGCTATTAAGTGGTAGAACCAGGATTAGAATCTAGGCAGTTTAACACCAGAGCTCATTATCTCATTCTACTTTAAAAGTCACTGTGTTTGCTTGTGTAGTACACATATCAGTCTTATACTCGCAGAAACCTAGCAGCAAATTTTGTGGAGATGCCAGGATTTGTGTTAGATTGATTTAAGACCTGGCTTTAATGTTCTACCTATATTCATGTCTGCTTTAATGTGAGTTTGTAGCTTAGCTCCTCACATCAAGAAGTGACATCCATATGATTAACTTTGGCCAGTACAATATAAATAGAATATTGCTCTTGAAACAGGATCATAAAAATAGATCAATGGCAATTTGATTAATTTCAGATCTTACCCAGAATTTATTGTACCTATAGGATTTTAATATAATACTTCAAATTAAAGAAGGGTATGTGAACTCTCTTTTCTTCTGTATCTATTTACTCTTACCTTGTGGTTGGCTCTGGCAGAAATGACAATGTGATAGACTATGCCTCAAGAGTCCTTGCATGTTTCTGCTCTCTCTTTAAAACCATGCACCACCAAAGAACAAGGCTGCACTAGCCAGCTGGAGGATGAGAGAACAGATGGAGGCAAACACAATTGTCCAAGCTGAAGTCATTCAAAATCAGCCTGAAGACAGTAGGACCCCCAGCACATAAGACAGTCTATCCAAGATTATCACATCTGCCCATCTAATTCACAGCTGGTCACAGATGGATGAGTGAGCTCTGCCAAGAACAGAGGTCTGTCCATTGATCTCACTCTCACTAAATATATGTATTTATTTACTCACTAAAAGTTACAGTTTTTCCTAATTTGACTTTTTAAAATTTCAATTACCACAATAATGAAACAAAACATTCATAACGTACAGTTAAATACATGCATACTTTTTTTTATTACCAAGCAATGTGTCAATATTGCAGTAAACTCCAAAACAGAAATTTGTCAAATAAAATAAAAATTCTGCATCAAATCAAGCTGGGTGTTGCATTTATAAATAAAGAAATTTTTTTTAAATAAATAAGTATTTATAAATGAATAGTATTTTACATAGTAGATAAGTATTGATGGTGCAACTTTCTTCATTCAATATTTGAACATATGTATAATTTTATTGAAGTAAAGTTGTGTTCTTTTTGGTGGGGTGAGCATGGCTGACTGGTACAGGAATCGAAACCTGAACCTTGGTGTTTTCACCACTATGCTCTAACCAATTGAGCTAACTAGCCACCTCTGAAGTAAAGTTGTTTACTTTTATTGTTTTTGCATTTCTTGATTATTTGAGTGATTTGAACATTTGTTCTTTGTGAATTTTTTTTTTTAAATTTTATTTTGTTGATATACATTGTGGCTGATTATTGCTCCCCATCACCAAAACCTCCCTCCCTTCTCCCTCCCCCCTCCCCCCCAACAATGTCCTTTCTGTTTGCTTGTCGTATCAACTTCAAGTAATTGTGGTTGTTATATCTTCTTCCCCCCCCGTTTTTTTTTTTTTTTTTTGTGTGTGTGTGTGTGTGTGTGTGTGTGAATCTGGTTTCTCTTCAGATCGTATAAATCTTTGTGAATTTTCAGTTAATGTTTTCTACTTAGATTTCTTAACAATAGCTTTTTTGGTGTGCAATAACACTTAACTTTTGTGATTAAGCTTCTGTGATTAAGAATCCTGTTAATATTTATTAAAAACATATTCCTGGGTATTGTGCCTTAATTCAGCTAATAGGTGCAGCACTGATTATTTTTATTTTTTTTACAAATATTTTTTGCATGAAATATTTTTATATGTAAAAATCAAATATATTTGCTACATTTTCCTGATTTTTAAATTTTGATTCTGTTTATATTTAACTCTCAATCTGCATGTAATTTGTTTTTATATATTATGTTTGGTGATTATATTAATTGATCCTTTTTCCAGTTACTAAATAATCAGGGTGCCTTGCTGAAGGCATTAAATCACTTTTATGTTTACATTGCTCTTTGATACTTCTTTAAACCAAACACTTCTTATATACTAGAACATTTTGCTGAGCTGGGATTTATAGTCTTTCTGACTCATGTATTTCACTCATTAATCAGCACTTCATTCTTTTGAGCACTATAGCTTTTGCATAATTTTAAAAAAGTACTGAGGTATACTGTACATATAACAAAAAATCAAACTTGTAAGTGTACAATTTGTTGAGTATAACAAATATAAACAGCACCATCATCAAAATATAGGGCAGATACAACAACCCAAAATACCTTTGAGCCCTTTAAACCACTCTTCTCCTCCAACTCAGTCACTTATGTGCTTTCTGTCACTATAGATCTTTCTGCTCCAGAATATTATATAAATGGAGTCATACAGTATCCAGTCTTTGTCTAGATTCTGTCACAAAGTGTTATGCTTTCAGATTCATGCATATTGTTGTATATTTCACTACTTTGTATGTTTTTATTGTTGAATAATATTCTATTGTAGGGATAGTCTTTGATTTGTTTATACATTTAATAGTTAATGGGCCTTTCAGTTGCTTCTTGTTTTCGGCTATTATGAATATTTATGGACCAGTTTTTGTGAACATATGGTTTTCATTTCTCTTGAGTAAATATCTTAAAAGAATTGCTGGTTCATAAGGTAATTACATGTTTAATTTTATAAGAAATGGCCACACTGTTTTTCAAAGTGACTACACTATTCAACATTACCAGAGTTAAGTTTCAGTTGCTGCACAACTTTGTGAAAACTTATTCCTTTTAGTCTTGCTAATTTTAGTCATTTCAGTGACTGTGGAGCTGTTATCAGCATCTAAGTTCGGCTGCTCTCCACCCAGAAACAAAAGACTCATCAGTTCCAAATGTTGGTGTGAGGCAGGAATTTTATTATCAGGCCTGGGAGACAGTCAGACTAAAACTGTGTCAAGGGCTCAGAAGCTTCAGCAAGAGTTTGTAAAGAGAAATGTGTGAGAAACAAAAGGGGTGGTTCTTCTTGTCAGGGGGCTCGTACTGCGATCTTGCAGACTCTGCACTTTTATTTCATGGCCAGTTCTGTAACTCTCTAATTCATCCTTGGAATATGGGTGTTGCCATGTTCCTATAAGCTAGATGTCATCTTGTTTCTGGACAGCTGTGGCTTTAAAGGAAGAATAGTTAATTCTGTAAGTTACTGATTAGCTCTCATTATCTTGCTTTTTCCTAAGCACTAAGTTCTGCAGTGTTTTTTCATGAGCTACACTGTGAGCCAAAGCTATAAAGTACTTCTTTATGGCTAGCACTCTGATTAAAGCTGTACTCTACGAATGGCTCTTCTAAGGCTAATTATGACTATTTGTTGTGGTGGGCTCTTATATAGTGATATCTCATTGTGGTTTTAATTTCATGACCAATAAAGTCAGTCATCTTTAATGTGCTTCTTAGCAATTTGTGTATCTTCTTTGGTGATGAATTTATTCAAATTGTTTACCCAATTCTTATTTAGGTTATGTGGCTTATTCTGGTTTTGTGAGAGCTGTTTATATATTCTTAATACAAATTCTTCAGCAGACATGTATTTTTCAAATTCTTTCTTCCAATCTATGCCATATATTTTTATTTATCTAACAGTGTCATTTGATAAGCAATTTTATTTTTTTGAAAAATATCACAAATATCAAGCAAAATAAAAACAAATGAAAGCATATGTAGGTCCATTACAGAGAAATGGTTGTTAAAAAGGGGGGAAATACTAAAAATGGATAGATAAAATGGTAGAGCACCTTCAATTTATCACCAATAAAATTGACAACTAACTTCCAAACAAAAACAATGTGTATTAGATTTCTATTACTGTCATAATAAAATATTACAACCCTAGTTGCATAAAACAGCACAAATTTATTATATCATGGTTCCATAGGTCAGTCAAGTTTGGTTAATTTGGTTTTTCATAAGGCTGAAATCAAGCTGTCAAAAGCTATACTGGTATTGGGAGAGTCTGGAAAGAATATTCTTTTAAGTTCATTCAACGTGGCAGCAGAATAAAGTTCCTTGTAGTTGTAGGATCGAGGTCCCCTTTTCCTGGCTGCTGTCATCTCTTTGCCTTTATTTCCTAGGAGCCCTTCTCTAGTCCTTCCACGTAGGCCCTGACATATCAGAGTAAACAATGGTGCATCAAATTCTTTTCATGTTTGTGATCTCTCTGAATTCCCTTTCTGCAATATCTCTCTTCCACCCTCCTTCCATCACAAGATTTCTCTGTCTGGACTGATCTGCCTCCTTCTTCTGCTTTTAATCACTTCATTAGGTCCACCTGGATAACCCAGGATAATCTCACTATTTTAAGATCAGCCACTAGTAACCTCAATTACATCTTCACAATCTCTTTGCAGCAGTTCCTAGATTAATGCTCGATTGACTAACCAGTGGACAGAAATCATGAGAGGACATCTTCAGAATTCTGCATAGCACACTATAGAAGACAATCACATGATATCTTCACAGGATAATTACCAAAAAACTTAAATGGAGTTTTATAAGAAACAATATCCATATGTGTGGAGGAGTGTAAGAATGTTAAGATTGAGAAAGACTGCAGAACTGATACAGGTCAAAAGCCCTTAGTGTAGATAAGAGATTTGAGGCAGAACAGGGATTATTCAAAGGGCAAAAGCCCTTAGCACAGCAAAGATCTTCAAGGATGTTCTGTTAGATTAAATAAGAACATTAAGGTCATTTCTTATCCATCTTTATTCCCTTTCCTTTGTTTCTTAAGATGTTTTCCAGAGATTGTCCCACAGCTGATTTCTTTTCATTCTTTTCATAAACGATTAAGTTGTTTTTTCTCTTGTATTTCCTTGTCTTTATAATAAAAGCTGAAGCAAATACTGACTTGGGGCTGCACCATGTTTCTTCCTTCGTGAGCCAGTTTTCTCAGTGCAGTCCCTTCAGGCCCAGGAATTCAGAACGAGTTCACCTGGGACCGCTAGCATAATAAATCATCTGATTACTCCATCTCTCTGAGTGTCTGACCTTTTCGTGGTAAATTTTCCATAACAGGCCCATGGACACCCTAGTTATGAATGTTTCAACATTCCATGATCTAATGATCTATTGCTGCATATTAAATCACATCAAATTGTAGAGTTCTAAAATATCAACTAATTATTGTCAACCATGATTGTGTAAGATGAGTGGGCTCACTGGAGTTTTTCTCATGAGATTGCAATCGAGTAACAGCTTAGGTTGACATCATCTAAAGACTAGACTCAACAGTACTGGGTGTCCTAGCTGCCTGCTCACATGGTACACAGTTGATACTGGGGCTGTTCACCAAGACCTCAGCTGAGGCTGCTGACTGGAACAACTTCATGTGTCTTTCTTTGTGGTTTGACCTCCTCATAACATGGCAACTAGATTTTAAAAGTGAGTGTTCCAAGAGACACAAGGTAGAAACTTACAGTCTCTTAAAGATAGATCAAGAAAGATAAACAGTGTCATTTCTCATATTTTATTAGTCAAAAGTGGTCAATAACCCACACATATTCAAAGGGTAAAGATATAATTCACACTTCTGATGGGGAGGACTGTCTAAAAATCGTCTTCTTAATATACACATAAGAAGATGGTGCACACTAGCTGTATGTTAGTCTTAAAAATATTTTCCTATGTACCCTTTTCTCCAGCAATATTGACTGTACACTCCCTCATTCCTGCATGTGTTTACATGGGCTGTTCTCTCCTCCTGGAATGCTTTTCTCACTCTCCCTTCGTTTTGAACTTATTTATCTTTAGAGACCTGGGATTAAAGGTAATTGCCATTATATCTAACAATGCAGTTACAAAATTAATGAGAAAGCAAACAAAAAATAAATAAAATAAATTTAAGTTAGAGCTTAATATTACAGCTGTGAGTCAATGTTCACTCTTCTTGACATACAAAATATATGACCCCTGGAAGCCATAGCTTCATTTCAAATGCTTTCTTCTCAAATGTTTATTCAATCTGGGTTTAATAATTAGAAATGTAGTACAGTTTGCTTGATCACATTAGTTATTGTTGTTACAGATCTGGGGTTACCAAACTCTTTTTTTTTCAGATTTATTGTTAATATTTTATTTTATTGAAACACTTGATTACACATTTTGGGGGTACAGAGTTAACTATCAAATTTGTGTATGACATGTGATGATCAAATCAGGATTATTAACACATCAAAACTCCTTTTTAAAGGGCCTAATACTGAATGCTTTCTGCATTGCAGACAATACTGTTTCTGTCACAATCACTCAACTCGGCCATTGCAGCCATTAAAGTAGCCATAACAATGCATGAATGAACAGGAGTGGTTGTGTTGGAATAAAACTTTGATTACAAAAAACGTTTGCAAGCCACGTTAGGCACACAGGCCCCTGCTATAGAATAACTTCACATAAGTGTTATAAAAGACCTTCCAATGAGTTAATGTAGATTAAAGAACAAGAGCAAAAAAATTACAATTATAATAGAAAGCAGCAGCAAATATTATTTAGGGCACTTGGGATTTTCTTTCCAAAGTAGTTTTCCCTTTTCCTGAAAAAAACCAAAACAAAACACAGTAGAACTTGCCAACAATTCTTTTCTTTTTAATTTCTCTAAAAAAGTTATGTGACATAAGGCATTGAAAAGGATACTTGAAATTGAATTACGATGTCTAGTTTTAAAATATGTTTTCTTCCCATTAACATCAAGGTTGAATGCTGAAGATTCATCTTATCTATTTGAGTTTTTTCCTTCTGTCCTGAGAAATACAGGAAAGTTATGAGCTTCAAATAAGACAACTGATGTCAATACAATTTTCATAGTATAATATTTGTATGAAAGAAATTACATTTATAAAGTTGTTTCAATGGCATTTTTGGTATCCAATTTAGTTTGATTATTTTGAAAACAATAATGTCAGTTGAAAATTAAGAGACAATTTGTAAAAAAAAAAAAAAAACCCTAATTGATATGAACGTGTAATACATAAAGTTCAAAAAGACTAGAATTGGGTCCTGAGAATATTTCTACACATCTTGTGCAAAAATAAATGGAAAAATAGTCTAACCCAATGAGACCATTGTTCTGTGCTTGTCCTCTTAGAACTCCGCTCGCTTCTTTCCTAGGTAAAGAAAAAGAAAGGAAATATCACAGTGAAGTGATTCAGTAGTATACATAACAGTATTTTCTCATTTTTCTTCCTTTCTGGTTTCAGTAGCTATGTTTTTTTTATACTACAATTATTATTCTATGCAATCTCAATGCTCAGAAATTTGAAAATAAACCATTAAAAGAAGTTTTAATCATTAAAATTTTACAGAGATAATCAAAATGTCTAAAAGTTACTTGTTACAGCTGTGTAGCATTAAAAAGCAAGAAAGTAAGAGAGAACTACTAATTACAATAGTTAAAGCAGGAGATTGACAGGAAACACCCAGGTATATTGGGCTTATTGTTTTATTTAAATATACTCTTTCAATTATCTATTAAAGATTATTTAATTAAGAGGAATAAAATTTCACAGATGGTCACAAATTTGAGTCAGTTTCAGAGAGAAATAGCCATGTTGAAATTGCTGTTCAGTCAATGAGGCCAGGCCTTAATCAAACACAACATGATAAGAGAAATTGGGGCTCCAAATGCAGTTTCCCAGGTTTATTAGCAGTGATTTAATTTTTTGTCAGTATTTCAGAATTTGCACCCTTTTTCCAAACTAACCAATTACATTCCCTATTTACTGCCATACTATTACTCCAGAATTTCCCAAACTTTCTCCGTTCATGATTCCATCAGCACCCCTGCAATTCTTTTCATGACCCCTCTAGGCCAAAATAAATACTTAACCTTTTTTTTTAATGTGAAGTCTTTTTATACAAAATTTTATTTTCAACAATTTCTATTTAGCCCAGTATATCAATCTGTTCCACCTCCATTCCTCTCATAATGAGTCTAGTATTATTGACTATGCTGTATTACAATTTATGTTGCTAAGTTTTCCCTTAAATGTCATGAATTGTGTTGTTTATGATCTAAGATAGATTTTTAAAAATTTTCCATATTTTTATATGTAGGTCAGATAATGTATACAACATAGCCAGCTTGTCCTTTATGAAAGCAGTATTACTTGAGTCCTGCTTGAGACAAGTGTTTTCTACTTTAAAAGGGAAAAAAAAAAGAAAAAAAAAAGTTATGGTACCATGAACAACATGTAATAAACACTTTTCCATGATGTGACTATGTGACTATTGGTCTCAGTAAACACATTATTACCCTAAGACTCACAGCGCATTAGAGAAATGCTGTCAGTTTGTAAACAAATATAAAACTCAGTAAGCTTAAAGGTCAACCTTGATCAGTAGAAAAGTTTTAATCATAAATTACTCAAATCCCTAATACCCCAAATCATGGGGCTTTAAAAAATGAGTTTAGAGCTTTGGCATACGGGGACATTTTTTCTTTCATTGAGTCCTCAGAAGAAAAGTAAGGATTTTTTAAAAGAGATTATTGTAACAATCAAATTTCCTTTTAAGCTGTTTCATCTGTAATAGACTGTTCTTTACTTCTTGGAAGGAATAAAGGCATGATTAGCTTGTTAGGATTGTTTCCACAAGAAATAATAAATATTTATTCTTAGTAATTGTAAAATAAAGGCAAAATAAAGGAGTGGTTTATTAAAATTACTATTTTGATGCCAGATTATTAAAGTAGGTGAAAATAATATAATTAAATACTTTTCTTAGACTATAGCAGGGAAAATTTCAAGATATCAGGTCATTGGTTCTTCTCAGAGGTACTTATTATCTAAATATTCTACAATGTAACATAAAGTATTTGAATGTTAAGTTTTGTGTACTCTTGTTTCTGAGTAAATATTTTCCAGTATTCCTTAGAGCAATGGTGTTTTTCAGTCTTTTTGACTGAGAAACACATGAAAAAATACATTTTACATTGTGATGCAGCATATGTGTATAAGTGCGTATGTATATACATAAACAAGGGTTTACACACACACACACACACAATGACACTAGAAGGTTAAATAAGCTCGTACTCATACTTATTTTATTCCATGCTATTTTATCATTTTGTTATTAATACTATTATATTCTTCATCATTAACAGGAATCATTAAGATGTTACATCTCCTCATATTAATTTTACCTACCTTACTAAGTTTGAAAAACATTTTCTTTCACTATAAATCTAGACTTGGTTTAATGCTTAAAAGCAGATGCTTCAAAGCCAAGACAGTAAGAATTGTGTTTGACTGCCAGTTCTGCCATGTATTTGTTTATCTATGAGACTGCATTCATATTTGCAAATCTATGCTACTAATAATTAATGCCTGGATTTGTTATATAGATTAAATCATATGATTAGTGAAAAGTACTAAATTTCAGGAAAAATCAGTAAATGTTAAATGATGTTAATGCTGAGGACTATCTTGCAAAATACAGTGTTTCTTCTGCAACCAGTTTGTCTGTGGTCTGTTGTCTCTCTTCTTGCTTTTTATATCTCGCTCCTTTTAATTTTTGTCTTGTCAATTTAACCTATTTAAATAACTGCCATGATACTGTTGATATAACTTATGTTCTCTGATTAAAATAATTTCTCTGTCAAATTTATGATCATAAATTTAATTTTACCAGGCAAAAAAAATATTAATAATGCTAATTAAAACAGTAATCTGATTGCACAAAATTTTCTAAAAAGCTATTCATATATGACTCCACTAAACACATATAAGTACTCTTTTGTGAAAATACCAGAAGGGATCATTGGATCAATATTTTACACCCATCTGATGATTATTTTCAAAAATCAGAAACTTCATGATCTGTCCACTTCTCATAAATTAAAAAATACGTATTTTGTGAAAGTAAGGCAAAAATGATATTTCATTGACACTTGATCAAATACAAATAAGGGGATATTGTAGCTTGTAATATCCTGGTATTGTGTTCTCTTTTTAAGTTCCACATTTGGGAGATAGAGCTCTTGTTAATAGCAGGCCAATCATTCTATCAAAAACAACTAGAAAAGATGAATATTGGTTAAGAATTTTTAAAAAGTTCTTTCAAGGCAGTAGAGAGTAACCAGGACAGCCAGGCCTTGAGGTGCCAAGATCCCAAAGAGGAAGGAAACCCATTGAAACAAGTCTGGACTTTATGCTTTTTTTTCCACTTGAGGTATTTGCCGATTCCTTGGTCAGGCCTTTTTTTACAAAAGTATTCTGAGATTAATCTATGTTATTGCATGTACTTGTTAATTCCTTTTTGTTGCCTATTTATATTCTATTGTAGGAATATACCACAGTTTGGTTATTCACTCACTTGATGAATATTTGGTCTTTTTTCTGTTATTTGGCTATTATAAATAAAGCTCCTTTAAACATTTGGGAGAAAAATCTTTCTTTTAAGGTTTTTTTTCATTTATCTAAGTTCTTGAATTATGAGCATGAAGTTGTTCATCATTGTAGCAGATGGACTTTACGGGGGTCCTTTTGATTCTCACCTCCTGGTGTGCTTGCCCTGAATAATCTCCTCCTCCTGTCTGAGCAAGACCTGTAGCTTGCTTTGAGCCGATAGGACATGGGAAAGTTGAAGGAATTTTGCCGATGTTAAGATTTCCCTCATGAGGCTACAGCATGAGAACTCTCTTCAGGTAGTAAAATAGGGCAATCGCAGGCTCTCCTCAGCTATTTCCCATCTTTCAGGGATTAATGATTTTTCATGCTTACTATCCATTGTCTTAGAAACCATTTGTCTCCCTATATTTTGTCTGGGTTTTTAGTTGTTTCTTGTGAGAAGGTAAAATCTGGTCCCTGTTACACAAACTTGGTCAGAGGCAGAAGTCCCCTTAAATATTTTGAAATATAAAATCTTGAGAGGATAACTTCTGCTTCTGGATCTTGCTTGTAGATTTTTACAATGGCTTGTCAAATAAATCCATAAAGTAATGATATGCCATATTATAAACATTTATAACTGTGCAACAGACCAAATTTTCATTTTTATATCACTTGGTTAAATATTTAAACTTTAACTAACCAATAATGAATGTCCAGAATTTTTTTTAAAAATTATTTTTAATTGTAAATGGACAAATTATAGTTGTCTATATGTATGAAAAATATGAATAAAATGTAGAAAAATTAAATCAAGCTAATTAACATATCCATCACCTCAAATACTTATTTTTTGTGGTGAGAACAGTTGAAATGTACTCTCACCGATTATGAAATGTACAAGACATTATTATTTACTATATTCACTATACTGTGGAATGTATCTCAAAGAAAAAAATATTCTGTCTAATCGAGACTGTACCCTTTATCTCCCCATTATCTCCTTCTGCCCAAGCCACTGGTAACCACCATTCTATTCTCTGCTTCTTTGAGTTCAATTGTTTAAATTCCACATATTGAGCAAATGCAGTATTTGTTGTTCTGTGCCTGGCTTATTCCACTTAGCATAATGTTCTCCAATTCTGTACATGTTGCCACAAAAGACAATTTTTTTTCCTTTTTAAGGCTGAATAGTATTGTGTTGTGTTTATGTATGTGTATGTGTGTGTATGTGTATGTGTGTGTGTGTATGTACATATATATATATATATATATATACATATATATATATATATATATATATATCACATTTTCTTTAACCATTCATCTGCTGATGGACACTTTGGTTGATTCCATAATGTAGCTATTGTGAATAGCCCTGCAATGAACATGGGAGTGTAAATATCTCTTTGACATACTGATTTGAAATGTTTTGAGTAAATACCCAGAAGTGGGATTGTTGGATAATCTGCTAAATTTATGTTTAGTCTTTTAAAGATTCTCCATACAGTTTTCCCTAATGTCTGCACTAATTTACATTCCTACCAACAGGGTACATGGGTTCTCTTTTAACCACAGAATGTATTTTATAATTTTTTTTTCCATTGATAACTCCTTTTACCAGTCTACTTCCTTTATTTATTTTTTCTCAACTACTTCTATTTTAACATCCTCTTAAATTTTGTTGTAGGTATGAGATACCTCTACTTTATGCCTCGTCTTCTCTGTTATTGATATTGTTATTGGATAGGTAAATAAAGGCCAGCGAGCAAAAGAATTGCTTTTATCATACATTCCATATCTCAAAGACTAAAGACACCATCAAACTCGGTGACTGCTTCTGAGTATTTCTCACCAATTTTGGACTTTGAAAACAAACAAAAATCCTCTAATGCAATTCTATAGATGAAAATAAAATTCCTCCAAATAATCCGACCCCTCATAGGGCAAATTTCCTATAATACTGTTTTTATTGCCTCTTCTACTAAAGCGAGAAGACCACTGTGTCACTGTGATTGTGGTAATCAATAGGGAAAGACTCAGTGCTGCAAACATTGTTTCCTCTTTCTTAACACTGTAGTTTGTTCCAGTGGTAGCATAGTGGGAGGAATAATTTAGTACTGAAGAAATTCTGTCGGCTACAATAAGTAAGCTTCAACTTTACTATTTTCTCTTTATTTTCCATTTTTAAAGCTATTTTATTATCATATTCGTTATTACAAATTGCAGTTCTTTATGCCCCTTACCTAACTAATCCCTCTCCAACCTCCCTACCCCAACTCTAGCATTCTTAGGTTTGTCTGTCCTTCTGAAAGTTCAACATATTATTGTGGTCTTTTCTTTCTTTCTTTCTCTTTCTCGCTTTCTTTGTTTCTTTCTTTCTTTCACCTATCTTTCTTTCCTTCTTTTTTAGCACCAGTTATGACTGAAGACATGTGGTATTTCTCTTTCTGTGTCTGGCTTATAACTTACTATTTTCTTAAACTTATATTCATGTAGAGTCAATTATAATTATTATTTAATTTTATTTAGAGTAGCCTACGTTTTCCATTAGCTAAAATTTGTAAAATTAACTAAATAATTATAGTTTAGTTACTTGCTAAAATATTTAGCTAATTAACTAATTTTTTATTAACTTATAATTAATGTTTATCATAGAGAGGACATAACTGCTTGTGAAAATATCAAATAGGAATAATAAAAAACAATGTTGCCAAGAATGAAGGCAAGTAGGGAGTGCTCTTGATGAAACAGAAACAGTATACTCAGGCTTGATACGGGAAAAAATATTACCATGACTAGAATCTTTTCCCTTTGCCCTTCCCTAGATTTTAGAGACCAAGACTAAGGATTTTTTTTTTTTTTTTTGGTTTTTTTTCATATATAGGACAGTTTCCTATAGGTGGTAAAGACAGAAGGTATCAGAAAACAAAATTAGTGAAAAGTTTGTGAACTTGTCTGAAATTTTCAGCTTTTATCAACAGTTGACAATATCACATTTTAATTAGTATGAATATTTTAAAAGTAATCTTAAAATAGCTTGCATGTGTTATTTACCATGTTATGAAATAATTGGAAATACAAACAACTTTTTTGTTGTTGTTGTTAAACAAAGTTGAATCACTGCTATTTCTGTAAGTAGTGTGTCCTGTTGGCTAAATTTCAATACATCTGAGGAAACTCAGTAGTTTACTAAGCCTAAAAGCATGTGACAAAATTATCAAGAAGTTCAAGACTTTATCTGTCAACTCTTTACAGGTATGAAGGGAAACAAATGAAAGACCAAACTTGTAAATACCTTAAATAAAAATTTTTGTTTACATCTCTGCAAGCCTTATGCTCTCCAAAGATAGTGATAAATAAAAAACATTATAATGTATTAATAAAACGTATTATATGACTACTTTGTTCTTTCATTATTTTGTAATTCTAAAATGTAATTATTTTTAGATAAAGATAGCAGATTGTATACCAGTATTACCCTCTTCAGCCCAACATTACTTGAAATAATGAAATATGCATTTTAAGAAGAAAGTATTTCCATAACAGCACTGAAAAAGAAGTGTGTCATCAATGGAATGAATGAGTTGAGGAGATGCTATGTCATAGCCTAAAAAACTCAGAGTGGAGAATAAATGCAGATGTAAGTATGAAGATAAAATCAAAAAGTTTTTAAACTAACTCTCCAAATTATCTCCTTTGGGTTTTGTTTTTGAACATGTTGTAGTTTATTGAAGTATAGCACAATACAGAAAAACACCCAAATCATAATTGTACAGCTTGATGAATTTTTACAAAGTGAACTCACCCATATAAACAGAGTACAGAGGAGGAAGCTGACTGTTACCAACCTCAAAGCTTACTCATGTGTGTCACTGTCCAGCTACTACCCTCACCAGCATTCCTAACTGCCCTTCAGTAGGTGAAGTTGTGCTATCTCATTATGGTTTAAATTTGCTTTCATTTTGTAATAATGATGTTGAAATTTTTTCATATACTTATTGGCCATTCAGATATCCTCTTTTGTGAATGATAGAGTTTGGATATGTTGTCCCCCCCAAAGCTTATGTTGAAATATGATTCCCAATGTGGCAGTATTGGGAGCTGTTAGTGTCATGGGGGTCAGATCCCTTAAGTAGATTAGTGGAAGTGGGGGGTAATGAGTTCTCGCTCTATTAGTTCCTGTGAAAGCTGGTTGTTTGAAGGACCCTGGCACCTCCCCCCCGCTCTTGCTTCATCTTGCCATGAGATCTCCTTGCACCTGCTAGCTGCCTGCCAGTTTCCACCATGAATAGAAGCAGCCTGAGACCCATACCAGATGTAGATGTTCCAGAATCATGAGCCAAATAAACCTCTTTTTTTAGATAAATAACCCAGTCTCAGGTATTCTGTTTTAGCAACACAGAAAAGGACTAATACAGTGAGCTACATGTGATCATTCTTAGAATTAGATTGGCCTGCCCAAGATATATTATATCCTCCTATAGTGTGTGGCTCCATTTTTCATACTCTTAATGTTGTCTTTTGATGAACTGAGGTTTTTAATTTTAATTTAGTGATATTTGTGAATAGTGCTTTTTGTGTCTTTTAAAGAAATAATTCTCACTCCTGACTTATCCCAGACCTCCCAAGACACTGTAATTTAGCTGACCTGGTTAGAGAACATTTTTTTGTTATCAATACTGAACTGTGTTATTCGATGCATGCAAATTTAGTATTGCCTTTCTATTGAATTTACCTGTGTTCAGCTAGTCTTTTGACAGAGATTCCCTTGAATGCCAGGAGCCAAAAATAGAAAGAGATAGAGACAGAGAAAGGGGAGAAATATATCTTCCAGTGTTTGCACATTTGCTCTGTTTTGGGCCATTTCTTCAATTCTTAGCAAGACTGTTTATAATTCTGCCTTATTCTCACTTCTTGCTTGCGCTGAGCCTAGAGATGAGCCAGAGGTGAAAGTATAGAGTTTTCTTAAGTCTTTTGTGAGTATGTAGAAAGCCATGTTTATATCTGTGGGCACTTTTTGAATGCCTTAATTTCCCAAAGAAGTTCTCTAGTGCTTCCTCTTGGGATTTTAGTACTTTATAATTTGTTTGGACTATTGTCTTTTGCCCTGGGTGGCTGTAGGTTATTCTTTGCCTTACAATGTTTTTGAGGAATACTTTCCACTTTCCTGCCCTGAGGGAGCTCTGAATTAGAGGAACCAAAGACAAGTGCCTTTCCTCAGTCCTTCATGTACAAACACAAGTCTTGATAATAAACTCTCCTCCGCTCCCTCCACACACAGGGACCTGCTTTCCACCCTGGGAATATAGCCTGCTGTCTTCAAGACTACTGTAAAATCAGGGAGGGCAGTGAAGCAAGGGGAAGTAAAAATGCCATAAAGCTTTCCTATTGGTCTTTAGTTGACTTTTTCTTAATCAGCATGTGCTTGGTTGCTATCGACCTTGACTGTTTTCCAGAGTCTTAGTGTATTCTGATAGTTTTTGCTTGTCTTCTCAGTGTTTCTCCTGGGCCGTAACAGTTACCTTCTCTGCCATTTTTGCTGATGTAAAAGAGTACTTATTTTTATAATTAGACGCTATGCAGAACCCTCATATAAAAATAGTTTTTCTTTAAATTGGAGCAGTCTATAAGGAGAAAATAGAGTCAGCAATCCCCTTGTATGGGTATAGGCACTCCTTTTGGAGATTTGGCTTTGGAAGCATTTCTACAGAAATCTAAGTATTCTTAATAAACTGTCTGAAAATCAGTGATATAAAATCATTTTCAAATAAGAAAATTGAGCCCAAAGACATGAATTAACATTTTTTAACAGCACGGATAGAAAATGACAAACCAGAGACCCAAATCCATGAATTTTAACTACTCCTACGTTGTTCTTTTCAACGTGTTTTTATGTCACGTTTCCTCCAACTTTAATCGAGAACTATGGCACCAATGAGTTTCCATTTAATTTTGAAAATAAGAATATACACGCAAAACCAGCAAAAATATATATAATATATTATATGATCAGTGACACATTATTAAGAGAATTCAGACAAGTAACAGATCGATGCAATATTAAGCAAGTCAATAAGAATTAAGGTGGAGCAGTTCTGAAATATAAACTAAAATTCTGCTGGCAAGATTGGACTAGTTTGTACATCCTTGTTCTCCAACTTTTTATCTGGTCTATATTTTACCATCAAATTAAAACTAATATTAAAACCTGAATTTTCCTAGAAAGGTTAAAATAATAAAATTTTGATGACATGCAATATCCCCAAACTAGACTTTATATGAATTCTCTGCTATTGTCAAAATGTTCTACTTCTTTCAGTTAATGAAAGGTTTTCCAAATCTCCATTTGGACTCATGAGGTTCCTGTGCCTATAATTTGCATTCCCCCCAACCCCCACATATATCACAACATTATTAGCTGTTCTAACTATCACACTTCTGTTAGAGAATTCTGAACTTCAGCTATTAATATTCATATTATTATTTTGTGTAGTCTATGTAAAGTCCTTGCCTCGTCATTTCGCCTAGTTGACTTGGCTATATCATGTATGTTATAAAAATTATTTGCTGCCATGCTGTATTGCTACTTCAATGCTTATTTTTTTTCCAGATAAACTTCCACAAATCCACGTAATCAATTGATAGCCAAATTTGACATTAGTAGCAGCTAAAACCACAAACGATATTTTCTTTCATATTGCTTTATAAGTTTAGTAATAATAAATGATAACATAGATAAAAGTACAGCTACAAGATACTTGTTCGTATATACATATAATCATCACACTACACTACAGATTTTTTTTTTTAAGAGCAAACATTTTTTGTGTACTTTTATACACCGGCATTGTGTTGGTACATCATTTTATAAATCTCATTGAAAATGATAATTTAAAATTGTTCACCTTAGTAAAAAAGAAATATGATATAAGCTTAAAATTACCACAGGGAATTTTAAGTGATTTCTATATTTATCCTAAATAAACTTCTGTTCCTTATGCAAAGATTTTTTATCATCTCCTCTAACTTTTCTGTTTTATAATCATTTTGCTTACCACCTTAGTTCTCTACAGGTAATATTACACTATGAAAACTGTCTAAATACATATAAATGTGGAAAATATTCACATTTCGGTTCATTCTGAGATTGTAATAGTCTAGGGATCCTTTGTCTAGGGATTCCATTGTCTCTTTGAAAACCAGAACTCCTTCAAAATAGCTTTTCAACTGCTATTCTGTATTCATTCCCTGAAAATGGTTCATTGAGAACACCACAGGATGAAATTTTGAGAAGGTACCAAGTGGGTTATAGATAACCCAGAAAGAAAAGTAAATTTTAAAAGAAACACACTAAATAGATGGGGGCATGCATTTCCAAAGATTTGTTAGAATTTTGTATTGTCTCATATCACTGCTTTAAGTAGCAATGATTCACAAAGTGCTAATTTTTATAGATAGTGAAAAAAACAGATGTTCTTTATGAAAACAAAATCTACTCCTCTTCATATGTTAATTACAGAAAAAAAAAGCCCAGCTTCATTTATTTTCGTGTTTTAGGAAAGGATTTTTAACATTTAGATAATATGTGTTAGTATTACTGATATAAAATAATGGTTTTTATTATTTTTTTATAATTATTTATCCTTGTAAATAAAATAAAACTTCTTATTTTTTTAAAAAAGTACTTACAATACAACAGGGAAATTACTCAGGTATTCATTTTTTTAAAGAAAATCCCTCCAAAATTCAATCACACTTTAGAAAAAAATTGAATCTTGTTAATTTGCTTAAGGATTGATTAATTTTTATGTTTCTTTTGGGATGCTAGTGAATGAAGACATTTGGATTCAGGGCTCAAATTGTTTTTTTATGAAAACTTGTGACAATCCCTTTTATTCTGATAAAGACTTATAATTTGCTATTTTACAAGTTAATTCAAGAATTTAACGTTTCAATGCTTTGTAATAAAAAAAGAAAGGAAAATTTATCACTAAAAGTTTCTTTAACTATGAATTGAATATCTGATGTATTTTTAAAAGTAATTAACACATGCAAAGAATATGATGGTAACTCAGCTACCACTAATGCCAAATTCTAAGTATGACGCTTTCAGGTCACAATTTCTTCTTTGATAATTATTAATTTAGTGATAAGATTGTACAGACCCTAAAAAGTTTCTCCTGCTCATAAATATTTCTAGCTGTCATACTATATTAAAACATATCTTTCAATATGCTTAAAACTCTTTTGCCATTAAAACCTGGATTGTTGCTCTTTTATCATGCCTACAGGATAGGTTAAATATGCAGTTTTTTACAATATTACACAAAACTTGCCTCCTGCGATAGCCAATCTAATATACTCAACTATAGTGTAGGTAAAGGTGATTATCTGGCCACAGAGTGTTTGTCATTTCACTTTTGGAGAAATTAGGTTTACAGAATACAGGAAGATAATAAAGATGCACAGCAACATAAGTTTCAAGAAAAATTAACTTTGAAATGCAATAATGTGATTTACTTTGGTAAGTAATAACTAAAAAATTTAAATGTCAATTAAAAATTCTGGTTACCATAATTTATCATTTTATTATATTAGTACATTGTATAATAGATATTTATTATATATTATATAATAACTTGATTAACCTATCATTTTAAAATGCAAACGTTTCAAAGTGTTTTGGAAATTCTACAAAAATAATAATAGCTATGCTTAATAATCATTTATTGAGTGCCAGGCACTGAGTTAATATAATCCTTGCAACAAACAGACTAAGTAGTTTTCATTAATTGTATGTAATAAACTTTAGCAAAGATTAAAGGGTTTAATTCAGTTGTTAAAAGTCACAGAGCAATTGAATGGTAGAGCTAAGATTTATGCTAAAGTTTAGTAAAACATAAACCCAACGAATTTAAGAGCTATACTACCTGGAATCCCAATATCTTTCTCTCGCATTTGGGGAAAACAAAAAACAAAAAACAAAAACACAGAATGTTAGAGGGGGAAATAAAAGCACCCTTGCAAACAAAGTGATTTACCCATCGTTAAAATAAAAAATAGAAAAAACATTTTAAATCCAACCAGATATCATTGCATGTAAATGCCTCATCATTCCAGCACCATTTTCTGAAAAGATAATCCTTTTTAATTTGAAGTATCTTGGCACTTTTGTCAAACACTAACCAACCATAATCTTATGGGCATATATAATTCTATGATATATATATAATACATTGTATGTGTAATATATATGATACATATTTGAGTGTGTGTGTATGTATACATATATATATATATATATATATATAGGCACTTCAAAAAGTTCGTGGAAGGATTTGTACTGTCTTTTAATTCTATTTTTCCACAACCTTTGAATACTGCCATATACATATTTATATATGTATCATATGTACCTGTAAGATAGTCTATCTTATGCGTATAATTCTGGACTCTCTATTCTGTCCTGTTAATCTCTATGTCTTTATGGCTACTCCATGTTCAGTTAATTACTGAAGGTTTATATTTAAGTCTTAAAATCAAGTAATGTGTGTTCTCCAAAAGTTTTATTTTTGAAAGTTATTTTGGCAATTCTAGGTCCATTGTTTTGCATGTGTTTTTGAATCAACTTGCCAATTTGCTCAAAATATTCCTGCCATAATTTTGATTGGGATGGCAGTATATCTACAGATCAATCTAGGGAGAATTGACAACTTTGAGTTTTCTTTTTCATGAAGACAGTGTATTTCTCCAGATTTTTAGATCTCTTTTGATTTCAAATATTAATGTTTTGTAGTATTTGGCAAGCCAATATTGTACATATTTTATTAGACTTCTGCTTAAATATTTCATGTTTTTATTAGTATTTTACAAAGTACTTTTATTCCAATTTTCATTGGTTCATTGCTCACAGACCAACTGTCCATTGATTTGTACTGAATTAGTACTGAATTCAATTGCCTACAACTTTGTTAAGGGATTTTCCATTTATATTCCTGAGAGGCATAGGCATCTAGGCTTTTTTTTTTTTTTTTTTCCTTTTTCATTATAACCACTTTGTCTGATTTTAGTATCAAGGTCATGTTGGCTTCATAAAATGAGTTGGGATGTATTCTGTCTATTTACTGGAAGAGTGACTATAGGACTAATATTTTATTTTTCTTAAATATTGGGCAAAGTTTGTCAGTGATGCCATCTGTTACTGAGTTTTCTTAGTAGGGAGATGTTTAATGTGAATTCAGTACCTTTAGTAGATACACACCTATTCAAGTTATCTGTTTCTTTATAAAATGAGCTTGGTAGTTAATATTTATAGAATCTATTGTGAGCTCTCCTCATCTATTCTAAATATTTTTAATTTGTGTCTTCTCTCTTTTTCTTAGTAGGTCTTATTAGAAATTCATCATTTTTTGATCAAAGACCCAGAATTTAGTTTCACTAATTTTCTCTTTTGTTTTTTTTTTGTTTTCAATTTTATTGCCTTCTGATCTTATCTTTATTATTTTTATTATTTTCATTGTGCCTGCTTTGGAGCTATCTTCCTGTTTCACCGCTAGTAATATTTCTTGCTCTAAAGTCCACTTTGCATGATATTAATATAGCCACACCAGCTTTTATGGTTAGTGTTCTCATGCCATGACTTTCTTAATTCTTTCATTCTCAACTGACCTATGGCTTTACAATTTGCAATTGTAATTACAATTAATTTATAAGTAATTATCATGTAATTTTAATTTGTAATAATATTTTATTTTACGTCATATAGAGTACAGTTTCTCCTTTCCCACTGATTGTTATTTCATCATTTGGGTCATATTTTCCCACATATGTTATCTTCTCGTCAACTAGTCTGTTTTGTGTCAAACTGTCTTGATTTCTACTGCCTTATTGTGAATGTTGATATGTGGTGGAACTAATTGACATTTTTACAATACTGAGTCTTTCCATTCATTAAAATGATGTAGTTTCCCATTTATGCCATTAAATATTTTTATAACTTTTACATAAATCTATTCTTACATATTTCATAATTGTGTGCCATTATAAATTGAGTCCTTTTCATTTATATAGCATATTTCTTTGTTGCTCTTATAAAATCTATTTTTGGTTTTAGCATATTAATTTTATATCTAGTAAACTTACTGAAATTTTTCCGGATTTAGCAGAATTTATCTACATTTTTTCTTGCATTTTTCTGTATAAAAGATGGCAACCAATGATTTTTATTTAATTTCATTTATCATGCATTGCATTCTTTTTTTTTCATCTCATGATCTGGAATATCCATTACAATGTAAAGTAGAAGTGATGTTAGTGAGCATTTTTTGTTGTTGTTGTTCTTAGCATTAAATAGTATGCATTGTTCTGATATGTCACAATCTTTTGGGTAAATATATTTTGTCCAATTAAGAAAGCTAGGGCTTGCCAGTTAGTTGGTTAGAATGCATCCTTGTATAACCAAGATCAAGGGTTTGGATCGCCTGACCAAACAGCCACAAAAAAAAAGAAAGAAAGAAAGAAAAAAAAAAGCTCCTATTTTTTCCTAGTTTAAAACCTTTCTATCTTTCTGTAAGGAAAGTAGAAAAAGTTTAGTTAAGATCTCTTGCCTTATATCTGTTACAAGTGGGCAAGATTCAGCACATTCACTAGAAATAAGTTTTAAAAGTAGTGTAACTGCACATATGCCCATTTACTGATTCAGCAAATTGCTGTAATTATGTAATGCTTGGCTTGTGGCCACTATTGTGTACTAGGAGTATAAAGGTAACTGTTCTGAACTGCTGGGCAACATAGCTCATGTCTGAGAATAAAGCATGTCTGTGAAGCTCACTTCTGGAAAATAAAGTATGTCTACTGTGCATAAAGCTGCATGAATCTTCTTTCAATTACCTGACTCACAACCTGCACAGGAAGGGGCAGGAGGATCTGAGATCCAGCCTGACAACTGGTGAAGTATGGCAGGATCTGAGCAGGTAAGGGAGCCATGAGCCTCTTCGGAGGGGGAGGTAATGTGGTTGCCCTCAAGCATGTGGTACATGTTGGCAGCATTTCTGTGGGCTTGGGCTCCACTTGAAATATGTGACTATGTGGATGGGTCCCCTGAGAGCATAGAGAAAGTTCTCAAGGTATTGAGCTCTACGGTGAAAGATGAGAAGTCCCAGCATGTGGCTGGCTGCTGCTCACTACACTGCAAGCCAATATGGACCAGACGCTCCATGATGCAGCACAGCTTCCAGAGCCAACACAAAAGCCAGACATACTGGACACTGAAGTATAGCAACAGGATGCCCCCACTCCTGAAGCCAAGGATGATGACTACCCTGAGGGTGAGTTGGGAGAACCTGTGCATCTTCTCGCATGACCTGTTGTGCATCAGAAAATGAACCCCTAGCTGCTTGGCTTCTACGGTTGTGGGATTTAGGGGAGGATGATTAAAGTAGTGTGTGATAGTGTTGGTGGATATTGGCACAGAATGTAGCCTGACACATGGAAACACTGATAAGTTTCTGGGGACCACAGAGAATGTTTATGGCTATGGAGGAAAGACTATTAAAGTCAAAGTTGTGTCTTTGCCGCTGGGCATTGAATGATTTCCCCCTTGTGAATATACTGTGTATGTGTCCCCAGTGACTGAGTGCATCAGGGGTGTAGATGTGCTTTATGGTATGCATCTGAAAATAGCAGTTGGAGAATTCCAGCTGCAGATCTGGACAGTAAAGCCTAAAGTTGCAGGGACATGTGAAACAGTATTGCTTGCTGGAGGACATACAGAGATAAGTGCCACTATTTTGGAGTTAGAAAATGTTGGAATTATTTGTCCTTCACATAGCTCCTTTAATGCCTCAGTGTGGCCAGTGAAAAAAACTTGATGGTACTTGAAAAATGATTTTGGACTATCAGGAACTGAACAAAGAAGTGCCTCCTGTACATGTAGCTGTGTCTTGAGTTCACAATTTGATGGATCAGCTTCAATTTGAAGACTCAGCTGGAAACTTGTCATTGTGTACTTGACCTTGCAAGTGCTTTTTTCCCCTCTATCCCGGTCTCAGTTAACAGCCAAGAACAGTTTGCCTTTGCCTGGGAAGGAAGACAATGAACTTTTCAAATGTTGCCTCAAGGTTATCTGCATAGCCCAACTATCTGTCATGGTTTGGTGGCTGGGACCTAGCCAAGTGGACTAGGCCCAATATGGTTACAATGTTTCACTACATTGATGATGTTACTAACCTCTGATTCTCTTGCAGATTTAACCAAGTGGTTCTGATGTTGCTAGGCCACTTGGAACTATGTGGGTGGGCTGTGAACACAACCAAAGTGCAAGGACCTGGGCTGTCTGTCAAATTCTTGGGAGTTGTTTGGTCGGGAAAGACACAAGTCATCCCAGAGACCATTATAGATAAGATACAGGCATACCCCTGGCCCACAGTCGTAGCTCAGCTACAGGCGTATTTGGAGCTTTTAGCTCATTGGAGAGTTTTTGTACCCCATATGGCCCAAATGGCATGCCCACTGTATGCATTAACAAAGAAAGGAGCTCCTTGGGACTGGACTGAAGAGGTAGAACAAGCTTACCATGCTACTAAGAATGCAATACAGCAAGTGCAGGCTTTGCGAGTGGTTGACCCCACTAAGCCTTTTGAATTAGATATGCATATAAACAAAGAAGAGTCAGGATCGGGTTTTTGGCAGAGACAAGACCAATTCCAAATGCCTATAGGATTCTGGTCTTGGCTCTGGGAGGGCGCTGAAGTGTGTTACTCTGATAGAGAAACAGTTAGCATCTGTGTATTCTGCTCTGATGGCCACTGAAGCTATTGCAGGAACTGCCAAGGTCCTAGTAAGGACAACACCCCATTTTACATTGGCTATGTGCATCATGGACATCCACCCTTAAAACTGTTGTGGCTCAGACTCTCACTCTGTCTATATGGGGAATATATATAGAACAGAGAAGTACTGTGTATACAAGTCCTTTGTCTAATGAATTGCAAACTGTGTTAAGACCAGTAGAGGTTGTAGAGGAAACTTTGACACGACCTATACCCATGGAGGTGGAGATCACACCTTTCCATGAAGGTAAGGGGCTTATTGTGGAACAAGCTTGGTATACAGATGGCTCCAGCATGGGACTCTCAGCACTGTGGATGGCTGTTGCTGTCCAGCCCTTAACTGATACCTTGTGGTATGAACATGGTATAGGGCAAAGCAGCCAGTGGGCTGAACTAAGAGCAGTATGGATGGTGATAGAAAATGAGCCTGGGCCATTAACCATCTGTAGTGACAGCTGGGCTGTATTCAAGGGTTTGACCCTTTGGATCTCTACTGAGAAGTATCAAGAGTGGTTGGTAGGTCACTGGCTCTTGTAAGGGTAAGCCATGTGGCAAGAGTTATGGGAATTAGGACAGGAAAAATAAGTAACTTTCTTCCATGTCACAGGACATTCCCCCTTAGCTAGTCTGGGCAATGATGAAGCTGATGTGCTGGATAAAGTAAGGTTGTTGGTGAAAGCTCCAGCAGCTGGTGTAGCTTTATGGCTACATTGAAGAATGCAGCATGTCGACTGCAAGACCATGTGGTCGATGGCCTGCCAGGTGCCAGATAAACCTGAGAATGCAGCATGCTGGCTGCAGAACCATGTGGGTGATGGTTCAAAAGTGGAATCTTCCCATAGGATGGGAGCATGTCGTGTTTGTCCTGTGTATGTTCAGGACAGCCCACACCCTAGGCAGGTACCCCATGATGATGGGCAGATAACTCATGGGAGAATGCCTCTGATATGGTGGCAGGTAGATTGTGTGGGACCACTGTCAAAGTCAGAGACCTACAGGTATATTTTCACAGCCATTGATACAGCTACTAGACTTTTGTTTGTATGGCTCTGTCAGGCCCCAGACCAGGTAAGCACTGTGAAGGCATTGAATAGCCTTATGGCCATGTTTGGTCGACCTCTAGCAATAGGGCATGATAATGGAACTCACATTACTGGACATAAGGTACAGATATGGGCTTCTCAGTTGTCTGTGCAGTGGAAACTAAATGCACCATATCATCCCCAGGCAGTGGGAATGATTAAATGGTACAATGGTCTTTTGAAAAAAGGATTAAGGCTGTACATTCAACCCCCATCCATGAAGGGGTGGACATATCTGTCATGGCCGACAGTCAGAATCATGAATGAGAGACCCCACAAGGGCGGGTCCTCTCTGGTGGAGGCTCTGTGACACAGAGTTGCAGCACCTATTCAATTGCAGATTATTACTAAAGATGATCTCCTGAAACCTGGATATAGTAAGAATGGAAATATTCTCTTACCAGCCCCAACCTGTTTAGAACAGGTGAAAATAGTACAGTGGAGATGGCCTTGGAAAATAGAAGCCCCCCATGTACACTGGGTAGGCCTGATTGGACCTTGGGAGAGAGGTTATAAGAAGACTTGAAAATCTCACCTTGGGTAAATAGTACTTGGCCTCCTGGAGTAAAGGTAACATGGCCTGGAACAGATAAACATTCTGTCTTAAAGGGTACATTTGCACTGTCATTGTGGCAAATTATGAGTTCCCCTATACTGTTACATGTAGAACCTACAGATCGAAGTGTTAGCTGATAATGTGTGGTATCATAAACCAGGTAAGATACCTGTTCCTGCAACCATTCTCTCTCAAGATGGTAAGCTGGCAAGTATTCTGCCAGAGGGACGAGAACCCCCTCTATTGGTGGCAATAGATCTTTTGTCTTTTTGCCCATAGTTTTGTGGCTGCTAACACCATAGTCAACTGAGCACATAAGTGTGCACGTGTGGCCAATATGTCTGCTTGCTGGATATACACCAAGTTTCCTACCAGTGTGGCTGCAGGATTCCTGTGGAAAATCATCCCAATTGCAACTGGACTTGGTTTGAACAGAATTTTTCTAGTAGCATGTTGTTGCAGCCAATATTGCTGCTATGGTGTACGGATGCAAGGGTCGGCTATCTTCACTAAGGGAACATGTGGAAGATCAAGAGCATAGATTGTATGGTGAGTGACCCCGAAGGGGTGGACTATTATGAAAATAGAAAAAGTTTAGTCTGGAACTCTTGCCTTACATCTGTTACAAATGGGCAAGATTCAGCACATTCACTAGAAATAAATTATATAAGTATTGTAACTGTGCATGTGTGCCCATTTGCTGATTCAGCATGATTGTTGTAGTTATGTAATGCTTGGCTTGTGGCCACTGTTGTGCACTAGGGAAATAAAGGTAACTGCTCTGAACTGCTGGGCAGCAGAGCTCATATCTGAGAATAAAGCATATATGTGAAGCTCACATCTGGAGAATAAAGTATGTCTACTGTGCATAAAGCTGCCTAAATCTTCCTTCAATTACCTGACTCACAACCTGCACAGGAAGGAGCAGAAGGATCTGAGATTCCTGGGCCACACTTTCCATTTTGAAAGGTTGAATTTTATTCAATTCTATTTCTGTATCTATTGATCTGTTTATTTGCATCTATTGATATTTTGTGGTTTACTGTTTTTTACTTAAACTGTTGCAGTGATAAATTATATAAGTAGAATTTCCAATGTTAACCCATACCTGATTTCTTAAACACTAGGTGGCAATATGTCATACATATTAGATTATGATTGCTTATAATCTTATTATTATTTAGAAATTTAGCTTCCAACTTAATAGCTAACAGTGAAATTAGCTTAATTTTTCTTTTCTTCACTATATCTATATGGTTTATTATTTTTCTGTACAATCATAGCATTAATTAATGAAATTACACTCTGCTTAGAGTAGGAAGAACACTTTATATGTTTAGTTCTGATGATAAACCCTTTCTTTTTTCTTTTACTTGTTTTCAAGGATTTTAATTCTCTATAAATTAACACTTCCAAAACTAATCATAATCACTATTTTAGTCCTTTACAGTCACTACTATTATGTATTTGCTTACACATTTATCAATTTCTTTGCTCAATATTTAGGTCTAGGAGGTAAAATACTGTGATTGGCAAGTTTCATAAAGGATCATGTTGCTTTAGATGAGGAATGAGACAAAACAGCTCCTTTCAAAAACCCGTATTCCAGCAGAATAGATAAGGAGGTCTGAGTGAGCTAAGTAATTCACATTCACTGCAAATGGAACCAGTTAGCTTCCTTGCCAACTGTACAGCACAACCTCAAAAGTAGGCTATGATAAATTTACTTTTGATTTGTGCTCTTATTAACTTCACCTCCTGGTATTTTCCTCCATGTGTTCATATGTCTTTTTTTTTTTGAAATGTAAATCTAAACTTTTCCCTTCCTTTTATCTATTGTAAATTATAAATTGCCCCAAAACCAACATTAATAAAAAATAAAGGCTTTTTTAAAAGACAGATTCATAGCATATGCCAAAGGCAGAGGGGCTACTTAGAGTAAAATAATGATATGAAGAACTTAAAATAAAATAGTAAGATAAAAGAAAGTTTTGGTTATTTAATGGATACTTTTCTGTTTACTTTTATTTCACTTATCACTTATCTCTTAGGCCAAACCATTTGCTTTTTCTAGCACATAAAAATATGTATAGCATCCTGGATATTTCTTCTTTAGAGAATTATATATTCTCAAATGATCACAAGGAATTGATATAGCGATAAGACAGTTAACATAAAAGTGAATGTTAAACATTTTCTCAACTGACCACGTCCTAACCTGATTTCTCACCTTAAGGAGAGCAATAAAAATGGAGTATCAGCATTGTTCAGGAATTTTGCTAGTTTTTAAACTTTTTTTAGTTTTACTTCAGAACATTTTTCACTTCTGAATGACCATCAATTTTAAAAAGTTTTATTTTAACGTTCCATTTCAGGAACTATGCAAATGTAGTAAGTGACACAAGTTTATGTAATGAAGTTCATACATAACCATTTACTCATAATGTAAAATCATCTATAGAGCAAAAGCATGCTAAATTAAGATAACTAAAATTCCATTAGATTTTCCAAGGCTACAATTACTCAGTATATTTGAATGATTCAATCTGAGCTTTATGAAGACTTTATTAGCAAATATGTAATTCATTGCTATACATAAAATGAGATCCAATTCATGAATCTTATTTAAAATACCTGGAAAATGTCCTGTAATGGTGAACTATAAACACACTCGGGGTTGGTCAACAGTTTTGAAAAACCCTCCTTCAGCCTCATGTCAAAGGAGGTGGTGGAAGAAGGGTGGCAGATAATCAAAATAACATGGACTTTGAATTCAGACACACCAAGGATTGTGTTACAGTTCTGTCCTTTTTAAATATTGGAACACTATAAATCTACTTGTTATTTTTGATCCTTAGCTTATCAATTACAAAATGGGATAACATGTACCTGTGTTCTTCTATGGATTGAAATTATCTACATGAAAATTCCAGAATACTGTATCTGGCACTGCATAAGTGCTGAATAATGAAAACTAGTAACTTGTATTACCTGAATGCCAGCTTTATAGCCTTATGAGAACAGTCCTCTTTACTCTTCTTTTCAGGCACAGACATCTTTTTGTTTTCTCCTATGTGAAGAAGCAGCATGTGTTTCTCTGTTTAGGAGATAGAGGGCTTTCTGTCTCTCCCCCGAAAGTAGACTTTGCTTACTTGTGGCTCCATGGGAAACAAGACTTATATTGGGGGCTGGAAGCTTTCTTGACCTGCCCCCAGAAACAGACATATTTTACTTCAATAGTTTCCCAGTCATTGCCTGGGCTTTGGGATTCGGAGGCAGATTGTTTTCTTTCAGTTGTCTTTCACTTCTATGACAAAAGGATCCAGGAATGGCCATTACTTTTGTGCCTGTGTACTACCAAAGATGGCTCTGTCAGGTCTCCAAAACTGATCACAATGTTTTTCATGAATAGTCGGAGGCCTATGGAAAAGAACTTGCAAATGAGAGTGTACATTTTATTATCTGATGTGAACACAGAGTCTTTTATTTTTTTATTAGTAGTAGTATATTCATTATTACAAATCATAACCTGAACTATCCCTCCACAAACTCCTCTCTCTCTCTCTCTCTTGACTTTCTTTCTTTCTTTCCTTCTTTCATAGCACCCGGTTATAAGTGAGAATATGTGATATTTCTCTTTTCTTGTTGGGCTTATTTCTCTGAACATAGTTTCTCCAGACTCATCCGTGTTTGCTGCAAATGGCAGAATTTCATTCTTAGGGCTGAGTAGTATTCCATTGTGTATATATACCACATTTTCCTTATCCAGTCATCTGTCAAAGGACACTTAGGTTGGTTCCATATTTTGGGTATTGTAAATAGAGCTGTGATGAACATAGAAGTGCAGGTTAACTGTTATGTTAGGCCATATTCAAGATTTAAGATTTTTATTTACTTTAGTTAACTGCTTTCTGGTGGCAAATTCTTTCTTCAGTGATCTGCCAAAGGTGAGATCATTAAGTATATTCCAATTCTAGAAAGAGAGTTGATTCTCACATTTTTGGAATGAAGTTCATTTGTTTGCTTTCAGCCTTAGCTCTCTGTAGACTCAAGAAATGTTATCACCTTTTAAGATTATCCAGCTTTTTCCTGTTAGGATAAGAATGATGTCCTTTTGCAACTTGCTAGATCCTAACAGCAACTGGCAAGCCTATATTCTTCTTCTCTCACACTCTACGTAGACATAAATTGTATTGGATTACATAAAAGTAGAAACTACCATTTTTGAAACTTTCTTAAGGAAGAGTAGCTTATATTTTTTGTTTATGTAATATCCATGTAAGGAGAGAATCTTAACTTTTATAAACTAGAACAGTCCTTTACTCTTATCATTTTTATAATTCCTGACTCTAAAGATGATCTGTAACTTTTAAAAAATAAAATTTATTTTTAGAGTAGTTTTAGGTTCACAGCAATACTGAGTAGAAGGTACAGAGATTTTCCATATATCTGCTGCCCCACACATGCATAGCCTACTCCATAATCAACATCCTCAACCACAGTGGTACATTTATTACAATTGACAAACCGACATTAACACATCATTATTACCGAAAGTTCACAGTTTAAATTAGAGGTCATTCTTGGTGTTGTATATCCTATGGGTATGGACAAATATATAATGGCATGTATGCACAATTATAGTATCATACTGAGTAGTTTTAGCATCCTAAAAATTCTCTGACATTCGTCTATTTACCCCTTCCTCCCCTCAAAATCTCTGGCAAACATTGATCTTTTTACTGTCTTTGTAGTTTTGACTTTTCCAAAAGGTCATATAGTTGGAATCATACAGTAGATAACTTTTTCAGACTGGCTTTTTAGCTTAAAAATATGCATTTAGTTTCCTCTATGTCTTTTCATGGCTTGATAGTTTAAGTTTTTTCAGTGCTTAATAATATTTACTTGTCTGGACAACCAAGGACATCTTGGTTGTTTCCAAGTTTTGGGAATCATGAATAAAGCTGCTATAAACATCCACATGCAGGATAGTGTATATACATGTTTCCAACTGTTTTTGGCAAATACCAAGGAGTAGAATTGCAGGATCATATGGTAAGATAATGTTTAGTTTTGTTAGAGACCACCAATTGTTATTCAAAGTGGCTGTGCCATTTTGCATTTCCACCAGTGGTAAATGAGAGTTCCTTTTGCTTCACATCCTCTTCAACACATGACGTCAGTGTTGGTCATTCTACATGTGTAGTGGTATCTCATTGTTGTTTTAATTTGCATTTCTCTGATGACATAATGTAAAGTATATCATCATATTGTTATTTGAAATATGTTTCTTTTTTATGGTGAGGTGTTTGTTAAGGCATTTAGACCATTTTTTAATGGTGTTGTCTGTTTTCTTATTATTCAGTCTTAATAGTTCTTTGTTCATTTTGCAATATAGTCCTTTATCAGATATGTCTAGTAAAAAACATTTTAATTCCAATCCATGAGTTCTCTTTTTATTATCTTCACAGTGCCTTTGTGGAGCAGAAAATTTCAGTTTTAATGAAGTCCAGCTTATTAATTCTATCTTTCAAGAGTCATGCCTTTGGTGGTGTTTCCAAACAGACATTATGAAACTCTAGATCATCTAGGTCTTCTCCTCTGCTATATTCTAGGACTTTTCTAGGTTTGGTTTTGCATTTATATTTGTGATTCATTTTGAGTTAATTTTTGTGAAGGATATTAAGTTTGTGTCTAGATTTATTTTTTTGCATGTAAATGTTCGGTTGTTCCAGAATCATTTTTTGAAAAGACCCTCATTTCTCTATTGTATTGTCTTTGCTCCTTTGTCAAAGATCAGTTGACTGTGTTTATGTGGGTCTATTCCTGGGCTTTCTATTTTGTTTTATTAATCTATTTGTCTACTCTTTCACCAGTACCACATTGTCTTGATTACTATAGCTTTATAATAAATCCTGAACTTGAGTAGTGCAGTCCTTCAGTTTTGTTCTTCTCCTTACATTGGCTTATCCTGGATGTTTTGCCTCTCTGTGTAACCTTTAAAAATCAGCTTGTTGATATTCACAAAATAACTTGCTGGCATGTTGATCTGATTTCATTGATTCTATAGATTAAAATAGGAAGAACAGACAATATTAAGACTTCATGTACCAGAACATACAATATGTAGGTTTTCTTTGAGTTCCCGTATCAGAGTTTTGTGATTTTCCTTGTCTAACTCTTACACATATTTTGTTGAATTTTTACTTAAGTATTTCATTTCTGAGGGTGCTAATGTTAAGTCGTATGGTGCTTTAATTTCAAATTCCACTTGTTTGTTGCTTGTATATAGGAAAATGATTGTCTTTTATGTATTAACTTTGTATCCATAAATCTTGCTATAATTACTTATGAGTTCCAGTTTTTTTGGTTAATACTTTCAGATTTTCTACACAGATTGTTATGTTATCTGCAAAGTCGCATTTTATCCATCCCAATCTGTACAACATTTATATCTTTTTCATGACTTATTGCATTAGCTAAGACTGTCAGTATGCTGTTGAATAGGATTAGTGAGAGGGAACATCCTTGCTTTCTTCCTGACATTAATGGGAAAACTTCAAGTTTCCTACCATTAAGTATGATGTTAGCTATAGGTATTTTGCAGATATTCTTATCAGTTTAAGGACATTCCTCCCTATTCTTAGTTTATATAGTGTTTTTATTATGAATGGACATTGCATTTTGTCAAATGCTTTTTCTGGTCCTATGATCTGATCATGTGATTTTTATTCTTTAGACTGTTGATGGGATGAATTACGTTAATTGATTTTCTAATGTTGAACCAGCCTTGCAGACCTGGTATAAATACCACTTGGTTGTGGTGTATAACTTTTTTATACATTGTTGGATTTAATTTTCTAATAATTTGTTGAGGATTTTGCATCTATGATGAGACATGTAGGTCTGTAATGTCCATGTCTGGTTTTGATACTACGGTGATGTGGCATCATAGAATGAGTTAGGAAGTATTCTCTTCACTTCTATCTTCTTAAAGAGATTGTAAAGAATTTGTATAATTTCTTTCTTAACTGTTTGGTAGAATTCATCAGTAAACCCGCTGAGCATGGCGTTTTCTGTTTGGGAAGGTTATTAATTATTAATTCAACTTCTTTAACATCCATAGGCCTATTCACATCCTTGGTTAAATCTATTCCTAAGTATTTTATTTTTTTGGTGGCTACTATAAATGGGCAAGCTTTCTTGATTTCTCTTTCTGCATGTTCAACATTGGAGAATAGAAATGCTACTGATTTTTGTGTGTTGATTTTGTATCCTGCAACTTTGCTGAAATCATTTATCAACTCCAAGAGTTTTTTTGTAGAGGCTTTAGGCTTTTTGATATATAGAATCATGTCATCTTCAAACAGGGACAGTTTGACTTCATTGTTTCCAATCTGGATGCCCTTTATTTCCTTCTCTTCTCTGATTGCTCTGGCTAGTACTTCCAACACTATGTTGAATAGGAGTGGTGAGAGTGGGCATCCCTGTCTAGTTCCTGTTCTTAAGGGAAAAGCTTTTCCCCATTCAGGATGATATTGGCAGGGGAGTTATCATATATGGCTTTAATTATGTTGAGATACTTTCTGTCTATACCTAACTTGTAGAGAGCCTTTATCATGAACAATTGTTGAATTTTATCAAATACTTTTTCAGCATCTATAGAGATGATCATATGGTCCTTGTGTTTGATTTTATTGATATGGTGTATCACATTTATTGATTTGCATATGTTGAGCCAACCTTGCATCCCTGGAATGAATCCCACTTTAGCATTGTGTATAATTTTGCATGTGTGTTGCTGTATTCTGTTAGCTAGTATTTTATTGAGGATTTTTTCACCTATATTCATCAAGGATATTGGCCTGTAGTTTTCTTTTTTTGTTGCATCTTTACCTGGTTTTGGTATCAGGGTGATGTTTGCTTCATAGAATAAGTTTGGGAGAATGGCTTCTGTTTCAATCTTTTGGAATAGTTTGTAGAGAATTTGTGTGAATTCCTCTTTGAATGCTTCAAAGAATTCTGCTGTGAATCCATCTGGTCCTGGGCTTTTCTTTGTTAGGAGCCTTCTGATAACATTTTCAATCTCTTTTATTGTTGTTGGTCAGTTCAGATTCTCTACATCATCTTGGCTCAGTTTTGGCAGTTTGTGTGTGCCCAGAAATTTATCCATTTCCTCCAGATTTTCAAATTTTTTGGCATATAGCTGTTTATAGTAGTCTCAAATGATTCCTTGTATTTCAGAGGTATCAGTTGTAATATCACCTTTTTCATTTCTAGTTTTTGTTATTTGGGTCTTCTCTCTTCTTTTCTTTTCTTTTTTTTTTTTTTGTTAGCCATGTTAACAGTTTGCTAATTTTATTTATGTTTTCAAAAAACCAACTTTTTGATTCATTGATCTTTTGTATCATATTTTGGGTTTCAATTTCATTAAGTTCTGCTCTGATCTTAATGATTTCTTTCTGTCTGCTAACTTCGAGTTTGGATTGTCCTTGTTTTTCTAGTTCTTTAAGGTGAAGTATTAAGTTGTTCACTTGCCATCTTTCCATTGTTCTGAAGTAAGCATTTATTGCAATAAATTTGCTCCTTAGTACTGCTTTTGCAGTATCCCACAGATTTTGGTATGATTTATCATTATTTTCATTAGTTTCAATAAATTTTTTGATTTCCTGTTTGATTTCTTCTTGGACCCATATGTCATTAAGTAGAATGCAGTTTAATTTCCATGTGTTTGCATAGTTTCCAGAATTTCAATTGTTATTGATTTCTAATTTTAATCCATTGTGATCTGAAAAAATACATGGGATAATACTGATAATTTTTAATTTGTTGAGACTTGATTTGTGACCTAACATGTGATCTATCCTGGAGAATGATTCATGTGCTGATGAGAAGAATGAATATTTCAAGGTTTGGATGGAATGTTCTGTAGATATCTGCCAAGTCCAATTGGTCTAGAGCATTGTTTTGACCTTTTGTTTCTCTGCTGATTTGTTGCCTAGATGATCTGTCCAATGTTGATAGAGGGGTGTTCAGGTCCCCTGCTATTATGGTATTAGTGTCTATTTCCTTCTTTAGGTCTAATAGAGTTTGCTTTATAAATCTGGCTGCTCTGATATTGTGTGCAGATATATTTATGATTGTTATGTCTTCTTGGTGGATGAATCCTTCTATCACTATATAGTGGCCCTCATTATCTCTTTTTATGGTTTTTAGTTTAAAATCTTTTTTATCAGATATAGGAATAGCTACTCCAGCTCATTTTTCATTTCTATTTGCATGGTGAATCTTTTTCCACCCTTTCACTCTTAGTCTATGTAAGTCTTTATAGGTGAAGTGGGTCTCTTGAAGGCAGCATATAGTTGGGCCCTCCTTTTTAATCCAGTCAGTCAGTCTGTGTCTTTTGATTGGGGAATTTAAGCCTTTTACATTAAGAGTTGTTATTGAAAAGTGTTGATTTACTCCTAGCATTTTATTGATTTTTGTTTGGATGTCTTAAGTGTCTTTTGTTCCTTTCTTTCTGATTTACTGTTTGTCATCTGTATTTCTTGGTTTCCTGGTTGTACATAAACTTTTTTTTTCTCGTCATTGTTGGCATTTTTATTTTACTAGTGGGTTTTGATTTTTCTTGAGTTTATATAGCAGTGGTAGTTATTTTTCAGGTACCAAACCCAGTACTCCCTTGAGAATTTCTTGTAAGGTTGGTCTTGTGGTAGTGAACCCCCACTGTTTTTGTTTGAGAAATATACTATTTGCCCTTCATTTTGGAAGGATAGCCTTGCAGGGTAGAGTATTCTTGGCTGGCAATCTCTGTCTTTTATTATTTTGAATATATCATCCCATTCCTTTCTGGCTTTTAGAGTTTGTGATGAAAAGTCTGATGTTAGTCTGATTGGGCTCCTTTATAGGCGATTTGATGCTTCTCTCTTGCAGCTTTTAAGATTTTCTTTGGCTTTGAGTTTTGCCAGTTTGACTGTAACATGTCTTGGAGAAGACCTTTTTGGGGTGAGTACATTTGGGGATCTTTGAGTTTCTTGAATATGAAGATATGTGTCTTTCTCTATACCTGGGAAGTTTTCTGCCACTATTTTGTTGAATATGTTTTCAATGCAATCTCCTTTTTCTTCCCCTTTTGGAATACCCATGACTCGGGTATTTGAGCACTTAAGGTTGTCTGATATCTATCTTAGATTTTCTTCAATGGTTTTAATTCTTTTTTTCTTTCTTTCTTTTTTTTTTTTTTCTCTGCACATGTTATTTCAAACAACCAATCTTCAAGGTCAGAAGTTCTATCTTCTGCTTCTGCAAGCCTGCTGGTTAACCTCTCTGTTGTGTTTTTTATTTCACTGAATGAATTCTTCAGCTTGGCAGGCTCTGCTACATTCTTTTTCAGGGCATTGATTTCCTTGTACGTTTCTTCTTTCAGGTCCTTTATACTTTTCCTCATTTCATTGTGTTGTCTAGCTGAGTTTTCTTGTATCTCATTTAGTTTTCTTAGAATCATCACTCAAAATTCCTTGTCAGACATTTCAAGGGCTTCTTGCTCTATAGGATCTAGAGCTTGAGAGTTATTACACTTTGGTGCTGTACTCTCTTGATTTTTCATATTTCTCATATTTTTGATGTTTAGTCATTGTGGCAGGGGATTTCACAGTCCACTGGTTCAACACTATTGTCTGGCTAGGATCCTTCTGGGGCTGCCAATTTGGCACGGATGCCTCAGTGCCTGGTCAGTCACCCAGTGGCACCTCAGGTGCATGGTCTCCACAAGACTCAGGCCTCTCCAGGGGGGTTGCCTCCTTGGTTGGCGCACACTCTTCTGGGCTGGGGATGGGTCTGGTAGCAGCAAGGCTTACCTGCTCAGTCGCTTGTGCCATGGGGCATGTGGTGTCCGTGGGTCTTGGGCCTCTCCAGGGGCACCTCTCTGGTCGACATGCACTCGACAGTCTTGGATGGGGTCTGGCAGCAGTGAGGCCTACCTGCTTGGTCATGCACTGGCACTGTGTGGTGCATGTTCTCCATGGGATTCAGCCTGTCTGGGGAGGTGCCTCTCTGGTCAATGTGCACTCAACTGGGCTCTGTATGTGATCCTGAGTCTAGTTTTGATGCTTTCTCTGTCTTTTTAAACAGTGATTTTTTTTGTCTTTTAGTATGTCCTATCATTTTTTTCTTGAGAGCTGTACGTGATGTACTGCATAAAAGAAACTACTCTTAATATGTGTTTAGAAATGTGCTGGTAAAGTGTGGGGTTAGCATTTTATAGTCCTACAAGTAGGTCTCAGTCTTTCAGTGAGCTTGTGACTCTGAAATGTGAAATTCACATATGCTTCTTCATCTCCCTTTACCCTCTTACCTGAGACAAACTGCCTGGAGAGGGCTGAAGTGAGATATTTCACTTCTCCGTCATCAAATATTTGAGGGAGCTAGAGTTGGGTATTTCCCTTCTTCTATATGAAAGACTAGAGTTGGCTGGGGTTGAGTATTCCCTTCCCTACATCAGTTAGGCTTGGTTAAAAAGTTTCTCCTACTGGCAGACCATGTTAAAAAGAACAGAGGGCTCTGGCATATTTCAAAATGGATTCTTTTACATTCCCTCTACTAGAAGCATGTGGCAATTTTTCTCTGGTATTTGCTGTAAGGACCTGGTAGAGCTCCTAGAGGCAAAATTCACAAAATTGTGGTGCCAACCCCCATCCCCACCACCACCCCAGGAGTTTTTAATTGTCATAATTTTCCACACTGAGCATCCAGCAATTTGTCAATTACTCTTCAGATTTCCTTGCCTGGAACTGGTTCCAGTGGAGGTTTGCTCTTGTATGTTTCTGGTCTAGTAAGTTGTGATTCTTTATAATCTCCTGCTGGTCTCTTCAATTTTGAGGGAAGTGGTTTGTCCTATGATCTCACTTCTCTAGTGGCACTAAGAAGAATTGTTGATTTTTTCAGGTCATCTTTTTACCTGTTGCTTAAACAAAATGGCAACTTCCAAGCTTCTTACAAATCGGAGCAGAAAACTAAAGACATTCTGTAACTTTTATTGTTCCCCTACTTTCTTCCTCCTCTATTTAAAAACTGTTTGGCAGTAGTCTCCTAATCTCTATGGGGACTCATCTCAAAGTTATTCTTTATACTTGCTTTTCAGATCCCTCTCTCAGATGCTAACTTCTGCTAATCTTGTATATTAAAGAATTTGTATAACCTTTTCCTGGGTTCCTTGGAAATATCCTCTAAATTCATTGAATTTTCTAAATGATAGGAGTATGTTTGTTATTTATGGTGCATTCGTCTACCACATATGAATTTATGCTAATGATATCACTCAGGATGGAGGCGGATTGTGCCAGAAAGACCATGTGTGATCTAGCTGATATCAATTTTTCCAGGTAGAAAAGAGAGAGGCTGGAGATTGCATTCAGTCACATGACCAGTGATTCAGTCAATCATATCTACACAATTAAACCCCAATAAAATCTCTGGACACCATGGCTCAGGTGCACTTCCTGATTAGTGTACATATCAGTGTGCTGGGAAGGTGACACATTCTGATTCCACAGGGAGAGGACATAAGAGCTCTGAGTTCCAGACCCTTCCATACCTCATCTTATGTGTCTTTTCATTCAGCTAGTTCTTATTTGTATCTTTTAAAATATTTGTGCAATCATGACTACCCAGCATTTTTCTGAGTTCTGGAAGTTATTTAAGCAAATTATTGAATGTGATGGGTTTACAGTAGTCTCTGAGTTTTTAGCTAGTTGTTCAGATGTATGGATGGCCTGGGAACCCTCCAACCGCAGGTTGGCATCTGAAATGAGGATAGTCTGTTGGGGACTATGCCCTTAATTTGTGGAGTCTGTACTAAATCCAGGTAGTTTGCATCAACATTGAATTGCAGCATTGCAATCTAGTAGGCATTTTTATAATTATTAAATTTTACTGAGAAGACATGTTTCTTAGTCCATGTTCCACTCCTTCTGTTTGTGTGAGCCTCATATTTTTCACTTACAAATTCTTACTTAGAATTAAATGAGGGAAAAAAGTATTTAAAGCCCATGCAATGTGTATCATTTATTATGCACTGAATAAACAGGAAGCATTTTTATTTTTGTAAATGATTAGCAAAACTTAGAGCTTATGAGATATCAATCCCCACCTCCATTAGCAACATAGAAGATTGACAGTATTGACAACATCATGACAGATTATTCCACTCACCTATTTGTAAAAGGTTGAGCTGATCTGAATTTAGAGCTTTGAATTCATTGGAGTTTTATACTCCAATCACCTGCATGCATTATAAAGTTAAATGAGAAATTATGTAAGTGTACAAAATGAAGTGTTTCTTAGTTTGGTAAAGCTGATGAAATTGAACTATATGTTATTTTAAATAAAACTTTGAGTGCGGGGGAAAAATGAGGAAAATAGAAAATTACCATTAGAAAACACACCAGTGATTGCCTTGAGCTAGATCTACAAATGCTGCTATAATTACTGTGCAAACACTTAAGCAGAAAAATGTTGTCACGTTCTCAAAGATCTCCCCCATGAGGCGTGATGACTAGATGCAAAGTGAGACTGGAGAATTGCTCCTGGAATAGAGAGAGGAAACTGATAGAAAAACCTTTGGAGTTCCAACAAATTCTACTATTTACTTAAGAGTAATGTACTCAGGTTAATCCTTTAGTTTTAATCACTGTTGTGTAGTTATATATATTTTTTATTGATTATGCACATTCATGGGGTACAAAACTGACCTTCACCACGTGTGCCCAGGATGTGATGGTCACACCAATAGTATCAGGGTGCCCACTACCACAAATTGCAATTATTCCCCACCCAATTAACACCCGACCTTCCTCACCCTCCCCACCCCCCAAATCTGTGCATGATTTCTCCCTCTGCATGTCCAACACACCACTGTGGTGTTTCTTTCCTTCTTTCTCTCTCATCTCCCAATTATGAGTGAGGACATGTGGTATTTCTCCCTTTGTGCTGTCTTACTTCACTTAAAATAATTTTCTCCAAGCTCATCCATGTTGTGATAAATGGCAGAATTTCATTCTTTTTTATGGCTGGGTGGTATTTCATGGTGTGTGTGTGTGTGTGTGTGTGTGTGTGTGTGTGTGTGTGTGTGTGTGTGTGTACATACACACACCACATTTTCTTTATCCAGTTGTCCATTGATGGATGCTTAGGTTGCTTCCATATCTTGGCTATTGTAAATAGAGCTGCAATGAATATGGAAGTGCAGGTATCCCTTAGACCTGACTTTTTCCATTCCTTTGGACATATACCAAGAAGTGGGATTGCTGGATCATATGGTAGATCTATCTGTAGTTGTTTGAGAAACATCCATACTGTTTTCCATAGTAGTTGTACTAATGACACTTCCACCAACAGTATAGGAGCATTCCCTTATCCCAACATTCTTGTCAGCATTTGTTGTTTTCCATCGTTTTTATTATAGCCACTCTAACTGGGGTGAGGTGATCTCTCAATGTAATTTTAATTTGCATTGCCCTGATGATTAGTGATGCTGAGCATTTTTTAAATTACCTATTCACCATTTGTATGTTTTCCTTTGAAAAATGTCTATTCAGCTCCTTTGCCCATTTTTTAATCGGGTTTTATTTTTTACTGTGTAGTTGCTTGAGTTCCTTCTGTATTCTGGGTATTAATTCCTTGTCAAATGTATAGCTTTTAAATATTGTCTCCCATTCTTTTGGTTGTTGTTTCACCAGGGTGATTGTTACCTTTGCTGCACAGAGGCATCTTAGTTTGACATAATCTCGTTTATATTTTTCTTTTGTTGCTTGTGCTTTTGGGCTCTTGTTCAAAAAGTCTTTGCCCAGTTGTACTTCCTGAAGATTTTTCTCAATATATTGCTTTAGAATTATAAAGTTTCAGGTCTTATACTTAAATCTTTAAACTGTTTTGAGTTGATTTTGGCATATGGTGAGAGGTGCAGGTCTAGTTTCATTCTTCTCCATGTGGATATCCAATTTTTCCAGCACCATTTATTGAAGAGCAGTCTTTTCCCCAATGTATGTTTTGGTTGCCTTTGTCAAAGATCAGCTGGCTGTAAGTATGCGTGTTGATTTCCAGGTTCTCTCTTCTGTTCCATTGGCCCATGTGTCTGTTTTTATGCCACTATCATGCTGTTTTGGTTACTATAGCTTTGTAGTACAATTTGAACTCAGGTAGTGTTGTGCCTCTGGCTTTATTTATTCATTAAATTTTCCTCAGTATTGCTTTAGCTACTTGGGGTCTTTTGTTGTTCCATACGAATGTTAGTATTGTTTTTTTTTTCTATTTCTATGAAGAATGCCGTTGATATTTTGATGTAGATCACTTTGGGTAATATGGACACTCTTGCGATGTTAATTATTCCAGTCCAAGAGTGTGGAATATCTTTCGGTCTTTTTATGTCTTCTTTAATTTCTTTCAGCAGTGATTTGTAGTTCTCATTGTAGAGATCTTTCTCCTCCTTGGTTATATTGATTCCTACATATTTTATACTGTTGGTGGCTAATGAAAATGGGATTACTTTCTTGATTTCTCTTTCTGCTAGTTCAGTATTGGAGAATATAAATGCAACTGATTTGGGGTATTGATTTTGTATCCTGCAACCTTACTTAAACTATTAATCAGCTCGTCTTCAGGTTTTTCAATATATATATAAGATCGTGTCATCTGCAAATATGGACAGTTTGACTTCATATTTTCCAATCTGGATGGTCTTTATTTCTGTCTCTTGCCTGATTTCTCTGGCTAGTATGTCCAGTACCCTGTTAAATAGGAGTGGAGAGAGTGGGCATCCTTGTCTTGTTCCTGTTCTTAAGGGAAAAGCCTTCAGATTTTCCCCATTCAGGATGATATTGGCAGTGGACTTGTCATAGATGGCGTTTATTGTGTTGCGATTCTTTCCTTCTGTACTTAATGATCTGAGAGTTTTATCAAAAAGATGTTGAATTATGTTGAATGCTTCTTCTGCATCTATTGATATAATCATAAGGTTTTTGTCCTTGAGTTTGTCGGTGTGGTGTATCACATTTATTGACTTGCATATGTTGAACCATCCTTGCATCTCTGGAATGAATCCCACTTGATCATGGTGTATAATTTTTCATTGCATTGCTGTATTCTATTTGGTAATATTTTGTTGAGGATTTTTGTATCTAAGTTCATCAGAGATATTAGCCTGTAGTTTTCCTTTTGTGTTGTATCTTTGGTTTTGATATCAAGGTGATACTGGCCTTATTGAATGTGTTTGGAAGAGTGGCCTCTTTCAATTTTTTGGAATAGTTCAGAGTATTGGTATTAAATCCTCTTTAAAGGCTTGGTGGAATTTGGCAATAAAGCCATCCTGTCCTTGCATTTTCTTTGTCAGGAGACTGCTGATTAATGCTCAATTCATTGCTTGTTATTGGTCTATTCAAGTTTTCAGTGTCTTCTTGGTTCAGTCTCGGTAGTTTTTATGTGTCCAGAAATTTATCCATTTCCTCCGGGTTTTCATATTTATTGCCAAATTGTTGTTTATAATAGTTACTAATGATTTTTTATATCTATGGTATCAGTTGTAATGTCTCCTTTTTCATTTCTGATTTTTGTAATTTGGGTCTTCTCTTTTCTTCCTCTTCTTTTATTTATTTATTTACTCATTTATTTCTTTAATCTCGCTAATGGTTTGTCTTTTTTTTTATCTTGTCAAAATACCAACTGTTGTTTCATTTATCATTTTTTGGGTCTCCATATCATTTAGTTCCACTCTAATCTTAATTATTTCTATCCATCTACTTACTTGGGGGTTGGATTGTTCTTGTTTTCCTAGTTATTTGGGGTGTAGTGTTAGTTCATTTATTTGATGTCTTTCTATTTTTTTGATGTATTTATTGCTTTAAACTTCCCTCTTAGTACTGCTTTTGCAGTATCCCACAGGTTTTGATAAGATGTGTCTTTATTTTCATTGTATTCTAGAAATTGTTTGATTTCATTGTTTAATTTCTTCTTGAACCTGTAGGTTATTCAGGAGCCTGTTGTTTAATTTCCATGTATTTGCATAGAGTCCTGAGTTTTGCTTGTTATTAATTTCTAGTTTTAATCCACCATGGTCTGAAAGATAGTTGAGATGATATAGATTTTTTATAAGTTTATTGAGACTTGACTTGTGACCTAACATGTGGTCTATCATGGAGAATTTTCCACATGCTGATGAGAAGAATGTATATTCTGTTGTTGTTGTTGTATGATCCAATTGGTCTAAAGTGTAGTTTAAATCCTGTGTTTTTCTTGATTTGTTACATGGATAATCTGTCCTATGATGAGAAGGGGGTATTCAAGTCCCCCACTATTATCATATTGGTGTCTATCTCTTTCTTTAGGTCTAATAGTGTTTTCTCTATATATCCGGGTGTTTCAATTTGGGGTGCATATATATTTATGATTGTATGTCTTCTTGCTGGATGGATGCCTTTATCATTTTATGGTTGACTTGTCTCTTTTTTATGGTTTTTTGTTTAAAGTCTATTTTACCTGATGTAAGAATAGCTACTCCTGCTTGTTTCTGGTTTCCATTTGTGTGGTATATCTTTTCCCATCCCTTATCTATTAGTCTGGGTGCATCTTTACTGGTGAGATGAGTCTCTTGAAGACAGCGTATAGTTGGGTCTTGCCTTTTGGTCCAGTCCATCAGTCTGCATCTTTTGAGTCAGGAGTTTAACCTATTTACATTTAGAGCTGTTATTGAGAGGTATTGTCTTATTCCTGGTATTTTATGGCTTTTTGTTTAGATGCTTTAAGTATCATTTCTTCCTTTCTTCTTTGATTATTTTAGTCATCAATGTTTACTATAACCTTGTAGGGTATAGTAATCTTAGCTGGCAGTTTTTATTGTTGTTGTTGTTTCTTCTTTTAGTATTTTGAATATGACATCCCATTTCATTCTCTCCTGTAGAGTTTCAGTTGAGAAGTCTGCTGTTATTCTGATGGGGCTCCCTTATAAGTTACTTGATGCCCTTTTCTTGCTGGTTTTAGGATTCTCTCTTTGTCTTTGAGCTTTGCCAGTTTGACTGTAATGTGTGTTAGAGAGGATCATTTCAGATTGAATCTGTTTTGGGATCTTTGAGTTTCCTGGATCTGAAGGTCTGTATCTCTCCCTCTATCTGAGGAAGTTTTCTATTATTATTTCATTGAATACATTTTCAATGCCTTTACCATTCTCCTCTCCTTCAGAAACACCCATTGTTCAGACATTTGTGTGCTTAAAGTTGTCTGGCTCTCTAAGATATTCTTCATTTTCTTAAATTCTTTTTTTCCTTTTTTCTTTCTTTCTGGGTTTTTTTTTTTTTTTTTGGTCTGACTGGGTTATTTCATAAAGACAATCTTCGAGTTCAGAAATTCTTTCTTCTGCTTGTTCTAATCTGCTGCTTACACTGTTGGTTGAGTTTTTCATTTCATTGAATGTGCCTTTCAGTTCCAGGAGTTATACTACATTCTTTGTGAAGGTACTAATCTCTTTATAAATTTCCCCCTTCATATCCCGGTTATTTTTTTTTTCTTGTTTCCCTGTGTTGTCTTACAGAGTTCTCTCTTATCTCATTGAGTTTCCTTAAGTCAGTTACTCAGAATTTCTTTTCAGTCATTTCAAGGGTTTCCTGTTCTGTACGGTCTAGTACTTCAGAGTTACTGAATTCCTTTGGCAGTGTTACATTTCTGATTTTGTTTGTTTGTTTGTTTGTTTTTTGTATTTCTAATGACTCTGTGTTGATTTCTGGACATCTGGCAGATCAGTTGCTTCTTCTGTTCCTCTCGAATGGACTTTGAGGAGAAAGACTTCTTCCTCTATTTACAGGCTCCTTCAGTGACTCTTCTTGTATCAGTGAAGTCAAATATGTGGTTGGCCAACTGACTGGTGGTTGTGGATGTTATTAAGTCAGTGCAACAGTAGTAGCTATGGTGGTGGATATTGTGGACCACCTCCACAGATGCTGTGTGAGGCTAATGGCAGTGGCAAGGGTCTTGCCTTCTGCATGTACTAGGTGGAGAGCTGGGTGGCAGATGGCTAGGTCTTCTGCCTGCCTGTCTGGGGCCTCCCCCATTGTCAGCAGTATGGTGCATGGGCTGGGTGGTGGGCAAGCTGGGTCTGCTATCTGCCTGGATGGGGTCTTCCCTGTATGTGGTGGTATGGCATAGGGTCTTGCCTGGTGTGCAGGCTGGGAGGGGCTGGGCAGGTCTCCTGCCTTCCCTGCTAAGGCCTCCCCCATCAGGGGTGGCATGGCACAAGGTCTTGCCTGGTGAACGGGCTGGTCAGGGCCACTAGGCAATGGGCAGGCTGGGTCTCTAGCCTGTCTGCCTGGGATCTCCTATGTTGGCAGCATCAGAGCATGGTGCAGGGTCTCTGTGTGGTTATTTAAGATAGTAACATGAGAAGAGATTAGATCAGGGCTATGCATGAACTCTATTATGCTTTCAACATGGCATAATTTTAAAAATATATTAAAATTGGAAAATTAAAGAAAAGAATAACTTAGTAGTGGTTGCCAGGGCCTTGTGCTGGGAGAAGAGGATTGACTCCAAAGGACACAATGGAACTTTTGGAGTGATGAAATTGTTGTATCCTTATTTTTATTTATTTATTTTTTAAAGATGACTGGTAAGGGGATGTTAACCCTTGACTTGGTGTTGTAAGCTCACTCTCCCAAGTGAGCTAACTGGCCATCCCTATGTAGGGATCCGAACCCCTGGCCTTGGTGTTATCAGCACCACACTCTTCCAAGTGAGCCATGGACCAGCCCCTGTATCCTTATATCTTGATAGTGATTGTGGTTACATGACTATATTCATTTAATTAGGTTGAATTTTTGTATGTAAAGTATAACAATAAAAATGTATGGGTTTGCTGTGTATATTACATCTATGGATCACAAGGTAATAAGAGAAACTTTTTTCTTTGAATGTTACTATGAAAAAGTTATAATTTGCAATAACTTATTCTATTTCTACATCTTTTAATTAATTGATAGTGTATTTTAATTTATTAAATATAACAATTCTCCTAAAACCTAGTATAAATACACACTGAGCTGATATATTACAGGTTAATTAAATAGGGATCCTGAGAAAATGTCAACATATGACCTACTTATTTGTGTTCTTGGACAGAATAGTGTCTAAGACCCAGAAATTAATTAACTTTATTCATTAATCCTAATATAGTAATACCAAAAATACCTTTCATTTATAGCACTCTCACCAGGAGTCAGGCATTGCAATTAGATAGTTTATATGATATATTTTATTTAAAGATCAGAATAAGTATAGAAATCATTATTGTTTCCATTTTAGAGATTAGCAAACTAAATGTTAGCTCGGTGACACAAAGGGATCAATGGACTCTGAGCCAAATGCTCACCACGTCAGGGAGTTTATTTCCAGTAAACCTGGAGGGGAGACTGAAATATCAGTTTGCACCTCCGTACAGACTAATAGAGGTTTTTATAGGGTTTGAATTAGGGGAAGGGGTTTGGTAGCTATTCTGAGCATTTAGCACTTTGGAAAAGCTCTGTGGTTTTCCTGTTTTACACAAAATCCAGTTTTTCTCAGGAAGCACTTTGCTTAAGAGAAAGGGAGGGGACAGGAACTGGGTGAGGAATCAGTTAACATGGCTGTGCTTATGCTAAGCTGATTGTGAGACCTAATACTAAAGTTGACAAAAATTGAGTAAATTGACAAATTCACGCAACTCATATGTGCCGGAGCCTAGATACAAACCAGAGTATGGGCCGCATTCCTTAGCCATATAATTAATGATGAAATTCTGGGTTTCCTTTTGTACTGTGTCTTAAAATGTGATCATCTTTTCTTCTGTTTTCATGAAGATTATTTACACACTTGTCCTATCCCCACACAGCACAACATTTCAAATCGTTTCATAAAAGAATAAAACCCCAAATTTCTGTCAGTTTTTTTTTTCTGTTAAAATATCATTTAAATCTGAAAACCACAACTGAAGACAAAAGCAATCATTTTAAGAAGCTTAATTTATCTTGATTTTTTTAGCAAACAAATTCCTTATCACTAAACATAACTAGCTTATTAGCCTTTTATTATTTGGTTAGAAAATAGCATTTGGGATTAAGGGAGACCTCTCAGGAGGTAAGCAGCATGTTTTAGTAGCCACAGGATATGAGCTTCTTTTTTTTTTTCTATCTTAGATTACTGGCTCCCATAATGCTTGACATAATATGCAATATTTATATCTTAGTCTTTATATAAAGTGATGTATTTAAGTAAGTAAATAAGTAAATAAGTAAATATATATATATATATATATATATATACACACATACATATATATATAAAATAAAGAGATAAAGATATGAGGTTAAACTCCTTATGGCTAAAAATCACAACATTTGATAATTTCAAAACCAAGACTGTTAAATAAAATTAACCAAACTCATCATGTTAACAAATTCAAGTATTTAATTTTTATGTTAGAGAACGTAAGATAGCTTTAATTTAGACATTTTTAGTGCTGCTCCATTTAACATTTGCTAGATGCTAGAAATCTTTAAGACTACTATAAAGCCTAGAATGCTTCCATCTATTTTAAGATAGTAATGAGTTATCTATACAAATATATGTTTAGTTAATAGTAAAAAAGTCCACAAATTATATTAGATTAAATAAACCTTTATTTGATATTCTTCACTTAAACCTGAGGAGTCTGAGGTGAATTAGAGCAGTTAGATCTATTTCTAAATGCTATTCATGGCAAGTTTTAACTCAAATATTATTTTTGTTGCTATGCAAATGAGTAATATTCACTAATGTACTTATATTTTATTAAATTGTAGATTACCATCATTTATTTAGATCAATATGTGCTGGTCTACTCTGCATGTGTGTATATATATATATATATATATAATTTTTCTACTTATTACAATGGATTATGTGCAGTATGTTGTTTGAGAGCTGTAATTCTATCCAATTTTACCCTCATTTATGTTAATTGATATTGATATTTGATTTTTCAGCTTTATTCTTAAAAGCAACAAAATAGAAAACAAACCAATGTTCATCAATATTTATTATGAATCTTCTCTTTTAATTATTGTTAATTTATTAATTTATTAAGAATCATCTTTATTCTTAATTTATTATGAATTATATTTCTTCTTAAAAAAATGGAAGTCAAGCCAATATTCAATAAGTCAATAGGAGACATAATAAGCAAATTGTGGTATATACATACAATGAAACACATCTCAGCAATAAAAAGGAACAAACTGCTATATGCAAAAATATGGATGGTTCTGCAACCAATACCTTGAGTAAAAGAAGCATGATGCAAAAAGTATATACTTTATATCTGCTTGTATTCGTTTCAAGAATAGGCAAAACTAGGGCTGATCCTGTGGCGCACTCGGGAGAGTGCGGCGCTGGGAGCGCTGCAGCGCTCTTGCGGCGGATTCGGATCCTATGGCCGGTGCGCTCGGTGCGCTCGGTGCGCTCGGTGCGCTCGGTGCGCTCGGTGCGCTCGGTGCAGCTGGTCACAAAAAAAAAAAAAAAAAAAGAATAGGCAAAACTAGTTCATGTTGATAGAAATCTGTGGGGAAGGAGAAGGGGGAGAGAAGTTAGCAAAAAATTCCTTAATGAACACAAGAAATTATTACCTTTTGTAATGATGAATATGCTAAGTATCCTGACTTGATCATCACACATTGTACACAGGTATTGATATTCAACTCTGTACTTCATAAATATGTATAATCAATTATGTTTCAATAAAAAAAAAAAAGGAAAGAAATCAGAGTGGTGCTTGCTTGTGGTTAGATGGGGGATTGACTGGAAAGAAGCACCAGTGAATTTTCCAAGATGCTGGAAATACTCTATATTTTGACTTCAGTGCAACATGTATGGGTATATAAACTTGTGAAATCTCATCAAATTGTACTCTTCTGTGTATTTTTCTGTATATAATTATAATTGTAATTATAGTATATATAGTATATATAATTTCTGTGTATAATTCAATATAAACATATTTATCTAAACAAAAAAAGTTAAAAATGAAAATAAAAACATCATTGAAAACAACGAAAATAAAAAAAAATAGGTAGCAAGATAAGACATTTATTCTGAATCCACAGAGAAATCTAATGAACCATTGCTTTAAAATGTATTTATTTTAATCGAGTATGGTAGTCACTGTTGTGAGGGAAGAAGGTTTTAGTCACAGTACGCTAGAAGCAGGAGGCATAGCACACCACACAGAGGGAAGCATTAGGGTTAGTTAGGAGGCAGAGTGAGGGGGAGAATGGATGAAAGCCTTTATTGTGGTTTTCACTGGAAGGAAAAGTTGAGATAGGGTAATAGGCTAAGCAGGTTAAGGACTGGGTAGTTTGAATAATTTCAGTGGGCTCTACTGTGTAGGGACTGTCCTGAGCTATCTGGTACCTGGCTCTGGGGTGATTAGGACAGGGGGAGTTTGGACAGGGAGTGCAAGTGCCTATGAGATTCTGATAAAGGCACACTTGCAGGGGAGTAGTTTGCTATCTCTTGAAATTAGCTAGCCCTGGGAGAGGGTCTCCCTTGTCAGCAAAGCTCCAAGACGTGAAAGAATTATAAAATTTAGAAAGTAAGAAAAAACATTAATACAACCATCATACTATGCATAGTACCTTGGGTTTTTCTTGTTCCTTGAAACCATTGTAAGTCATATCATGCTGTATGCAAAGCTTCAAAATACCAATCAAGGTACATATCTAAGACATGCCAGCCCTACATACCTATGATAGTGCCAGATGAAATTTACCCAAACACAGTCAGAAGGTACTTAGTATCTGACTTGAGCCAATCAGTAGTGAGAACAAAGAACAATGGGAAATATGCCTTCTCCCGATAAATGAGATCCTTGAGCCTCTTGCTATTTACGCTATAGGAAAAAAGGCCAGAAAAAAGTCTCACAAATGTGAATTCACTTTTCAATGAACAGGGAATTAAAAGTATTTATTAAGGGATTTTTCTTATCCAGTAGTTTTTATCATTCTTTATGCAGAGGCATGAGGACAAAATGTTCAGGGAGAAAACCAAATGTTATAGACTTACCTTAAAGTCACTGGAGCCATTTTTAACAGACTCAGTCTATTCTCTACTCCAGTTCTATGTGCTTAACTTCTTGACTGTAGAAGAGACCCAAGAAAGCCTCACACTGCTGCCTTGGTTGGGAAGCCAGGCCAGTGGTTCAGCCTTCCTTGTGGGTCAGGTGAAATGGCTCCTCCCACACAATAACAACTGACACAGAGAGGTCATGTTACCTGAGTACTTGATGAGAGGCTTTGGCGTTTCCAGTGGCTGCCTGCAGAGAATTGATATTGCAACTCTAAAGGGCAAGAGACATGGATCAATGGAACAGAATAAACAGCCTAGAAATTAACCCATATGCCTACAGCCACCTGATCTTTGACAAAGGCAGCAAGTCTACATTCTGAGGAAAAGACTGCCTTTTCAACAAATGGTGCTGGGAAAACTGTGTAATCATACATAAGAGAATGAAACTAGACCAGTATCTGTCACCATATACCCAAATCAACTCAAAATAGATTAAAGAATTAAATGTACATCCTGAAACAATAAAACTCCTTAAAGAAAACATAGGGGAAACACTCTAGGAAGTAGGAGTGGGTACAGAATTCATGAATAGGACCCAAAAAGCACAGGCAACTAAAGGTAAAATAAACAAATGGGATTATATCAAACTAAAAAGCTTCTGCACAGCAAAAGAAACAATTAACAGACTTAAAAGACAACCCAGAGGGGGAGAAAATATGTGCAAAATATACATCTGACAAAGAATTAATATCCAGAATATACAAGGAACTCAAACAACTTTACAACAAAAAAAAAACAAATAACCCAATTAAAAAATGGGCAAAGGAGCTGAACAGACATTTCTCAAAGGAAGAGATACAAATGGCCAACAGACACATGAAAATAGTGCTCAATATCACTCCACATCTGGGAAATGCAAATCGAAACCACACTGAGATACCATCTCACTCCAGTTAAGATGGCTAATATCCAAAAGACTGTGAATGATAAATGCTGGCTAAGTTGTGGAGAAAAGGGAGCTCTCATCCCCTGTTGGTGGGGCTGCAAAATGGTGCAGCTTTTATGGAAAATGATATGGAGTTTCCTCAAACAATTACAGATAGATCTACCATATGACTCAGTGATCCCACTGCTGGGAATATACCCAGAGGAATGGAAATCATCATGACAAAGGGATACCTGTACTCCAATGTTTATTGCAGCTCTATATACAATAGCCAAGAGCTGGAACCAGCCCAAATGTGCATCATCTGATTAGTGGGCAAGGAAACTGTGGTACATCTACACAATGGAATACTTCTCTGCTAGAAAAAAAGAATGAAATACTACCATTCACAACAACATGGATGGACTTAGAGGAAATTATATTAAGTGAAATATGTCAGGCACAGAAAGAGAAATACCACATGTTCTCACTTATTTGTGGGAGCTAAAAATAAATAAATTAATTAACACAAAAACAAATAAAGGATGGGGGGAAGAAGACAGAATAACCACAAAAATTCCTTGAACTATTTAAGCCAAGTGCACAGATACAATGTGGAAGGTGGGGGGACAGGGTGGGGGTGGTGAGGAACAGGTAAAGGGGCATGAAAATCAAGTAAAATGTATTTTGAGAAGTAAAATAAAATAAAATAAAATTTTTAAAAAAATAATAACTAAAGAGCAAAAGACACAAATTCCTGTGGGGACCACTTTAACCAATGGAACAATAGGTTTGGGATGAAGCTAGAGGATATATATGATTCTTCTTTTCCCCAGATGTACTGCTTTAGTCCAAATCATCTTTAAGGAAATGTCCTGTGAGACCAAACAATTAGCTCTGCTTATAACAAAGCTACGGTATTTCAGTAAAGCACTTCCCAAAAAGTGTTAATAAGTAAGTTTTGCCTCAGGTCCTATTTAAGGAGTCTAGTTAGTACTAGGAGTGGAATGGGAACACATAGTGCTAAAAGTAAAGTAAGACAGTTATTACCAGAAATTGTAGATTAGGCAAAGCATATTGGAGTTAGATTATCTACTGCTGTGAAACTACCTGCATTCTAAAATTACATTTTATTAGGTCTTTACCAGCCATATTTTCTATTTGATTTTTTTGTTTGTTTGTTTGGGTTTTTTGTTTGTTTGTTTTAACTATGAAAGCTGAAGAATGGTTTCATTTGGGCTCTTCAGTCTGTCTCCAAAATAGAAATCTAACTAAACTTCTAAGTGGGCACAAATTGATTGAGTCACCTCTTAATCTTAATAATGTGATTCTGTTCAGAATAATCACTTAAAGATGAAAGAGAAAATTAAATACAGGATTGTCTTTGACTTCTCAGGTATTTTTCTTTCCTGATCTATATGTATCACTTTTTCATTTCTTTATAGGAAAATTAGAACGCTTTTCGTAAGAACTGAGGATCAAGGCTAATTTTCTCTTACAATTTCTGACTGGGGTCTTCTCATTTACAGAATATTTACACATAATAAACAATAGTATTCTAATCTCCAATGAACCAAAATATGCCAATCATTTTAGTTACATTGCTCTTATTCTTTTAAAACCACTGATAATTTGTTGTGAAGATTATCCAGTGTATATATGAATTACAATTAGTGTAATTTCTTTAAAACCTTTAGTTCTCTATTGCTTGTTCCTGTGTTGGATATAAGTGTGTGTGTGTGTGAGTGTGTGTGTGTGTGTGTGTGTGTGTACATATATATATATATATATACACATATATCCATCTCTCCCCAACTGACTGCAAAAATTCTAGCTGTATTTTCTATTTCCATGCTTCAGGATATTCATAGAAAGCTAATAATAATTTTTAAGCAGAATGTGGAAAACATATGAGATATATGTTTCCAAAAAAAAAAAAAAAAGATAATGAAAGGTCTTAGTTTTTGAAGTTTGAATCTACATATGTTTAACATGAAAGTGATCTTTTCACTTTCATCCTTCGGGTGATAGTCCCAGAGAGGTATAAGAGTGACCTGAATGAAGCTGTTGCCCAATGTGCTCATTTGAGTACACTGGGTGCCAAGATGGATTTTGAAGTGAAAGAAATTTATTGTTGTAAACACCTATGAAGGATAAACAGAAGGGAGTAAGGTAGGCAGGTAGAGGATTCAGACCACAATGCAGATGTGACAGTTGAGAAAGGAAGGATAGTTAGAAAGTAGATTGTGGAGGAAAATTCTCAGACTGCTAGGTCCATGGGAAGTCTCAAGCAAAGGTTGCTAATTATACAAGTTGCAAGTAAGGCAAAGACGGCCCCATTGTGCTCAGTTATTCGTTGGAACAGACTAGAGAGATGGTGTCCTTAGCATGAACAATGTGACGGATCCCAAGGTGAGGCAGCTGCAAGTTGTCAGATAACTACACTTCTCACACCGGGAAGATCTGAGTAGTGCACAACCATGGAAATAAAAGTCCACCTGTTGCATAGCACAGATCCATTTCTTCACCCATAGTTGGTGAGGAGCCTGTCTGTGGTTTCTGTGAAGATCTCTGCCTCAGGGAAACTTAGAAGATATTGATGAACAGCATGACTGACAGCCTTTAACTGTGCAGTTGGTCAAGGGGCAGCAGCAGGCATTTATTGTCTTCCCTCTTTCAATATCTGTTCTAAATTCTCCTTACTGTCAGCTATCATCTCTGCAGTTATTTCCTGGTAGTATGATCCCAATCCTTTCTTCGAGAGGATGTAAGCCATGGTAACTTTATCTTTCCCAGGATCGGACTGCTACGTGTGTCCATTTATAGTTACAACTGAACAGGGGAGAGGCCCAGAGGATCACTTGAGTTCCACACATATTCTTTTGTGCCTCCATTTTTTAAAGCACCCCCAAGTTCTCCTGCTGATCAGAGTAGATTACCTCTGCCAAGAAGCTGATCCCTCTTCTCACCTTCTTATCCCTGTATGCAAAGTGTCTAAAAAGCCCAGGCAGCAGCTATAGTTTGTTACTTGACAAGAGTGTACCATGTATGGGGACAAGAACTTCCAGCCTGCAGAGTCCAGAGTTGTGGCAATTAGAAGCACAGAGTTCCCTGGAATATCCAGATTATTCTGGATATCAGAGCAATGGTACTGATTCTACTCCTTTGTTCATAGAACCATCTATTCTTCCTATTGGGAATGCAGTGTCATAGGTTTCTGACTTAGTGCATATATTGTATCCTGAAGAGTGGTATCCCATTTTTGCAGAGAATTGTCTCTATATTGGCTATTCAGTGGCATCTCCAATAGGCTGTTGCAATGTTCTATCGGGCCATTGTTTCTTGATGATGTGGGTATGGCATCACCAGTGCTGTGTAATGGATCATTTGTTCAAATGCTACTTGATGTGAGATCCCATGCTTGTGGATCAAACATTCTCTAAACTTATGGATAATGAATCTGTCTGACACTCTTATTACACACTTGGAAAAGGAATGTATCCCTATGAAAATGAACCACTCATTCTTTCAGAATGGGAGGAATCAAATGTTTTAGGCGAGTTGATCTCCTAAAAAAATAATGCCATATGGGGGCTCAGCATTGGTCCCTTTATGGAAGCAGAGTATTCAGAGCCAGTAATAGTTATGTCAATCCTCAGAAGTTCATGTTTAGCTTCCAAATCTTCCCACATGATCACTCCATTCATGTTTGTTATGGGATAGACAAGAACAAATGCTGGCTCAACTGGTGTAGTGGTTGTTTCTACTTGATGGTAAAATGCCTCTTCCACAATGGATGCTTTATGTTAGCCATACAAAAGTATTCACACTTTGTTATGTTATGATCCAAAAGTATTCACACTTTGTTGCCACTTCCATATGTTTCTCCAGAAACTTTATCCCAGACTTCTTTGTCCCTAATTTCATAGTACATTTTCTTCCAGGTCTCCAATCAGATGATTGAAGTTATTAGCTCCTGCCCAGGAAACTATATATTTTCTTACCTTGTCCTTTTTCTCTTTCCAAAGTAGATGAACAGCTGTGCCACTCATAGTTCCACCTATTTGAAAAATTTTCCTTGACCTCTGTCTTTCAAGGCCCTTCTTGAGTGTGGCTGTAATGTAAGGTAAGGCCCTTTTCTCTTCTTTTCAGCTAAACATAAACAACACCCCCACCAACAAAGAACAAGGTGGTAGATGTGATCTAAGAAGTGTGTAGTACTACTGTGTGGGGTTGTTGTGGAAGTCACCAAAGAAAATGCAATCACTCAGGGAGATGGAGAAGTCAGATGATTTATTAAGCCAGCAGTCTCAGGGGAACTAATGTTCCAAAAACCTGAGCCCTGAATGCAGGAGGAACTAGACTTACATGCTTTTCTTGAGCAAGCATTTCTGTTGTCTCTGTCTGTATTCAGGCAGAGTTACCCAAATCGGGGGTCTTTAACAGGTGGTTAACTGGGTCAATGGATTTGGGTAGGGGGCTTCAACGGGTGGGCAACTGGGTCATGGGGACGGGGGATGTGGTCAGGGGCTTTCTGCATTGCATGCTAGAAAGCAAGTCAATCTCTCGAGAAATTGCTGGCAGGCTGTGGTTTAGCTAAGTTTCTCACTCACGCAGGAAGATTAAGGCTGACAGGCTGGCTGACCACAAAGTCACAGAGCTCAGAAACTGCATTTAGTTGTCAATGCTGTTAACTCCGAACATAACTTTAGGCATTTTTTACAAGCAAGCATATTCCAACTGGGAAACTAAAATAGGGATTAAAATAAGGAAAGGACAAAGGAATTTAGCCACTTTAGGGTGATATGGGTGTCTGGATTACTTGATTGTGCAGCTTGTTCATGCCCTCTGGTCCTGCTCAGGATAAATCCGGGGGGTGCCCTTTCTACCTTAGGATAGACTGCTGCTTGGCCCATGCAGCTTTAAGACTTGTCAATCCAAAAATATGTCCTACCTTATAAGAAGCAGCTTCAGACACTTAGAGTGTATAATGACCAAACATTCCATCTTTATTAGTGCCCAGTAACATTCCAGAAGCTGTTGGGGGTCGGGGGGAGTATAATTTTTCATTGCAGATAGCACGGCCTTGCTCCATAATCCAGGATTCTGCATTGTGATTTTCCCACTGCGAACTTTTTCTCATTGCCAACTACTCCAACACCATAGAGTTTGCTTGGTAGTTTGGAGAAAATGGCACAGCTGCTTTCTTCAGCTTGTATCTGTTAAAGAGTCCCTTTTTGTTCAGGTCATCATCAGATATGACATCCCTCTTTGTTTCTCAGTGAATTGGCAGAAATATTGTTCTTAGATGTGGAATGTGTTGCCTACAGAACGTGAGAGATCTACTAAGCATTCTACTTCCTTCTCTGTAGCAGAGGATGCCAGAAGAAGCAATTTGCCTTTTACTTGAGATGGAGATTTCTTGGTACACTTTCAACAATTGAACTTCTGGAAACATTACTGAAGTGGGAAATCTCTAAATCTTGTAAGGATCGCCTCCTATCTTCTGATGTGTGTGTAGCTTAGCAGGGTCTCCAGCTTACTAGATACCTCATAATGCTCTTTCCAGGTTATCAGAATGCCACTGATGTAATGGGCCAGTTCAGTGTTCTGCGGAATGACTAGATGGATCAGATCTCTTTGTTAATACTTGGTAGAAGGTGAGAGTCAGAGGGCAAGCAAGAGGTGGCTAGTACATTACTTAGTTGAGCTTTTAGTAGTCTATACTCATTCTTCAAGATCTATTCAGTTTCTTCAGGGCAAGATTGGTGAATTAAATGGATATATGGAAAATGATATGAACTGTTCATCCTTCAGATCTTTAAGAGAGGCACCAATCTCTATATCTCCCCTGGAAGAAGAAATTGCTTTGTATTTACCATCCTGGCCAGGAGTGGAGGATTGATAGTTTCAAATACTTGTACTTGAAGAAGTGATTGACCCTGTAGGCCAAATATCCTTTATAGGGGTTATTCCACAAGCCAGTTATGACACTCCCAATAGTATACTCAAACAATAGTGAAGCAATAATGAGGTAGTTCCGTGGAATTACTGGATTCAGTTTAAGAAATTTAGACATCAATTCATATATACCCTTGTCCTTGTATATCCCCACTATGAACTGGAAGACTATGATACTTCAGGTATCCATGTGTTAATGTCAACTCAGACCTTTTGTCCAAAATCATTAAAATGGCTGGGTATTCTCCTTTCTCCATATGAGTGTGAATTTTTTATCCCATCAACTTTTCCCTGTAATTACCATGAGTATGAAGGTTTTTTTTTTTTAATGTCCTTCCCATTCCAATGGAAGCCAACTTCATCTACTTTTTTAAACATTGGTTTAGCTAAAAAATTAGCCAAACAAAACAACTTTGAGTGTCAAAGGCTATCAGTTGGTGTCAACTATTTCAGTATTAATTTATTTTCACAGTATCAATTACCTCTAAAATTTCTATGTCCCCTTTTTGTTCCAGATTTTTTCTATGCATTTTCTTCTAATAAAATTCCTACATTTGGTTTATGGCTATTTCAAATTTGTATTCTCTGAAAGTGTCTGCCCCAGTTAATATTAGTGCGATTTGCAGAAAGATATAATTGAAGCTTACTTATCTCATTGGGAGTTGTATATTTCAAAAGGAGCACACTTGCCTAAATTAATTCAAACAAAGTCTCCTGATTCTCCTCGCCTCCTTTTCAGTGTCACTCCCCCAATTCTTTATCTTGTTTGCTAAGGAGAAAAGTATACAAAATGTTCTCCAAAACTGATAGAACCATTCATTCTCCATGTAGTTATTGATCATTAGTACTATTTATGAGTTATGTAAGCATTGAGAAATATTATCTGTTAAATGATGATAAAAGATCTCTTTAAATGTTATTATGATTTAATTATATAATATATGACAAGTGTTGACAATGTATCATATTTGATTGACTTTAGGACATACAAGTTTTCACATTTTAAGACCTCAGAAATTGAAATTAACTTTATATGGTGTGACATCTTAAAATTGCTGCTAGCCAATTTACATTTGCCATTAATTTTTACAGATAAAATACATTATTAAACTCTAGTAATTTTTTTTTAAAAAATGCCAATATCAAATTATGTTTGATTCAATGAAATACAGTGCAAAGCTCCTCTAACAGTTAAGACTTTTTTATGTTTCCAAAGATATGTAAAGCAAATTTGAGAAAAATCTCAAATGTCATTGTTAGACATGGGTTTTTCTGGCAGTTGCAATGATATCATCATGACAATATTCTCTCCATCTTTTACTTCTGCCTTCTATATGGTAGGCTTAATGTTTGGAATACATGTGGTACCTCCCTGTTCCCAAATTCACACTGTATTAGTCCATTTCTCTTGCTGGTAACATAATACTTGGAATGGAGTAATTTGTGAAAAAACAAAATTTATTGCTTACAGTTTCAGAAGCTGGAAAGTCTAAAGTCAAGGCAACACATCTAGTGAGGGTCTTCTTTGGTGGTGGCTTTACAGAAATGCAGGGGTCTCACATGGCAGAAAACAGCAGAGCAGAGAGAGATTCTTCATGTGCTCTTTTTTCAAAGCCCTCAGAACCACACCCCTGACCACCATTATTAATCTATTCAGTATGGCGTGGTCCTACAATTTAATCACCTCTTCAAGGCCCCATCTTTCAATTACCGTAATAATATTTCCCACCCTCAACAGTTACAGTGGGAATTAAGCTTCTAATATATGAACTGTGGGGGACACAGTTCAATCAATGCACAGTGCACACGCAATGCCCGATCTACATAGTAGCTTCGAGATTTTCTCTGACGATACATAAGTGGTTGTAACCCTCAAGTGCTGACACTGAGAGTAAGAATTCCCTCACTATTCACATTTTTTTTCACAGAAGTTGGAATAAATTTCACATTGCTTTTCAACGTAAATAGATTGCTTCATCTCTCAGAGCCAATTACTGTGACTAAGAAAACACATTGAAATGATTAAGGCAAGTATGGGCTACACTAAAACTAACATTAGGGTAAATCCCACACAAAATTTAATTAATTCATTGCTTTTATCCCCACTACTCTTTTGGAAGCAATCTTTATCAAGATTACCCAGTACTTCTATGTAATCAAATTTGACAGTTAATTTATAGCCCTAATCTTATTTGAATATTTAGCAGCATTCTTGAGAGTTTGTGACTTTGCCCTTCTAAAAATACTTGTTTTACTTAATCTTTAAGACAAAACACTCCCCCCTTTTTTTCCCTATCATACTGGATGCTGCTCCTCGTGCTCAATGAAAGTGTTTTTGTTGTTTTATGTTTATTTGTTTTTTCACAAAAAGAAGTGGCAATCACCACTTTTGTACATCTTTCTAAATGATAATTGTTTTGAGAGCCCTAAGACTAGGTCTGTGAGCCTCTTTTGTCCTCTATTTGTACTTATTCTAAAGGTGGCTTCACTATCTTATGCCAATGAATCCCAAAAGCATATAACCATTCCTGACCTCTACTTTGCACCACAGATTAACATATCCAATACTTGATGTGACATATTCACTTGGAAAATAATTATGTTTCAAACTCAATATAGCAAAAATTTAACTCTGTGTTTTCACCACTTAAAACCTGCTCCTATCTTTCTATTACTCCTCTCCATAAATTATATCAACATTCACTCATTTGCTCAAGAATCCCACATCCAATGAATATGCAAATTTTATTGACTATACAATCACAGTATATTCGAAATTCAACTACAAGTCATTACTTTCCCAGCTTCCTCTATAGTCAAAATCAACACCTTTTACCTTGACTATGCCAATCAATCCCTCCCTGTAAAACTTCTAAAGAGTATTCTACAAAGAGCAGCCAGAATACTTTTCAAAAGTGTATGTTAGATTCAAAACCTTCTGGTGGCTTCCTGATCACATTTATAATAAATCCAAAGTAATTACTATAACCAACAAGAAATTATGTGCTCTTTTCCCATTTCTAGTATTATCATTTATTTTCCGTGCTCCCACTTAGTTCTATCACATGGCTTTCTGGTTGCTATTCCTTCTGCCAGGATAGTTTGCCCACCCCCAGTTACTCACAAGATTTATTTCTTTACAACATTTAATTTCTGCACCACCTCAGAAAAACCTTCCTAATCCTGGGTTTAAATAGCATTCTTTTTTATTTTTCTTCATCACGCTTATCACGGTCTGACATTATACAGTACTATTCATTTGTTTATAGACTCATTCTGTAAAACTTAGAACATGAGTGAAGGAATTTTGTCCCTTTTGTGTAATTCTCTATCCTGAGCACTGAGATATATCCATGACCCATAATAAGAATCAAAAACGAAACGAAACAAAAAAAGTGTTGATTTGTTAATTGAAAATATGGTATTTGTTACTATATCCCACTTTAATTTACTTGTGATTTTAAATAATTCTGAAAATAACTTCTAGACAGGGTGTCCATCTATCCTGTACACTTGGAATATTGTTGGAACTACAATTTTTTTTGGGGGGGGGGCATTGTTGAATAAGTAAGACAGGTATAATTATCTCCTCCATTTACAGGGAAGTAATTTGAAAGGAGAGGGGGAGGAAAATTATACTTTTTGACTATCATGTAAAAGTTTGAGGTACAACATACATTTCACTTAATTCTCACAGTAACCATAAAGAGTTGGTATAATCATTTACAGCTAATAAAAATTGAAACCTTGATTTAATTACAGCTCTCTGTTTTAAATGATTCTACTGTTTCTACCATTCCCCGATTACTTGTAACTGAATCACTTTTATTACATACAGCATATTGTCTCCTTTTAAATGGCCTTCGTAACATCCATTTACATAAAGTGTCAGTTTTGTGGAGGTATATATTCAACTTCCTACTTAATATTTGGAAGGATGAATGTGGAGGATATCCTGAATGTCCATCCCTCACACCAAAGCAGCTTATCAAGAAGCTGTAAAGTAGTTTAACCAGGTTATTTAAAGAATGTCATTATAATTAAATTCTCTCTCAATTTGTCACAAAATCTTAGATCCTTCACTAATTTTCCCAGTCTGTTTTATGCTTGTTTACGATTTTTATTTTAATTTTAATTATTTATTTATTTATTTATTTGTGACCGGTAAGGGGATCGCAACCCTCCTGCGCTCACTTGCTGAGCGCACCGGCCATCCCTATATAGGATCCGAACCCGCGGCCGGAGCGCTGCTGCACTCCCAGCGCTGCACTCTCCTGAGTGAGCCACGGGGTCGGCCCATTGTTTATGATTTTTAAAGGGTTAAATGGTACACTACCAGTCGAGATGTGCATTACATTGAGATTTTTCTTAGGCTGACCACTGCAAGAATTTAATTAGTGGAAAAATAAAGTTGTAGACTTCCTTGATTAGACTATCTGGGGATATGAGTTTTTAATACAATAGGCCTAACACAGCCTGACCAGATGTATACCTATTCAGTCATTTCTGCTGTGAATATGCTGTGTGTGAGAGAGAAAGGTGGGAGTGGAAAATACCTGCTGAAAAGAGATCATACTCCTTGTCTGGTAGAAGTACCAAACTGGAAAGACTAAATAGGTGAATAGTCTAAGTTTAAAACAATAAAACTATGTTAATATAGAGGTCATTCAGTTCAAAATATTTTGTAACTTCTTTTGTAATTTCTTCTTTTATCCAATGAAAATTTACATGTACGATTAAATTTCCAAATATTTGGACATTTATTGGTTATTTTACTTTTTAGATTTGTGATTAACTTCTGTTAGAGTCAGAGAGCATACTTTGTATTATTCCAGTATTTTAAAAATTGATTTAGACTTTTTTAAGATGCAGATTACAGTCTAACTTGGTAAACATACCATGCTTTCTTGAAAAGCATGTGTATTTGCTATTTTTTGAGGTAGTGTTTTATGAATATCAGTTAAGGCAACTAAGTTCAGTGTTCTTAAGGTCTATATCTATTGATTTTTTTTTGCTCAGCTGTTAAACTGCTGAGGAAGGTGTTAAAAACTTGAACTGTATTTGTGGTGGTGTCTATCTTTTCCCTTTCAGTTTTTGCTTTATGAATTTAAAGTTCACTTTTCTTCTCTGTTTTTTGCTCCTCCTTTCTGCCTTTTGTGCTTTGACTAGTATTATAATTCCATTTTAATTTTCTTGTTGGTGTTTTAGTTCTTTTATGTCATGTTGTAATTTTTTGCCCTAGATTTAAAATCTAAATCTTTACCTAACACAGTCTACATACAGAAAATAAATACTTTACATAAAATATAGAAATTTAGTCAATTTATACTCTCTTAGGCCTATTCATTCTTTATGATATGTTGTTTTATTTTATTTTATTTTATTTTTGTACAGATTGACCCTGATTTAATTAACATACACACACAAATACACACAGAAAATTCAGCAAAATATTAACTGGGTGGCAAGAACGCAGATTATTATTATTTTTTCTGTCTGTTAAATTGTAGTTCTTGACTTTTCCTTTATAATTGGAGATTCCTTGTAAGGTAAAAAAAATTAGAGGTTAAAAAGTAAATTTTTCTGATGCACATGGCTTGGTATGACAGGATGAGAAGATAAATAACACCTGTTTAATTTCTTAAAAAACATTATAAATTAAAAAGAAAAATAACTTTTTTATTGAATCATAATTGATTATACATATTTTTGGGATTCAATGCTCACAAATGTTGATCAGATCAATACTACTAGTATATATATCGTTACAAATTGTACTTATTCTTTATGCCCCTTGTCCAATCTTGCCCCGTCCCCCTCTCCTTCCCCCCTCCCACCACTGATAACCCTAGATTTCTTCTCTCCCTCTGAAAGAGTAATGATTACTCTGTTGATTTGCTGCCTAAATGATCTGTCCAATGCTGAGAGGTGTGTTCAGGTCCCCCAAAATTATCATAGAGCAGATGCTTCTTCTGTCACTCTGGAATGGGCTTTGTGGAGAGAGACATCCTCTTCTTTTCTTTGGTCTCTATCGGTGACTCTCCTTGTGTCAATGCACTCCAGTGGCTGGTGGACCATCTGCGTGGTGGTTGTGACATCTAGCCACTTTCACGGAAGCTGTGGTTACTGTGGCGGGCCACCCACATGGAGGTGATGTTTTTGGCATGCTCCTTGGTGCTGGTGGTATGCCTGGTTGGGGGAAGTTCCAGTCCCTAGCTCGCTGCCCCAAGCCCCTGGGTGGGGCCCCAAGGCACTGGTAGTGTGCCTGGTTGTGGGTGGTTCCCTGGCAGGCCACGAGGCACTAGTGGTGTGCCTGGACCGGAACTAATTTTTTTTGTCCTTTGCTTATTTCTAAAATGGGGGAACTTCCTGTGGGAACCAGTACTTGAGCTGTGTTGTGATAAATTGCAGCTTTGTTGCTGTTTCCCTAGGGAAGGCTTTTTGTGCAGCTCAGGGTTTAATTGCTGACCTTACAGGTACTTCTGGCTCTCCAGAGACCCAGTGCAGGGTTTAATTGCTGACCTTACAGGTACTTCTGGCTCTCCAGAGACCCAGTGAACCTGGGTTGTGGAGAAACTTGAATCTGGGGCTGAGTTTTTTCATCAAACTGCACCTCATGTAATTCTGCATTCCCAACCATTCTCCTCTCAGTGGCCCTACACTGATTGGGGGGAGGACCAGCTGTCCTTGCTGTGTCCCAGTGTTCTCCCAGTGGGCCCGTCTCCCTCACTGCCCATGCTCCAAACACTTCCCATGGAACGGGCCATGCACTGGTCCCTTGTGATGACTCACTGGCCTCTGTATGACTCCCCTTTTTCAGCTGTTCTGATTCCTCACTCCTGCGTGGGTCCACAGGAACTCTATTAGTGGTCTTGCTGTCCTTAGGGCCACCAAGGCCCTCTTCTCCCCTGCTGCCTCCAAGCAACCCCATTGGAAGGGCACAGCTGTGGCTTCTGCCAGCTCCTGCTCCATGTGCTCAGCAGCTCCAGCCTTAAAGTGGCTGCAGCCCTAAATGCTCCAAGCAGCTTTTTCTTTCTCTCATTGTGGCTTCTCCCACCTTCATGAATTCCATAGGTCTCTCCTCCTCCTCCCCTGAGCTCCAGCAGCCCCAGCTTGGCTGTTGTTACATTTTTATAGTTGTAAATTGGTTGATTTGTGGGAGAGAGTGATGCTGGGGACCGTCTATTCTGCCATCTTGACTGGAACTCCCATCCTTTATGTTAAAATAGTTATATGTAATACATCTAAGTACATCACAAATCCCACAAGGCCATGTTATAATTTTAAATATGTATATGTTTTATTAAAGAAGAGGAAAAAAGGCCAAAAAATGTAACTGCTATTCTTTGCCCAAATAATGTTTCTAGTACTTTTTTATTTTCTTCTGAGGATCTGAGTTTTCATTTGATATAATGTCCTTTCAGCTTAAAAAATCTTATGAGATATTTTTTTAAATTTCTTGTATCTGAAGTCAATTGGCTACAGACTCCGCTACTTTCCTCTTTCTGTAAATGCTATATTTCACCTTCATTCTTGAATCATATTTTTTCCTGGAGATAGAATTCTGAGCTAACAGCTTTTTCTTATTGTTGTTTTTGTTTCTGTCACTTCAGAAATGTTGTTCCACTCTCCTTTGGCTTGCTTGGTTTTGAACTAGAGTCCAGTATAATCGATATCTTTGTTTTTCTCTATGTAATGTGCCATTTTTGTCTTTCTGCTTCCAAAATTTTATCTTTATCTTGGTTTGATTCTGATGTGCCTCAGCATGGGTGTTTGTTGTTTATCCTGCTTTTTGTTAATTTATTATCTCATATTGTTATGGAAATGGAGTGGACCAAGAAGTGGTAGGTACTCAGAGAGTTGGAGAGTCAGGTATTTTTATTACACTGGTTTACCCAGACAAGCTAATGCTTGAAAATCTGGACCCCAAGCTCAGGTCTCACAAAGTTTTTATAAATGGACTTTTCCAGGGTTTTTACCTTTTTTTTTTTTTTTTTTTTTCTTTTCTCAGCATTCACTAGGCTAGCATGTGTGGTCTGTGCAGATAAGCAAACTCAGTTACAGAAACTAAAAATACAAGCAATCATTAGAGGCCAGACTAGTATAACAAGCAAATATTGTTTCAAAGACAAAATATTACTTCAAGGACAAAACAGTCTTATGAGAAAATTATTTTGACATTTTTCCCCCAAATATCTGAAAGTTTCTAGGTTTTCAACAAATTTAGAAAAATTGTGGTCATTATTTCCTTTATTTTTTTTTTCCTTCTCATCATACTCTTATTTTCTTCTGCTGCTGCCCAATTATAGATATATTTAATCATTCAATGTCATTTATAACAAGGCCCTGAAGCTTTGTTCATTGTTTTAATTTTTTTCCCTCACTATTAACATAAAATAATTTCTCTTCATCTGACTTTGGATTCACTTACTTCTTCCTCTGTTGTGTCCACTGACTATTAGTCTATTCAGGATTTTTTTTTAATATACACTGTATTTTTCAATTCTAGAATTTCTATTTAGTTCTTCTATTGTTTTTATTTCTCTGCTGACACTTCCAATTACTATGCTAAGTCTTTTTGAATGGAAAACATAATTTTTTTACTTCATTGAGAATTTTCCCACTTTCTTCAGTTTTCATGGTTTCCCAGCTTTTCTTTTCTCATTTCTCAGGCCAGAAAGATTGTTTTCCATCTGTGTCTCCTCCAATCTTACCACTGCTGCCAAACCTGTGGGAAATTGATTGTGTGGTTCTTGTCTTTTCTTCTCCAAGCAAGAGGGGTCCCTACCCTCTCACTATAGTCTTCAGGCTTCTGTACTGTCCAGTATTAACAGGGTAACATAACAGATCATATCTCTGTTGCAATTTTGTCTTTGAATGAGCTGCTTAGAGATCATTCTGTGCATGGATGTTTGAAGCATAAATCAGAGGTATAAGTCAACAAGATTAAATACTATCTTGGCTTTTTGTTTAAGGATTCCTCCACTTTAACATTCATGGTTTCCTTACATCACTTTTTTGGTTCCCTGCACCAGAAAGATTAAATGTTTTGCTATATACCCAGCATCTTGAGTGAATATAAATCCCCCACCAACCAAGTTTGTCTTATTCAGTTCACTCTTCTTATGTTTAGGTACAGGATTAGCTTTTTATATTATATCTAGGTTTTAAAGATTTTCTTCCCCTCCTTTAGGGAGGGTATGTATAGTAGAATCTTGTTCTATCAAACTCAGACTGATGCTTCCTTTATTCTTAAAATACTCCAAAATAGGTTTTTTTTAGTTGGGTGTTTCTTCAATTTTGTTCAGTATTATAATATACCACACTAATCAGAAATGCTTCCTCTCATTTTACCTTTTACTTTTAAAGATTTACTGAAATATATGTCACATACCATAGCCAATTTAACCAGTAAGTATTAGCCATTAGTATTAAGTTTACTCATTACATGTTTTTTCTCTTCTACTATCCTATAGGTTCCATGAAGGAAAAATACACTTAATTCCTCTGCTCTGTGATTGGTGCCCATCACAGAACCTGATGTGTAGTAGGTGCTCAAATTTTGTTGAATTTTTTGAGTACCTAAATACAGTAATTGATAGTATGGAGAAGAATTTAACTGAAATTCCATTAAGTTTCTGGTTTTAATTGAGTAATCACTCTTCTATGTGTATTCCTCATGTGTTTTTTAACTATTTATTTTTTACTTTACTTTGCTTTTGTGAAATATAATCTATGCTTATGTTTCACAATTATTATTATAATAATAATTATTATTATTATTTTGCTTATATTGTATCTGTAAGCCGAAGTTCCAATTTGGTTTTCTTTTTGCTTAAGAACAGAGTGGAGAGTGGGTAGATGAAATAGCCAGAGCAGCCAGCAGCTTCCCTTCATTTTGTGCTCTCAGAACATTTCTTTATCTCTTCTGTTTTTCCTGACTTTGGACACATGTGTGCACCATCCTTCCAACCCAATTTGATATGAATAGAAACTATGATGACTTGAAATATGCATCAAGGTTTTATGTGTTAGTTTTAGTTTAGATTTGTTTTATCATTGTTCAGGAGACTTTGATCAACTGCAGGGCTTCAGCTACACTAATCAGCAGCTTTGTATGAATTAGGAAAATGTGCCTCATCCAGGTGGACGTAGACTGGGAGCATGTTTGCCTAGCAAAACACAAGGCAAACTTTTTTCCCAACTTTTCTCTTGGCAGTACACAAACTGTATCAGCTGCTCCTCTCTTCTCCTCCCCCCTATCCTATCTCTAGGCAGATTTTATGTTAGGAACATAGGTACTGAAAAATAAAGATGGCCTATCAACATATCCCCTTTCTCATAGCCTTTCTCCCTTTTCCATTCTGCAGAACTTTATTTCCAAATTACTGGTTTCGGGCCGAGCCCATGGCGCACTCGGGAGAGTGCGGCGCTGAGAGAGCAGCGATGCTCCCGCCGCGGGTTCGGATCCTATATAGGGATGGCCAGTGCACTCACTGGCTGAGTGCCGGTCACGAAAAAGACAAATTACTGGTTTCCCCATGGCCTCTTCATACTTTGGATACTACAAACATTTTTCAATGTTCCAAGAAATAATCATTTCAGATAAAGGCACCTATTCTGGAGAGGTGGTTATTATGCCTCTGTGTCCTTCTTTAATTTATTCCACATTTTGCTGTATCTTGGCAGAGATATTACTCATACATTGCATTTTAGAGTTGTGACCTTCACCCAATTTTATTGAAGATTAATTTTCTCTTTTCATTTTTTAGCACTTTGATGCTTCTTATGAAATTCAGGAAGAAAAATAAGGTTTAAATTAATTTAATTCAATATAATTTTGATAGTTCACACATTTTTCTATTGGATTTTAAGGTTCTGGCAATCGAAGAACACTTGCATAAAGCCATGTATTTTATAAATATTCAATGGCTAATAATTTAATGTTTCAGAAGTATATATTAAAAGCAATAGCACATCGAGTCCATGTGCTAATTCTAAATTCTATGAAAAGTAAATTTATAATTTGAACACTTTCATAATGATATCATTCTTTATCACAATTAAAAATAATTGCCTTATTAAATATATCATCATGATGAATAACAGTTGCTTCTACTTTTACATTTAATAATAGTCTCTATGCCTTTAAAGTAATGGAGTTCAAGAGAGTCACCTTATAAAACCCCACTTAACACTTACTAAAGAATGTGGTCATAAACCACTTTGAAAAACTCTCCATTATTCATGTTAGCTAGTTTAAGTGATTTGGATACACGCTTAGATTTTTTTTTAAGCTTTCAGCTTATTCATCATCCTGTCATGTAGAACTTCATCAAAGGTTTTTTTTTTTTTTTTTTCTAGAAATCAGAATCAGAAGAACTTTTTCCATGTTCATCCTGATAAATCATTTTATTTCCCATCTAAATGGGAGAAAGTTGAAAGTCAGTCAGTTTGGAGAGATTTTATGTTAATATATGGCAATTATTTTCTACCAGTTATTAAATTGGCATTTTTCTGTTTGTTCAATTATTTATTTGTAACATGTATTTGTACATGTATATGTATGTACTGTATATACACATGAAAAATCAGTCATTCAATGATTATTTCTAGTTTAAGTTATAATAGAATCCAATTGGGTTTTTATAGCAAACTGTGATCTCAAATGGAATGATAACTGTTTCCCTCCTTTTTGTGTTCGGTTAAGAAATAATTTTAATGTTTGCTGAACAAACGTACATTGTATTAACATAGTGTAACGCAGAAGTCTCAAATCTGTGAGGGCACTCACGTAGTGTTTTCTTATTCCAAGAATTCACCTGGTGTTCCAACAGGTAGAGACATTGATTTATTAGACTTACCAGAGGTACTGAGGCGGCCCTCGGTCAGAAAATTCACACCACTACGGAGTACATACAACAGTTATATAGTGAACAGATCAGAATAGGGGTGTAAATCATTTTCAGGCTTATGTGCAGACCCTCACCCAGCTCACATAACTCAGAGTACATGGGAGATCAGATTGAGCAGATAAGTTAATCTACTGGCTACTTTCCTGGCTCCAGAGTACTATTTCTTTTATTTAGGGTTCCTGCTGTCTCTAGCCTTCTGTTCCTTCTTAAAGGGGATGTGCCTTACCTTAGGTAATTATCTTTGCCAGGGGTCTTTTCCCGGGGGAGCAGAATTCTGGTATACATGGAGAGGGGGGAATCGAGCTATGTCCAGTATTTACCCTACAAATGCTGACAAAATTTCAAAGTTGATGTATTTGTGGTTTGCTGCAGGTATTCAGACAGAACATTTAAGTAAAGTTATTGTTTTAACAGTTTGGGTCTTACATTACATTTGTATGTATTTTTGATTAAAGCCGTAATATCCTAGTTTGTGCGTGTGCGTGTGCGTGTGTGTATGTATTTTTACTTTGTATGAAACACTAGCTATTCAGAATAAAAGTTTTCTGTATGTGTTGTTTCTCCACTTTTATACATTAAACTCCATGCTTAGTATCTAAGTAAGGCATTTCCATTATAGACTGAATTATAGAGAACCTCACTACAACAATATTAGAAGTTATTTGAAAAGCCTGGAATGAAGCTCCTTTATTGAGTCCCGAGGGAGCTGTAATTTCCAGGCTGATATTGGTCCTCAAAGAAGTTACGCTCCTGGGCCTACGAGGCAGACAGCTTGGATCCAATCCTTGGCTCTGTCACTAAAGGAATACGCACCCTCGACCAAGTCTTCAGCCTTTCTGATCTCCAGAGTCCCCATCTGTGAACAGAAATAGTAATAATCTTTTTCTCATAAAGCCATTGCAGTTTTTAAGCTCCATTGAATTTTGACAAACTGAACACATCCTTGTAACCAGTGTGTTGATCATAAAATAGAATATTTCCAGGACCCCACATCCTCCTGGAACTCCCTTCCTGTCACTACATCCCAAAGTAGCCACCATCCTGATGTCTGATAGCATAGATTAGCTTTGTCTGCTTTCTTCTGCATGTCAATGAATAGTGTAGGATGCACTAATTTGTATCTGGCAGCTTTTCCTTAACATTATGTTCTGAGATTCATCTGTTGCCTATAATTGTTAACAGTTCATGAAGAAATTCTGGAAAATGGGGAGAGGAGTCCAGAATCAAGAATGTGTCATTATCAGCCTGGCATCTTACATGATGGGTATTAGAGTTAAGAACATAGACATTGAAGATCAGACTTTGGGTTGAGTAATTCTTGATAGGTGTGTTGGGGAGTAGAAATCTGTTATCCCAAAATATGGTGCTTAGACATGCTGGAATAAGAAGCAGCCTCAAGGTTTCTCTCTCTTCTCCCAATTCTCTGTCACTCTCCAAAGCACAGGATGAAGCTGTTCCCTTACCTGATTAAAGTCCAACTGGCCAAAGAAGACAGTTACTTCTGGTCTTTTCCCTGAGTTTTCATTAACTGAACTCATATCACAGGAAGGAAGGCTGGGGTCTGTCAACACACCTGGTCAAACTTTTAGCACAGACCATTGTCTTCTATGGTCCTATTCAGCACTTTGAAGAGAATCATTTACTAGTCACTGTCTACTCTGCACCCTGAGAGACTTTGTCCCAAACCATCGTACATTCCCCATACCCACTGAGACCCCTCCTCAAGAACTATTTACTCTTACATCCCTATCTCCCCTTCCTCTGTGAAGATGGGTATATAAACATTTATATTGCCCTGGAGGGTCGGGGGTTAAGCTGGGAAATTACTCTCTTGTGATTTCCTTTGCATTTCCCTTCACAGCACATTCAAATAATAAATTTGTTCTACCTTTTCTTTATATTAATCTCTGCTTATTAGTTGACTTTTCATAGAATATTTAGGGGAGTACAGGGGAAGTTTTCCCTTTACCCCTACAGGTGCTATAATGAAGCTTTTAGGTAAGAGCAAAGAGAGAAAGACATCAGCAAGTTTTCCTCTGAGAAACAAACAAACAAACAAACAAACAAAAGGGAGGCCAATAAGATTATAGTTTTGAGTAATCCATCACCTGTTCATTCTCACGGTGAATTAGAAAAATAAAATAAAATGCCTGACTACTTTGATAAATGTAGTTATGTTTACAAGTGTGTAGTTTAGTCCTATCTGGTTCAGGCAGAGATTACATTTAATAGTGCCATTAAAGCTGAGCAGCTCAGTCACTGATCGAGATGTCCCCAAAAGAGCAAATCAATTAACATGTGAAGAAATCATTACCATTCTAATCTGCAGTTTCTAAAATATCTTCTCTATAATCCAAATCTCTCTTCCATTCTACATTTTTAGGCATAATCATAAACACTACTGCTAGTTTTCTTTTGGATATTAAAGTGGCTAAAACTGTGAAAGCTAAGGTCAGTTCAGGAACTGATAGAAATGCCCATTTAGAATTTTTGCTTTCATCCAGGAGACAAAAAAGCTGTCAGATTTTTAGAGAATATGTAGAAGAATAGTCTTACACACCTAAATTTTCTGGTGTTGTGGTTCGGTTTAAAGGCAGGAAATATTGAAAGTAAAGAATAAAATTGTATGACAATACACAAAGTTTATTTAACATCATTAATTGCACAGACATTTATTAAGTATGTGCTATGTTCTAAGCTCTGTGTTAGGCTCTAGAGATACAGAAGTAAAAGGTACAGAGAGCATGCAACTTAGTGGGGATACAAGCGAAGGTAAATGATTATATACAATATGATAAGTGGTAAAACTGAGGTGTGCAGACAGCTCATAGGAGTACCACCTAATCTTGGCTGAGAATAAATTATCTATCAGCAAGGAGACTTGCTAGAGATTGGAAAATCTGAACTGAAGAAAGATGGGAGAGGGAGGCAAGAATATTCCAGTCATACACAGACCTATTTGTGAAGGTCCTGATTTGGCACTTTAAGTGGCCCAGTAGACCTGCTTCAAGGAACACAAGAGAGGAATAGTGAGAAGAGGTTGCAGGTGTTCGTGCTGACAGGGTCATGCAGGTGGTGTGTGTCACGTGAGGAAATTGGGCTACTTTTCTGAAGGCAATGATGAGTTTTGGAAAGACGTTTTAAGGAGAGTGACATAAGTATTGTAGTGTTTTTAGAAATGCCATTCAGTCCAATGTATGGAAATAGATTAGGAGACAACCAAGCTGAGAGATGAAGAGATATTTACAGGTTATTTCAAAAGTATAAGAAAACATTAGAAGGCCAAGTATAAGCCAGTGGTGCTAGATTTCAAGACTCACTCACGAGTTAAAGAGATAATTTCAACTGGATATTATCACTGGTTGAGGATGGCAGAGTAACATGAAGTGCAAGTGAGTCAGTGAAAATCAACACATTAAGTTAAAAAAAGAGAATATTTGTGATATGGAAGAGGATGAGTTTGGTTATGGACAAATTGACTTTGAAGTACATACGGAGCATCCAGATAGAGATGCCCCTATACTATGGACTAGATTGTACCCCCCGAATTTATATGTTGAAGCCCTAACCTCCAATATGGTATTTGGACATGGGGCCTTTGGAAGATAATTGGGTTTAGATAGGGTAATGAGGGTGAGGCTTTCATGATGGGATTAGTGTCCTTATAAGAAGAGACACCAGAGACCTTGCTTCCTTATTCTCCTTTCACCAACACACTCCCAGGAAAGGCCATGTGAGCACACAGGGAGAAGGTGGCCATCTGTAAGCCAGCAAGAGAGCCCTCACCAGGAAACCAAATCAGCCAGCACCTTAATCTTGGACTTCCTAGCTTCCAAAGCACAAAAAATAAATTTCTGTTGTTTAAGCTACCCAGTCTATGGTATTTTGTTATGGCAACTTGAGCAGACAAAGACAGCCTGCAAAGGTTACTATAGATTTACTCATTCAATTCTATTCCATGGTCCTTCAACTGGAGAGGATGGAGAGCTGAATGACACATTTCTCAAACTCCCTTGAGATTAAGGTTTGGGGTGAGAATTAGAATTTACCAGTTAGATGCACTATGTGAGATTTGAAAGGCAGAACGACTACTTTCTACCTTTACTGTACATCCAGAAGCAGCTGTTGGCTGCAGTAGCTGCTGCTTCTTTATCTCTCTTTCTAATGCTGGGATTGTAGCTATGAATATCCATTCTCAAGCTTTTTGGGTCTCAAGAGGTGGTTGCAGCGGTGGCTTCTGTGTGTCCTTGATTCCTACATAGCTTAAGTGGCAGCCTCAGAGAAGTCTGTCTCTTTATATGTCAGTACTTTATTGCTCTGAGCGTCATTTAATTCATTCAGATAAGACCGTTGATAAAATGCCCTATCAGTCCTGGAGATTTGTAAACGTTGAATCCCCATAATAAATCACTGCCTGCAGAAAGCACATACAGTAAAAAGACATATAAATACAAATGTTATTTTTTTCTCCCCTAAAACCATTACTAGGAGCTAATATTTACTGAAGGCTTACTATGTAGGGTACTGTTCTAAGTATTATACACACATTAACATATTTATCCTCTCAGCCACAGTATTAATGAGGTATTGTTTTAGCTCACATTTTACCAATCAGGAAATTTAGACACAGATACATAATTTGTCCAAACATATGCTAGTGAATGACAAAACTTAGAATTAAATCCAGGCATATTGGCTCCTGAGCCATTCTCTTGTTCATTGCAATATACTTTCTGGAGATAAAATGTTTTTATAAATAAATATATTTCAGGGAAAAGTTTAAGTGGAAAAAATTGATACTTGATTCATCAGCATATAGGTGGCAATTTATTTATTTATTTATTTATTGCCAGCTGGTTGGTATGGGGATCTGAACCCTTGACCTTGGTATTACAAGGCTATGCTTTAACAACTGAGCTAACCAGCCAGCCACAGGTGGCAATTTAAACATAGAAGAGAAATAAGATAATCCAGGAGGATTATAGTGCAAAAAGTCAAAAGAGCAGAAGAGGAGACCCTTATTTATAGAATATCAGTGTTTAATAGATGAGAAGATGAAGAGCAGCAGAATAAAAAAAAGTGTCACAGAACCCAAAAGAAGAGTAGCTCTAGAAATTAGCAGCACTAATGCTAGAGTTTAGTAAGGTAAAATAAAGCTTTCACCAAATATAGCAACCAGATAGCCACTACTAACTTTTGCAATGGTAGTTTAATGAAGAGGTGAGGAAAAACACAAAGAAAAAATATAATGACTTGAATTGAAAATGGAAAGTGAGCATTTGCAGAAAATTAAAGCAGATTCTCTTTTTTGAAGCTTGGTGGGATTGCACATTGATGAGAAAGAAGCAAAATAAAAAATTAGTGAAAATAATATGTATGTACAGCAAAGAAACTAATATGTAAAAGGCAAGGAAAATAAATATGCAAATATATTCTAAATGGAAAGAAAAAAATGTTGAAGATACAGAAAAAGCCAGAAAAAAATTATGGATCGAAGTTTCAGAAGAGATGACAGCAAACTTGAACCAGAATGTATGTAGGACTGGCTGGTTAGTGCACATTGTTAGGGCACAGTGAAATAATGCCAATGTCAAAGGTTCAGATCCCAGTACTGGTCAGCCACCAAAAAAAAAAAAAAATGTATTCATGGCAGAATATATGTAGATGACAGTCTAGACTAATGAGGAAAATGGTAGGGCAAGGAGCTAAGTGAAGTTCTGATGAACTGTTGTAAAAATGGGAAAGAAAGCCGACCAGTCACATGCACAAAGATTTCCAGTTAGTAATGAGATATTGTTGAGCCTGGAGGACATATTTGTGAATGGGGAAAATTGCTAATTTGAGTGATTTCCACCCATTCAGTGATCCACGTGCTGGAACTGAATATGTGAATATATAGATTGATTGTCCATACTGTATTTATTAAATTGGTGCATGGAAAGATAAGGGGTAAAGTTATTGAGGGTATTATTTGGTAAATAAATTAAAGAATAGATCATAAGAATTAAGCTGGTGAGTGACTTTACTGAATCCAAGAAACACCTGATTGAGAAAAACAAACTCGGCGCACAGGAAACTGGAACTACTGATAGGGCAAGAAAATAAAACTTTTTCTGGATGAGCATGAGAGTTAATTTGAAAGATAAAAAGTGTAGTCAGAGATTGTATAATGATAATATTGAGAGTATAGTGATAAAAATTAGTGGTATAAGAAGATTAGAGATAAAAAGCCATAAGATGAAAAGAGATACATAATTCTATAAGGTTTATATATGGACAACCCATATATATATGGAGAAGTTAAGTGAAAAGAGGCCAGAAAATATTCTAATCATTAAGGTTTAGAGGTGATAAACTGAAAGATTGGTAGAGGAAGAGGTGAAGATTGATACAGCATAAGCTGTCCAGGTTCCATGGATTTTTAAACATGAAAAACATTCATTTGTGGTGAAAGCTGTAGTGGAGATTTATGGAAAATTCAATTCTCACTTATTATTTCTGAACTAAAGAGAGAATGGTACAGTGAGTACTTGAGAAGAATATCAGACAAAATGATCTTAGAGAAAATCTGATTCTAGTTAAGGGCAATAGAGTGCAGGAGAATGTTCCAGCTATTAAAATATATGTGCGGATTGTTTCCCATGGGCTGGAAATTCTGCAGAGAATAGTGGGAGAAGTGATAGAAGGAGTTTGTATGGGCCTAGAAAGAGAAAGAAAACACTCAAACACATAGAATTTAAACTAAGTCTATGATCAAGTACTGAACTTCTGCTTTCAGGCAGTCAGCATCAAAGGCAAACATCTAATACATGATGGACTGTATTGGTCTAAATTTCTAAATGAATGCTAGTACATTTTTTTCCAAGCACCAGTGGTCATTGGCCTGGGATTTTTAGATAATTGGCAGAATACACAATCTGAAAACATTACAACAGCAAAAGAAATGCTAACAAATTTTTATGATCCTTTCAAAGAAGAACCCAGGCCTCTTGGGCAAGGTTAGTCATTTGTTTGGACATTCACCTGAATGAGAAATAACATCTGCTCCAGGGCTGCAATAGCACATCACTCTCTCTGTAGGGAGTTGGCGAGAGCAAGGTTGCAGTCTGCTGTTAATGAGGTCTAATCATAGCATTGTGAACACCAGCAGCCTCTTAGAGTGGAGAAATCAGGCCTGGAGCCCTGTCCTTACATTGCCTATGTTCCTGGAAAAGTTACTGAAAGTCAAACAAACTACTTTGGACAAAAGCAATGAGAAGGGAGTTGGTTAAGGTTCCTGACTTAGAGATGGATGGTCTTTTTTTTTTTTTTTTCAGAAATGTTGCTAAAAGTATCATATTTAGGCAACTATAAATGACTTACCTATAGAATGTAAAACACAAAATAGTTTATGGTTTACTATGTTGGAAATAACAGAGGCTTTGGAGTAAACTAAAGCTGGATTAAACCTCCCAAGTGTAACATATTTGCTCTCTGATATAAGCAAATTTATGTTGTGTCTTGGATTTTTCAGTTACATGTAAAATGAAGGTAATAAAATTATTCTGAGAAAGGTGACTAGTAGTTTGCCTAAAATATTGTATGACTCTTTACTTTGAATAACCTCTAAAATTGGATTGTAAAATAACCAATCCTGTAGAATTTGATTTAACATACTACAATATCACAATGCACTATACAAAATTCACATTTTCATAGTTCCTAATTTTTTTGTGTGTAATAAACCAAAAGTTGAGAAATTACTTTTATTATTAGCTGTTCTTTAGAAAGGCTTCAGGAAAATTTTGACAAGGTTTTTTGAAGAGTTGATGAATTAGAGATGCTTGTATATTGAACCCACTTAAAAAAATTTTGAAATGATTATAGATTCACAAGAAGTTGCAAATATAGTACAGAAAGGTCCTCTGTATCTTTCACCCAGTTTCCTTCAATGGTTACATCTTACATAATTATAGTGTAATATCAAAACCAGAAAACTGACATTGGTACAATGTGTGGGTATAGTTCTTTGTTGTTTTATTATATGAGTAGATTCATGTAATGACCACCTTAATTAAGAACAAAACTATTGCAGTATCACTTAGATCTATCTACCTGTGCTACCTCTTTATTAGTTACACTCTCCCACTCACTATCCTTAATCCCTGGGAATGACTAGTCTGTTTCTCATCCCTATAATGTTGTCATTTAGAGACTGTCATATCAGTGGAATCATAGTCTGTGACCTTTTGAGACTGGCTTTTTTTCACTCACCATATGGCATTGAGATCTAACTAAGTTGTTGAAAATACCAATAGTTCATTTCTTTTATTGCTAAATAGTATTCCATGGTATGAAAGCACCATCATTTGTTTAACCATTCACCTATTAAGGATATTTTGATTGTTTACAGTTTCTGGCTATTGCAAATGGAGCTGCTATAAACAATTGTGTATAAGATTTTGTGTGGACATAAGTTTTCGATTCTCTGGGATAAATGTGGGGGAGTGTAATAACTGAGCTGTAAGGCAAGTACATTTAGTTTTTTAAAGAAACTAACAAACTATTTTCCAGAGTGTTTGTCATTTTACTGCCCCACAAGCAATGCATGAGATCCGGTTTTTCTGCATCCTTGACAACATTTGAAATTATAACCATTATTTTTTATTTTCACTATTCTGATGGGTGTATAGTAAGATCTCTTCACAGTTTTAATCTGCATTTTTCTAATGACTAATGATGTTGAATATCTTTTCATCTGCTTATTTCCCATTCATGCCTCTTTGGTGGACTGCCTCTTCCTGTCTTTTGCCTATTTTCTAATTGGATTGTTTATTTTTATTTTTTTGCTTATGAGTTTTGAGTATTCTTTATGTACTATATATATAAGTTCTTTGTCAGATATGGGATTAATAAATATTTCTCCCAGTCTCTGATTGTTTATTCTTTCAATAGGTCTTTTTCAGAGCAAAAGTTTTTAATTCTGATGAGGTCCAATTTGTCAATTTTCTTTCCTTTTTTGGATTGTGGTTTTAGTGCCATTCACCATAATCAATGCATTCAATTATGCAGGTGTATGTGTATGTGTGTATGTATGTATATATACATATATACACACTCACATATAAACTTATCTATGCTATGTGTAAATAAAATGAATGACAACAATGATATAAGGGAGTAGAGGGAGAAATTAGGATTATTTTGTTATTATAAGGTATTCTTATTACCCAAGAAGTGGCATAGTGTTATTTGAAAGTGGACTTGGATTGGTTCTAACTGCATATTGCAGACTCTAGGATACCACTAATTTTTTTTTTTTTTTTTTTTTTTTTTTTTAGAAAAGGAAGTATAACTGATATGCTAAGAAAGGAGAGAAAAGGGATTATATAAAATTCTCAATTAAAACCACAAAAGGCAGAAAACAAATAGAAGACAAAAATACTAACAAAGAACAAGGGAAACAAATACAAGACAGTTACAAATGTGGTAAATAATAATTGAACCATATCAGTAAGCACTTTGAACAATGATCTAAACACACCAATTAAAAGATGGAGATTGACAGAGTCGATCAAAGAAACATGACCCAACTAAATGTTGTCTACAAGAAAACTACTTAATATATAAAGACACACATAGATTAAAAGTAAATGTATGGAGAAAGATATACTATGTTAATACTAATCAACAGAAAATGGGAGTAACTACATTAATTTCAGACAAGGTAGACTTCAGAACAAGGATAGTCATCAGACATAAAGAGGAACATTATAATGATAAAGGGTCAATTATCCAAGATATAACAATCTTTAATGTGTATGCATCTAACAGAACATTAAAATATGTGAGGCAAAGACTGGCACAGCTGCAAGGAGAAGATGAATCTACTAAGATAGTTGGAGATATCAAGACCCCTCTATCAGAAATGAGCAGAATTGGCAGGCAGAAAATCAGTAAGGACATAGCTGAACTCAACACCTTAAATCGACTGGATATAATTGACATCTGTACCTTACTTCAACCAACAACAGAAGAAAACACATTCTTCCCTAGCTTATATAGAACATTCATGAAGTTAGATCACATTCTGAACCATTAAGCACTACTTAACAAGTTAAAAAATAAAATAAAAAAATATACAATGTGTGCTCCCAGACCACAATGGAATTTCACTAGAGATCAGTAACAGAAAGATAGCCAAAAAATCCTCCCAAAACTTGGAGATTAAACAGCATGCTTCTAAGTGATAAATGGGTTATAGATGAAATCTTGAGAGCAAGTTAAAATATTTTGATGTAAATGAAAATCAGAATACAATTTATCAATTTTTTTGTGGGATGCAGTGAAAGCAGTACTGAGAGGGAAATTTATAAAATTGAATACATGTACTAGAAAAAAATAAACTAAAATCTACCATCTAAGCTTTCATCTTAGGAAACTAGAAAAAAAAGGAGGAAATTAAATCCAAAGTAATGAGAAGAAAAAAAATAATAAGAATTTGAACAGAAATCAATGATACTGAAACAGCACATTAACAGAGAAAATAAATCAATAAAACCAAAAGCTGTTTCCTTGAAAAGAATAATAAAATATTTAAGTCTCTAGTCAGACTAACTAAAAGAGAAAGAGAGAGAGAGAGAGAGAGACAGGACACAAATTAACATCAGAAATGAAATGAGTTATATCACTATGAATCTCATCCCACAGACATTAAAAGGATAAAAAAGAAATAAAATGAATAATTCTATGCTCACAAATTTGATAACCTAGATCAAAGACATAATCTACCAAAACTCATCCAAGAAGAAATAAATAATATGAATAAGTCTATATTCATTTAATAAATTGTGTCAATAATCAATAATCGTCCAAAACAGAAAGCATCAGGGCCACATAGGTTCTTCCAAGCATTTAAGAAAGAAATTATGCCAATTACCCTTCTGTTTTTAATATACATTTTTGTTTAATGAATTGAGAACATGGTCATAATTATTTTATGCTGGTCCATTTCTATAAACGTGGCTAAGCAATGCAAGTTTTTATCATTTTTCTATAAAAATATACTTATGGCTTTGAATTCAAATTGTCATAATAATATTAATAACAATAATATAATAACTCATATTTTTGATTTTATATTTCATTTACTACATGCCTGGCCATGAATTTAGGATAAACCATGCAGTATCACATTGAATATTTGCAGAAATCCTATTGATTATGTGATATTACTTACTCTCAATATTGATAACTAAAGCTTAGAAGGATTAAATAAGTATTCTGATCACAGTACTAAGTATGAGAGCTAGTTTTGGCCTGTTGTATATACCTAGACTATGACAAAGTAGAACTCTTCTGTTTTGTTGCTCTCATTGATTTCCATTCTTACATGCTACTGAAGGCTTCTTCTGTTTAATGACAACCCAGAGTTTCAGAGATTTTATACTGCAAATTTATCTGATTCCACTGGTGTAGTCACTTAAAACAATTGCATTTTAGAAATAAATAATTTGGTTATAGAGAAAATTATGTATGGGTTTGGTTTCATGTCTCTGTGAAAACATAAATATGATGATTTGGAGAACAGCTGAGTAGATAGATGACAAAAGTAATCACATAAATTAAAAACATTCAATCTTCTTCTTTTTATGCTGTTCAGGTTAAGCTGTTTTTAAAATTTTTAAAGAAAATTTTAAAAATTATTTTTTATGATAGGAATGATCTGTTATTAAGAGTCATAATAATACTTAGTGGCATGATCAATTTATTACACTTACTTCAAAAAGATTTCAACACAATTCATTCCATTTAATTTATAGATTTCAAAAAGTGAAGAAAAATACTATAATTATTTTATTTATTTTTTCCAGCTGACCTTTTCATGTAAAACAAAAACAAAAAAATTATACTTACAGAAAAATAAAGGAAAGCATTTGAAGTAAAACGAATTATCTTTCTCTCTCATCACATTCTTTTTTCCAAAACTGGATGCAATTTATAAACTGACTAAGTACTTCTATTTTTAATGCCTACATAAGACTCTATTGCATATTCATTGGCCAATTATAAACTGAACATTATAATTTTTTTTACAGCTTTCTCCTTTCTGCACTGAACTTCCCACCATCAGCTGACTAAAGGTAATTTTAGGTTCCTGAATGAGTTCTACAATACTGAGTCCTAGTTGGATACAAAGTCTCAAACTCTGGTATGAAGGTAAAAGGAAACCCTTATGAATCTTTTATTGATCTCCCTTAAAGCCTTGAGAGTAACTAAAACTCCAAGTAGCCAGCAAGGCTTTCCTTGGGACTCCTCCTTGGAAATGTTCCACTGGTGAAGATCACAGAAAAGGATATATTTTTCAGTTCCTCAAGTCTCACCATTTAATATGCTTTTCAGTGTGATATTTTTACTACTATCTCTTCCCAACCTATCCTCTAAAGTTCAGTCATTTCTCATGTCCTCAGTAATTGCCTATCTCTTTTGGTAATTTACCAAGATGAATTTTACTAATTTGAGATGCTCTAGATTTTTCTCTTTGCACTTTTAGATTTATTGAAAACCTACTACTAAGCAATTTACTTCAAAAACACACACACACACATTTATGGAGCTCCTAAGGAATATGATTTTAATTCATATAATGGCACAGTGTGGTAACAATAATTCTTACCATTTTGTAGATGAGAAAACTACAGCTCCAGGAGATTAAGAAGGGAAGGAAAGGGTGCAGCTGTGTCTGTCGTACTCAAAGCCCATTGTCCTTTCACTCCACCATGTTGCCTCCATATACAAGTATGCGATAGGTTTATCACAGAATAGTACTTGTGGTATTGTCATCTCCCAATGACTTCTACCTTCTTGAGTGTGGGTTGGACTCTATGATTCTTTTTAAGATATAGAACATGGCAGAAGTGATGAGCTGTTATTTCTATTATTCGGTTATAAAAAAAAGACTGTGGCTTTTGCTTTGGGGGTTCTCTTTCACTTTCTCTTGAATTACTCATTTCTAGAAGCACCCAGCTGGATATTATGAGGCAGCCCTATGGAGACATCCACACGAATGAACTTAGAAGGGGGATATTTTGAGGCCTACTAACAGACATGTGAGTGAGCAGAACCTCTCCTACCTAAGCCTTGGAATAACTCCAGTCCTAGCGATACCTTGATTGAGGCTTCTTGAGAGAGCCTGACATCCAGCTAAACTGCTCCCAGATTCCTGACCTCAGAAACTGTGAGATAATAAATGTGCTGTTTTTGGCTGCTAGGTTTGAAGTAATTTGTTATGTAGCTATAAATAATGTAATACTAGACTCAAAAATACATACTGAATAAATGAATTAATGAGTAAGTAGATGAATGAATAACTGAGCTTTATTCAAGTAGTGTATGTAGATCAAATTCTGACATCAATTACACCAGAAAAAGAGAAATTCATTGAGGAGAAAAACAAATAATTAGGAAATACTATCTTATCTAACCTTTATGATTTTATTGGCCACAGATATAATAAAAGTAATTGCATAGATAATGAGATTAGGTTTAAAAACAAGAAAGGTTTTTGAACAGAAGTGATTATAAATAAGTTTCTCAAGGAAGGATTTCAAACTCAGACAGCCTCTCATCTATCTACTATGGTTTAAGCCTGATGCCTGAGGGCTGGATTAGATAAGGTGCTTCTCGCCTTTTGATATTATGATAATTAGCACTTATTGAGCCCCCATGGGGTGTATGTCCCATCTTAGAAGTTACTTGAAAGTTAGTTTAGACTAACTTTTGATTTAATACAGAGAACACTTCATACATATTAGTTTTAAAAAAATATTGCCACCTCATTTCTTTTGTGGCCTCTTGTTTTTCTGAATTTACTGAACAAATTGTCCGAACAACTCATTTGGCAATCACTCATGTACTGGCTTGTGACATTTCTTAAATAGTTGTTTTATGGATATTTAATTCTTCCTATAAGGAAACTTTTCTGACTCATTATTTTATAATGTGCAGCGCTGCACTTTTACCATACCAAGCTAGGCAGCCAAAGTTAAAGGGAGTGAATCCTAAATATTTTTGATATAAGGACCATAGACACGTCTATGTTTCTGTCACATTTTAGCTCTGCCGTTCATCTGGTCTTACATTTGTATTCTCCCCTACTCTTCAGTTGCACTTACCTACAGACTCCTAGGTCATTCCTCATTCCTGGAAGATTTTGAATTATGGCTCATTGTCATAATTCTCCATGATATCAATATTCATGCTGCTGAAAAAAATAACTAAAAATTAAATTTTCTCCCAACCCAAGAATCCTCTGCTACATAGGTAGTAGAAAAGGAAACAGTTTTATTGCTGAGTAAACATTAAACCACAATGTGATGCACATCACATTCAATCTGCAAAGAGATTGCAAAAACAGGAAAAAATCACACGTTTTCATATAGCTAAGCTGATACAACCCAGTACATACATGTTTTCAAGATAAACAATAACTAATCCTCAAGTAAGAGTACTTGACAGCATCACTCATCACACATAGTTCATCCTAGATTCACCTCGCAATTGGGGTGACCATCTGTGTTTGCTAATTGGCTTTTTACAAATGAAAAACAAACTTCTCAAATTTTTATGACAGAAGGTCATTTTCCAACTGGAATCAAGGCAACTAAAATTAGGTTTTTATCCTCCCATAGAAAAAGGAGATGGGGTGCTATCTCTCTTGATGTTTGCATTTCAAAGAGATGGCTCTCAGGTCCTTGAGAAAGACATTTCTGGGTCATAAAGCTGGCAAGAGGCTTATATTAAGATTCCAAAAAGATTTATATACATTTCAAAGAGACAGAGAAAGAAATTACAATTTCAAGCTTTCTAAAGTAAATGCTCTAAGAAATGGGATGGGAATCTCTTTTCTTATTTTCAGCAGGGAGAATTAATCCTCTCATTTAAAATTTTTATTTGTCCTTACAGTGCAATCATGTCAATTTGTTGTCTTCTCTGAGTATGTGTAACCACTACAACTATTCACTACTGAAGTTATAGTTTTAATCTCATGCTGACCTAACTGTAAACCTGCACACTCTCAATATCAAGCATCCCATTCTCCAACATTCACCTTTAATTTCCTAACTCACGCTTTTGCATACCACAATCACAAAGGATCTCTGTCTCCATTAAGACCTGAAATTCATTGATCTCTCTTTTATCCCCATTATATCCCCATCTTCCTGATTTATCAAGCTTTGATTCCATAGTTCTTCATTAAAACCATTCCAATGCATTTATTCTTTTTCTTTTTTCTTAACTTTTTTCCACTGAGAAACTTTAATTGTGTTAAACTTCTGAAATGCTGCATTTTCTCAATTCCTTTATCTTCCTTCTTCTTTAGAGGCAGAGATCACCACTGAAGTCCAACCCTCCATTCTTCTCTTCATGACAGCCAAATGTGGCAGAAGAGAAACACACTACCATGCTGGCTGGTCTTGCTTTAAATTCTTGACCATTTAATCACTATGGGGACCTTGGTACTGCCCTGATAAAAGGCATGATATATGTCTCCAATTCGTTCAATATTCTTCTTTTCTAGATAAGCATTTCACACTTTTTTCTCTCTCTTTCAACCCCTCTCCTGTCCAATTTTATTATCCAGTTTCACAAAGGAAATAGAATTAATCATCAGAAAACTGCCCTATGTTTCCAAAGCTACTAAGCTAACTGCATCTGGTTATTATGAAAGAGATTTCAATATTCCTTTCAAAGGCTATCAACTCCACTTGTGCAATCAATCCATTTCCTCTTGTCTAGTCAATAATGTCAACCCAGCAATTTCCGCTGCCACCCCCCCATCCTCTGTATTTATGTCAGCATTTAAACTGGCTGCAATAAATGCCTATCTTAAAAATTAAAGCATTATACAAGCAGACAAATAAGAAAACAAAACCATCTCTCATTAAGCCCCATTGCCTTGAGCTGCTCCTTTTTTTTTTAAATTTTTTTATTTATTTTTTTTATTTCTAGTACATTGAACTCTCTGGGTTACCTGTTTTGGTTGCTTCCTGTTCTTCTCATCTTTTTCTTCCTCATAGACTTGTACATTTATATTCATAGGCTTTATTCCCCCTCGCCATTCTGAGCAGTACTTGTCAAGGTTATTAATGACCCCATTTTGCAAAATCTCCCTATTAGCAATAATCTCCAGAATGATCTTCCTGTGGTTATTCCTTTGCTTAAAATCCACCAATATCTTGCCATCTCATTTAGAGTAAAATAAAAAGACTTCACAATGGCCTACAAGGCCCTGCATAATATACTTTGTCCCAGAGCCCACACATATATACACATTGCTCAGAATCACCACCCCTTCTCTCCCTGCCTTCACCCCCTACTCCTCTCTTACTCATTCCTCCCCCATCACACTTATTTTCTTAATTTTTGCACACACATTGAGTCATATCCTGCATCAGAATATCTGCATTTGGCTTCTTTCTTCCTGGAATATTATTATTCTACATGGCTGTGTTATTCATTATCATATTTCCTTAAGGCCTCTGCTTAGATTTCATCCTAACAGTGAAGACTTTCTTGAGCATTCTTTAAAAAACTGAAGAAAACAAACAAAACAAGCAATAAACTTTCTTTCTCCCTCTCTGTTAATACTGCTGCCCTTCACGCTGAACTATTGCCATCAGATACACTTGCCTATCTATCTTCTGTCCCCACCAGCCACATTAGAACCAAAGTACTACTAGGCAGAGATGTCATACTTTTTTTCTTTTTTCCTCTTAAAACACTGCCTGGCACAGAGTGGCTACTCAACAATTGTTTGAGGAATTAGTTAATGTTAAATCATTCATGATAACACTTTACATGTACATTATATTTAATTATTTTTCTCCTCCTAATAAATAGTAAAAAAATATTAGTGCTAGGAATCTCTAGACTTGCTCACATTAATAGCAATGTACATGTTTATTTAGCAACCACTCGCTTAAAAAACACAAGCAACTTGTTCTTTTATTGAAGGCACAGTCATTATCTTATATTTCTCATTATGTCCTGCATGATCTATCACTAGGTTTTTGCTCAATACGTGCTTAATAGAAAATGATGATTTTGGTTTTAATCGCCTAATTAGTTTCTTTTCTTAATTTGGTAATAACATACCTTGAAAATTAACAGATCATTCCTTAAAACATCATTTTCTTTATTTTCCACATGCCAAGTACTGTAATGGCTCGAAGATATTTTTGTACTATTTAATAGCTTCCACAATAGATCTTGGTCTTTCCTTTTCAAAACTATCTCACATCATTTTTCAACATTCTCATTGGAATCTAGTCAAGGCACTTTCCTCAGTGTCCTAAACACGCCATGTATGCCAAACCCACTACTTCATATATTCCCACAGTTCCAGAATGAACACTTCCCTTATACCCGCATATTTCTTCTGCATCCTTAAAGGCCCAGGCTAATTTCAAATGTTTCTGTGATTATACCATCCTACACCAATGTTGCCCTTCTCCAAACACCTATTACTCTTATAGTTAGTATGGCTGAAGCAGTAATATTTATCTTTTTTGTTTGTTTGTTTTTGTAATTGTAGAATTATGTATTATAAATATTGACCCCTGTCGAGCTAGGGCTGGGTCTGGAGCTCACAGACCCCTCAAGCCCCATTGTCCAGACTGGGGCACAAACCCCTCACATGCCAAGCTGGGTCCCCAGACCCCTCACATGCCAGGCTGGGTCACCAGACTCCTCACATGCAGGTCTATGAGCTCGGTAACCAGCAAAAAGGTCCTTGGAAGCTGTAGGTTGGAAAGCATGGCTGTGGGCACGGAGCGGCCTCTGCCTGAGGAAGTAAACTCCAGCCAAGGTGGCAGCGCTGCTCAGGCGCACTAACTCCACCCACACACAACCTACGCACAAAGAATGCTGCCCCACCCCCAACCTGCCCTGAGGTGAGGGGGCCTGATTAAATGATTCTTTTTCCCAACAACCGCACAAATGGAGAGTCACCATGTTCTGCTTCTCTGCTGAACCTAGCATTCTGCCAAACACATTATAAAAGCTTAAGCAATTGATGGGTTTTCACTGGAATGCTATAGCTACATTACAATAATTGGTTGAATAATAATTCAAAATAAAACTTCTTATTCCATCAGTGTATAAAATAATTTTCATTGGGACTTATTGTGTTGATTCAAAATTTTCACTAGAACATCAAATAGAAAAAAAGGAAAAGATACTAAATTTTCTCTTTCCAAATTAGGTCAAATAATTCCTCCAGGGGAACTGGGAAACTTCTCATGTAATTTTTACTTCATAATCTAATCCAACCTATGTAAGCAGAAGATTAAATATTTTTTTTTAAAAAAAAGTTACGTAAGGATTACTGGATTTTTGGTTTTATGGAGAATACCGTAAACTTTTTTCACCTTTCCTTGTAGAAGAAGAAATAATGGTCCTTCTAAAACCTAGCTATTGGGAGACTGAAGGAATGCATAAGATGGATATAGAAATATTTCACCCGAAATGTTATAAACCCAGCCTGGTGTGAACACAAAAGCAGGGCATGGTAGCAGAGTGTTTGCAGAAGCTTAGTATTTTAATTCTGGAACTAGAGGATGTATATAAGCATAACAACTGTTGCGTTGTTCTTGCCTGAAGGATTCTGAAGTTGGGAAGCAATATGGGACTGTTAGTGAGGCCTGGGCGAGGATGGGACAACGGAGAAAACATGCATTCCAACCTTTCAGCATGGGAGAGAGAGGTGAATTCCTCATGGCCAGATGGACACAGCACACATGAGCTAGTTTGGGGCTCTGTAGAGGTGAGAGGAGTCAGGCTAAAAAGGAGTTGCAGGAGGACAGCTAGAGAAAATAGAACCCGTGTCAGGAACTTTTACAGTGTGGAAGCACTCATGAAGACTTTTGAAGAACCATTAACTAAACCTCATGAGAAAGACACATTTAAAAAACACTACAAAAAGAGCACTGGAGGCCACCCATTGAGATCAAAAATAAGACTTCATAAAAGGAGAGACTTAGAAAATGTTATTTTCGGTAAGTAGATTTCATTTACTGAATCTCGTCTGATAATTTTAATGTTTCTGCATGTTTGCCTGGTGCAAAGTAATTTTTGACACAGCATGAAAACAGTCAACTTTTAATTTTCACATTAGATAAGCCTGATGCTAAGACTAATAGACATAAGAAAGAAGTTAAGTAAAGATTCTATAAGTATTTGAAATTAGAATAATGGCTTTGTTGATTTCACGTTTTACATTTGTATTTTATTTTTCTAAGAGGCAAAGATATGTACTAAATTCAAAAGGAAGAAAAAAACAGCAAAAAGCTTATTACCTTACCTTAATATCACTTAGCAATATTTACAATTTCATGGTAAATACAGTAATTCTAAAATAATAAAAAGTCATTTGGTAATAATATATAGTAAAACATAAATGGTTCATTGTCTCCAAATGGAATTTTAAATGATATTTAATTTAATCTAATACTTGGTTTGCTTTTCTCTCAAATATAAGTTGCTTATGGAGGTCTGAATAAGTTTGGTTAATTTCAGAGAATTATCTTTGACATTGATCTAAATTGGGATAAACTCTAGCCAAGATTTTACCAAGGATAAGGAAAAGTAAGTTCAAAGAAGGATATAAGTAAAGGCGATCCATTTCTCCTATCATTACATACTGACTTATAAGAAAACCAGTCTTCAGGAAGTGTCTCCTTCACCTTGACAGTAAGTAGTGAATACCAGTAGTTATATTCTTACCTCTCCTGAAATGTCTTGTCACCCTGATAACTCCACTTTATTTGCTGAAACTAAACTCTGCAGGCCCAAGAAAACCAAAGTATAGCATATTCTGTTGGCTATTCTTTTAAGACTGTTTAAATCTAGAGCTGACTACTTCAAGGGTGAGTTTCATTACTGCCTTTAAGCAGTTGATTGATTTCTTGATGCCCACTCTTTTTCTACAATACAAATAAGATTCCACTTTTTTGTCACATCCTCCCACTGAAGGGGTGATACACATCTCAGGGTTTTTTTCTGCAGGAAGATGCATTGTCTCCTGGCTATTTTCCCAGTCTCATACCATACATAAGAACAAGGATAACACTATTGCTTTTGTAATACTTAGGTCTAAAGAGGTCCTGGCTGCCTTATATGCTAGAAAGTCAGCCAAATCTGTGCTGACGTTTCTATCATGGCCTGTCATCACATTGTTTAATATTAGATCAAAGACTGCTGAAGTAGCTTAATTTGATTAGCTATTTTGCCTTCTGCCACCATCAATACCATTTGGCTTAAACACAGTTTTGTGGAGTGTAGTGATTTTAAAATTTCTCTCTCTCTCTCTTTCACATACACATACACACACATGCATACACACAAGTCTTTCATTACAGTTCTTAACTGAAAAGATTTTATAAATTATTATAGGTCATTTGCATCTTCCTGTGTGGTATCCATTGAGACTCAAAAAAGGAATTTTCTAGAGAAAATGTACACTGCCTGGATGCTACATTTCCATCATGGATATAAGCAATTCTGTAGCCCTTATGGCCAAGACCGCATTATGATACTTTTTACCAGGACTGAGAAACCATACATAAGTTCAAGCTTAAAAGAAACAGTTGACTGCCTTTTTGAAAGGATTCAAAATTCCCAAATGTTTTTTTTTTTTTTTTTTTTTTTTTTTTTTTTTTTTTTGAGAAGAAGCTTATCTCTGCTTGTGTGAAAAGAAAATATGACAGCATACAAGGATGGTTGCACAAGACTGAATGGGGCAATAGCAGAATGGCTATAGTGAATTGGGAAATGATTCTGACATGTTTCTGTCAATACTGACTCAGTCAGGCAGTACCTGGAGGCCTCTGGACAAGCATGTCAATATCAAAATGTTTGGCCATTTCAGAAAGCATGGGAGAGCCTCTTTAGGATGGTTTCTCCCTATTTGTAATTAAATGTTCAGTCTCTGTAATGGACACTTACTTAAATGTCTGTCCTTAGGCTTAGATTCATATCTCTAAAAAGCACCAGTAAGCAAAAGTTCATGATTTGGGGAAGAGATTAAGATCTTGAAGTCCATGGTTTAATTTTGAATGTAGCCTTTTAAAGAGGTTAGTGTGTAGGACAGCCTGCCACAAGTCCATGAACAACCTCTGTAAGTCCCAGTTTCCTTGCATTATAAACTGATAATAATAATGCTACATATTTTGTGTAGTCATTTCAAGAATTAAAAGTGTATGTGGTAATGTATATATAATATGTATTATATTATATTTTGTTAATGCCTCAAAATCCATCTCAAGTATGTTTATAAGCACATTTGAATTCTAAAGCTTGACAAATGAATAGGGTTCATATATTTGAAAAATGTCTGAATGTAGCAAATATCTCCAAAACTAATTTTTATTTTCCTGACGTGTCCCCTGTGGCAAATGGTTCTTAAAATTTTTTGAAGTTTAATATTTGCTAGTTGTTTTTATTTTCCACAAACTTACCAGAAGAAAACACCTGCAAGAACCTTGTATTACTCAGGTTTTTCCAGAGAGACAGAACCAATAAGATAGGTATATAGGTATATGAGAGGGGATTTATTAGGGGATTATGAAGGCTGAGAAGACCCTAGATAGGCCATCTGCAAACTGGCTGCCAGTAGCGTGGCTCAGTGAAAGTCCAAAAGCCTCAGAACCAGGGAAGCTAATAGTGTAATTCTCAGTCTAAGGCCAAAGCCTGAGAGCCCAGAAGTGCCACTGGTATAAGTCCTAGAATCCAAAGGCTGAAGAGTCTAGAATTCTGATGTTCAAGGACAGGAGAGAAAAGTGTATCCCAGCTCTAGTGGAAAGAGAGAAGAGAGAAGAGAGGCAAAGAGAGAAGAGAGAGAGAGAGATTTGCCTTTTTCTCTGCTTTTGTTCTCTCTGGGCCCCCAGCAGATTGGATCTTTCCTACCTAGTCTACACAGGCTTACAAGCTAATCTCCTCTGGAAACACCCTCACAGACTCACCCAAAATTAATGCTTTACCAGGTTTTTAGGTATTCCTTAATCTAATTAAGTTGGCACTTAAAATTAATCATCACAAACCTCTAACTAAAAATTAAGAACTCTCATTTTGTAACTTAAAGTTTAATGATCCTATAATATCTGGGTATTTATTAATTACTAACTTTCTATATCTTCATCACCATGCCTTTCTTTTTTTTTCCACACAGAGAGTCAAGTATTAGGATCATTGAACACTGACTTCTTAACAACTATAAAATATCTCTCAATAGTGATCAGGGCTACCGGTCATTTATCATGTATTCTTGATGGGAAACTTTGAAATATGACAAAACTGCAGCTAGATTTAAGGAATCAAGTTAGGTCAATCAGTCTTGGGGGAAATGAGCCATCTAATGAAATAGCTCTTCATGGGAACAGATCTAAAATATGTATATGAAATAATGATTACAGTTAATTCATCAGAATACATCTTAAGTCTCTTACCTTTGGATTTGGTTGGGGGTAGGGACAAGACACAGGACTTTTCTTCATTTGTGACATATCTGCACCTAAGCTTGCATTCCTTGTTCGTCAAACAACAATGTTTTTTGTCCTCATTTATCCCAAACTTGGGAGAATTCTTTTCTTGCCTAAATTTGGATGGGGGGGAAAGAGAAGAGAACTATAGTTTAAATTTTCTCATCATTATCTTTCAAACATATTACCTGTGTCAGGGAGTTCTGGTCAAGATGGTGGAATAGACAGTCCCCAGTATCACTCTCTTCCACAAATCAACCAATTTACAACTATAAAAATGTAACAACAGCCAAGCTGGGGCTGTTGGAGCTCAGGGGAAGAGGAGGAGAGACCTATGGAGTTCATGAAGGCAGGAGAAGCCATGATGAGAGAAAGAAAGGACTGCTCAGAGTGCTTTGGGCTGCGACTGCTTTAAGGCTGGAACTGCTGAGCACATGGAGCAGGAGCCAGCAGAGGCGGCAGCTGTGCCCTACAGAAGGAGTTGCTTGGAGGAGGCAGGGGAGAAGAGGGCCTTGGTGGTCCCCAGGACAGCAAGACCACTAATAGGATTCCCATGGACCCATGCAGGAGTAAGAAGCCAGAACAGCTGAAAAAGGAGAGCCATTGCAAGGGACCAGCATAGGGCCCATCCCATGGGAAGTGTTGGGAGCATGGGTGGTGGGGGACACAGGCCCACTGGGAGAACACTGAGACGCAACAACGACAGCCGATCTGCTCCCCAGTCAGCACAGGATCATTCAGAGGAGACTAGTTGGGAATGCAGAATTGAATGCAGTGCAGTTTGATGAAAAGATTCAGGCCCAGATCAGAGTGTCTACACAACCCAAGAACACCCAGTCTCTGGAGAGCTGGAAGTACCTATAAGGTCAACCATTAAACCCTGAGCTGCACAAAAGTCTTCCCTAGGGAAGCAGCAGCAAAGCAGCAATTTAGCTCAACCACACAACTCAAGTACTGGTTCACACAGGAAGCTCCCCTGTTTTAGAAGTAAGCAAAGGACAAAAAATTAGTTCTGGCCCTCGCACACCACAAGTGCCTCAGGGTCTGGCCAGGGGACTTGAGGCTTGGAGCCAGGGACCAGACCACTCTCCCACATCCAGGCACACTGCCAGCATCTTGGGGCCCACCTGGGGACCCGGGGTATGGAGTAGGGACTGAAACTCCCCACAACCAGGCACACCACCAGCACCAAGGAGCATGTGAAAAACATCACCTCCATGTGGGTGGCCTGCCACAGCCACCACAATAACCACAGCTGCCACAAAAGTGGCTAGATGTCACAACTACCACGCAGATGGTCCACCAGCCACTGGAGTGCATTGACACAAGGAGAGTCACCGATAGAGACCAAAGAAAAGAAGAGGATGTCTCTCTCCACAAAGCCCATTCCAGAGTGACAGAAGAAGCATCTGCTCTATGATAATATTGGGGGACCTGAACACACCTCTCAGCATTGGACAGATCATTTAGGCAACAAATCAACAGAGTAATCATTACTCTTTCAGAGGGAGAGAAGAAATCTAGGGTTATCAGTGGTGGGAGGGGGGAAGGAGAGGGGGATGGGGCAAGATTGGACAAGGGGCATAAAGAATAATTATAATTTGTAGCAATATACATACTAATAATATTGATTTGACCAGCATATGCCAACATTGAATCCCCAAAATATATATAATCAATTATGATTCAATAAAAATAAATAAATTAAATAAATTAATAAGTAAATAAATAAAAACATGTTATCTATGTCATAGTTCTTCACGTTTTTATCAGAGAAACTAGGCTTTCTATACTCAAAACTTAGTGGGGGGAAATAAGTACTTTTTACCTCTGTCGTTTGCTAATAAATCCCTTTATTAAGGGAAGAAATGCTGAATAGCCTAGTTCCTTAACGAATAGGAAGAAGGCCAATTTAAATAAGAAATATTGAAAAAATTAATATTTTTTTACTATTACCTAGCTATACCTGAAACTAACACTGGAAAAATCCTGATGAAGCTTTATCCTCAAGCAATGCTTGCTGAATTGTATTAAAATGCGCATGATATATATATTTTAAGTAAACTATTTTAAGAGATCCTTTCTGGTTTATATTACAATGTATTGATGTGTTCTCTCTTCTAAATTTATTAAATAATTCTAAATACAAAGGTTCCTATAATAAGTATGGATTTTGCTCACCAAGTAATGAAGTCAGTAAGGAACTGATAAACTGCTGAACGTAAATTACTACTGCTGAAGACTACTCTTGCCTAATATTTTTCCTTTAAGAAAGATTTAATCCTACTTATAAGCATACAAATTTTATGCACAAGAACTTGGAATGTTTTTTCCCCAAACCTTTGTATTCTGCATGCCACATGTTTACAATTACTCCCTCTTGTGAGAAATACAGATCACAAACAAGCAGAGATTACAGTATAAGGAATTTTCTGTATACAGTTATCACAAACTATGTGCTATATCAGAAAGTATGTATATTTTTTTGAACCTTTCACTTAGGCTTTAAATATCTTCAAAATCTCTAATGTATCTATATGAAAAACGTTGAATGTGCATATTTGTTCACTTAGGAAAATTTAGAATTTTACCTTAAAACTAGTCTCTCAAGGTACTAAATAAAAATCCTTAGAAAAATTTTTTGTAGGTATATGAGCTTCCACCATCAATAAAACTGGCTAATGTTCCAATTTTTGCTTTTGTTTGTGAAAATTGAGCAGCTTTATTTATCATGTTTTCTCTTTTTTCTTTTTGTTTGTTATAATTAACTTTAAAATTAACAATATTAAACATTTAAAAATGGAAGACTTAAAAAATTAAAATATATTAAAGTGTTGAATATATCCGTTAAAATAAAAAGAACAAAATGATTAAAATAAAATAAGGCAGTTTCTCACCCAATCCTATTTTGATGGTCAACTGTTAGTGTTTTTTACTGTGAGTTCTTATATAAGTATAATAATATGTATAGGATCTCAATTTTTTGATTTATCTATTTGGACACTGTTTCTTGATTTCACATTAATACATAATATTTCAGCTGTCACATCTATTGTCCCGCTTCTCCACACATCTCTAGTTTTGATAGTTACACTATTTTAAATCTTCTAAGAGTTGCCTTTAGAATTTAATATTCCATTCAAATTGATTTTATCATTTATTTGTCATAGACCACTTCTTTTGGCTCATTATTCTGCATATATTACTGTCATGTACTTCCTTCTATGTCTTCTTCATCATACTTATCAATAGCTTTACTTTAAAATGGCTAAAGCATTGAAGATGATATTGTTATTAATCGTAATTGTCTTTTATTATTTTTCATAATGACAACTTAAACATATTATCTGCCCAAAATATTATTATTTCTGTGAAAATATTTTACTATGTAAAAAATAACAGTCCCTTTAATATGTATCGAACTCAATTGCCATTACACCACTCAAGAGAGAATTTATTAAATGTTGAGTTCAAACGTATTCTCTTTTATTATGCTCCAATAATTCCTTCAAACTTTTATTACATTTTGGTTTTGTAATTTTGACCCATATATTTATATTAATGGTTGTATTTTGCATTTCTTGAATTTCTAATTGGTTCTTCTTAAAATATGCCTGGAAATTTTTATATACTTTCTTTTTTTCTTTTTTTTCATGTTTTTATTTCTACTGGGGTATCTTTAATCAAGTCTCTAAAATTCTTTGTGTGCACTCCTGCTTTTTGTTTCATTTTTCACTCATGATGAATTTTATTTCATATGTGATATTATTTTGAATTACAAAGCTATCTTTGGCAGGGACTTTATTTCACAGAATAATGCATAGCCTGAGTGGAGTGCTTGTTTGTCCAGGAAGAATAAAATGTGCTTCTATGGATTCCTGAGGATTTATCAATGGCATGTTAGATTTTCAATCTGATAATTATTGGATTGGGCTTTAAAGTAAGTACATATTAAACTTCAAGCCTTATATATTTCTTCAGCACAGGCTAATAATTAAGAATAATTTATTTGAGTCATTTTTTTCTTATTTTTTTTAAGGTATAGCTTTAGAATGTTATATTATTATAACAATCTCCTTTTCTACTTCCAATTTCATGCAAGGTCTAATTACTTGTGTTACATACATATGAAAATTCAATCCCCTAATATTCCAAAGGTAGCAACTTCACTGTCTCAGCAAATGCTGCTGGGTCAAATCACTGACACTTTTTTGTTGTTTACTGTTCTAATATCTGATTCCTTTCAAACATAGATGTTCATTAAAAAGCTGTTGCTTATATTTTATTGTAACAATTGTAGATTTTTTTTCCAGCAGAAGGTTTTTCCTGTATATTTATTCACGAATTTCCAGAAAGTGAAATCTCTGTTTTACAGATGTGTCTACTTTGAGAATCCCTAGCTCTGTGTCACCGGTATGACTCACTTAACCTACCAGGATATAAAACTGACCAGAACAGCAGGGGGAAAAAAAACAAAAAAAACCTCTCAGAAAGATTCAAAATCCTGAAATTCATGTATTGCTTACTTCCGATCAATTTCCCAGTGACATTAGTACTAAATTTCACTATTCTTAAATTTTCAAATTCTCGCCCGTCAGATGACCTCTCATCCTGATTCAGGCAATGGTGTCAGTGTTATAATATTCAGAGCAAAACTCCAATGTATTGTAAGAAAGAGAGCTAGCAATTCATTTGCTTAAATAATATGAAGACTCTTTTTATCCTCATGTAACAGTCTGTGTTGAGTAGATGAGCCATTAACTTCACGAATTCATTTATGGATCAAGGAGCCTACCCTCATATCAAAATGCCTACCATATTGTCATTTTGTTTTCATCTTGTTACCGAGGCTACCATCCTGTAATTACTGTGTCAAAGAGTAATTTGTAAGGATTATGATGAATTCATTTTTACAAAGGTAGTACTTTCAATTTTCTTCAATACCTACCTGATATTAGGAATTAACATCTTTTCCTACTTCTGCAATGTTTTTAGGTGATGTGATATTTGATTACTGTTTTAATTCTCATTTCTTTGATGACAAGTTTTAAAATTTATTCACAAATCTATTGATAAACCTCCCTTTAATAGGTGGAGGCTGATTTCCCTCTCCTTACATGTGCACTAACTCAATAACAAAAGAAATTGAAGGTGGTGGAAGTGACAGCAATAGATGTCTTAGACCAGGCAGAGAAGGCTTTGTGAGACTCTTTGCTAGCACTCTTGGATCATTTGCTCTATGGAAAGCCAGCTACCATGTCTTGAGGACACTCAATCAGTTCTATGAAGAAGCCCATATGGTGATGAATTAGGCCTCCTGCCAACAGCCAGCGAGGAACTGAGCATCCTGCTAAAAGACATGGAATGGTATGGTTGAATTGTGTCACCCCAAAATTCATGTGTTGGTGTCCTAACCCCCAGTACCTCAGAATGTAACTTTATTTGGAAATTCAGATGTCATTAGAGTCAATGTAGATTTAATTAGTTAAGGTGAGTTCATTAGATGAGCCCTAATATAGTATGATTGATGTCCTTATAAAAAGGGGAAATTTGAAGAGAGACAGATACACATAGAGGGAAGACAACATGAATATAAATAGGAAGAACACCATCTACAAGCCAAGGAGAGAGGCCTGGAAGAGATCCTTCCCCCACAGTCCTCCAAAAGGAACCAAATGTGACTACATTTGGTTTTCAGACTTCTAGCCTTCAGAAATATGAGACAATAAATTTCTGCTGTTATAAGCCACCCAGTTTGTGGCATTTTGTTACAGTAGCCCTAGGAAACTAAAATACATGAAGTGAGTAATTTTGGGAGCAGATGACATCATTATTACATCCCCATAAGAGAACCTGAGCTATTAAGGTAAATTCATGATCCATAGAAACTGAGATAATAAATCTTTATTTTTTTAAGCTAGTAAATTTTGGAGTAGTTTGTTACATATTAGTAGGTAACTAATAAAACAGGAATATTGAATAATCTCATCAATATGTTTTCCATATGTAATCTCTACCGTAACATGTAATTAAAAGTTCAACCATTTTTATTGTGACCTTTGTCCTATTCTTGATTAGTTAGCACTTTCTATACAAACTTTCCACACAAGGTTATTGTATAGAAAGGTTTGCTGTAAATTTTTATCTAGTTGTCAAATCTGTCTTTTAATTTTGTTTGGGATGTTGTATGTGCTTATACATTTTAATTACTATGTACCAAAAAAGGTCTATAGTCTTGGTTTAAATTCTGACTTAATATTATGATTAAGACAACCTTTTTCTACTATAACTTGAAATAAAATAGGACTATTGCCTATATTTAATTCTAATCTGTCTGGAAATTATTTTTTGACTTGTATGAGGTCATACAGCTAATTTTTTTTTCTGAATAATGGTCAACCAATTAATCTTTATTGAGCAATCTTCTAATTGCAATTTTTGAAATGTCACAGTAATGACATGCTAACCTTATATACAAGTATAGTTGTGTCAATATCTAAGTATTCTATTTTGTTCCATTGATCTGATAATTTTTGCTATTTCCTTCAATCTGTTCCTTCACTCCACCTGGAACAAGGCTTGCATTTCAGAAGGATGTTCAGGGAAAGGGAACTACTAAGGCTGCAATGTTTAGAAAGTTTGCTCTAGCCATGGGAAGAAATAGGGACACAGAGTATGAGGACTACATGAAAGCACAACACTGAACAGAGTAGCCAATCAATAAATTAAAAAAAATAAAAATATATCAGTCTTCTCAATAAGTACAGTATTCTTCTCCAAAAAAAGCACCCATTTGCATATGGTTTTCCATTTTGTTTTAAAATGCTTCTTGTCATTAGTGATGTGGAAGGAGTGCTATCTTTCACTTTCTGGTGTTTATTTTTAGATTATTTTTGCTTTCTCAAATTGCATTATCTACTTGAAATGGTGACTTCAGCAGTCATAATGTATATATGCAAACCCTGAATATTGCAATGTTTATTTTATATACTGTTCATGCAGATTTCCATTTTTTGAAAATATGTTATTATTCTAACCAAATGCTTTGTTAAATTATTTATTATACAAAAGTTCTCCCTTTCCATTACTTAACAATAAGGCTGGAGATTGGATTTTACAACTGACAGACAAAATAATGAATATTTGAAATCTCTGTAAAGAGAAGAATTATTCCTATTCTAAAGGCACTTGTAGATTCAAAATCAAAACCAAGACAAATCATCATAATTTTGTAACATATTAAAAACAACATCTTTGCAATTTTAAAATCTGTATTCAAAATAACATTCCATCCTGGGAACATCACTAAAAATTCCTTGCAATGTGTTTAGAATTCATAAACTTTTCTCATGGAACTGATTTAATTTCAGTTGAATTATTAGGCATTATTTTCTTTGTACATAATGGCAAAATTAGTTTAAAAATTGAAATTATTTAAATGTGGTGATCAATGTTGATCCAGATCCAATTGTATCCCTAAAATAAGAAAAGGTTTAGAAATACAAAAGGGGGGGTGGGGAGAGAAAGAAAAAAAGATTAAAGTAAAATACAAGAATATCTGATAACAGAACAATGTCTCAGATTTTCAAAAATATTTTGCTAATTCTAATTTGTCTCAATATAAAAATAATAGTTTTAGAGGGGCAAAATCCAGATTGTCACAAGATTTTCTCAGGATGGTAACTAATTACGTGGTTTCAGTATTGTGCTTCTAGTCCAAAGTTCCCATCGTTAGTTTTGCAGTACTGTAGAATCCCATTCTAAGCAACTGCTATAGGTTTGAGAAAGTTAGAATTGTTCTAGAATTTAATTATTAAGTAGGAATGAATTGTTTGTAAACTCTCTCTCTTAAGGAAACATCCCAACTGCTAGCTTTTCTAAAGATAAGGAGGTTGAGCACAGACACCTCTCACAACTTCATGTCCCACAGAGCCAAATGCCTCCTTTACCTCTGGGATCTAAACCTGAGAATACAGAACGGTTTTAAAGGACTTGTAGGATGATACAATGGAGTATGTATTTATGCCTCTATTTCTTTTTTATTATGCATTTTTAAATGATAACCTTTGTCTTGATATCCTCCCTCAAGAAACAGAGATATTTGCAACGAGAAAGAAGCCATTACTTATAACCATAAAGCATTGATATTAAAATTTTAAATTATAGTTTAGAATTCATAAAGGCAATTTTAAAATGTAAGGTATTAATATTCATATTGCCACTCATTTAATACCGAATTAAGCTAATCAAGTAGCCAATAAATTACTTAAAAACATGTACCAGTAAAATATAACAGTATACTTATAAATTATAAGTATATATTTACATTTTAGTTTGCAAAAAATGACAATTTTATTTAAATATTTAATGGCAAACTGAAGGTCAATCAATATTTTTAGTTTTTAACTATAAAATAGTGAAAATACCAAATAAGTAATATTAAACATGTATAAATGTAATGTGATCTTCTAATGTTACCTAATTATTTTCTTATATTAATACAGTTGAAATACTGTACAGCTAAGCTTTATTTTTAAGCAGTCATGAAGAAACACTCTAAACTATTATTTTTGTGTGTTCTTAACATCCTTCAGTCTCTATTGTTTATCCATACCTTATTCAATTTGCTAATAATTTAGTAGCTGATCTGTTCCTGGCTGGTTGGTTAGCTCAGTTGTTTAGAGTGGTGCTGATAGCATCAAGGTCCAGGGTTCAATCCCTGTGGCCAGCCACAAAAGAAAAAATAACTAACTAAATAAATAAGATAAAATAAGTAAATAAAATAAAATAATTTGTTCCTAACTAAAAAGAGGCTTAATATTTATCCGTTGGTGCTATTTAGACTTAATTCATAATCGTTCACCAGATTTAAGTATGAATAAAAGTGCATATGGTTTATATAGACCCTACCTCTTTTCTTTCTTTCTTTTTCTTTCTTTCTTTCTTTCTTTCTTTCTTTCTTTCTTTCTTTCTTTCTTTCTTTCTTTCTTTCTTTCTTTCTTTCTTTCTTTCTTTCTTTCTTTCTTTCTTTCTTTCTTTCTCTCTCTCTCTCTCTCTCTCTCTTTCTTTCTTTCTTTCTTTCTCTCTCTCCTTTCTTTCTTTCTTTTTTATTTTTTATTTATTTTTTATTGCAATACAGTTGATTGTACAAATATGTGGAGTACATAGCTGAATATAATACCTGTGTGCAATATGTGATGCTCAAATCAGGATAATCAGTACATTCAACATCATACAATGTACTCATTTTTCGTGGCCCTTTGTCAATTACTCTTATTCCCTTTCCCCTCCCCCTCCCTCTTTCCCACCTCCAGTAACCTCACTTCTGTTCTCTCCTTTTGAATGTTCAGAGTATTATTGTGATTGTTGTATCTTTCATTCTTATTATTTATTTATTTATTTATTAGCTCCCACTTAGGATTGAGGGCATGCAGTATTTCTCTTTCCATACCTGGTTTATTTCACTTAGAGTTTTTTTCTAAGTTCATCCATGTTGCTGCAAATGGCAGTATTTCATTCTTGTTTATGGCAAAATAATATTCCACTGTGTAAATATATCCAGTCAGCCAACCATGAACAATTTGGTTGGTTTCAACTCTTGGCTATTGTGAACAGAGCTGTGATAAACATGGGAGTGCAGGAATCAACTTTGACATGATGATTTTCATTCTTTTGGGTATATATGCAGCAGTAGAACTGCTGAAAATATCATTTTCCACAATAGCTGCCCCAATTTACAGTCCCACTAATAGTGTAGGAGGGTTCTCCTTTCTCTGCATCCTCACCAGCATTTGTTATTCTCTCTTTTTGATAATAACCAGTTTAACTGGGGTGAGATGATATCTCAATATGTTTTTTGTTTGTTTGCTTATTTTTAACTTCTCAATATATATTGTACTTGATTTTCATGTCCCTTTACCCATCCCTTTCTCCCCTCCCCCATCTACATCATATCTGTTCACTTGTCTTAACAAGTTCAAGGAATTATTGTGATTGTTATGTCTTCCTCCCCACCCCCGACATTTTATTTGTTTGTGTATTTATTTATTTATTTATTTTTTGCTCCCACAAATAAGTGAGTCAGTGTGGTTTTATTCACGTTTCCTTGGTGCTGAGTTATGTTGGCATTTTTTCATGTGTCTATTGAGCATTTGCATATTTTCTTTAGAGAAATGACTATTCAGCTCCTTAGCCTATTTTTGAATGGGGTTACTTTCTTTTTTTTATTGTTAAGTTGTTCAAGTCCTTGGATATTCTGGACTTAGTCCTTTGTCAGATGCATAGTTTGCAAATATTTTTGCCCACACTGTGGATTGTGTTTTTGTTCTTTTGTTTCTTTTGCTGTGCAGAAGCTTTTAAATTTGATAAAACCCCATTTGTTTATTTTATCTTTTGTTGCCTGTGCTTTTGAGGTCTTGGTCATAATGTCTTTGCCCAGTCCTACTTACTGAGTGTTTTCCCTATGTTTTCTTTAGTAGTTTTATAATTTCGGGTCTTATATATATATCTTTAATCCACTTTGAGTTGATTTTAGTATAATGCAAGAGGTATGGGTCTTGTTTCATTCTTCTACATAGGGGTATCCAGTTTTCCCAGCAACACATATTGAAGAGGCAGTCCTTTCCCCAATGTATGTTCTTGTTGCCTTTGTTGAAGATCAGTTGGCTGTAAGTATGTGGGTTGTTTTCTGAGTTCTCTATTCTGTTGCACTGGTCCAAGTGTTTGTTTTTATGCCTGTACCATGCTGTTTTGGTTACGACAGCTTTGTATATAATTTGAAGTCAGGTAGTGTAATGCCTCTGACTTTATTTGCTTTGCTCAGAATTGCTTTGGGTATTCAAAGGCTTTTATTGTTACATAGGAATGTGAGGTTTCCTTTTTTCTGTAAAGAATGTTATTGGTCACATTCAATCTGTTGATTGCTTTTGGTAGTATGGGAGTTTTCACAAAGTTAATTTTTCCAATCCAAGTGCATGGAATGCCTTTGCATTTTTCTTTTGTCCTCTTTAATTTCTTTCAGCAGTGATTTTTAGTTCTCATTGTAGAGATCTTTCACCCACTTGGTTAAATTGATTCCTAGGTATTTTATTTTTTGTTTACTATTGTAAATGGGCTTGCCCTCTTGATTTCTTTTTCTGCTATTTCATTGTTGGAGTATAAAAATGCCACTGTTTTTTGTTAGTTTCAAGGCAGTTTTTGATTTTCTGTTTAATTTGTTCTTGAAACCATATGTTGTTTAGGGACATGTTGTTTAATTTCCATGTGCTTGTATATTTCCAGAGTTTCACTTGCTATTGATTTCTAGTTTTAATCTGTTGGGTTCTGAAAAGATACCTACAAATATTTCAGTTTTTTAAAATTTGTTGAGACTTGATTTGTGACCTAACATGTGATCTCTCCTGGAAAATGTTCCATGTGCTGATGAGAAGAATGAATATGCTGTGATTGTTGGATGAAATGTTCTGCAAAGTCCAATTAGTCTAAAGTGTAGTTTACATCCTGTGTTTCTCTGTTGATTTGTTGCCTAGATGATCTGTCCAACGGAGAGAGAGGGGTGTTGAGATCCCCAACTATAATCATATTAGGGTCTATCTCTTCCTTTGGTCTAATAGTTTTTGCTTGATATATCTGGGTGCTCTGATGTTGGGTGCTCTGATACTGAGTGCATATATATTTAAGACTGTTATGTCTTCTTGCTGGATAAATCCCTTTATCATTATATAGTGGCCTTCTTTGTCGCTTATTATAGTATTTAGTTTAACATGTGTTTTGTCCAATATAATAATAGCTACTCATGCTCATTTTTTAAACATTTATTATTATTATTATTATTATTATTATTATTATTATTATTTTACATTCTAACATGTTGGTGTGGAGCAGTTGGGGGGAAGGGGAGAGGGGAAAGTGGAGGGAGATAGAGTGGGAGGAGGAGGGAGGTAGGGGGTGTGGCCGAGGCCTGGGTCACCATCCCTCACTCAGGCAGGGGAGTCCAGGGGCTTCCAGCGGCAGCTCTGTAGTCATGCTTGGCTAGATGCAGATGTGATGGGGATGTGACTGAGGCCCTTGGCCCCCTTGGGAGACTGGGGGCTTCCAGTCCTTCTAGGTTTTATAGGTGTTCTTTGGTGGTGTTAGACCTTTACTGGTTAATATCAGAACTTTGATTTGTGGGGTTTTTGTTTTTTCTTTCAGTTCTGTGTTGGATTATTTACTGTTCCCACCACTTAAACTCTGCACTGGAACTAATTTGCTGTCCTTTGCTTACTTCTAAAATTGGGGATCTTCCTGTGGGAACGAGCACTAGAGCCCTGTGGTTGAGCTAAATTGTTGCTTTGCTGCTGATTCTCTGGAGAAGGCTTTTTGTGCCACTCCGGTTTTAATTGTTGACCATTTCAGTACTTTTGGGTCTTATGAGATCCAATACACTTGGTTTGTATGGAAACTCTGGTCTGGGCCTGAGTCTTTTCAGCAAACTGCATCCCCTGCAGTTCTATATACCTTACAAGTCTCCACTGAGTGGGCCTGTGCTGACTGGAGGGCAGATCAGCTGTCTGCAGAATAAGAGCCCATGCTCTTATTGAGCTTCTTTGAGATTTTTACTCAGAATTCTTTTCAGTCATTTCAAGAGTCTCCTCCTCAATGGGTCTGGTAATTGAGAGTTATTGTATTCTTTTGGTGGATTCATATTTTCTTGTTTATTTTTATTTATTTATTTTATTATTATTATTATTATTATTATTTTGTATTTCTGGTATCTCTACATTGATGTCTAGTCATCTGGTAGAGAAGTTTCTTTTATTACTCTCCTTTCCTGGACTTTACATGTGACCCTCCTTGTGTCAATGCAGTTGAGTGGTTGGCAGTACACCTGCACAGTTGCAGTGGCTACTGTGGCTGCTGCTGTGGTAGCAGGCCACCTTTGTAGCAACAGTGTCTGTGGCAGTGGCTTTGGCAGGCAGCAGTAGCTCCAGCAGCAGTGAGCTGCTTGCACAGCATTGGTGTTGGCAAATACAGCAGTGGAAGTTGCAGCAGCCACCTGCTGCATGGCTGCAGTGTCTGCAGCAGCATCCTGAATATCTATGGTGTCTGCAGTAGTAGTAGGGTTATTTCAAAGTGGTGGCCATGGCACCGGTGGCTCCAACTGCCTGCCTGGCATCTGCAGTGTCTGCAGAGACAGCAGGGTTACTTTGAGGCTGCAGCAGGAGTGTTTGAGGCTGCAACTGCCTCTGTTGCATCTGCAGTGTCTGCAGGGGCAGCAGGGTTATCTCTTGGTGGTGGCAGCAATGCCAGCAGCTGCAATTACCTCTCTCATGTTTCTGGTGTCCTTGGTGGCAGTGGGGTTACCATGTGATGGCAGCAGTGGTGCCACTGGCTGCAGCCATCTCCCTCATGTCTGCAGAGTCTGCAGCTGCAGCGATGGTCACCAACAGGAATACTGCTCTGCAAGGAGTTGCTCTGCAATGGGCTATGGTTCTAGGACCAGACAATAGCTCTGTGAACTGTAGTGGTGGTGGCAGTGGGCCTGTTTCAGACATCTTCTGTGGGAGCATTGCACCTTGGGCACCTCTAGTCTAACATCTTCCCAGAAGTCTCTAGACCTTACATTGTTTAATCGAAGTTATTCTCAAACAAGATGAGATCTCATCATAAACTTTGGTTCTGCTTTAATTAACAATAACAACAACAAGTCAAAAATGTTTTCTCTTCAAAGATCCCAGATGTTTAGAAGTTGAATGGACCCTTCAGACACAGAAAATTTAGTAAATTACTTTACGTTTTATAATTATTTATCCCATTTATTGTTTGTCTTTTTGGTTTATAATAGGAAACCTCAACATGATTCTCAACTACTTAGAAATAAGTACACTACTCAATGGTACATTGGAAGTGAAGAGAAAAAATTAAATTGTGAAACACTTTAAATGAACCAAAAATAGAGTCTCTCAACTCCTCTGCCTGCCCATTGCTGAGTGAAGCTTCTCTTTGCTGCTTCTTTTACCACTTCAGAATCTAAGCCACAGTGGGTACTGAATGACTGACACCTTCCCCCTCTTAGTCCTGGGAGCTGATTCGGTCAGGATTCTGGCAAACGGAAACTTCATGTCCCCTTGGTAACCCCCAGCACCCTATCTCCTGAGGATTGTACTTCTAAAGGACTTTGAGGAGCCGACTTCTGGTCCTCAGAATCATGCCTGTGACCACCATTAAATCATCAATCTAGAGACAGGTGCCCCGCCAGAGAGGCCCAAGTCCTGAGGAGACCACATGCCCTATGGCACCAGCGCACAACCGTGCAGGTAGGCCTCGCCACTGCTGGACCCCATCCCCAGCCCAGCTGAGTATGTGCCGACCAGACAGTTGCCTTCCCAGGGAGGCCCAAGACCTGAGGCGACCATGCGCCTGAGGTGCCAGCAGGTGACCGAGCAGACACTGAGGCAGCCATGCCAAATTAGCAGCCCTGGCAGGATGCTAGCCAGACAATAGTGTCAAACCAGTGGACCATTAAATCCCTTCCCACAATGATTAAACATCAAAGGAAAGATACCAGAAATATGAAAAATCAAGAAGGTACACCACTAAAGCGTAATGACTCTCAAGCTCTAGATCCTATAGAACAAGAAGCCCTTGAAATGTTGGGCAAGGAATGTCAAGTGATAATTCTAAGGAAACTAAATGAGATACAAGAAAACTCAGCTAGACAGCACGATGAAACAAGGAAAAGTACACAGGTCTGAAAGAAGAAATGTACAAGGAAATCAAGGCCCTGAAAAAGAATGTAGCAGAGCTTGGCAAGCTGAAGAATTCATTCAATGAAATAAAAACACAACAGAGTGTTTAACCAGCAGGCTTGCAGAAGCAGAAGATAGAACTTCAGACCTTGAAGATGGGCTGTTTGAAATAACACAGGCAGACAAAAAAAAAAAAAAGAAAAAAGAAAAAGAAAAAGAATTTAAAACATTGAAGAAAATCTAAGAGAGATATCAGACAACCTTAAGTGCTCAAATATCTAAGTCTTGGGAATTCCAGAAGGGGAGGAAAAAGGAGATTGCATTGAAAACATATTCAACAAAATAGTGGCAGAAAACTTCCCAGGTATAGGAAAAGACACAGATCTTCAGATTAAGGAAGCTCAAAGATCCCCTAATGTATTCAAACCAAAAAGGTCTTTTCCAAGACATGTTACAGTCAAATTGGCAAAACACAAAGACAAAGAGAAAATCTTAAAAGCTGCAAGAGAGAATGATCAAATCACCTATAAGGAAGCCCCAATCAGAATAACATCAGACTTTTCATCACAAAACCTAAAAACCAGAAAGGAAAGGGATGACATATTCAAAATACTAAAAGACATATATTTCCAGCCAAAAATACTCAACCCTGCAAGGCTATCCATCCAAAATGAAGGGCAAATAGTATATTTCTCAGACAAACAAAAACTGTGGGACTTCACTACCACATGACCACCCTTACAAGAAATTCTCAAGGGAGTACTGGGTTTGGTTCCTGAAAAATAACTATTACTGCCATAAAAACCCAAGAAAAATGAAAACCCACTAGTAAAAATAAAATGCCAACAATGAAGAGAAAAAAAAAAGTTTATGTACAACCCAGGAAACCAACAAATACAGAAGACAAACAGTAGTATATCAGAAAAAAAAGGTACAAAAGACAGTTAAGACATCCAAACAAAAATCAATAAAATGCTAGGAGTAAATTAACACTTTTCAATAACAACTCTCAATTTAAAAGGATTAAATTCCCCAATCAAAAGACACAGACTGGCTGACTGGATTAAAAAGAAGGACCCAACTATATGCTGTCTTCAAGAGACCCACCTCACCTATAAAGACTCACATAGACTAAAAGTGAAAGGATGGAAAAAGATTTACCATGCAAACAGATATGAAAAACGAGCTGGAGTAGCTATTCTTATATCTGATAAAATAGACTTTAAACTAAAAACCATAAAAAGATATACTGAGGGCCGCTACATAATGATAAAATGATTCATCCATCAAGAAGACATAACAATCATAAATATATATGCACCCAATATCAGAGCAGCCAGATTTATAAAGCAAACTCTATTCGACCTATAGAAGGAAATAGACACTAATACCACAATAGCAGGGGACCTGAACACCCCACTACCAACATTGGACTGATCATCTAGGCAACAAATCAGCAGAGAAACACAAGGTCTAAACAGCACTCTAGACCAATTGGACTTGGCAGATTTCTACAGAACATTCCATCCAACAAACTCAGAATATTCATTTTTCTCATCAGCATATGGATCATTTTCTAGGATAGATCACATGTTAGGTCACAAATCAAGTGTCAGCAAATTAAAAAAAATTGGAATTATCCCATGTCTTTTTTCAGACCACAATGGATTAAAATTAGAAATCAATAGCAAATGAAATTCTGGAAACTATACAAACACATGGAAATTAAACAACATTCTACTTAATGACATATGGGTCCAAGAAGAAATCAAACAGGAAATCAAAAAAATTATTGAAACTAATGAAAACAATGATACATCATAACAAAACCTGTGGGATACTGCAAAAGCAGTACTAAGGGGGAAAATTATCACATTAAATGCTTGCTTCAGAAGAATGGAAAGATGGCAAGTGAACAAGATAATAATACTTCACCTTAAAGAACTAGAAAAACAAGAACAATCCAAACTCAAAGTTAACAGATGGAAATAAATCACTAAGATCAGAGCAGAACTTAATGAAATTGAAACCCAAATAATGATACAAAAGATCAACGAATAAAAAGTTGGTTTTTTGAAAAGATAAATAAAATTGAGAAACCATTAGCATGGCTAACTAAAAAAAAGAAGAGAGAAGATCGAAATAAAAATTAGAAATGAAAAAGGTGATATTACAACTGATGCCTCTGCAATACAAGTAATCATTTGGGACTACTATAAACAACTATATGCCAACAAATTTGAAAATCTAGAGGATATGGATAAATTTCTGGACACACACAAACTGCCAAAACTGAGCCAAGTTGATGTAGAAAATCTGAACGGACCAAAAAAAATAAAAGAGATTGAAGCTGTTATCGGAAGGCACCAAGCCTATACACTGGGGAAGTGACTGCCTCTTCAGCAAATGGGGCTGGAATAACTGGATATCCATATGCAGGAGAATGAAACTAGACCCATACCTCTCACCATATACTAAAATCAACTCAAAATGGATTAAATAATTAAATATACACCCTGAAACAATAAAACTTCTTAAAGAAAACATAGAATACTTCAGGAAGTAGGACTGAGCACAGATTTAATAAATATGACCCCCAAAGCATGGGCAACCAAAGGAAAATAAACAAATGGGATTATATCAAACTAAAAAACTTCTTCACAGCAAAAGAAACAAGTAACAGAGTTAAAAGACAACCAACAGAGTGGGAGAAAATATTTGCAAAATATACATCTGACAAAGGATTAATATCCAGAATATACAAGGAACTCAAACAACTTTACAACAAAAAAATAAGTAACCCAAGTAAAAAAATGGACAAAAGAGCTAAATAGGCATTTCTCAAAGGAAGATATATGAATGGCCAACAGACACATGAAAAAATGCTCAACATCACTCACCATTCGGGAAATGCAAATCAAAACCACATTGAGATGCCATCTCACCCCACTTAGGTTGGCTAATATCCAGTAGACCGTGAATGATAAATGCTGGTGAGGTTGCAGAGAAAAAGGAACTCTCATACATTGTTGGTGGGACTGCAAAATGGTTCAGCCTCTATGGAAAATGGTATGGAGGTTCCTCAAACTATTGCACATAGATCCACCATATGACCCAGCTATCCCACTCCTGGGAATATACCCAGAGGAATGGAAATCATCAAGTCGAAGGTATACCTGCTCCCCAATGTTCATTGCAGCACTCTTTACAATAGCCAAGAGTTGGAACCAGCCCAAGTGTCCATCATCAGATGAGTGGATATGGAAAATGTGGTGCATCTACACAATGGAATACTACTCAGCTATAAAAAAGAATGAAATGCTGCCATTTGCAATGACATGGATGGACCTAGAGAGAATTATATTAAATGAAACAAGTCAGGCACAGAAAGAGAAATATCACATGTTCTCACTTATTTGTGGGAGCTAAAAATAAATAAATAAATACACAAACTGGGGGTGAGGTGGAAGACACAACAATTACAATTCCTTGAAGTTGATACGGCAAGCAAACAGATATGAGTTTGTTGGTAGGGAGGGGGGAGAGGGAGGAGGGAGGGAGGTTTTTGTAATGGGCCATAATAATCAACTACATTGTATATTGACATAATAAAATAAAATTTTTTTTTAATGAAATAAAAATATTACAGATCTTCTATCTGGGTTGCCCTTCCAGGTTATCTCCATGTTTCATTATTTTTGAGATATTTTACAACTCTGTAAGTGTAGAAACTGATAACAAGGCAAATGATTCTTTCCCACAAACATGAATATTTTTATCAGTAAAATTTAGTTGAGTATTGTCTTGGAGATAAACACATTTTGCATCTACTTGTAAATCCATTTCAGCTTGACTCATTTACAGTCTTGGACCTATTGAGAACTTTAAGAGCTTTAAAATGTGTGGGTTTTAACAGTTTATAATTATTTTACTGAAAATTGAAAGTGAGAAAAATTTTAAATATTCATTAGCTCATTTTATGTTAACAATGTTGAATGATGATAGCAGAAACAACATTTTAGTGTTAGCATGAAAATAGTTCTGACCCAAAGACCTCCTGTGATCTTTCCTAAAAAAAAGTGGCAGTTTGTTTTAGGATATGAAAGAATATAATGAAGAACAAAATACAGAAAGTGCATGTTTTCCTTAGTTTATCAGAGTCTGAAAAAAAGCTATGAAATTTAATAAACTCTTAGCAAACTTTCTGTAATTTGATGGGCTTCTTTACTTGGTTTACTGATTAATGACTTTAGGTAGACTATGAAAGAAGTTTTTTTCTTTGTAAATATCTTTTATTATTTGACCCATGATAATCGCATAGAATATACATTAAAAAAAAAAACTTTCTGTGTAATCTGTCTCTCTTTTGTAAAAGAAGTAAGTTTCCTCACAACTGTTTTAACTTCTCCGTTTATTTTTAATTTTTTTCAGCTTTGCTTTAATTATTGTTCCTTAGGCATCCTTAATCCTATTTTAATCAAATGTCCAGATCTTCTCAAACAATGCTCTTTTTTGATATTTTTGTTGTTTTTCTATATTTCTCAGTCCCAGTGGCCCTCTGCTGCTATTAGACAAAACCAAAAGAGTTACTAATCATAATTTATGTTATTATTTAAAATGTTTAACTGACCAAAAACTTAATTCTTTTATCTAAATCTCATAGCTTTTAAGTCACTAGTTTCTAACCAGGAATGCATGTTAGAGTTATTCATGGAGTTTCATAAAACTTCAGACATTTACTCCCTACTCTAGTTTTACTATGTTTCTTTACTTGATATTCATGGTAGATAAAATATATAGCTCCAAATAACTATATATCTCAATATTTTTCCATATAAAAATCATGGTTTCTGACCTGGCACTTCATAGGAAATTTTCAGGCTATACACTGAGTCTGGATTTCTAGGAAGCCATCAAGAAGCACATGGCTTCATAAGACTACTTACCCCGATCCAGCAGAAATAAATGAACAGGACTAAAGGAACTGATTAGGAAAACTTTATTGTGGTTTTATGTTTTAAATACATTTGATTCGTGTTAATTTTATGTTTGCAGGCTATACAAAGAAATTCTCTATTTCTCAAACTATCAAGCACAATTTACAAACTGTGTTTGTAAAATGAAATGAAATATTTTTATATGATGTCAGATTCTCACCTGCCTCTGCTGGTTCTAAAACTCTAAGTCTCTTTTTTTTTTATTATTACAATATATTTATTTCAAAGACTTTTTAAAGTCTTTTTAAGAATCTGTTTTCAATTTGTCAGGATATAATTGAACATATTAATTGTGCAACCAAAGCCTTATCTGGTGTTCCATATTTGAGATAATTTGCATTGAATCAGGTATAACCAGCTATTTTTCAGGCTGTAAGGTGACTTAATTTATGGATCCATTGTCTGCAAGTTCCTGCCAGGAGAGTAAGACTGGAGCCAGGGTCATAAGGCCCAGGCTTCAAGTAGTCAGAAAGGTTACTCCTGGCAAGACAGGAACCTTCACAAATTTGGGGGACTTCAAGAAAAGAAAAAACCCTGATTTATATTCTTTGCATGTGAAATACTGTGAAATATTTTTTCCACATGGTTTTCTATCTTGGGGATGCCAAATAAGGCTTTTCAAAGTCTAAACACAGATTCCTTATTAAAACTTTCAGACTAAAGTGAATTTTGTGGCCATAGAAATTGTTCAGTATTCTGAGGCTCCACATTTGTAAAGTAAACTCAAAGATTTCTACACAGTTAATTAACACTCTTGTCGATCTATGTAAATAATCAGACCAAACATACTGATAGCAAAAATTTAAGGGATCAGGGCCGGCCCTATGGCACACTCGGGAGAGTACAGTGCTTGGGAGTGCAGCAGCGCTCCTGCTGCGGGTTCGGATCCTATATAGGAATGGCCGGTGAGCTCACTGGCTGAGCACGGTGCAGACGACACCAAGCCAAGGGTTGCGATCCCCTTACCGGTCACAAAAAAAAAAAAAAAGAAAAAAATTTAAGGGATCAAGTGTAATACTTGACATTTATGATCAGAGGGGAAGGATGGATACTGTAAAGAAAAATTATGAAAGACCTTGTTGTCCTGCACACACTTCCTGGTTATCTGAGCCTTTCATTGACTCTGAGCTATTTTGAAGCTCTGTAAAATGTAAGAAATTGATCATTGTGCAAATAATTATTATTCATAGAAATGCAAATCAATTATGTCCTGTGAAATACAATAGGTTTTTGCCTATGGATACACCCATTTTACATCTATTTGCAAATTTATTTAAGCATTTTAAATCATCTATCTATATGTGCTTCTTTGAATTTACTTTTGAATGTGTTTTAACATCTTTCTGGTTCTCTCAATTACTAAATTAAATAAAATATTTGGCAAGCATTTACTTTATAATTTTATGAGAGTTACTATTTTACCTTTTAAAAAACATTTATCCTTTAGGAAGATTTTATGTTGTTAGGTTTTTGGATATATAATATCAGGAATTAAAACTAATCTTGGGAACATATTTTGATTGTTCAGAATCTAGGATTAGGGAATTCAAGATGAACATTTCTGAGTTCCAGAGGCTGGGTGGCTCAAAATAACATATAGCTAACATGATTCTCATTATTTTTACTATTGTTGTTATGACTATTACAATTATTTTTTATAATTATTGTTATAAATTAAGGGAAGACTTGACAAATGACACGACACAAATGTAAGACAAAGTTCTGGTTAATCATGGACTGCATTCCTGCTTAAAATACTGATTTTATTGAACCTGGCAATTTTAAGTTCTAGAAACCTTAAAACATCCTCCAATATAATTTGAAGTTATACCAACATCCTCCAATTTCAGTTATAAATATCCAAACTAAGAAAATATAAACCAATTACATCTATCTTATTTAATACATATTTAGAGAACTATTTATCTGGCATATAAAATATCACTTTAACATGAAATATTTCATCAGAACAAGATGATTCTAAATTTTACTAGAAGAAAAATTTAGCTAGACCATGGCTTTGATATGAACAACTTATAGAAACACCAAGAAGAGGAAAAGAAACTCTTGGGAAAAAATCAGCATCATTAATTTTTGTCAGATAATACGCAGGGGAAGAAAGATATTAAGGAATGATAAACTTTACATTCTGTACTTATTCTTTTTAAAAATAGTATTATAATGGTACTAGCTAATACATATTGAGTGTTTATATGCTAGCTATAACTGAGATTTTATTCATTTATTGTTTTTACTAGTATTTTTACAGATGAGGAAACTGAGGTGAGGTTATGTAACTTGTCCAAGTTTTCTCAGGCAATTAGAAGCAGAGCTGGGGGATTTATCTGAGTACACCGAATCCATTCATTCAATTAATTTTATTGAGTTCTTACTATGCATCTGCAAAGTGAACATTAACAACATTATTGAAAGATAAGAAAACATATAGCTTGAATATGTATAAAAACTGTTAACAGGAACCAATGACAAACAATATATTTTCCAATTGTACCCTCCTCTTGTCTATGGCCATGATAACACACACACACACACACACACACACACACACACACACACACACACACACACGTGCGTGTGCATTGTTACTGCCTCGCTAGCCTTGGATACAGTACAAAGGGCACAATGGCTTGGATAATATTAAGACATGAGTAGCATTAATGCACAAAAATGATGAGTGCCAAATCATGGTAGAGATTTTCCAGTCATTCAGTGATTTCATAAATAGAGACAAAAGCATTGATTCAAAACTAAAAGATTTTTATTTTCAGGAATGTATTATCTGCTTTCAAAGCATAATGGGAGCTAAAATCATCCATATCTACACAGATGTCTACATTAACATAACTTTATTACTCCACCAGCTTCATCAAGTTATTTTTACTATTCCTGGAAACTTTTACTAGGGGAGATGATAGTCGTTCATTTAAGAACTCCCTGAAAGATCTGTCACCTATAAAACACATCAAAGAAAAAAAGTGTTCAGATCCCTCACCTCAAAATCCTCTCCTTGCTATATCCACCAATCCTGAAATATTACATTATTACCTTTATGTAATCCTATCAAGCCCAAGCATGGAAAGACCGAACATAAGCCAGATTTTAAAACCTCATAAATATGGTCTTGCCCTCTCCCTCTAATTTGCAACTGGGACTTTGTTGAGGTAGTGTTCAATCTTACCAGGCTAAAAGAAGTCCGTCTTTGCCTTATGAACAGGTTTGGTAATTTGGGAGAACTAGGGCTAAATAATAGGTTTATTAAATGCATTGAAGAAATGGTCAATTTTGTCTCTCATTTTGTGTTTTTAAGTTATATCTGGAATATGTGATCCCTGTGGCTAACTTTTCTTGAAAATTCAGGATGACATGCTTGCAAAAAGACTACCTTACGGTAATCCAAAGCAGTAGCTGTTTTAGGAAAATCACTCGTTAGTGATGAAAATATATTAAAATTAGACTAAAATCAAAGAAAGAGAAATATTTGATTATAATCATTCCCTTTAGATGAAATAATTTAAAACTTTTTGTAACATGTCTCAATTTTACTTCTTAAAAAATTGATCTTAATTCTATTTCTCTATTTTTTTTAAGGTGAAAAGCAAACTGTTTATATAGACAGGGGCAGATACTGGGAAAAGTCTTTCTGCAATGGGGTAAAGAAGGGAGAGTAAATTGAAAGGTAATGATGCAGAACAACTTTGAAGATGGAGCAAAAAAAAAAAAGATTAAAGAAGAGTCAACCAGAGTAGCTGAAAGGAGTGCAAGTCCATAACTTTCAGGAATGCAACTGTCCTTGAATTGAGCCAACATCCCAGTGAAGTCATCAGACAATTAATAAATATTGAAATCAGGCAGCTTTCTGCAGTAGAATTACAATAGGAGCTGGAATCAGAAGCCTGAGTTTGTTACTGGCTTTGCCCTTCTCTAAATGTGCTCTATGTCATAACTTGGAGTCATTTGATTGTCATTTGATGCCAGATTTAAGTGAGATGATATTTCAAAGACACTTGTAAATTTTTAAAGTGCTTCAAAAGTGTAAATAATTTGTTCTCCCTCTGCTCCATCATTTTCTGCCATGTGAGACCCCTGCATTCCTATAAAGCCACCCACCAAAGAAAACCCTCATCAGAAGCGTTCCCTGGATTTTGGACGTCAGAGCCTATGAAACGAAGCAATGGAAAACTAATACATCAAGAGGAAACATTCCTGTTTTCTGGTTTTCTGATTATGTATTCTGGTGGCAGATGTCCCTGGGAAAGTGTCTGCAAGTTTTACTCCAAAGCCAAGGGCATCCTTCTAAAATGATGAAAAGTTGGTGACCTTAAAGGATTTCCAGTTAATGCCATTCAATATCTACTGAGCATCATTTTTGCATGACTACTGCAAAAGGATTACTTTACAGAAACAAGTTCCTTTTACAAGAGCATAATTTGTGTGGGGGCTCAGGGGTGGCAGGCTCCGAACCTCCCACTAGCCCCTTTTATCCCCCTGCCACGGGATGAGCAAGAGAGGGAGCTGGTAGGATTACTCCTGCCACCCTAGTGGCCAGGAGAGCCCGGGAGGAAGGTAAGTATGCTGCCTGCCTATTCAGCCCCACAGAGAGACACTCAGACGTGGCAGGGGTTCCGTCAAGCAGTTCCATTTATTTTCACACAAGCATGGAAATATCTTTTATCCAATAATTTTAAACTATGTCTTTCCTTGGCCACTCCCTGGCAGCTTCCGTCAGGTGCCATCTTTATCTCTGCTGTCCAGGCGAATGTTTTCAACAGATTACACATGCGTATGTGGGTGGGGTTGTGGCTAATTCTCTGCCCCAGGAGGAGGTGTGTGGCCTCAATGCCCCAACAAATTTGGACACTGTTTTCACAAAGCAGTGTTTTATTAGAGCTTATATAGAAAATACCTAAGTATCAGTGCACAGAGTATGGAGACGTCCAGCAGGGGAGACAGAAGCTCTGCAGAGACCACACACCCTGCAGTGCCACTACTGCATGACCCAGCATCCAGGCCCAGTGTGCAAGGAGCAGGGAGATGTCCAGCAGGGGAGGTGGAAGCTTGGCAGAGACCACACACCCTGCAGTGCTGCTGTGTGACCCAGCAGCCCAGCCGAGTGCATGCTGACCAGAGAGGTGGCTCCCAGAAAGGCCAAAGGCTCAAGGCAACCACACATGCAAGGCACTAGTGGCCAACTGAGCATACACTGAGGTAGCCATACCAAATTGGCAACTCCAGCAACATCCTAGCCAGACAATAGTGTAAAACCTGGGGACTGTGAAACCCCCTGCCACAATGACTAAATATTAAAGGAATGATACCAGAAATATGAAAAATCAAGAAAGCACACCACCAAAGAGTAATAACTCTTAAGCTCTAGATCCTATAGAACAAGAAGACCTTGAAATGGTTGACAAGGAATTTCGAGTGATAATTCTAAGGAAACTGAATGAGAAACAACAAAACTCAGCTAGACAACATGATGAAATGAGGAAAAGTATACAGGACGTGAAAGAAGAAATGTACAAGGAAATCAATGCCCTGAAAACGAATGTAGCAGAGCTTGCCAAACTGAAGAATTCATTCAGTGAAATAAAAAACACAACAGAGAGTTTAACCAGCACGCTTGCAGAAGTAGAAGAGACAACTTCTGACCTTGTAGATAGGCTGTTTCAAATAACACAGGCACAAAAAAAAAAAAAAAAGAAGAAGAAGAAGAAGAATTAAAGGCATTAAAGAAAATCTGAGAGAGATATCAGACAACCTTAAGTGCTCAAATATCTGAGTCATGGGTATTTTAGAAGGGAAGGAAAAAGGAGATTTCATTGAAAATATGTTCAGCAGAATAGTGGGAGAAAACTTCCCAGGAATAGGAAAAGACACAGATCTTCAGATTCAGGAAGCTCAAAGATCCCCAAATGTATTCAAACCAAAAAGGTCTTCTCCAAGACATGTTATACGCAAATTGGCAAAACTCAAAGACAAAGAGAGAGTATTAAAAGCTGCAAGAGAGAAGCATCAAATCACCTATAAGGGAGCCCCAATCAGACTAACATCAGACTTTTCATCATGAACCCTAAAAGCCAGAGAGGAAAGGGATGATATATTCAAAATGCTAAAAGACAGATATTGCCAGCCAAGAATACTTTACCCCACAAGGTTATCCTTCCAAAAAGAAGGGCAAACAGTATATTTCTCAGACAAACAAAAACTGAGGGAGTTCACTACAACGCGACCACCCTTACAAGAAATTCTCAAGGGAGTACTGGGTTTGGTACCTGAAAAATAACTACCACTGCCATAAAAATTCAAGAAAAATCAAAACCCACTAGTAAAATAAAAATGGCAACAATGAAGAGGGAAAAAAAAAGTGTATCTACAACCCAAGAAACCAACAAATACAGAAGACAAACAAAAAAACAGAAAGAAAGGAAAAAAAGACACTTAAGACATCCAAACAAATATCAATAAAATGCTAGGAGTAAATCAACACTTTTCAATAACAACTCTCAATTTAAAAGGATTAAATTCCCCAATCAAAAGACACAGACTGGCTGACTGAATTAAAAAGGAGGACCCAACTATATGCTGTCTTCAAGAGACCCACCTCACCTATAAAGACTTACATAGACTAAGAGTGTAAGGGTGGAAAAAGATTTACCACGCAAACAGATATGAAAAATGAGCTGGAGTGGCTATTCTTACATCTGATAAAATAGACTTTAAACTAAAAACCATAAAAAGAGATACTGAGGACCACTACATAATGATAAAATGATTCATCCATCAAGAAGACATAACAATCATAAATATATATGCAACCAATATCCGAGAAGCCAGATTTATAAAGGAAATTCTATTCAACCTAAAGGAGGAAATAGACACTAATACCACAATAGCAGGGGACCTGAACACCCCACTACCAACATTGAACAGATCATCTAGGCAACAAATCAGCAGAGAAACACAAGGTCTAAACAACACTCTAGACCAATTGGACTTGGCAGATATCTACAGAACATTCCATCCAACAAACTCAGAATATTCATTTTTCTCATCAGCACATGGATCATTTTCTAGGATAGATCATATGATAGGTCACAAATCAAGTCTCAGCAAAATTCAAAAAAATTGGAATTATCCCATGTCTTTTTTCAGACCACAATGGATTAAAATTCGAAATCAATAGCAAATGAAATTCTGGAAACTATACAAACACATGGAAATTATACAGCATTCTACTTAATGACATATGGGTCCAAGAAGAAATCAAGCAGGAAATCAAAAAATTTATTGAAACTAATGAAAATAATGATACATCATACCACAACCTGTGGGATACTGCAAAAGCAGTACTAAGTGGGAAATTTATCACATTAAATGCTTGCTTCAGAAGAATGGAAAAATGGCAAGTGAACAAGATAATACTTCACTTTAAAAAACTAGAAAAACAGGAACAATCCAAACCCAAAGTTAGCAGACAGAAGAAATCATTAAGATCAGAGCAGAACTTAATAAAATTGAAACCCAAAAAACAATACAAAAGATCAATGAATCAAAAAGTTGGTTTTTTGAAAAGATAAATAAAATTGACATACCATTAGCATGGCTAACAAAAAAAAGAAGAGAGAAGATTCAAATAACACAAATTAGAAATGAAAAAGGTGATGTTACAACTGACACATCTGAAATACAAGGAATTGTTTGACATTACTATAAACAACTATCTGCCAAAAAATTTGAAAATCTGGAGGAAATGGACAAATTTCTGGACACACACAAGCTCCCAATACTGAGCCAAGAAGACGCAGAAAATCTAAACAGACCAATAACAATAAAGGAGATTGAAGCTTTTATCAGAAGGCTCCCAACAAAGAAAAGCCTAGGACCAGATGGATTCACAGCAGAATTTTACCAAACATTCAAAGAGGAATTGACACCAATTCTTTACAAACTATTCCAAAAGACTGAAACAGACACAAATCTCCCAAACTCATTCTATGAAGCAAACATCATCCTGATACCAAAACCAGGTAAAGATACAACCAAAAAAGAAAACTACAGGCCGATATCCTTTATGAATATAGATGCAAAAATCCTCAATAAAATACTAGCTAACAGAATACAGCAACACATATGTAAAATTATTCACCACGATCAAGTGGGATTCATCCCAGGGATGCAAGGTTGGTTCAACATATGCAAATCAATAAATGTGATGCACCATATTAAGAAAATAAAAAAAAAAGGACCATGGTCATCTCTATAGATGCTGAAAAAGCATTTGATAAAATTCAACATTCATTCATGACAAAGACCCTCTATAAGTTAGGTATAGATGGAAAATATCTCAGCATAATTAAAGCCATATATGATAAACCCACTGCCAATATCATCTTAAATGGGGAAAAGCTGAAAGCTTTTCCTTTAAGAACAGGAACTAGACAAGGATGCCCACTCTCACCACTCCTATTCAACATAGTGTTGGAAGTTATAGCAAGAGTAATCAGAGAAGAGAAGGAAATAAAGGGCGTCCAGATTGGAAAAGATGAAGTAAAACTGTCCCTGTTTGCAGATGATATGATCCTATATCTTGAACAGCTAAAGCTTCTACAAAAAAACTGTTGGAGTTGATAAATGATTTCAGCAAAGTAGCAGGATACAAAATCAATACACAAAAATCAGTAGCATTTCTATTCTCCAATAGTGAACATGCAGAAAGAGAAATCAAGAAAGATTGCCCATTTACAATAGCCACTAAAAAAATAAAATATTTAGGAATTGAGTTAAAAAAGGATGTGAAAAATCTCTATAATGAGAACTACAAATGACCGCTGAGAGAAATTAGAGAGGACACACGAAGATGGAAAGATGTCCATGTTATAGGATTGGAAGAATCAACATTGTGAAAATGTCCACACTACCCAAAGTAATATACAAATTCAATGCAATCCCCTTCAAAATTCCAATGACATTTTTCTCAGAAATGGAAAGAACTATCCAGACATTTATAAGGAATAACAAAAGACCACACATAGCCAAAGCAATGATGAGCAAAAAATAATAATAATAATAAGGCTGGAGGAATAACACTACCTGAGTTTAAACTATACTACAAAGCTATAATAACCAAAACAGTATGGTACTGGCATAAAAACAGACACACTGATCAATGGAATAGAATAGAGAATCCAGAAATCAACCCACACACCTACAGCCATCTGATCTTTGACAAAGGCACCAAGCCTATACACTGGGGAAGAGTCTGCCTCTTCAGCAAATGGTGTTGGGATAACTGGATATCCATATGCAGGAAAATGAAACTAGACCCATACCTTTCACCATTTACTAAAGTCAACTCAAAATGGATTATAGAATTAAATATATACCCTGAAACAATAAAACTTCTTAAAGAAAACGTAGGAGAAACACTTCAGGAAGTATGACTGGGCACAGACTTCATGAATATGACCCCAAAAGCACAGGCAACCAAAGGAAAAATAAACAAATGGGATTACATCAAACTAAAAAGCTTCTTCACAGCAAAAGAAACAATTAACAGAGTTAAAAGACAACCAACAGAGTGGGAGAAAATATTTGCAAAATATACATCTGACAAAGGATTAATATCCAGAATATACAAGGAACTCAAACAACTTTACAACAAAAAAACAAGTAACCCAAGTAAAAAATGGACAAAAGAGCTAAATAGGCATTTCTCAAAGGAAGATATATGAACGGCTAACAGACACATGAAAAAATGCTCAACATCACTCAGCATTCAGGAAATGCAAATCAAAACCACATTGAGATGCCATCTCACCCCACTTCAGATGGCTAATATCCAAAAGACTGTGAATGATAAATGCTGGTGAGGTTGCAGAGAAAAAGGAACTCTCATACACTGTTGGTGGGACTGCAAAATGGTTCAGTCTCTATGGAAAATGTTATGGAGGTTCCTCAAACAATTGCACATAGATCTACCATATGACCCAGCTATCCCACTGCTGGGAATATACCCAGAGGAATGGAAATCATCAAGTCGAAGGTATACCTGTTCCCCAATGTCCATTGCAGCACTCTTTACAATAGCCAAGAGTTGGAACCAGCCCAAATATCCATCATCAGATGAGTGGATATGGAAAATGTGGTATATCTACACAATGGAATACTACTCAGCTATAAAAAAGAATGAAATGCTGCCATTTGCAATGACATGGATGGACCTAGAGAGAATTATATTAAGTGAAACAAATCAGGCACAGAAAGAGAAATATCACATGTTCTCACTTATTTGTGGGATCTAAGAATCAATAAATAAATACACAAACAACCAGGGGGCGGGGGAGGGAAGAAGACACAACAACTACAATTCCTTGAAGTTGATACAGCAAGCAAACAGATATGAGGTTGTTGGGAGGGAGGGAGGAGAGGGAGGAGGGAGGAAGGTTTCGGTAATGGGCCACAATAATCAACCACATTGTATATTCACACACACAAAAATAATAATAAATAAAAAATAAAAACTGTATTTATACTGTATACAATTTTCTTCTAAATAAATCTATAATGACAACTAAAAAAAAAGTGTAAATAATTCACCTCCTAATTGCTATCTCTCAGTATTTTCATACATATAAACTTAAACATAGAAAAGGGCTATCTATTTCAATCTTTTCAGTTTTTAATTTATTTTAGAAATACAGGACTAAGTTAATTTTACTTCTACTCAAGTGTCATTACAATATGAATCACATTATCCTGCTTATAAAAAGAAACAATGCATCTTTAATCTACCATCTCATTGTTTTTTCTTATTCTTTTTTCTAAAAAAAAAAACCTCTACTTTATTTTATGCAACCATTTCTGTAGTTGATCTATTCCATAATTAATAACTCTTTCCCCTCATTTTGTAAAATATATGACATATCATCTGGAATACATTTTGGAAAAGGATAAACTATTTTTATATGCCATTCACAACAAAGAAGGACAATATAGGTTTATGATATATGAGATTACTGGAGTTTCTTTAGTTTTATCAAATAATATATACATTTTCTTCATTATATTTATTTTATTATTTCCTGAATATTACTGTGCTGCTGAGAGAAAATATGAATAAAAGTGCCCAGCATAATGCATAGTTAATTTCTGCTAGAGCAAGTGAAATTATTCCATGATAAATTACCACTATGCACAAAGATGAATTTCTTTTTGTATCTGTCAAACATAAATGTTAAAGCACTTACTCTTCTAAATTTAGCTATAAATGTAAAAAAAAAAAAAAAAAAAAAAATGTATGTGAATATCCACTCAGACTTTTTAAAGCATTTACATGCTCTCTTATCTAACACAACCCTAAAAGGTTTATATTGATTTCAGGTTTTTGGCTTAATTCAGGAAAAACTTGCATTTAGACTTCTCACAGACCAATGAATACTAAAAATTCAATGTTTAAGACACATTCAGAATGTGAAAGGCAATATTTTTTTCTTGACAAATCTAATTAATTCTCTCCTTCTCCATGGTGATTCCAGGAGAGTCAGAAGCCTGAAAGTATATATCATACTTTTTTTATTACCTTTTCAATTGAATGCATCATGTGGACTTATAAGTTTTGCCATGTTATTTCCAAGGTGGCCGTTTTCTTTAAATTCCCATTGCCATTTTGCTAAGTTTAGTTTCTCATTTTCTCTTTTTTGCATTTGCTATAACTCCAGAAAGATCGACCTTTGTTAAAATTTCAATATATCCTCTATGTAATTGTCAGGTAGGGTCTTTTTTTCATTGTTGCTTGTTTTGTTTTTTTCATTTAATGATTGTCATATCATTGTTTTTCCTTGATTGAAACCTCTGGTGACTATTTCTCACAGAATAAAGATCAACATCACATCCGAACTCATCTGAACCCTGCTTCTCTCTCATCTGTATATCTTCATAGGTAGAATTTGTCAGTCTGTCAAATGCCACAATTGTAAACCATGTAGGCTTGAGCCTACAAGACTCCATCGTACTTAATTCCATGCTCAAGGCATATCCTAGAATATTCATTTTTCCAAGATAGTATGTATTTATTCAATTTTAAGTCTCCTAACACCAACAGAGGGTCTTCTACGACATAGTTAGTAAACAAATTGTTAATTATTCAAATAAATGGGTGAAATAATGGTCTGGGACATTTTTCATTCAAATTGGAAGGCTGTTACAGTTTTGTAGTTACTAAACTGGTGCAAAACACATGGTCAAGATTGAGGTGTTGAACTGACCAAGGGACATACTTCTGTCTTCCAAGCTCCTGGATTTTTTTTATATTTCTCTGGAACTAACAGCACTAGGCTGCTATGAGACTATTTGTTGGGACAAAAGGTAAACACAAGAGACTTGAATTTCAGAAAATTTTAGAAAGTACTCCTGAAGATATACCATGTGCATGTGTGTGTATGTGTATTAGTATCCTTGTCTACAAAATAAGAGAAACCTATTTACCTATGTTTTGCATAGGGAAACCTATAACAACTTTTTTTTTTTATTTGGGGTAGGATATGGTAGGCCATAAGAAGCAATGATAGCATTTTAACATAGTAATGTATGCATGTAAAATTTCTTGGATGTAAACTAGATTTGGTTGAGTAATTTACATTTGTTCTGCTAGTTTATTAGTCTTTTTTTCATAAACTTTATGTCTTGTGGAAAATAAAATTTTTGAGTGTGTGTAATATTAGTGTCTGAAGCTCTACATATATGCCTTCTCCTAAGGCAGGATGTGTATAGACAGATGGATAGATTACAGATAAATATGGAGATAGACATAGAGATATTGTCTTATAACACAAAAATATATAGAAGAATGGGCACTTCCTCATCAATAAAAATGGAATACAAAAACTAGTTATGTTTCTATTCACTGATAAACTATTGAAAAAAGAAATTAAGAAAATAGTCCCATTTACAATACCATCAAGGAGAATAAAATACTTAGGAATAAATTAAATAAAGGAGGTGAAAGATATACTGAAAAATCTAAAATAATGATGAAAGAAATTGGCGAAGACACAAATAATAATCTATAGCTGCTGTTCACAGATTAAAATTAAACTGTGAGGGGTTTCAAGATGGCGGCGGCTGCGGCGGCTGGCGCGGAGTAGCTGAGGTGGAAAAGGTGGCCACTGGGCCTCAGGCAGCCGGGAAACTTGTGGACCTTCCTCTGGCCATCTCTTAAGGGAGGACTGCTGCTGCTGGCCGATCGTGGGGGCTCAACGCCACTTTGCCCCCGGCAGGAGAGGCTGCCTCATTTACAGGCAACAGCTTTGAAGTGTGGAGCAGGAAAAGAACTGATTCTTAGCTGCAAAAGCGAGTCTTGAAACAGGGAACACGGCGCCAGGGCTGCTGTGGATGCAGCCAGGATCCCGGAGGCTGGGGCCGCACTGAAGGCGGCCAGCTGCCCTACTCAGGATTCGAGGTTTCAGGCCGGCATTAAAGAAGATGCCTGGGAGCGCCCGAGCGGCGCCGCGACTGAACAGCCCGAGGCGGCAGCGCCGAGAACACGGAATGCAACAAACCAGAGACAGAGCGAGCGCCCGACCTGGCACAGCACTGTGAGTGATCCCTGGCAAAGCTCTGTTCGGGGGGTGGATGCCCACCCGGCTCCCGCCTGCACCACCAGGCCACTCACTGCCACGGTGCTGCCTCCATTTTCCCAGGTGCGGGCAGCTCCGCCCTGCTCGGCCATCACTGAGCCCATTTGCTTGGCCTGGCGCGGGGCTTTCTGGACTCTGCGGGCCGACCTCCTCTCCCACTCCCTCCGCGGTTCTCTGGCAGGGCTGGGGGTGTGGGGCGTCCCGACCAGTTTTGGGAGGGCTAGGAAGTACGGGCGGCCGACTGTCACTCCACCACACCCTGGACTCCGGCCCCGGTAAACTTCCTGTTACTGGGAGACAGATACCATCTCTGCGACCACCAGTTTGGAAAAAAGCCTAACGAATTTCTGGTTGGGAATAGTGTGGTAGGAGAGTTCCCAGGTCCGCTTGAACCTGCCGGAGAGCAGGCTGCAGGCGGGCACTAGACTCGGTTTATACCGGGGGGATACAAAGGTGAACAAGACCCGAGAAAGTTCTACACAGTGCTACAAAGGCACCCAGAGAGAACGGTCGTCTGTGCCTAGCAGAAACCTGGTAGACTTCCTGGGCGAGGCGGTGCTGAGCAGGGTCTTGAAGGCCCAGCTGATAGACGAGGGGTGCAGAAGACACGCCCCAGCCCAGCACAGTGTGCACAGACGGGGGAGACGTGCGGCCAGGGAGGCGGAGACTCGACAGAAACCACACACCCGGTGGGGTTGCCACTGCACGATCTAACAGCCTGGGCCAGAGCACACGGAACAGGGAGAAGTCCTGTACAGAAAGTGAAAGCTCAACAGAGATCACACACCCTGTGGTACGTGATCCACCAGCCCAGCAGAGTACAAGCTGACCACAAAGGTGGATCCCCGGAGAAGCCCAAGACCCGAGGCAACCACACACACAAGACACTAGAGGCCAACTGAGCAGTCACGGCGGGAGCCATACCAAATTGGCAACCACAGCAACATCCTAGTTAGTCATTAGTCTTAAACCGGTGGACTGTGAAACCCCCTGCCACAATGAATAAACACCAAAAAAAAGATACCAGAAATACAAAAAATCAAGAAAGTACACCACCAAAAGTTAATAAATCTCATACTCTAGATCCTATAGAACAAGAAGCCCTTGAAATAACTGACAAGGAATTTCGAGTGATAATTCTAAGGAAACTGAATGAGATACAAGAAAACTCAGCTAGACAGCATGATGAAATGAGGAAAAGTATACAGGATCTGAAAGAGGAAATATACAAGGAAATCAATGTCCTGAAAAAAAATGTAGCAGAATTTGCTGAACTGAAGAAGTTATTCAGCGAAATAAAAAACACAACGGAGAGTTTAACCAGCAGGCTTGTCGAAGTTGAAGAGAGAACCTCTGAACTTGAAGATGGGCTGTTTGAAATAACACAAGCAGACAGAAAGAAAGAAAAAAGAATCAAGGACATGGAAGAAAATCTGAGAGAGATATCAGACAACCTCAAGCGCTCAAATATCCGAGTCATGGGTATTCCAGAAGGGGAGGAAAATGGAGATTCCATTGAAAACATATTCAACAAAATAGTGGCAGAAAACTTCCCAGGTATAGGAAAAATCACAGATCTTCAGATCCAGGAAGCTCAACGATCTCCAAATGTATTCAACCCAAAAAGGCCTTCTCCAAGACATGTCATAGTCAAATTGGCAAAACTCAGAGACAAAGAGAGAATCTTAAAAGCTGCAAGAGAGAAACGTCAAATCACCTATAAGGGAGCCCCAATCAGGTTAACATCAGACTTTTCATCACAAACCCTAAAAGCTAGAAAGGAATGGGATGATATTTTCAAAATACTAAAAGACAAAGATTGCCAGCCAAGAATACTCTACCCTGCAAGGCTATCCTTCCGAAATGAGGGGCAAATAGTATATTTCTCAGACAAACAAAAACTGCGGGAGTTCACTACCACAAAACCACCCTTACAAGAAATCCTCAAGGGAGTACTGGGTTTGGTTCCTGAAAAATAACTACCACTGCCATAAAAACCTAAGAAAAATCTAAACCCGCTAGTACAATAAAAATGGCAATCATGAAGAGAAAACAAGCTAACAAAAACACTATCTACAACCTAAGGAACCAACAAACAAAGAAACCAAACAGTAAATCAGAAAGCAAGGAACAAAAGACACCTAAGACAACCAAACAACCAATAAAATGCTAGGAATAAATCAACACCTTTCAATAACAACTCTTAATGTTAAAGGCTTGAATTCCCCAATTAAAAGACACAGACTGGCTGACTGGATCAAAAAGCAGGACCCAACTATATGCTGCCTACAAGAGACCCACCTCACCCATAAAGATTCACACAGACTAAGAGTGAAAGGATGGAAAAAGATTTACCATGCAAACAGAAAAGAAAAACGAGCTGGAGTGGCTATTCTTATATCTGACAAAATAGACTTTAAACTAAAAACCATAAAAAGAGACAATGAGGGACACTACTTAATGATAAAAGGTCTGATCCATCAAGAAGACATAACAATCATAAATATGTACGCACCCAATGTTGGAGCAGCCAGATTTATAAAACAAACTCTATTAGACCTAAAGAAGGAAATAGACACTAATACCATAATAGCAGGGGACCTGAACACTCCACTGTCAATATTAGACAGATCATCTAGGCAAAGAATCAGTAGAGAAACACAAGATCTAAACAAGACTCTAGACCAATTGGAATTGGCAGATATCTACAGAACATTCCACCCAACAACCTCAGAATATTCATTCTTCTCATCAGCACATGGGTCATTCTCCAGGATAGATCACATATTAGGTCACAAATCAAGTCTCAATAAATTCAAAAAAATTGGAATTATCCCATGTATCTTCTCAGACCACAATGGATTAAAACTAGAAATTAATAACAAACAAAACTCTGGAAACTATACAAACACATGGAAATTAAACAGCATTCTACTTAATGACATATGGGTCCAAGAAGAAATCAAGCAGGAAATCAAAAAGTTTATTGAAACTAATGAAAACAATGATACATCATACCAAAACCTGTGGGATACTGCAAAAGCAGTATTGAGGGGAAATTTTATTGCATTAAATGCTCACTTCAGAAGAATGGAAAGATGGCAAGTGAACAACCTAACACTTCACCTTAAAGAACTAGAAAAACAAGAACAATCCAATCCTAAAGTTAGCAGACGGAAAGAAATCATTAAGATCAGAGCAGAACTGAATGAAATTGAAAACCAAAAAACAATTCAAAAGATCAACGAATCAAACAGTTGGTTTTTTGAAAAGATAAATAAAATTGACAAACCATTAGCATGGCTAACAAAAAAAAGAAGAGAGAAGACTCAAATAACAAAAATTAGAAATGAAACAGGCGATATTATAACTGATTCATCTGAAATACAAGGAATCATTCGAGACTACTATAAACAACTATACGCCAACAAATTTGAAAATCTGGAGGAAATGGATAAATTTCTGGACACACACAAGCTCCCAAAACTGAACCGTGAAGACGTAGAAAATTTGAACAGACCAATAACAATAAAGGAGATTGAAGCTGTTATCAGAAGGCTCCCAACAAAGAAAAGCCCAGGACCAGATGGATTCACAGCAGAATTTTACCAAACATTCAAACAGGAATTGACACCGATTCTTGACAAACTATTCCAAAAGACTGAAACGGACGCAAATCTCCCAAACTCATTCTATGAAGCAAACATAATCCTGATACCAAAACCAGGTAAAGATATAACCCAAAAAGAAAACTACAGGCCGATATCCTTGATGAATATAGATGCAAAAATCCTCACTAAAATACTAGCAAACAGAATACAGCAACACATACGAAAAATTATTCATCATGGTCAAGTGGGATTCATCCCAGGGATGCAAGGTTGGTTCAACATACGCAAATCAATAAATGTGATATACCATATTAATAAACTCAAACACAAGGACCATATGATCATCTCCATAGATGCTGAAAAAGCATTTGATAAAGTTCAGCACTCGTTCATGACAAAGACCCTCTATAAGTTAGGTATAGAGGGAAAGTATCTCAACATAATTAAAGCCATATATGACAAACCCACTGCCAATATCATCCTGAATGGGGAAAAGCTGAAAGCTTTTCCTTTAAGAACAGGCACTAGACAAGGATGCCCACTCTCACCACTCCTATTCAACATAGTGTTGGAAGTACTAGCCAGAGCAATCAGAGAAGAGAAGGAAATAAAGGGCATCCAGATTGGAAAAGATGAAGTCAAACTGTCCCTGTTTGCAGATGACATGATCCTATATATCGAACAGCCTAAAACCTCTACAAAAAAACTGTTGGAATTGATAAATGATTTCAGCACAGTAGCAGGATACAAAATCAACACACAAAAATCAGTAGCATTTCTTTTCTCCAATAGTGAACATGCAGAACGAGAAATCAAGAAAGCCTGCCCATTTACAATAGCCACCAAAAAAATAAAATACTTAGGAATTGAGTTAACCAAGGATGTGAAAAATCTCTATAATGAGAACTACAAACCACTGCTGAGAGAAATTAGAGAGGATACAAGAAGATGGAAAGATATTCCATGCTCTTGGATTGGAAGAATCAACATAGTGAAAATGTCCATACTACCCAAAGTGATATACAAATTCAATGCAATCCCCATCAAAATTCCAAAGACATTTTTCTCAGAAATGGAAAAAACTATTCAGACATTTATATGGAACAATAAAAGACCACGAATAGCCAAAGCAATGCTGAGCCAAAAAAATAAAGCTGGAGGCATAACACTACCTGACTTTAAGCTATACTACAAAGCTATAATAACCAAAACAGTATGGTACTGGCATAAAAACAGACACACTGACTAATGGAATAGAATAGAGAATCCAGAAATCAACCCACACACTTACTGCCATCTGATCTTTGACAAAGGCACCAAGCCTATTCACTGGGGAAGGGACTGCCTCTTCAGCAAGTGGTGCTGGGATAACTGGATATCGATATGCAGGAGAATGAAACTAGATCCATACCTCTCACCATATACTAAAATCAACTCAAAATGGATTAAGGATTTAAATATACACCCTGAGACAATAAAACTTCTTAAAGAAAACATAGGGGAAACACTTCAGGAAATAGGACTGGGCACAGACTTCATGAATACGACCCCCAAAGCACGGGCAACCAAAGGAAAAATAAACAAATGGGATTATATCAAACTAAAAAGCTTCTGCACAGCAAAAGAAACAATTAAAAGAGTTAAAAGACAACCAACAGAGTGGGAGAAAATATTTGCAAAATATACATCTGACAAAGGATTAATATCCAGAATATATAAGGAACTCAAACAACTTTACAAGAAGAAAACAAGCAACCCAATTAAAAAATGGGCAAAAGAGCTAAGTAGGCATTTCTCTAAGGAAGATATCCAAATGGCCAACAGACATATGAAAAAATGCTCAACATCACTCAGCATCCGGGAAATGCAAATCAAAACCACATTGAGATACCATCTAACCCCAGTTAGGATGGCTAAAATCCAAAAGACTATGAACGATAAATGCTGGCGAGGCTGCGGAGAAAAAGGAACTCTCATACATTGTTGGTGGGACTGCAAAATGGTGCAGCCTCTATGGAAAATGGTATGGAGGTTCCTTAAACAATTGCAAATAGATCTACCATACGACCCAGCCATCCCACTGTTGGGAATATACCCAGAGGAATGGAAATCATCAAGTCGAAGGTATACCTGTTCCCCAATGTTCATCGCAGCACTCTTTACAATAGCCAAGAGTTGGAACCAGCCCAAATGCCCATCATCAGATGAGTGGATACGGAAAATGTGGTACATCTACACAATGGAATACTACTCAGCTATAAAAACGAATGAAATACTGCCATTTGCAACAACATGGATGGACCTCGAGAGAATTATATTAAGTGAAACAAGTCAGGCAGAGAAAGAGAAATACCACATGTTCTCACTTATTGGAGGGAGCTAAAAATTAATATATAAATTCACACACACACATACACACATACACACACAAACCGGGGGGGCGGGGGAGAAGATATAACAACCACAATTATTTGAAGTTGATACAACAAACAAACAGAAAGGACATTGTTGGGGGGGAGGGGGGGAGGGAGAAGGGAGGGAGGTTTTGGTGATGGGGAGCATTAATCAGCTACAATGTATATCGACAAAATAAAATTTAAAAAAAAAATAAAAATAAAAAATAAAAATAAAAAAAAAAAAAAAAAAAAATTAAACTGTGAAAATGTCTATACAAACCAAAGTGATCTAAAAATTCAATGCAATCCCGATCAAAATCCAAATAGTATTTTACACAGAAATAGAAAAAACAATCCTAAACTTGCAACCATGAATGACCCTAAAGAGCCAAAGTAATCTTGAGCAAAATGAACAAAGCTGGAGGCATCATAGCACCTGATTTCAAAATCCACCTTAAAGCTATCGTAATCGAAACAGCATTGTGCTAGCATAAAAACAGATACATAGACCAATGAATCAAAGCAGAGACCCAGAAATAAATCCATGAATTTACAGTCAATTGATTTTCAACAAAGGTGCCAAGAACACACAATGGAGAAAGAAAGATCTCTTCAATAAATGGTGTTGGGAAATCTGGATATCCACACGCATAATTAATTTGGGCCCTTATCTCATACACTATACTTGTACAAAAATCAACTCAAAATGGATTGAAGACTTAAACAATAAGACCTAAAACTATAAAACTACTAGAGAAAAACTAAAGAGGAAAAGCTCCATCACATTGGTCTGGGCAAAGATTTTGAAATCAGGTAGTGTGATACCTCCAGCTTTGTTCATTTTGTTCAAGATTGCTTTGGCTTTTCAGGGTCTTTTGTGGTTCCATACAAATTTTAGGATTGTCTTTTCTAATTCTGTGAAAAATGACTTTGGGATTTTGATAGGAATTACATTGAATTTGTCGATCACTTTGGCTATTATGTTTTTTAGCAATATTAATTATTTGGTCATGAGGTCTCTCTTTAGAGAGGGGCTACAAATTCTAGCCCTGCCCTGATGGAGCTTCAGGGGAGGTGCTCATGGATGTTTACTGTGTGCCTTTCATGGGATACTTCTTTCTCTTGGTTGACAGCCTAATGCCTAAGTGTCTGACCTGTGACCAGGTGTCTCTCTCCAACAGGAAACTTGTTTACACTAGCAGACAACCCTTGTGGCTCTTGTCTGACCTGGATCCAGTTTATTCCTACCAAGGTAGATGCTCCCTAGGACAGCTGTGACTAGGAGATTTAGGTTTGTGTGTTTCAACCAGGTGAGACACAGAGGAGGGGGCACAACAAAACACATGAAATAATAGAAGTATTATGTTACTCACAGAACCCAGAGAGAAAGAAGCACACCTTGCAAGTCCAACAGAAGAGTGGAGCTGTCCAGGACACACAACCTCAACCAGCAAGAAAAAGGAGCAAGGGACCTAAAGGCCAAAGCCTTTACTGGGGGTTCAGGGCATGACCCAAGCAGGTTTCCTTTGGATGGTTTTAATTAGTGGGTTTAAGGCAAACAGGTGTGAGCTCTGTGGAGATATGCTGTGACTGTGCAGTGATCACTGCAACATATTTACATAGTCCATGCAGGGTGTTGGCATCAGTAGAGTAAGTCAAGTAAGTTGTACCTAGCTGTGTCATAAGGAGATGGTCACTGGGAGGCAGTTGTTTAAAGCAGGTAATAGTGTTTAGATGTGTTGCCCCAGCCAAAACTTATGTGGCAATCTGATTCCCAATGTGGCAGTGCTAGAAGCTCTTTGAGTCATGGGGGCGGATTCCGCATGAATTAATTAATGCTGTCCCTAGGGGAGAGGGGATTAATGAGTCATTTCTTGCTCTATTAGTTCCCACAAGAGCTGGTTGTTTAAAAGACTCTGGCACCTCTCTCTCTTTCGTTTCCTCTTGGCATGTGATCTCCTTGTACCCCTGGCTGCCTGTTGCTTTCCACCATGAGCAGAAGCAGCCTGAGTCCCGTGCCAGATGCAGCTGTCCCAAAATCATAAGCCAAATAAACCTCTTTTCCTTATAAATTACCCCATCTCAGGTATTCTATTACAGCAACACAAAATGGAATGACAAAGCAGATATCTGGATTGACCACTTCAAGCAAGTGGGAGGAGGTAAAGAACTGGAAACCATGTCAAGGGTGACTAAGCCCTTCTTCTGATACAGGAAAGTCCACTTATCATTATCCATTCAAAATGGATGCTGAGGCAATATAAAATTAAAAGAATTCATTATAATCCATTTATTAATTCTAACAGTTTTTTTTATAGAGTCCTTGGGGTTCTCTGTGTATATATGATTAAGTCTTCTTCCTTTCCAATTTGGATGCCTTTTATTTCTTTCTGTTGCCTAATTGCTTGGCCACTACTGTGTTGAATAGATGTGGCTATATTGGGCATATTTGTCTTGTTCCTGATCTTAGAGGAAAAGCTTTCAACTTCTCACTGTTGAGTATGTTAACTGTGGGTTTATGCTGTGCTGTTTTTTCTTTACCTAATTTGTTCAGAATTTTTATAATGAAAGGATGTTAAATTTTATCAAATGCTTTCTCTACATCCATTGAGATGATGTTTTTTGTCTTTCATTCTGTTAATGTGGTGTATCACACTTATTGATTCACATATCTTGAACCATCCTTGCATCATAGGGATAAAACCTACTTTATCATGGTGAATTACCCTTTTAATGTGCTGTTGAATTTTAGTTTGCTAGCATTTTGTTGACGATTTTTGCGTCTATGTTCATCAACCCAATGCTATCTAATGGTCCTTTCCCTAGTTATGGTCAATTTCTTCTAATTTATATATACATAAATACTCAGCCAATAGATTTGAGGGGTCACTTCTGCAGATTTTCGAAGAACTGTCTCTGCTAAAGTTTCCTCCTTTCTAGTAATCTATACTACAAAGTATAGCCATCTGAACCTTCCTGAGTTCTGATCTCTTTTTCCTCCGTTTGAAGTAGGTTCTATTTTTGATCCTTTTTTTTTTAGTTGTGACCTGGTAACTACCTCTAGGCCACTTGCTGGGGCAATTGTAAAGCTGACCTCATTTGTTTCACTTATTTTAGGGATCACAGTCCTGTGTTGTCTATTTTCTGTGTTCCAAATTTCTAAGTTTCATATATTTTGTCCAGTTTTCTAGTTCTTTACAGAAGAAAGGCAATTTCTATAAGATGGAAGCAGAAGTCTTCCTCAGATTATTTTTCTTGTAATAAGTTTATTCTTTCTCTACCAATTTTGTAAACAATGTGACCATGGCTCTTTGAGGCGTACACACACATATGCACATATGTTTATTTAGAAATACTTATTTTCTTGTATGGAAATTTTAATTTCTAAGTCTATAAAACATTTTAATTTTATTCTTTTTTCTAGAACTTAGATTAACTAAAATTTAAATTTGTAGATTTAATTCTTAACTTATACAAGCCATTGTGCATGTTCTGGAGTAATTTATGCTTTAAAATTTGCATTTTGAGCCTAATTCCCATGGCATGAATATCCAATAATAGTTAGTAAGTAAAATAACACAAATTCAATTTCCAAGTGATGTTTGAATATAAATCCATTTGGATGATAAGAAATGTGGTAATGCATAGTTAAAACTTCTTAAAAGATTTTTGAGGAAGAAATTTCCATAATGCTTAAATCAAATGATGAAATAATCAAACTCCTTCAAATATTGGTCCTCAGAAGAAAATAGTATTACATCAAAAGGAAATATGACATAACAAAACAGCCATAATTTCTTTCTAAAGATGAAGAACAAAAGGGAACCACAAGATCACTGTGTTTTCTTAATAGCATTTTATCTCACATCACACAATATTAAAGTTTAATTAAGTTTTGTTCCTTAATAGGTAAATTTCTCATAAATAATGAAAAAAAATACTCTTCGGTTTTGTAAATTTTTCTGGGGCTTGCTTGCCACTTTTCAGATTTAATTTCTCTCGTATGTCTTCCAAATTAAACAAAAATAACTTCTAAATTACCTATCACTTGCTAAACTATTCTAGATATTGTGGGGTAAAAAGTAAAATGCATAATATATAAAAATGAAATATAAGATATAAGATATGTAAAATATACATGATCTCTCCCCTTAAATTTTACATATACACATTTATATGGAGAACTATTTAGTAGCATTTGGAGATTAAATAGTAACAATAAAAATAATATAAATGGAGAAAAGAAAGAGGGTCATTCAGCTGAGGGAAGCATATGGATAAAAAAGACATTGCACATTTAGCAGCACAGCATGAAATGGCACAAATAGACAGAAAAGTTTCATGTGGGGTGAGTTGGAAGAAAGAATTCAAAAAGTAATTTGAATTTATACACTAATATTCATGACAGTATTCTTCACAATTGCCAAAAGGTAGAAAGAATGCAAATGTCCATCTGACAAATGAATGAATCAAAAAATATGATATATACATGCAATGAAATATTAATCAACTTTAAAAAACAAATGAAATTCTGATAAATGCTACAACATGAGCAAACCTTGAAAACATTATGCTGAGTGAAATAAACTGGACAAAAAGGACAAATATAGTATAATTTTACATATGTGAAGTACCTAGAGTAGTCAACTTCAGAGACAGAAATTGTAATAGTGGTTACTAGGGGCTGTGAGAAGGGAGTAGTGGGGAGTTAGGAGAGCTACTGTTTAATAGGTACAGAGGTTCAGTTTGGGATGATGAAAATGTTCTGAAGATAGACAGTGGGATGGTGCTTAATGTACTTAATGCCAGTTAATTCTACACTTAAAAATGGTTAAAATGGCAAATTCTAAGTTATGTGTATTTTACCACAATAAGAAAAACATTTTCTAAGTTATTTGGGGACTAGATTACAGAGTTTATTAAATATATTTGTTAAGGAGCTTAAGTTTTTCTTGTGTATCAATACTCTCCAAGATGAGATACTGTACCACTAAGGTACATGAAAATTTTACCAAAAATATGCAGAGAACTAATTTTCATAATCTTAGCATCTCCATTTTCACCTGGCTTCACAATTGGTTTTCTCTCACTTTGCAAAAGAAAAGCATACCTGTCAGCAAAACCAAACTTTACTCTGATGTATTGCTTTTGAGTATAAAAATCTTTCAGGAATCAAGCAAAAAGATAATTCTGGAAATTTTTCCTTTAAATTCTTTTCTTCTCCTATCACAAGTCAAGGAATACAGCACTTCAAAGGAGAGTAGAAGGAAAGCAAATCAAAAAGATTCTTAAGAAGAAATACTCATAGCGTGTCTATCTAGCCTTATTGCACACAGACAACAAAGCAGCAGCAAGATTACATATTTTATTGATCTATCTTTCTTAGAATTAAATTTCAAATATTTTATATTTCTTATGGAGTACGTAATATTGTACAGTTTTGAACTGAAAAGTAAGATCAGATATTGTCTAAGTTTGTTTTTACTAATTGATATGAAACTATACACTATCTTTACCAAATAGGTCATGTGCTGGATATTTTTTATAAATTTGATGAGATAAATGAGAGTGCCAAGTTCTGAACAAAAATATTTGAAGCAACACATAATTAGAAGTATTATATGAAAATTCTATATTGAAAGAGGCATCATGTAAATAAAATTTATATGATTTCCATTTTTTAAACTCTTATTCTATCAAATATAAAAGGTGACTCTAAGTGAAAAATATTGGGAATATAATTAGTAATAATTTGATTATACTGGTGAAATTTTGGAACATTTTCCTTCCTAAGAATTTGTTAAAGTCAATGAATCTAATGAGAGGGTTACATACTTTTCTAGAGCAGATAGTCTCAAACTACCTTCTTTCTACTGAATGCAAGTAGAAATTAAAACTGGTTTTATATTTAGTATATAACATAGAATGAGTTTTTAAAATTGATAAATTGCTATAAAAATTTCCTACAATTCCCATTTACTTATTTTTGTGAACAATATTTTCTCAGGGTTAACATCTCCAATTGTTAAAAACATTAGTAATTGCAGTGTGTACATATACCACAGTTTCCTTATCTACTCATCTTGTGATGGACATTTGGGCTGGTTCCAACTCTTGGCCATTGTAAACAGTGCTGCAATAAACACTGGCATACAGGTATGCCTTCAACATGATTTCCATTCCTCTGGGTATATTCCCAGCAGTGGAATAGCTGGTTCACATGGTAGATCTATCTGTAATCGTTTGAGGAACCTCCAAACCATTTACCATAAAGGCTGCACCATTTTGCATTTCCACCAACAGTGGAAGAAGGTTCCTTTTTCTCCACAATCTCACCAGCATTTATCATTCTCAGTCTTTTGGATATTAGTCATCCTAACTGGAGAGAAATGGTATCTCAGTGTAGTTTTGATTTTCATTTCCCAAATGCTGAATGATGCTGAGCAGTTTTTCATGTGTCTGTTGGCCATTCGTATATCTTCCTTTGAGAAATGCCTATTCTGTAAAAAAGAATGAAATACTACCATTTGCGACATGGATGGACTTAGAAAAAATTATATTAAATGAAATAAGTCAGAGACACAGAAAGAGAAATACCACATGTTCTCACTTATTTGTGGGAGCTATAAATAAATAAATAAATAAATTCCCAAGCAAATTGGGGGGGGGGGGGAGATATAACAATCACAATTCCTTGAACTTGTTAAGACAAGTGAACAGATACGATGTTGATGGAAGGGGATGGGTAGGGAGGATTCAGTAAAGGGACACTGAAATCAACCACATTGTATACTGATAAAATAAAATTAAATTAAAAAACAAAATAAAACAAAACAACAAAAAAGTGAGTAACTGAATTGATATCAAAACATTGTCTTATTCTAACTTTAATTTATTCCACAAAGTCATGCAGTGATTAAAACAAGAAAACAAGCCTAGTCAGCTCATTAAGAGAAGCACGTCAGTTACTACTTTGCTTTTGATGTTTAGTGATTACCAAATTATTTAATTTGTATAATGATTTACTGGAATTATGCACTAATACTTGTAGTAACACCTCAATAAAAAACATAATAAATCTGTTAACACTGAGGCTTGTGGCAACAACAAATAATCTGTGAAAATTGAATACATTTTCACATATCAGTAAACACATTTCTAGAATAAAACATGGAATAATAAAATTTTGTGGGGCAAATAAAAGGTGAATATGAGTTCAAGACATAAGAGGGACAATATAAAATTTCTTTCAGTTAGTTCATGTATTTTTCAAATAGGTGATAAGAGGAATCAATTTACTATGGCATTTATATTCTATTAGACATATTTAAAAGTTAATATAACTGTTTTAATTGCTTATAACACACAAAATGTGTTTTTGTGTTATTTTTTAAATGTAAGTATCATAAAAATAGTTGGTGTCATTTAAAATGTGCAAAAAGTTATGTAGATTCCATGAGGTCAGCATCACCATGATACCAAAACCAGACAAGGACACAGCAAAAAAAGAAAACTACAGGCCAATATGCCTGATGAGCATAGATGCAAAAATTCCCAACAAAATTCTATCAAACAAAATTCAACAGCACATCAAAAAGATTATCCACCATGATCAAGCAAGATTTAGCCCAAAGATTCAAGGATGGTTCAACATGTGCAAATCATAAATGTATATACCATGTCAACAAAATGAAAGGCAAATTTATATGATTATCTCAACAGATGCAGAAAAAGCATTTGATAAAACTCAGCATCTTGTCATGATAAAAACTCTCAGCAAATTAGGTATATAAAGAAAGTATCTCAATACAATACAGGTCACATATGATGAACCCACAACTAATATACTGAATGGGGAAAAGTTGAAAGTTTTTTCTCTAAGAACAGGAACAGTGCAAGGATGGCCACTCTCGCCACTGTTATTCAATGTAATACTGAAAGTCCTAGCCAGACCAATTAAGCAAGAGGAAGAAATAAAGGGCATCCAAATTGGAACAGAGAAAGTCAAAATGTCTCTGTTTGCAGACAACACTATCTTATATATAGAAAAGCCTAAAGACTCGACCAAAAATCTCTTAGAAATTAGTAAGCAAATATAGTAAATTTGCAAGATACAAAACAACATATAAAAATCAGTAGCATTTCTATACACCAACAATGAACTAGTTGAAAAAGAAATAAAAGTGATCCCATTTACAATAGCTGCCCAAAGAACAAAATACCTAGGAATAAATTTAAACAAGGAAGTGAAAGATCTCTACAATGAAAACTACAAAATACTGATGAAAGAAATTAAACACAAAAAATGAAAAATCATTTGTGTTCATGGGTTGGAAGAATTAATATTTTCAAAATGACCATAACAAGTAAAATGATCTACAGATTCAACGCAATCCCTACCAAAATACCAATGACATACTTCACAGAAATAGGAAAAAAAAAATCCTAAAATTCATGTACAATCACAGAAGAACCCCAAAAGCCAAAGCAATCCTGATTAAAAACCACAAAGCTAGAGGCATTACATTACCTGACTTCAAAATATACTACAAAGCTAATCATGTAATCAAAACAGCGTGATGTTTTCATTAAAACAGACACATGGACCAATGGAACAGAATAGAGAACCCAGAAATAAATCCAAATGTCTACAATAAATGGTCTTTGACAAAGGCACAAGAACGTACAGGGGGAAAAAGACAGTCTCTTTAGTAAATTGTGCTGGGAAAACTGGATATCCATATGCAGAGGAAAGAAACTAAACCCCTTTCTCTCACCACATGTCAATATCAACTCAAAATGAATTAAAGATTTAAATGTAAGGCATGAAGCTATCAAACTACTAGAAGAATACATAGGGGAATCACTTCACGACGTTGGTCTCAGCAAATGGAAAAGTCTTCTAAAGCACAGGGAACAAAATAAAAAATAGACAAATGGGTTTACATCAAACTAAAAACTTATGAACAGCCAAGGATACAATTTACAGAGCAAAGAGTCAACCTGCAGAATGGAAAAAAAAACTGGCAAACTATTCATTTGACAAGGAGTTAAAACCCAGAGTATACAAAAAACTTAAACAACTCAACAGAGAAAAAAACCAAATAATTTTATTAAGAAATGGGCTACGGGTGTGAATAGACATTTCTCAAAAAAAGACGTACAAATGGCCAACAGGTACATGAAAAAATGTTCAACATCACTAATCACAGGGAAATGCAAATCAAAACTTAAATAAGATCGTCTCACTCCAGTCAGAATGGCTATTATCAAAAAGACCAAAAACAACACATGCAGACAAAAAGGAAATCTTATATACTGTTAGTGGAAGCATAAGTTAGTACAGCCATTATGGAAAACAGTACAGAGATTCCTCAGAAAAACTAAAACTAGAACTACCATATGATCTCGCAATCCCACTGCTGGGTATTTATCCAAGGAAAAGAAAATTAGCATACTGAAGAGATATGTACACCGCCATGTTTATTGCAGCACTTTTCACAGTAGCTAGGATATGAAGTCAACCTAGGTGTCTACAGAAAGATGAATAGATAAAGAAAATGTGGTATATACACATAATGGAATACTACTCAGATATAAAAATAAATAAATAAAATCCTGTCATTCATGGCAATATGTATGAGCCTGGAAATCATTATGTTAAGTGAAATAAGTCAGGCAGAAAGATAAATACCACAAGTTCCCACTCATATGTGGCAGCTAAAGAAAAAGAAAAGAAAGAAAAAAAAAAACTCGTTTATCTTATGTAAGTAGAGAGTAAAATGTGGTTACTAGAGACCGAGAAGAGGAAGGTGAAGGGTATTAGAGAGAAGTTATTTAACAGACACAAAATCACAACTAATACAAGTATGTTCTAGTGGTCTACAGTAGTGTTAGGCATCTCTAATTAACAATAATTTATTGTATGTTCTCAACTGGCTAGAAGCAAGGAGGTCAAATGCTCCTATAACAAAGAAATGATACACATTTGTGATGATTAATATGCTCATTACCCTGATTTGATCATCACATATTGCAAACATGTGTTGAAATATAACTCTGTACCCCATAAATATATACAATCAATATGTGTTAATTAGAAAGGAATGAATGAAAAAAAAAGAAAGAAAGAAAGGAAGGAAGAAAAAAAGATATGTAGATTTGAAAATTATTTTAAAGGGCATGAGCAAAATTGAAGAGACTCGTGTCATAGACCATATAAACTAATGAAGATCTTTGAACAGATGTTCAGGCAAAGGACTGACTGATTAATGATACTGAATTGAATGTTCAAAATGTAAAATTAAACTTTAAAACTTGAAATTTATATTAGTTTATTAATTATGAGCAAAAATCTTTATGTTAATTTAAACATCAGTTTGCATTTATTATATTGGTCTAAGGAAAAGCATACAGATAGTTTTGTATTAATGCCTGTGTAATATTTCTGCCATTTATATACACTTGAGCATAAAATGTGTCTTTATTAGAATTAAATTATTAGTAAGATGATTAGAGAAAATATAAGTTAAGCATCTTAGAGTGCATTTGATAAATGGTGCATATTGTTTTATCATCAATTTATAATCACTCACTCAAAACAATGCTACCTGAAAATTATAATTATGTTAGGCAAGTTCAGTTACAAAATATTTCTCTTATAATTTTTAAATTTGACTATATAATAATTTATCCTTTTTAACAAATCTTGACAATTTAAATAATTGTATTCACAATATTTGAGGTTTGGGCTTGTCTAGTATTTGGGCTTGCTTGACGCTTTCATAAGAGAATTTCAAGATGCTTTGAATTATATTAAACTGCGTCTATCTTCATAACGAGCTCTCAGAATGGGAAAGTACCTCAATTCTTACCTGAAGATTCACTGAGTAATCACATTAAAAAAATGAGAAGCATATTTCACATTTGCCTGATGCTTAGGCAAGACTTATAAAAAAAAAAAAAAACTTTTCCCGGGCCAACCCCGTGGCGCACTCAGGAGAGTGCAGTGCTGGGAGCGCAGCGATGCTCCCAAGCCAAGGGTTGTGATCCCCTTACCGGTCACGAAAAAGACAAAAAAAAAAAAAAAAAAAAACCTTTTCCCTCCTGAATTTTACTATTAAAATTGATTAAAAAAAAAAACACATGCAATCTGAATTATACTCCAATTTCCAGAGCAATTTCCTTACCACTGGGAAATTATTGGGCAGCAAAATTACATGAAATATCATGCCCAGTAGGAATTCCTTTAGGATGAGAGAATGGAGCATAAATGGGGTTCAAATGCTTCCTGTTCCTAAACTATTCCTTATCTATAAATTGGACCTCTCTGAAACTCTATGAACTATTTCAGTATGTTTCTAAATGGCACCCTGGAGTCCTGAAAAAAACTAATCTTACTATCAGAGACATTCTAGTTTAAGCAAAATTAGAAACACTAAATACTCTTCTTGAGTTTTCTCCTATCCACACTGGTTCTTCTGAGTTAGTGAAAAAATAAACTGTGTTGACCAACACAAAACAAATCAAAATTATTAAGATAACAATAACAAAATCTCAAAATTAAATCAAACAAAACAAAAAATATCTCTATAAAAAGAGAAACTGTGAAATGAGTTTTGCTTTGTATATTACAAGTATGCATTTTCTATTAAAGCACTTGTTAGAAACTATTTTCAATGCTTAAACAGTCCTGGATAAGAAAATAAACTATACTTTCACAATGCAAACATGTGAAGCAACTAAAAAAAGTAAACTTGAATGTGTGGCATTAAAAAATAGCTAAATGAAAGACTTTACCAGTTTCCTGAACATTTTTGCCATCCTATACAAACCTGAATTTCAAATGTGCTAAATCTGGCCATTAATCAGTCATTAGAAAAGAAAGAAAAATTTGAAAGTACGGTTAAAATAAAATATCTACATTAAGAACAAAGTAATTTAGCATTTTTTCAGTCATGAAATAAAACTAACTCTGAGAATATTATAAAATCTGTAATGTTAAACCTCTATAAGTGGCAGGCATTTCTCATCAGGATTGCAAATAATGTATTTCATATAAAAGCCATCTAGATTAATAGTCCAAAATATTACAAACTAACTTTAGAAGACATTTTTCTAACAACATAATTAGATCTAATAAGAGATTAATTTTATTCTAACCAAGCTAAGGGTTTATTTAAGACATTAAAAAAAATATGCACACAAAATAAAACAATACTCTGTTCAGAGTAACATTTATAAAACACCATATATTAGAATATATTTAAATAGGACCTTAGGAAATTCACTACTACTCACTGCCTAAATATTTGGATTTCTAATCTCTGACCCCAATTAAGAAAAATCTCCACAGACTACCTTTAAAACAAACACAGACTTTTTTGAAGGGTCCTGGGGCTAATATTCTTCATTCCACAGGTTGATATGCATTGAGTTTGTTTTGTTTTTCTGTAAGAGACAAAAATAATTTTTAAAATAAAATATTATTAGATTTCCGAAATCTCTATACAATTTTGAAATGCCAACTGATGTTAAAAAGAAGAAAGAAAGAAAGAAAGAAAGAAAGAAAGAAAGAAAGAAAGAAAGAAAGAAAGAAAGAAAGAAAGAAAGAAAGAAAGAAAGAAAGAAAGAAAGAAAGAAAGAAAGAAAGAAAGAATCCAGCATGAGTGTTTGAAACCCTATTTGCTTCAAATAGAATGGTCTATTTTAAACTAGAAGCTCATTGCACCCTTCACTGCAGACATGTCTGTGACTAACAGAGTTGCCAGGCTTATTATCTTCACCAGACACAGACAATCAAAATGAACCATTGGGCTCATTAAAACACACAAAGCAGGGAATATCTTTCAACAACTCATACCAACAAATTACCAAGACTGCAGAAAACTTGCTGTCTACCAATTTAAGTAGAATAAAGAGTGATCACAATGAATGAAATAATCAGACCAAAGCCGTGGTCTAGCAGATGCTGGACTTCTAGAAATCAGGTAACTGTCAGGAAGAAAGATGGTAAACTAATAATTTTTCTCCCTGTCAAAATGAAAATGAAAAGAATTGTGAGAGTGACATAAAGGAAAAAAGTGTGAACAGAAGGGAATCAGAACACATCTTCGGTGATGTGTGTGTTTGTCCGTGTTTCTCTAAAAAAGAAAACCTAGGGTTTTTTCAGAAGTCATCCTGTCTTTAAGTACATTGTCTTACATCACTCAGAAGAACAGAATACTTTGCCTACTGCCAAGCCACTTTAGAGAATATTAGGAGGTTGAACTGTGAACTATCTCTAGGAGTTCCCTGAGGTCGCTCAACAAAATGATATAAACATAGTCATGACGAAGAATCAGATGTGTCAGCCAAAGAAGCGAAAAACATGCTACTGAGTAGCTTTTAAAAATTGTTTAAAATAAAAATATAACAATAACTAATTTAATTAAACTTGACCTAAACCCAAATGAGATCATTTTGCCAAAAACGTAGAACTTAGGTGGCATTTTGGTCTCTTTTGTCAATCTTTTTGAGAAGTGTTCAGGATAGGATAATTGGCTGTGATTAGTAGATGAGGGTTCCAGTCATGGTTCTGCCACTGATCATTTATGTACATTTTCAGAATAATCTTTACTCTAGGGTGTAAGCCATATTCTCACAATATAATATTTGCAAATATTGCTTTTAGTTCATTTTTTATTTTAAAAGAATATTATTATTTAAAAAATCACTAGTTAAAATATATTTTTAAAAAATAGGCTAAAATAACCAAATGTGCAGCTATGCAGTCGTGTTAGGCAAATCACTGAACTCTTGGATCCTTAATTTCTTCCTCCAAAATATCATTCTATGACAGTGACTACCAAGATTTCAGCCCACTGCAACACACTTGATAAATCTTGAACAATTCTGTTTTTAACAGTGTTCGCTGAGACGAATATTTTCACCCATTCTTTGTAGGAAAGAAATGTTAGTCAAAATGGGGAGATGGACGGTGGTCATTTGTGATTTATGTATTCATTCATATTTATTCATCCGTTCATTGAGGTATAAATTACAAGAAATAAACTGTACCATTTTTGGTGTTCCATTACATGACTTTTGACAATTGCATATATCTATGTAAGAACAACACAAGTTAAGATAGAGAACATCTCAATCATCACAGAAAGTTGCTTGTGTCCCTTTCCATCACTTCCCTTACCACATAGGCATCCATTTTCTGACATCTTTGACCATGAACTAGACTTTCTATTCACAAACTTAATATTAATGGCATTGTGCCTTATATTCTACTTCATGTCCTGCTTCTTTCTCTCAGAATAGCGTGTATATGATCATCCACGTTGTTCATATTAGTAGTTTCATTGTTTTTATTGTGATAATATTTTATTATATGAATATGCTACAATTTGTCTAATATTATCCTTTTAATGAGTATGTAAATAATTTCCAGGTTGAGATTATGGATAAAATTTCTCTGAACTATCATATTTAAATCTGTGTGTTTGTTAAGCTTTGCTTTTTTCTTTAAAATCCTTATACATTTTATTCATTTTTCTTGCCTTACTTCATTGGCCTAAGCTTCCAATAAACTGGTGAATAGAAATGTAAGAACACACATCATTGCTTTATTTTTGATCCCCTTGATAGAATGTGTAATGTCTAACTACTAAGGATGATAGTTTTAGCTTTTTATTAGTGCCCTTTAGCAGAACAAAGAAATTTCAGTCAATCTTTACTGTGATGATAATTTTTTATGAAACCTTGCTGATTTTATCAAAGTTTGAGATGTTCATATTTTCCCCTTTTTTCTACTAATTTGATTGATTAATATGATTTATTTCAAGTGGAGCTTGCTTTTTTTGAACAAGAACTTGTTCATAATATATTACCCTTTCTATATATTGTCAAATTTTATTTGATAAGATTTAACTAAATATTTTTCTGTCTGTGTTCATGGGAGATATTGGTCTATAATTTTCTTTCCTAGTAATGTCTTTGATTTTTGTATTTGGCTAATGATGCTCTCATAAAATGAATAGAAGATTGTTGCTTTCTCTCTTTTCTGAGATAATGTGTTTAGTATTGATATTATTTCATCTCTTAGTGTTTGATGGTTTGTATAATTTTATGGGTTGAACTGTGTTTCCCTCAAATTCACATATTCAAGTCCTAACCTACCATACTTCAGAATGTGACCTTATTTGGAAACAGGGTTGTTGAAGATGTGATATCACATTAGAATAAATTCATAGTGGAGTAGGGTGGGCCCCTATTCCAATATGACTAGCATCCTTATAAAAGAGGACACTTGGACACAGATACATAGGGAGAATGTCATTTGAAAATGAAGGCAAGAGATTGTAGTGATGCCTCTACAAGGCAAGAAACACCAAAGATTGCCAGCACATGACCAGAAGTTTGGTGAGGGGCATGGAGAAGATTCACCCTCTGCACCACTCAGAAGGAACCCTGCTTTGTGGATTTCTTCTCTCCAGAACTAAATGACAATAAATTTCTGCTGTTTAAGCCAACCAGTTTGTGGTACTTTATTTATTATGGCAACACTAGGAAACTAAGACACCACAGATACCATATTATATTTCTGACTTTATTTCACACTATCTTCCACAACATTCACTTTGTTACTACACTGGCCTCCTTGCTGCTCCAAGAACACATAAAGCATTATACTGTGTCAGTATTTGCATATTCTATGGCTCTGCCCACACCATTCTTTCCACAGACTTCACCATTCTAGGTCTTTATTCAAATATCCAATTCCCATGAAGGTCTCACCTGACCACCCAAATAAAAACCTCCATCTCTAATATCTTTATCACTAATTCATACTGGTTTAACAATCTTGGGCTAAAATAGCACTTTATGTATAATTCCATTTATAGAAAATTCTAGGAAATGCAAACTGATATACAGAAGCAGAAAGCAGGTCAGTGGTTACCTGGAGAGGAAGAAAGCATGGGAAGTTGGGGTTACAGAGGGCCATAAGGAGGGTGATGGATATGTTCACTAACTTGATTATGGTGATGATTTCACCAGTGTACGTATATGTGACCATTTATAAAATTTTATTGTTTAACCACGTGCAATTTATTGTACATCAATTATATTTCAAAAATACATTTTAAAATGTAGCAAGAAGGTCAAGAATAGAGAAAGAAATATTGGGCTCAGTTAATCACTAATATTTGATTAGTTTGCAAGATACCACGGTTTCTGAAAAATATTTAGATGTAAATCACAGGACAAATATCAAAGAGAAGCTGAGAGATAAGTCCCATATTTTAAAATATTTTTAAAAATAACTAATATCTTCCTTCCCAATTCTAACCACCATCTCATTTTATACTCAATACTCAAAATATGTTTATACCTGTGAATGTTTTAATCCATTTAGTAATAAAGAAAATAAATGTTTTCACTTAAGGTTATCTTCCTTTTTAAAATACACCACTTTTAAAAACTAAAGAAAAAAGAGAAGCTGGATAAATTTAGAGGGCTTTTATTATATTTTTTAATAGAAATGTTCTGTGGTTAAAAAAAAAAAAAAAGGTTTCTGTGCAAGCATCAAGGACTCAAACATGATGTTCTTTATGACTCATTGCCCTTCTAAAATGAATTGACAAGGACTGGCCTGCAAATTGCTGAGAGAAATGTTACACAAAAGGAAAAAGTACTGTATAGGACAGTAATAACTATCAACTCTGAAAACCTAATATTTCTAACTTATTAAGTACTGTGAGTTCTACACTTATTAAGAATTTTAGGACAAATAGATTGTTAAAATATACTAAGCAGCATGATCTTACTTGTTCATTATTGCTTTAAGATTGAAGTATTTTTTGAGGAGAACTGGAAATTAAAATATAGACTTGTACTCATTTTTTTATCATTTATATTTAAGTTATATTCCATTTCAAGTTGACATGAGCACCTTCCCTATGCATTTTAACTCAAGAACAGTTACATCCCTTTGGAATTATTAGGATTTGACAGCTGTACATAAAGTTGAAATAATGGGATTTGACATCTGAAAGTTCCTTAATCTTCTCTCATCAAGATAGCTATAATAATTGAAAATGTCAAGCTAAAATGATTGCAAGCCACACATATCTGTCACTTATAATCCTAAACATTTAGCTATGATGACTAAACGTATGCATCATTTTGAAGCTTATTATAGAAAGCATAATTATTTGCAAAACTTAGAAAAGTGTACATTATTTTACAGTAATTATATATAAATAATAAAAGAAAATTTAAGAATCTCTTTAATATCAATGAAAATACGTGGTACTCATTGTTGGTCAAAAAATATGTTGTGGTGCTTGAATAATTTGGGGAGTTGGATAAAAAAATAAGTCACATTTCTATGGGCCGTGGAAGTGGGAAGATACTCTTTGTTTCTAGTCTGCAGACATGTAAATAACAGAACAAAACTTTTGGCTTATAAAAGTTCATCAGTCCAAGTAGGAGGCCTTCTAAGAATGCATAAACATGATTTAATATTTTTTTCTATTACTGTGTTTTTCTGGTGTATAATAACTTTTTGAAATTATATACTGTAATTTTGTATTGCTAGTGTATAAAAGTGTGATTTATTGTTATATATTGGAGTTTTTATATCCAGAAAATTTGTAGAGTATGGGGGTAATTCTAACAGTCTATACATAGTTTTTTCGGTTCCTATGTAGGCAGTCATAGTAAATGAAATAATGGCATAGTATATTGAAATAATGGCAATATTTCATAACTTCTGATTTTAAAGCTTGTACTGTTTGTCTCTTCACATTGTGCCAATTTAGGCATTCATCACTAGTTTGATTATAAAAGTGTTACTGGTTATTTTTGCTTTTATTTACTTATTTTCTAAATTTAAAGAAAATGCTTTTAATAATTACCAAGTTAAGTGGCATATGTTTAATAAAATTTTTGTAACCTCAGATTAAACCATAGCCCTGACTGAAATTTTGATTTTGCCTTTACGAAACTCTAAGCAGAGGCCCAACTAACCTGTACTTGGACTCCAGACCCACAAGAACTGAGAAAATAAATTTGTGTTGTTTAAGCTGCTTACTAAGTTTGTGATGTTGGTAAGTGGAAAAAATAACTAATCTTGAGCTCTGGCAGTTTGTGACTTTGAACCAATTTTTTTGTTCCATATAAGTTGTCATATTCCACCAGCTTATCCATATGCCAACTTTTATCCATGATATTTGTAATTTGTTTATTCTCTTTTTATTCTTGGTCATTCTGGCTAGAGTTTTATTAATTTTATCAATTTATTTTTCAAAGAAATACAGCTTTTGGCTTAATTTTCTCTATTTTTTTTTTCTAAATTTTATTGATTTCTACTATTGTCATTATTATGCCCTTGCCACTGTAGGATTTCCATTTAATTTGCTCTTCTTTTTCTAATTTCTGTAAGGTAAAATCTTCCATCAATGAATTAAGACCATTCTTCTCTTGTAACATAATCATTCCATGCAATAAATATCCCTCTAAACACTGTTTTAGCTCCATCCCAACATAACATTCTGATATGTTGTTTTCATTTGCTTTGAATTAAACATTTTTCTAAATTCCTCTGTGACCAATGTACTATCATAAGTGTATTTCATACAAAAATTTTTAAGAATTTTACAGACATCCTTCGGTAATTGATTTCAAGCTTAATTTTTTTATGGCCCAAAAATATATGTAGCATAACTTAAATTCTTTAACATTTATTAAAGCTTATTTTATGGCACAAACTACTGTATATCTTGGGGATTTTATCATGTATGCAGACGGAAAAAATTATATATTCTTATATTCTTATATTGTGGATCAGTATATTCTAAAACATGTCAAGTTGGTTGATAGTGTTGTACAGGTATTCTGTAACCTTACTGGTTATATTTGCTCTATCATCCGTGTATATTCATTGTTTGTGTATATGTTTCTATCAACTACTGAGAAAGGAATGTTGAAGTATCAACCATAATTGTGGACTTTTCAATTTTTATTTTCAATTCTATGAGGTTCAATTCTATGAGGTTTTTATTTATTTATTTTTCCTTCATTTATTTTGAAGTTGTTTTGTTAGGTGCACAAAAATTTAGAATAGTTAGTTCTTCTTGTATAATTGATGAATTTGTCATTACACAATGGCCTTTCCATCACTGGTAACATTTCCTTGTTCTAAAGTCTAATTTGACTGATATTACTATAGCAATTCCAGCTTTGTTTTGATTAGTGTGGGCCTGGTATATATTTTTCCAAAATATTACTTTTAAATTTACTTTACCTTTATATTTGCAACCGGTTTTTAAAATATAGCATAGAGTTGGCTCTCAGTTTATTTATCTAAAATAATAATTTCTCTTTTATCAAGTCTTTAGAAATTTGCATTTAGGGTTGCATTTTTATGTGGTCAGATTAAAATCTGCCATCTTCATAGTTATATTCTATTTGGCCAATTTTTCTTGTGTTTTTTTCCCTCTTTTTCTGTCATCGTTTGGGTTGAATAGTCAGTGTGTGTGTGTGTGTGTGTGTGTGTGTGTGTGTGTGTGTGTGTGTGTGTGTGTGTGTAAACGTGCTTGTGTTGTTCTTTTTTTCAATTGTGGGAAGATCACTTAATATGAGATCTATGCTCAACCAATTTTTAAGGGACAATACATTATTGTTGAATATAGGTACAGTGTTGTACAGCAGATTTCTAGAGATCATTCATCTTCCTTAGCTGAAACTGTACACCCACTGATTAGTAATTCCTCATTTCCCCTTCCCCCAAGTCCCTGGCAACCACCATTTCACTCTCTGATGATATGAATTGTACTATTTTAGATACCTCATGAGAGTGAAATCATGCAGTATTTGTCTTTCTATTGCTGTCTGTTTCCCCAGGTGCTATTCTATACAATTTCAATAGCCTACATTCAGCCTTTAGACATTTGTTAAAAATTTAGCTGAAATTTTTGCTGTGTCCAGTGGTGTCTGCCCCAGATAAGAAAGTACTGGCATCCTGTCTCTTTTGGAATGATATATCTTTCCTCAGATTTTGTATTAGGTAGTCATCCTGTGACATAAATTTTCTGAGAGTTCCAAGAAAAGTTTTGGGTTTGCAGATTCTTGGGTGTTTGTCTCATTTTGTTTTGTTTTAAGTAAGGATGAAAACAATGCTACCTTGAGCTCTCCACATCCTGAACAGAAGGTGAAAGTGACCATCTATTTTTTTTCAAATTTATGTATTTATTAATTTTAAATCATTTTTCAGAAACAATATTAAAAATTTAAGTTGTCAATAGAATAAAACAAAATAATATTTCTATCATCTCTATCCATCTTATATATCATAATTTAGTCATGTAAAAATGAGATTATTTTATTTCTAAATTCACCAGGTTTAGAAAGTAAAAGGGCATATAAGTGTGATACTATACTCAGTAGAAAACAAAAATAAAATATAGTATTCTAACCATTATAATTAGCATTTCCTTATGTTAAAATAATTCTGCTAGGTTATACTATTTCTTTTTTTAGTTTAACATAATGCTTCATTTGAATTGAAATGCCATTTTAATTATTGAAGTGGTTTTGAGATAGTTAAATCTTTCATAGGGTCTTTCCTAAAATAAAATAGCTATCTCTGTATCTACACCTTCATCCTAAATTTGTGCTTTAAGTAACTATACCCCAAGCAAAAAGATATGGCAAAGTAGAGCTCCTGCTGCCAAGTACCTGTCTTTGAAACAATGGGTGGCCTCAGGAAAAAATGAAACTGGCTGGCAGCAAAGCAAGTTCCTGAGGCCATTTCAAAGACTGGTATTTAAGAAGCAATGCAAGGTGTGGGGGTGTTGCTGGAGGTTGGAAGACCCTAATGCGGGTTCTTGTAATAGGCACTTTTGAGGTGGCAATGAAGGGATGGGAGGACATTTTCCCCCTCATCAGAGAAACTTCTAGCTGGTCAAGGGAAGAAGGCATCCACTGGAGAAGTAGTTCCAGCTCGGGGAGCCCTCCGACCCTGGGGAGAGATAGGGAACCTGCCAGACCCAGTTACTATGCAGTGACTTTGGGAAGCCCATCTGGGCTCTGTCTTCGGGAGTTCTCCACATGGGTAGCTGCTTTCAGCTGACAGGGAAATCATACTGAACAGTTAGCTTCTTGACGGGTAGCAACTCAGCCTGCATCTCCACATGGAGGGTGTTTAGTGAATGCTGTCAAGTGACAAGATTAATGTACACTGAGCAGAGCTAATTCCATCCATCTTCTCCTCAGTCCATTCTAAGCAATGTAAGAAAAGGACTGGGTTTTATTTATCTCTTTATCCCACTTCAGGATGTGGCACACAGAAGGTGCTCAGTAAAATGTGTTGAATTAAAAAATAATAAATAAATAAATAAATAAATAAATAAATAAATAAATAAATAAATAATATACTGTAATTTTTTTGCAGCTAATTTTTTATTTAATGAACCAAACATAAAATTTCAGAACTTGCTGTCATCTACCTGAAATGAAAATAGGAATTTGAAAGTAGCAATCTTATTTAAATATATATAAACTATACATGCATATTATTTATAAATCACATAGTGTATGTATAATCAATATATGCTAAATATACATATATGTATGTATAGTATATTTACCTAGACATGTATTTATTTATTTGTGTGTATTTACGTGTATGTAAATTAAAACACTTGTTTAGGAAATTTGAGAGAATTTATTTGTCAAAAAGTATACTTTTATATTATGAGTCATGAATACACTCCAAATATCTTTGTCAAACTATTTTATCTCATATATACTTTACCTGTTATTAATTTACCCACTTTAGCTTTCTTTTCATTAGTGATTGCAAGGTATATTTTTTTGTATTCTTTCATGTCTCCTTTTTGTCTTTATATTTAAGATGAGATTCTCATTTGGCAGTGCATAGTTAAATTTTTTTCCCCCATCTGACAAGTTTTGCCTTTTAATTGTAGTAGTATCTCAATCATTTAAAATCAGTTAGATGATTGATATCTTTGTCCAAATCTACCAAATTTCTATTTGCTTTCTATTTTCCCCCATATCCTCTGTCTTTGCTTTTCTTTTTATATTAATAATTTTGTTTTTAATGATTTCATTATATACCTGTTGCTGAGTTTGAGTTATACTTTCTTTGTTATATTGGTAGTTGTTCTTTAGTCTATAATGTACATATTTAACTTATCACATTCAACTTTCAATTATTACAGTGCCATTATCAATATAGTAGAAGAACCTGAGAGTGGTACAGTTCTATTTCTGTCTTTCTGGCCTTTGTGCTTTTGTTGCCATATATTTGGGTACTACATATGTTGTAAATTCCATAGTACATTGTTATCATTTTTAATTAAATAGCTAATTATCTTTAAATATTGATTAATAAGAAAAAGATTTTATATATTAACTCATGTTGTTAAAATTGTTATAATTTTCAATGTTCTTTATTATTTACTTATTATTTAATGTTTCTTTGCTCCTATTATGTTGCTCCACTTCCTTTTCTCTTGTATTATTTCCGGTAAACAATATGTGTTAATTCTATCTTTGTTCCACTTATAGCTAACATCATTTTTAAAAAATCTAGCTCCTTTTAACATTTTTTTAATCACTGGTTTTATGCAATTAGATTATTATGTGCCTTGTAGTTTTCTTCAAGATTGTTATCCTTGGAAATCATTGTTTCCCAGATCTGTGACTGTATACTTTTTATCCAATTTAAAAATTACTTCTTAGAAATTCCCTTCACCTTCCAGGGACTTCGATTATACGTATTTTAGGGCACTTAAAGTTTTCCCACATCTCAATAACATTTTGTTTAGTTTTTGAGTGCTTCTGCTTCTGGCCAAGATGTAGTAACAGGGCGGAGATCTACCTCCTGTCTCAGGTGGGAGGGGAAAAAATCCCTAAAAAATCACACAAAATATATCAGAACACATAAAATGTTTTCTGTGAAGAGCCAGACAGAAAAATACTTTCAGCTTTGTCATAGATACAGTTTCTTTTTTACCTTAGATATTTTCCATTGCTACATCATCAAATTTACTAATATTTTCTTCTATAATGTTTAATATGCCTTTATTCCTATGCAATATTGTTTCCAGTGCAGACATTTGGTTTCCATTTCTGGAATGTGAGTCTTCTTTAAAAGACCTACACCTTCTATGTCTCTACTTAACGTGCTCAATGCTTCCTCTACTTATCTGAACATGTGGAATATAGTTATAATAACTTTTTAATTTTCTTTCCTGTTAATTCTAACATATGTGCCATTTTGGGGTTTGTTTCTATTGACTTATTTAATGCTAATTATGGGTTCATATTTTTCTGCTTCTTTTCATACTTAGCAAAATTTCATAGACATTGTAAATTTTGACAGACATTGTAAATTTTACCCTTGTGGTACTGAATATTTCTGTATTCTTATATATACTTTAAAGACTAGTCTTAGACTGCAGGTAAGTTACTAGGAAACAGTTTGAGTTTTTTTGATCATCCTTTTAGTCCTTCTTTTGCTAGGTAGGACCAGAAAAGCATTTAGTCTAGAGCTAATTATTTTGTATGACAGAAGAAAAATGCTCTTGCATACTCGATTTAATGTCTCATGAATTATGAGGTTTGCCATTCTGGCTTGAGGGAACTGGCATTATTTCCAGTCTTAAGTAAGCTCTGGGTACAGTTCCCTCTATTCTTTTTAAGTGCAATCTCCCCACCCCAGATTCCAGCAGCAAGAAGTTTCCTCACATTTCTGTGTGGGTCTGTGAATTATCTGAGTAGGACAGTTTGCACATTTCCAGGGTTCTTCGCTGCCCCTCTCCAGTATTCTCTCCTGCAAACTCTAGCTGCCTAGGTCTCCTTAGACTCTCCACTCTGGCACCTCAAAGTAAGAGCTCACCAGGTTCCAACCTGGATTCTCCTTCACACCACTATGTTCTGGAAAGGGTAGTAATCTGAGGAAGTCATAAACTACACTTTATTTCCTGTCCCACAGGAGTGACCTTCCTCTGTTACTAGCCCAGAGGCCAAATATGGCAATGCTTATTCACTTACACAAAGTCTATGACTGATTTTGAGATATAAATATAATAACAGAATTGATTAGTTGCAACAGAAACTACAGCTACCACGAAGCTGAAAATATTTTGTCTCTGGCCCTTTACAGAAAATATTTTCTATATTTTGATATATTTTATGTTATTTTTTAGTTTATTTTTATTCCCCAGATGGGAAAATGGATCTCCACTCTGTTACTACATTTTGGCCAGAAGAAGAATTAATTTAATTCTTTATCAACAACTCCTTTGGTTATCTTAATTCTTAATACAGATCTATGTCAATCCCTGCAAGTATTAAAAAAGAAAGAGAATAAACTGTATGCATATTTTCATGTGAATAGGTAACCAATACCAACTTGGGAACCTACCTTATAGAATGATTTCTCAAGTCTTATTTATATGTGCTTTAATCTATGTCAGATATTTTCCTATTTAAACAAATCCTTAATATCCAAGATAGTAGACAATGTGTTATTAACAGTACGTAAACTTTTGAGTTGTGTTCAGTTGAAATTTTATTCTTGATTTTTTAAATATAAGGGCTCTGTTAACTCTTTGTCTCTGTTTAAAAACAGTCTAAATTAATACAAAATGATACATTTAATTTTTTTCTTAATTTAAAGCCAATAATTTTATGTATTACTGATTTATTAATCTTTTTGGACTTTTAATCCTCCTGAGTAATAGAAAGTCAGTTCAGTAATGTGTGTACTGCTATTAAGAAACTCTGATATGTGAAAAATAATAGAATTACTTATTGTTTTTCTCCATCCTTTTTTGATCTAGTTAAATAGGAATACTAAGTTTGTAATACTTCCCAGAATGTTTTATAAGTAATTTTATCTGAGTGATTAACTGCTTCTATTTTTAATTACCTTTCTTTATGTGCCTCCCTAACTCCTGTTCCTGCTGTAAAAGCTTGGGAGCTGTTTGTTTTATTTGTTAATGTGCAAGCATATGCTCTAGGTATATACTGTCATTGAAACAACTTAATCTGTTATATTGGATCATGATTTTGATTACCAAACACTAGAGATTACCAAGACTTTTTTTCTACCAAACAGATATCCAAAATATAAGGTATTTTGGATTCTAATTATTGCAGTTCTGATTAAATAGGCTATAATGCAAGTTAAAACCTATGAAATACTAAGATGAATGTGTACAGTCATAAACACTAGTTTAAATTAGAAACATTAGGGTGGTTGATTCAGATTAACCTCTTAGCAGTAAAATAACAAATAATTTTCTGTAGTGTCTACTGATGAAGCACATTGGCATCTTTGATTTATTTAAATAAATAGTCATTAAAGCATCTCAGAAGAGTGACATGACCTAACTTTTCCTTTCTAAAAGGTTAAATGTGGCTACTAAGTTAAGAATAGACATTAAAGGTATAAGAATGTAAGTGTAAGGAACCAGTTAAAAGACTATAGAAAGATTAAAGGTAGAAGGTGATGGTATCTTCATCCCTTGAGTAAAGGGGTGTATAGTTGTGGTTCAGAGTGGTAATATATTAGATGTGTTTCAAAGGATCGCATATGGAGTATAAAAGAGACGTGTTGAAGATGTTTCCAATTCTATCTGTCTTGCTTGTCTGTCTGCATATCTGTCTTCTCATTTACTTACTTATTTACTTACTTATTTTTCCTGAGCAACTAGAAGGATAGAACTGCTATTAATTAAGATGGGAAAGAGCCCAGGTTTGGGAGAAGAGAGATAATTGGAGGTTCAGTTTTGAATAGGTTGAGTTTAAAATATCTACTCTTCATACAAGTAGAGATGCAGTATAGAAAGTGGATACTGGGGTTTAGGAACATGTATGTGCTAGAGACATAAATTTTAGAGTTATAGTATATATTTTGTTTATCAGTCCATGAAACTAGATGTGATCCAAGAGAGTCAGTGGGGAGTAAAGAGATCTAAAGACTAATCCCCAGAGCATGGTAGTGTTAAGGTTTGAGGAATGAGAAGCAAGCCCCCAAGGAGACTTAGAAGAGGAGCTAGTGCGATAAGAGACAGTCAGGAGAATGTGGTTCTTCAGTTTTAAGTTAAAATAATTGATTCTGAACCCAAAAAGGGAAAAGAGATGAAATTTATTGCTTCCTCATCCCCTAAAATCTCAACAATATTCATTGATCTATATCTGGTAATCTGTATGCCATGTATGCAACAGAATCATTGTGGAAGAACGCTGAGGATGATGAAACAAGAATCAAGAAAAAAAAATTAATATATTAAAGTTTATAAAGACAAGTAGAAATGCCCATTAACAAAAATAATAAATGCAGCAATAAGCCTTGTTTTTCTAGATTACTTTTTATAACACTGCTGACCTCACATAAAGAAGCTGTCACTTTAATCACAAATTAGTTTTTACACAACTGAAGCTATATAAATCACATTTCCAAATGCATTCAAGTGGAAGGGGTTCAATGGACACATAAATAACCTTAGGAATGTTGTGTCAGATTTGAGAAGTAAATAACTGACCAAGTCATTCATTTATTTATTCACATATTCATCCAACTAACATTAACGATTTATTTACTATGCCTGGAGGAAAATTTTATGGAAGCAAACGGGAGGGAGTCGAGGCAGAGAAGCAAGGTAAGGCATAACTGGCAATGTGACCTTTAGGCTATGATTTAAAGAGTGATAAAGGAATCGCCAGGTAAAAAATCAAGCCAATGGCACAGTAGGGAGGATGATGGCATAGCAAAAGCCCACAGAAAACATTCATAAAAGTTAACATCAAGGGCCGAGCCCATGGCGCACTCGGGAGAGTGCGGCGCTGGGAGCACGGCGACGCTGCCGCCGCAGGTTCGGATCCTATATAGGAATGGCTGGTGCACTCACTGGCTGTGTGCCGGTCACGGAAAAGACAAAAAAAAAGTTAACATCAAAAGGAAAGTAAAATCATTGACAGCACCATAGAAATGACAAGGTAGAGAGGAGGGTAAAAGACTCAGTCAGAAAAGCAAAATTGTAGACAGTTCTTGAAAGTCCTTTTATGTCAGGCTAAGGATATTGGATTTTATACTGTAAGTCATGGACAAATTCTTAAGCGTAGATATGACATGATCAACTTTGTTTTTTATAAATATAATGTCAATGGTTCTATAGAGTCAATTCACTCAGTTGATAACAAATATCAATCAGGCTGGCTGTTTGGCATCCTGCAGACAGCATAACTGGGTGATTGACTGAGTACTTCATATTTTCAGCCAGTTGTTTTGACATATGTATACATAACCTCAAAATAAAAATGATATTTTTAGCATGCCAGATTTAATCCATAATTTTTTATGGCAGTTATCTTTAAGAGTAAATCCTATCACAAATCTTACAGGTACAAATTACATATAGTTTACATTTTGATGAAGATAAGTATAGTGCAGCACATAAGATAAAAATTGCATTGACTACTAGACAAAAAGTGCTACACTTAAAGCTTTTCAAAAATATAATCACAAGCTTTGTTAAGTGGTGAAAGTGAAAGATGATGAAACAAACAGGTACAAACTATGCAATCTACCCTAAGTGAATCATTGAGCAGTATATGCATGTATTGAAACAAGACACTGTACCCCACAAAAATGGACAAGTAAATATTAAAAATAAAATAAAATAAAAAATAAAAAATTAAGACTGTACTTTATGCCACTATTCAATTGACATAATCTTGAACTTCCTAACTATGCATTTAAAACCGAGTCATGTTTTCTTTCATGCTTCTTATTTATAGCAAAATGTTTGATTTGAACAGGAATAAAAAAGCATCAAGAATAAAAAAAAACAGGATTACAAGAGAATGAGCTTGATGCTTATTTCTCTGTCTACTTGTTGGGAGTTGAGGGCATAAAAAACAGAAGTCAGACTCTCAACACCACAACTGAAGGAAATGAGAATGTGGGAGTTCATTGACCTAATGATGTTCTGTGTGATAAGAATAGTAACCTGCAAATGAATTGATAGCTAGTTGGTAAAAATGGGCGAGGCTTTGTAGAAAGGGTAAGAGATTGGATTAAATGTCATCACAGCTTTCTATGGATGCTTTCCTATTCTTATTCATTCATATATTAACAAATAAAATGTTTTGTTTGACATTTCTCCAGTAAGGTGTCAACAAACAAACATAACATTGAAAGAAAAATAATACTAGTGCACAATTTCACTGTTATTTCAAATGACTTCAGCCTATAAAAACTTGGGATGAAACACCACCAGATCATGTGGACTTAAATATGGAAGAAGCAACTAAACAAAACACAGAGCTATAATGGAAGCAGAGCACATGGATGCTGGGGAAGCAACTGATAAATGCTCACTACAAGCATACTTATGGATCTTAATAATCCTGAATATCTTTAAGACAGTGGATAACTAAGGACACCTCAAGTATTTTATATGCACTCTGATTATTCTTGTCACTAGACCTTGTCCCTTAATACTGTATAACACACTCTCCCAAAGACTAAAATTAGAGTAGCCAGACAGTCCCAGTTTATGCCTATTATTCTGGAATAATAATTAATGGCATTTCTTTTCCATCTCAAAGATATTTAAGTTTGGATGATAAACTATATGATTATCTAATTACAATGGGTAATGTGTTCCTTAAAATTTCTTTTTGCTATCAACTGGGCTTTACCTTTTCCTTTGGACACTGTACATCTTGTCTTGGAGAATTAGAGTTGAGATCCTTTACCTCGGTTATATATGTAATCCAAATAATAGTTATCTTCTTATTTTTAAGGGAATGTGTTGGCTGGTAAAGAAGGAATATATCAGTTTAAAGCATATCCTTGGCAGCAAAATGCATGAAATACCAGAATCTATCTGTGAATTTTACAGTGCTAATTGGCAGGTGCTGTATCTCATGAAATGTTCAGAGTCCACACAAATTAAAAGAGCACCAGATGGGACTTGTCCAACAAGAAACCTCAATTTTTTTTTCTTTACGTCTCTCTAGAAAATTATCTTAAATATTTTTGTGGGATATTGTTATGGTGATGGAAAGGAGGTAAATTGGAAAGTAACTGAAAAAAAAAAAAACACGTAAACTGCTCAGAAATTTTACTCCATGCATCTGGCCTTGCAATGTCATATCATCTAAATCCATGATGATAACAGGCACTTTTTAAAGTTTTTATCATAGTACATATATATAAGAAGTATAAATTCATTATATGAACATGGTATCTACATCTGTAAACTTATATGAAAATGTTTACAATAAAAAACAACTCTTCTACCACATCACTTTTCATTCATCAGTCTACAACCCAGAATTAAATATATTCAACATTTTATACATCTCCATACCATCTGTTTATCCCATGTCTTGATCATTCGATGTTAAGCAGTATCTTCTGACTATGCTATCAGTAGATGAGAACATAGCTCTCTTACACTATATCTGCTGCTTGTCAGTATGCTCAAAGCAGGCATATTACTGGTTAGTTAAAGAAATTAACATTGTTTTCATTATGTTCATTGTAGTTTCAAATTGGATATTGCATATTTTTTCATAACTCAATATTGTAAAATGTGTTATTTTCATATGTTTTTACAATGTGTACTTTAACAAAAATCCTCAGATATCTTCTGTATTAGTGATAACTGGAACAGGCTGGCTACCCTAAATTTTCTTATTAAAAAAAAAAAATATATATATATATATATATATATACACACACACACACACACACAATAGACTTTACTATTTAGAACAGTTTTAGCTTCACAGCAAAATTGAGCGCAAGATACAGAGATTTCTCATATGCCTCCTCTCTCCACATATGCATAGCCTCCCCTACTATCAACATCCCTCACCGGAGTGGTACATTTGTTACAATCAATGAACCTATATTGACACATTTATCACTCAAAGTACAGAGTTTGCATTAGATTCACTCTTGGTATTGTACATACTATGGGTTCTGACAAATGTATGGCATGAATCCATGATTATAGTATCATACCTAGTAGTCACATTGTTCTAAATTTCCTCTATGCTCTGCCTTCCACCTCCCAAAACCCTTGCAAGGATTCCTCTTTTTATGGTCTCCTTTGTTTTGCTTTTTCCAGAAAGTAATTTCATTGAAATCACACAGTATTTTGTAGCCTTTCAGATTGGCTTCTTTTGTTTAGTAGTATGCATTTAGGATTCCTACATGTCTTTTCATAACTTGATAGCTAATTTCTTTTTACTGCTAAATACTATTTTCTTGTCTCAATGTATTACAGTTTATTTACCCATTAACCTCCTGAGGGATATCTTGGTTGCTTCCAAGTTTGGGCAATTATGAATAACGCTGCTATAAACATGCAATTGCAGGTTTTTGTGCAGAGAAGTTTTCAGCTCATTTGGGCAAGAACCAAGGATCACAATTACTGGATTATGTGGTGAGAGTATGTTTAGTTTTGCAAGAAATTGTCATCCTGTCTTCCAAACTTGCTGAACTGTTTTGCATTTCTACTAGCAATAAGTGAGAGTTTCTTTTGCTATACAACCATGTCAGCTTTTGTTGATGTTGGTATGTGGAAGTGGCCCATTCTGATAGGTATGTAGTGGTATTTCATTGTTACTTTAATTTTTAATTCCTAATAATATATGATTTTGAGCATCTTCTCATATGGTTATTCGTAATCAGTAAATCTTATTTGGCTAAGGGTCTGTCCTGGTATTTTTCCCATTGTTTAAAATAGGGCTGTTGAGTTTTAAGAGTTCTTGGTATGTTTTGGGTAACAGTCCTTTGTCAGATGTGTCTTTTGCAAATATTTTCTCCCTGTCTGTGACTTGTCTTCTCGTTCTATTGACAGGTCTTTTCACAGAACAGAAATTCTAATCTTTATGAAGTCCACCTTGTCACTCCTATCTTCATGAAGTAAGCCTTTGGTGCTGTATCTGAAAAGCCATTGCCATACACAAAATCATCTAAATGTTATCCTATATTATCTTCTAGGAATTTTATAATTTTGCTTTTTCATTTACATCCATGATACATTTTGAGTTAATTTTTATAAATGGTATACGGTTTTTGTATAGAAGGCTTTTGTTGTTGTTGTTGTTTTCGTATGGATTTCTAGTTGTTCCAGCATCATTTGTTGAAAAGACCATCTTTGCTTTGCTGTATTGTCTTTGCCCCTTTGTCATCAGTTGACTGTATTTATGTGGATCTATTTCTGGGCTCTCTATCTGTTCAATTGATTAATCTGTCTATTATTTCATCAGTTCCACTATCTTGATAACTGTAGCCTTAAACTGTCTTAAAATCAAGTAGTATCATTCCTCTAACTTTGCTCTTCTTCAATATTGTGTTGACTATTCTGGGTCTTTTGCTTTTCATTGTAAACTTTCAATCAGTTTATTGATATTACAAAATAATTTGCTGGGATTTTTTATTGGTATTGTGTTAAAATATAGATCAATTTGGAAAAATATATATATACATACATACGTATATACATATCATCTGTGAACAAAGACAGTTTTATTTCTTTTTTCCCAATTAGTATACCTTTTATTATATTTTCTCATCTCTTTGCATTAGCTAGGACTTCCAGTATGATGCTGAAAAGGAGTGGTGGTAAGAGGAAACATTCTCGCCTTGCTCCTGTCTTAGTGGGAAAGCTTCTTGTTTCTCACCATTAAGTATGATGTTAGCTGTAGTTTGTAGGTATTCTCCACCAAGTTGAAGAAGTTCCCTTCTATTCCTACTTTGCTGAGAGAGATTTTTTTAACAGTGAATGGATGCTAAATTTTATTAAATGTTTTTCCTGCTTCTGTTGATAAGATAATGTAGTTTTTTCTTCTTTAACCTGTTGATAAACCAGCTTTACATACCTGAGATAAATCCCACTTGGTTATAGTGTATAATTCTTTTTATATTTTGTTGGGCTTGATTTGTTAATATTTTGATTAGGATTTTTGTATACATATTTTTGTGAGAGATAGTAGTCTATAGTTTGCTTGTAATGTATTTGTCTGGCATTGGTATTAGAGTAATGATGATCTCATAAAATGATTCAGGTAATAGTCCCTCTGCTTATGTCTTTTGAAAGAGGTTCTAGAGATGTGATATAATTTTTTGCTTAGATGTTTAACAGAATTCCCCAGTGAACACATCTGGCTTTGGTATTTTCTGTTTGGGGAGATTATTAATTATTGATTTAATTTTTAAAATATGAGGGTACTTCAAAAAGCTTATGGAAAGATTTATATTTTCTTTTAATTCTATTTGTCCACGAACTTTTGAAGTATCCTTGTAGATATAGCCCTATTCAAATTGTCTATTTCTTTTTGTGTCAGTTCTTAGATTGCATATGCTACACACTGAACTGTGTTTCCTCAAAATTCATTGTTGAAGACCTGACTCCCAATGTGGCTATATTTGGAGATAGGGCCTCTAAAGAAATAGTTAATATTAAATGAGGTCATAAGGGTGGAGCCCTGATACAATAGCATTATTGTCCTTGTAAGAAGCAACATCAGAGTGCTCACTCTCTCTTCTGCCATGTGAGCATACACTGAGAAAACAAGCCAGAAAAGAGAGCCCTTACCAGAACCAGACCATGCTCATACCCCAATCTTGAGCTACCAGCCTCCAGACTGTGAGAAAATAAATTTCTGTTGATTAAGCCACCTAATTTACGGCATTTTGTTATGGCAGCCTGAGCTAACTGAGACAGCGTCTTTCAAGGAATAAGTCCATTTCATCTGGTTATCAAATTTGTAAGTATACAGTTTTTCATAATATTCCTTTAATATCCTTTTAATGTCCATGGGATATGTAGTGGATTACCCTCTTTCATTCCTGATATTGGTAATTTGTGTATTCTCTCTCTCTCGCTCTCTCTTTTTTTTTAGTTAACTTGGCTAGAGGCTTATCAATTTAATTGATCTTTATAAAGAACCAGCTTTTGGTTTCACTGATTTCCTCTTTTTAATTTCATTGACTTATGCTCTAATTGTTATTATTAATTTTCTTCTCCTTATTTTGGATTCAATTTGCTCTTCTTTTTCCAGTCTTATAAGGTTAGAGTTTAGATTACTGATTTTTTATCTTTTTTTGATTCTCATATATGCATTCAATGCTCTAAATTTCTCTCTAAGGACTGTTTTCACTGTGTCTCACAAGTTTTGATACATTGTATTTTCATTTTCATTTAGTTCAAAATATTTCTTTAAATTTCTTTTGAGATTTCTTCTTTGATAATGTGTTATTTAGCATTGTGTTTTTTACTTTCCACATAACTTGGGATTTTCCAGTTATTTTTGTCATTGATGGATTCCTTTTATCTGAAGTCTGCCCTGTATAAAATATAGCTGCTTCTACTTTGTTTTATTTTTTTTAATTTTAATTTTTTTTTTTGAGTTTTTCAAAAAGAATTTTACTATTTTTTTTTATTTTTTATTTTTTTATTTTTTAATTTATTTTTTCAATTTTTTTTTTTTTAATTTTGTTTTGTCGATATACATTGTGGCTGATTATTGCTCCCCATCACCAAAACCTCCCTCCCTTCTCCCTCCCCCCTCCCCCCCAACAATGTCCTTTCTGTTTGCTTGTCGTATCAACTTCAAATAATTGTGGTTGTTATATCTTCTTCCCCCCCCCCCGGTTTGTGTGTGTGTGTGTGTGTGTGTGTGTGTGTGTGTGTGTGTGTGTGTGTGTGTGTGTGTGAATTTATATATTAATTTTTAGCTCCCACCAATAAGTGAGAACATGTGGTATTTCTCTTTCTGTGCCTGACTTGTTTCACTTAATATAATTCTCTCAAGGTCCATCCATGTTGTTGCAAATGGCAGTATTTCATTCGTTTTTATAGCTGAGTAGTATTCCATTGTGTAGATGTACCACATTTTCCGTATCCACTCATCCGATGATGGGCATTTGGGCTGGTTCCAACTCTTGGCTATTGTAAAGAGTGCTGCGATAAACATTGGGAAACAGGTATACCTTTGACTTGATGATTTCCATTCCTCTGGGTATATACCCAACAGTGGGATAGCTGGGTCGTATGGTAGATCTATCTGCAATTGTTTGAGGAACCTCCATACCATTTTCCATAGAGGCTGCACCATTTTGCAGTCCCACCAACAATGTATGAGAGTTCCTTTTTCTCCGCAGCCTCGCCAGCATTTATCGTTCATAGTCTTTTGGATTTTAGCCATCCTAACTGGGGTTAGATGGTATCTCAATGTGGTTTTGATTTGCATTTCCCGGATGCTGAGTGATGTTGAGCATTTTTTCATATGTCTGTTGGCCATTAGTATATCTTCCTTAGAGAAATGCCTACTTAGCTCTTTTGCCCATTTTTTAATCGGGTTGTTTGTTTTCTTCTTGTACAATGAGAACTACAAACCACTGCTGAGAGAAATTAGAGAGGATACAAGAAGATGGAAAGATATCCCATGCTCTTGGATTGGAAGAATCAACATAGTGAAAATGTCCATACTACCCAAAGTGATATACAAATTCAATGCAATCCCCATCAAAATTCCAAAGACATTTTTCTCAGAAATGGAAAAAACTATCCAGACATTTATATGGAACAATAAAAGACCACGCATAGCCAAAGCAATGCTGAGCAAAAAAAATAAAGCTGGAGGCATAACACTACCTGACTTTAAGCTATACTACAAAGCTATAATAACCAAAACAGTATGGTACTGGCATAAAAACAGACACACTGACCAATGGAATAGAATAGAGAATCCAGAAATCAACCCACACACTTACTGTCAGCTGATCTTTGACAAAGGCACCAAGCCTATTCAGTGGCGAAGGGACTGCCTCTTCAGCAAATGGTGCTGGGATAACTGGATATCCATATGCAGGGGAATGAAACTAGATCCATACCTCTCGCCGTATACTAAAATCAACTCAAAATGGATTAAGGATTTAAATATACACCCTGAAACAATAAAACTTCTTAAAGAAAACATAGGAGAAACACTTCAGGAAATAGGACTGGGCACAGACTTCATGAATACGACCCCAAAAGCACGGGCAACCAAAGGAAAAATAAACAAATGGGATTATATCAAACTAAAAAGCTTCTGCACAGCAAAAGAAACAATTAAAAGAGTTAAAAGACAACCAACAGAGTGGGAGAAAATATTTGCAAAATATATATCTGACAAAGGATTAATATCCAGAATATATAAGGAACTCAAACAACTGTACTTTGTTTTAATTAGTATTTACAAGATATATTTTTCTCTAACCCATTACTTTTCATATATGTCTTTCAGTTTGAACTACATTTATTGTAGACAACATATAGTTGGGTCTTGATTTTCATTTCACTGACAATCTCTGTTTTTTTAATCCGTATATTTAAAACATTGACATTTAAAATTGATATAGTTGTTTTAATATCTACCACATCTGATACTATTTCCATTCATTTCAGTTGTTTTTTCCCTTCTAATTTTGTCTTTTACTCTTTTTCTGACTTTTGTGATTTTAACTGAGCATTTTATATAATTTTATATAATTCCATTTTCTTCCTTTGTGTCCTTGCAAAAATTGTGTGTTTAAATTCAATCCCCGATGTTTTGGTATTTGGAGGTGGGGTCTTTGGGAAATAATTAGGTTGGTGTGGGAAACATAATAAATGGAATTACTGCCCTTATAAGATGAGATTAGAGAGAGCTATATACATACCAGGAAGCAGATTCTTAGCATACACTGGAAATGCCAGCACGTTGATCTCGGACATTCAAAACTGCAGAACTGGTAGAAATAAATTTATGTTGTTTAAGCCACCCAGTTTTGAGTATTTCTATTATAGATCCCAAACTGACTAAAACACAGTTATACTTCACTTATTTTTTAACTTTTTTTTACCAGTTTCCCTAGAGTGTGCAATATTCATTTACAACTAAACGAAGTCCATTTTTGAATAAAACTATACTGCTTCACAGGTAGTTCAAGTAACAAAATAATTCTAATTCCTTCATCCCTTTTCTTGTATCATTGCTGTCATTCATTTCATTTATATAGAAGTATATATGTGTGTGTATACACATATATACATACATAAGCATACATGATTGAATACATTATTGCTATTACTATTTTGAACAAACTGATATCTGCTAGATCAATTAAAAATAAGTAAATTAAGAGTTTATAATGTATCTTCACTTATTCCTTCCTTTTTTTTTTTTTTTTTTTTTTGTAGATCCAAATTTCTGACCTATACCATTTCCATTTTTCTTTTCTCTGAAGAAGTTCTTTTAACATTTCCTGCAAGGAAGTCTATTAGCAGTACATTCTCTTCTCTCTCTCTCTCTCTCTCTCTCTCTCTCTCTCTCTCTCTCTCTCTCTCTCTCTCTCTCTTTTCCTCTTTGCATGAGAAAGTCTTTATTTCTTCATTTAAGGATAATTTCACGGGGTACAGAAGTCTAGATTGGCGTTTTTGTTTTTTCTTTTTCCCCCCCCTCAATGCTTTAAATATGCCACTACAGTTTCTCCTTGCTGGCATAGTTCTGAGGAGAAGTTGGATGTAATTTCTATTTCTGCTCTTCTATAAATATGGTGGTTTTCTTCCTCTTTGGCTTTTTTCAAGATTTTTCTTTCTTTCACTTTCTTCAGTTTTAATATGACATCCCCAGGTGTTTCATATTAAAACAAGTGGTTTTTTGTTATTTCTCCTGTTTGGTGTTCTCTGAGCTTCCTGGATATGTGGTTTGGTATCTGACATTAATTTAGGGAAAATTCTCAGTCATTATTACTTCAAATATTTCTACATGTTTTTCTTTCTCTGTTCTCCTTCTGGTATTCCTATTACCCGTATTGTACACCTTTTTTAGTTGGTCCACAATTCTTGGATTGTCTATCCTGTTTTTCTTAGTTTTTGTTCTCTTTGTTTTTCAATTTTGGAGGTTTCTTTCGACATATCCTGAAGCTCAGAGATTCTCTCCTCAGCTGTGCCCAGTCTGCTAACAAGCCCACCAAAGGCAGTCTTCCTTTCTGTTACAGTGTTTTTGATTTCTAGTGTTTCTTTTTTATTTGATTCTTAAAATTTCCATCTCTCTGCTTACATTGTTCATCTGTTCTTGCATGCTGCCTACTCTATCCATCAGCATCCCAGCATCTTCATCATAGTTGTTTTATATGCCCGATCTGATAATTCCAACATCCCTGCTATATCTGAGTTTAGTTTTGATGCTTGCCCTGTCTCATCAAACTCTGTTTTGGTAAAAAGGCCTTCAGTAATGTGGTGGTAGGTGTGGTGAGGGAGGAATCGTATGTGCCCTGACTGAGTCTTAGTCTTTCAGTGAGCCTGCGCCTCTGAACTGTGGTCTTCACAAGTTCCCCTCATTCTTCCCACCTCTCTTGAGGGAGGACCTTCTTAACAAAAACAAATACTCTGGCACATTTCAAAATGGTTTCCTCCTTTTTCCCCCTTTTCCTCCGCCCAGGAGATTTTTCTCCATTATTCCTTCTGAGAACCTGGTCAACATCTTAGAGGTAAAACTCACAAAAGTGTGGAAGCTCCCAATATTGTTAGGTCCCCCCACCCCGAGTTTTTATTTCTCAGTCTTGTCCATGCTGAGCCTCCAGCAATTTGTCAATTATAGTTCGGTGTTTCTATCCTGGGACTGGTTTCTGCTCTGATAAGGTGCGAATTTCTGTATTTGCCAGTCTCTGATTTTCAGGGCAGCAATTTGCCCCCTAACCTCATTTCTCTGATGGACATAAGAAGAGTTACTGATTTTTCAGTTTGATCAGCTTTTTACTTATTGTTAGGAAGGGGAGACCACTTCCAAGCTACTTACATGCCAAACCGGAGACCAAAAGCCATTCACCCTAATGTTAAAGTCTATTAGAGGAGGTATTATACAGTAATAAGGAACTAAGTCCAGTGACAAGAAGAGGCAGAGTGCATATTAAGCATTTTAGATCTCTTTTGTTATCTACTGTCTTAAAGATCTTTAGGATCTTTTTACTTGTAACATACTTCAGAAACCTTATAGCTCCTTTTCCAATATGGTTGGTTTGTTTTGTAGAGCCAAGTGTGTCACATTCAGATCATTACCTGCAGCACACCAGGTTTAGGACAAATTCCACAAAATCATCCATGACATGGTTGTAAGAAATCGGTCCAGGGAAGAAAAGAGAAAATTTTCACCATGGGAAAATAATTTGACAGGTACCTCTTTATCTCATTATCTTACAGAGATGCCTGTGAGTACCAGGCTGGTCAGCTTGGCTCACAGTGTGTGTCTGTGTTCCAGTGGAGGGACATTTTCCACCTCCCATCTTTTTTCCAATTATTCTATTCTATTCTATTCTATTCTATTCTATTCTATTCTATTCTATTTATTTATTTATTTATTTATTTATTTATTTATTTATTAATTATGGAAAACGGGTTCTGTTCTGTTGGGAAATAAATACTGCTGGCACCAGGAAGTTGGCATTTGTTGTGACAGTTGTTTATAGATATCTCAAGGAATATCAGCTGCCCAGCATCTGGGGTCCCAGTGTCCAAGGTAAGCTGCAGTCTCTCCTTTCAGCAGGAGGGAGCTGAATGTCTAGCTCCCTTCCTTATGTGAAGTTGATAGATGAAGGCCCTGTGGTTGGGGTAAGAAGGAAAGCACCACGTGCACAAAATGCTTGTGGTACAGACAAAAAAAAAAAAAAAATGGGTTTCTGTCCTTGGTCACTCTTAACCATCTCTTAGATTTTGCATGTTATCATCATTGGATTTCCCGTTCTTGCTCTCCTGAATTGGATCTACTACGTCATACCTTCTTTTACTTTGTTTATTTCTTTGTTAAGCTGGGATACTTCTTTATTTAACTTCCTGAAAAACAATGCAATCAGGAAAATATTTTGAATCATTGCATGTCATCTTGTGCTTTTATTTTATCTTCAACTTTCATTGACAGTTTCTGCATTGAAGTTCAAGTTGAAAATTAATCTCCTGCGACCTGCAATAGTATAAAGGTATGACTTGATTACTTCAAGAGCCCATTTTGCTATTGATTTCTGAGGTAATTCTACCTTTTCCCCCCCTTTCTACGTGAATCCTTTGGTGTTCTGAAATTTCACAATGATGTGCTTTATTAGTTTTTTTCCCATTTATTTTGTCAGAAATTCAGGGTTTACTTTAATATAGAGACTTACTATGTTTTTAAATGTATCTTCAAGTGTATATTGTGGATAATTTTCTCTTCTGCTCATTCTTTTGGGAACCAGTCAATTGCTAGGTCACCTAGATCACATAGATCAAGTCTTTGATTTTTTTTGTTTTTTTCTCACTTTTCTTAATTTTTTATTTTAATTCTCTTTTATGTGAGATTTAAACCATTTATTCTAATTTCATGCTTGGAAGTTACAGTCTTAAATCACAAGACTTTTTCTTGTTAGCTGACTTTTCCTTGTTCCCATTTTTAATAGTTCTAATGTTGTTTTTCAACCTCTGAAACAATAAGGGTCTTTTTGATTGAAGTTGTTTTTGTTTAATTTCTACTTTAGTGTTTCAAATATGTCTTTTTCTCCAGAGTTCAATTATTTCTCTCCTGGTAACTTGAGTTTTCTCTTTCATAATCAAAGCTTTTTCTCAAATGTTTCAAGATACTTAGTTGTACATTTGCTTTTAATATTCACACAGAAAGCTATTTAAATACCCAGTGTATCTGGGTGCAGGTATTTCATCTGATCTTTGCTTTAGAGTAACTTGGCTCGAAGGTGACCTTTATGATGTGGAATGCTGAAACTATTTTATATAAAATCTAACAGTGAATTCTTTTGCCAACAAGATAGACACCTTGATGATCTTGTTTTTCAAATCATTTTTTCCTTTACTGTCATTTTAATTGTATATTGAGAGGGAGAGGAAATAATTCCAGAGGCTAGGTTAAAGTCAATAAAGTACACAATTTATCAGTTCAATGTGAACTGCTAGACATTATGAAATTTTATTATTACAATGCCCCTTTATTATTACAATCTCCCATGCCCCTTTACCCTGAATAACTCTACTGTGATCCAGTTTAATCATAGCTTTCAGCCCTGCTTTCTCTTTTATAGGTAAGGTGTTCCTCCTTTCCCCTCCACTCCGACTTTTTTTCAAGATTTTCTCTTTGTCTTTGGTTTTCTGCAGTTTAACTAGCTGTACACGTTTTGGTATTTACCCTGCTCTATTCTCTAAGCTTCTTGGATCTGTGGTTTGGCATCTGTCTTTAATTTTGTGATGTTTGCAGACATTATCACTTCCAATATTTCTTCTGCTTTATTCTTCTTTCTCCCCATGTTGATACTCCAGTTCCACACTTGTCACCCTTTTGAAATATGACACTCTTCTTGGGCATTCTGTTTTTCTTTTTTTTTTTTTTTAACTTATTTTTCTTTGCATTTTAGTTTGAGAAGTTTTTCTTTATGGACCCCTAAGATGACTAATTCTTTCCTCAGTGTTGTCCAGTCTACTGATGAGCCTATTAGAGAACATTATTTCTATTACAATATTTTTGATTCCTGGCATTTCCTTTTGATTGTTTCTGAGTTTCCATTCCTCTGTTTATATTGCCCACCTTTTCTTGCATGCTGCCTGTTTTCCATTGGAGCTCTTAAAATATTAATCATAGTTGTTTTAAATGTCCTGTTTAACAGTTCCAAAAACTACATCATATATGAGTCCGATGCTGATACTTACTTTAGGTCTTCTTACTTTTTTCCTTCCTTTTTAGCGGCTTTGTAATTTTATTTTTATTTTACTTTTTTGGCAGCTGGCTGGTACAATGATTGAACCCCAGACCTTTTTGTTATTAGCACCGTGTTCTAACCAACGGAACTAATGAGCCAGCCTCCTTCTTTGTAGTTTTTTGTTGAAAGGTGGATATAGTATATCAGGTAATAGAAGCTGAGGTAAGTAGCCTTTTAGTATGAACTTTATGTTAACTCAGCTACCAGTTGGGCTGTGTTTAATGTACATATAGCTGCAGCCTGGTACCAGCTGCAGCTATATGTGCCAGGGGCTTCGAATTATTTTAGTATCCTTGTTTTTGTTTCCCTTGTTGTCTTTTGGTTTTCCTACGAACTTCCTAAATAAAGGATTAGCCTTGCCACTGTCTTAGCTGTAAGCCATTATTATTGTACCAGAATCCTGTTAATGTGGGGGTAAAAAATAGAATGGGGAAGTGTTTTATAACTTCACCATTAAATTACAGTCTTTTTAATAAATAAGTTAAATAAATAAATAAATTACAGTCTTTTAGTTGGACTTTGTCTCTGGAATGTTACCTTCACAAGGCTTTTTTCTTTTTTTCTTTTTATCTAACTTAAGAAAGACAGAAAGGCTAGAGAGGGCTGGAGTCAGGGAAATGCTCTTCTCCCAGTTGAAGTAAATCTCTGATAAAGTCTTTTTCCCTGCAGAGCTGGCCTTGTTAGGAAGAATGTTCTGGATATATTTCAAAGTGGTTAATTTTCCCTTCCCCTAGAGAGACATGATGTTATTTTTGTCTTGGCTTTTTATAGCGACAGCCTTGTGAGCTTTCCACAGGTAACTCACATAGTGAGACCCCTTTCTAAGACTGTGGCCTCAAGGAGATTGTCATTCCCACCCTAGTCTAAACACAGCATCTGTCCATTTGTCAATATTACCATTTATTTATTTATTTATTTATTTATTTATTTTTTTTTAAAGATGACCGGTAAGGGGATCTTAACCCTTGACTTGGTGTTGTGAGCACCACGCTCAGCCAGTGAGCGAACCGGCCATCCGTATATGGGATCCGAACCCGGGGCCTTGGTGTTCTCAGCACCACACTCTCCCGAGTGAGCCACGGGCCGGCCCAATATTACCATTTAAATACTTACTAGTTTATGACTCCAGCAGCTTCTAATTCAGGTTAGTTGATCTCAATTCTGACTTTATGTATTTTCCTATTTCTCCATATTTCAGGATGGTGGTTTATTTTGTGACCTTAACTCTCAGATGGGTTCAAGAGAAGTCATTCATGTTCTGTTTGTTCAGCTGTTTTCCTGCTCTAAGAATAGTAGCGACAACATCCGAGATCTTTACATGTCAGAGCTGATATTCATTTCCTGTAGATTTCTCATAGCAATTTGGACTCGTTTTCTGAAATGACCTTGGTACTTGATCTAGGAAAGTATCTGGATGAGTTACACTGCAAGCCCAAGTGTTGGATGTGTCTTCAGATGAGGTGCTTTCTGAGCATAATCATCTTTTCATGCAATGATAGGTACTGTCCTGGGACAACTAGGCTGCTACAATCTTCTTCTTGTTTTTCCCAATTATTACTGGTGAAGGTTGGGTCTGTTGGGGAGGCTGGTGTTCATAGAAAGCAATATTGCCATGTAATTGCCTATGGTTGTATTTTTAAATATTTTGTTAGTAAATTTATGTTTCTAAGTTAAGTGAACTTTGACTACTGTGATCAGCAAATAAAAACATTCAATGATGATTTTGGTACATAATATTGCTTTGAAAAGCATGTTTTCTAGGTATATAAAATTATATGTTTTATAATTATTTATATTATACATATATATTCAAAGAAATACTTTATTCATTTATATATTCAAAGAAATAACATATTCATATTCTATATTCAAAGAAGTAGTTGATTTTAACTTACTGATATAGGAAATAAAATTATAAAATTATTAAAGTAATCTTTAACAATGTGTTTCTCGTTTTTATTTACACTTTTGTTCTTGAGCCTATACTGAAGTCATTTTCTCATGTTTATGAAAACACAGGCAGTTGCTATGGCAAATAATTTAATGTCACATTTCAACAGAAAATTAGAAATTTCTATTTCCACCAGTAAAACCTCTTGTCCTATACACAAAGACCTCAGTTATTAATTCTGTCAACACTGATACAATCTGTCATCTCAAAAAAGTTATTAAAGTTGAATTGACCTCATAAACAATGAAAGAGTTGAAAAGTACTTATAAGAGAAGAAAAGTCTTGTTTAAGTACAAATAGTCTTGAAAATTAGTAATCATATTAAAAAATACCTTCATACAAAGCTGGTAAAGAGATTTATGTTAAGATTTTGGATTTACTAATAGGTAACCTTAAAGTGCTTGGAAATAGGTGATGTGTCATGGAAATTAATTAATTACAGTGTGTTGACTCTCAACAAGCATTCTAAGTGAAAAATATTTCCCAAATAGTCAAGCAAGATGTCAGTTTAATCTTGACTACACCAAAATTTTCATTTTCCTTGTAATTGAACTTTATATTACCATAAAGTTGAGACAGTAGAAATATAGTTCATTATTTGTGTTTGTTTCTCATAAAACTAAGTAAATGTTTACGTTTCATATTCTGTCTAGCAGGAGTTTATTTTCCCTATTTATTTGAAGCTGTTATTCTAGGTCACAAATTAAAAAAAAAAAACAACAACAACAGTCATGTATATTCTAGCCTTAAACATCAATAATATTTAATAAGCAGTATTATTTAAGTATTGCCTTCGCACAGAGAATCATTATTTATCAATTGTCCTTATGTCCCAGGCAGTCTGCCAGGCAATAAAGATTAAAAAATAAATGACATTGAACTTTACCAAATACAAAGAATAAAACTCTTTTTAAGTGCTCATTGAGGATGTTTTAATTATGGTATAACTAGTCCAAAACAGCTCAGCATATTTGAGAAACCAGAAATTGCATAAGCTATGCTCTTACAGCATAATACAATTATATTAGCTACTAATGAAAACGTTTAAACAAATTCTACCACTCTCCCACCACCAATAACACTATAATCATTTGCAAGTGAAAACAAATTATTAAATGATGGAATGCTGAATTCTATATGAAATAACTTGTAGGCTAAGTTATTTTCTGTGCTTAGTGGTGATCCATAAACATAAATGCTGTCATTTGAAAAAACATGAGAAAAAACAAAAAACAAAAACAAACAGCATAAAGGATTAAGAACAAATTCAACACATATTTCAAAAAGAACAGACAGAAAGCAGTAGGCAGTAAGTAGGAAATAAGAATGCTTAAGGCATTATTAGGTAACTTAGAAATAGGTAAAGCAATAGGATTGTTATGACATACTTACCTGACAAAAACCAATGAACTTTAAAAAGTCCTCAGACATCTGATAAAAATCTGAGGGGGAAAAAACCTCAAAAAAATAGAAAGTAATTGTAACAATGTACTTAAATGTATGTGTGTTTGTGTATAGTGTATGTGGTGTGTGTTTAAAGAAATGTTCCCTTATTTTTCAGTGAATCATGTTTGTTTTATTTTTCTGGAAGGGAAGCTTAAAATATGGTAGCAATAGACTTAGAAATATTTCTGTCTTTAAACTAGAAATGTAATGTATAGAAATATATTTTAAAAGGCACAAATGCCATCATTGGTTTTTAAGGAAAGGTGTTCGTGGCATCATTTTATAACAAGTATACTACAAATATAACACAATTTATAAAAATAAGAGCAATATTTATAAACAGCAAACTTTATATTAAAAATAATGTTAATTAACCAAAATTTTATTGTCAATTTACCCAGAAAATAATTTGTTATGATAAAAACCAATTTCATAAAATGAAAGTAGAAATATATTAAAACAGTTTATTAGCAATGCTTGAGAGAATATTGTGTTAATAAAAATCTGTCACTGTTATACAAGTATTTATATTCAAAACACAGAATCAAAATATCTGCCAAAATTGCATAATGAATTTTAAATGGTGAGTCAACACATCACTTAGTAGAATCTGACACATATTAAAATCTCTATTATTCTCTGCCATTCAATCCCTGTATATTCCAACTAATATCTCCACTTAGAAACTATTCTATAACCCAAAATCAATGTGTTAATAGCAGAAATATTCCCACCAAACTTATAATATGCTTACTTACATGCAGTTATACAGAGATTGGTAGATGGCTCAGTTTTTATTTATATTTAGTAACTGAATAAAGGCTTGATATCCTACTACTAAATATTTATCTAAATATTTAAAACTAAATTAGTATAAAAAATGAATTCTGGTTAATAACCCATGCCTACAATTCTCCTTTATGATAAAATGTGTATTTCCCTCTAGTCTGGTTTTATTAATTAACATATTTGCATCAAAGTAGTATTTGGAGTCATGTAGTTTTCTGCCAAAGTTAAGTTATCTGAGTTGTTCAATCCCTGATTCCATTAAAAATCTTATAAAGTAAATTAGTAATAACAATCTCGGAACCACACGTACATTCCACACTAATTGTTAATTTGCATACCTCCCAAATATGATGATCATCACAGTATTATTTAATTTTATTATAGCTACCTCATGAAATTTTTAATTTAAAAGTGGAAGAACACTTCAAACAAATTTTAAATTTTGAAAGGACAGTATCTACTAATGTGCACCATTAAACACACCCTTACATAAACACACAATTCAGGTTAGCTCTTTTACGAATATTTAAGCAGATACAGGAGGGAAATATCAGAACTAAAAAGACTGAATTTAGACATTAAATAAATATTCTATAAAGAAAATATTTGGGAGGAGTTTGAAAACAGATCGGGAGGATATGGTACAAAGCCAAATTTAGACCTCAACCTGCTTTAAATGATTGTGAGGGAGAGACATGGAATTTGTTCTGCTATGCTGTGAAAATTAAATGCTAACAAAATATATTTGCTAACATAATGGAATTATTCAAAGTATTTTATTCACCCTGTTTCATCCATGTGACAATAAAAGTTACCTATATTTAATTTGTTGATCAAATTTTATATACATGTAAAATAAACATTGAAAGATATCTGTCTTGCTTAAAAGCTTTTGAAAATAATAAGATTATTACAGGCAGGAGCCATGGGCAGCCCCCATCACAAGGCAGAAGGAAGGAACACATCAAAAATACGATTTCCATGTGGGTGGTGCACCACAGCCACCACCAGAGTTGTTTTTTATCAAAGACAAAGCTCAAAGATAAAGACAGAATCCTAAAAGCATCAAGAGAAAAGTGTCAAGTCACCTATAAGGGAGCCCCTATTAGACTCACAGTAGACTTCTCAACTGAAATGCTACAGGCCAGAAGAAAATGGATGAAAGATGCAAAATACTAAAAGAAAAAAAAAATGCCAGCCAAGAATATTATATCCAGCAAGGCTATCCTTTAGAAATGAGAGAGAAATAGTATATTTCCCAGACAAACAAAAACTGCAGGAGGTCACCACCACATGACCAGCCCTGCAAAAAATCCTCAAGGGTGTCCTGTGTCTGGAATCCAAAAAACAATAATCACTCCCATGAATACAAAAGAAAGAACAAAACCTACTGGTAGATCAAAAATGCAAATAGGAAAGAGAAAGAAACTAAATTTTTCCACTTGAAAAAAACCAACAAACATCAAAGACAGGCAATAATGGGAAGAAAAGAACAAATGATATTTAAAACATCCAAACAAAAATTGATAAAATGCTAGGAGTAAACAATACCTTTCAGTAACAAGCCTAAATGTAAATGAATTAAACTCCCCTCTCAAAAGACACAGACAGACTGACTGTATTTAAAAGCTAGACCTGAGTATATGCTGTCTTCAAGAGACTCACCTCACCTGCAAAGACACACATTGACTAACAGTGAAAGGATGGAAAAAGATTTACCACACAAATGGAAACCAAACTTAGCAGGAGTAGCTATTGTTCTATTGGATAAAATAGACTTAAACCAAAACCAAAAATAGTCAAAGAAGACCATTATATAATTATAAAGAGACCTATCCAGCAGGAAAACTTAACAATCATAAATGTATATATGCAACCAACTCTGGAGCACCCAGATATATAAAGCAAACACTATTAGTCCTAAAGAAAGAAATAGACCCCAATATCATAGCAGGGGATGTGAACACCTCTCTCTCAGCATCACACAGATCATCTAGGCAACAAATCAACAGAAGAAGGCTTTAAAATACATGTTAGACCAAATGGAACAAGTGGATATCTACAGAACATTTCATCCAACAACTACAGAATATACATTCTTTGCATTAGCACATGGAACATTCCCCAGTATAGACTTCATGTTAGGTCACAAATCAATTCTCAACAAATTTTCAAAAATTGAAATCATTACAAGTATTTTTTCAGACCACAATGGATTAAAACTGGAAATTAATGACAAGCCATACTCTGGAAACTTTACTTACAAATTCATGGAAATTAAACAACATGTTCCCAAACAACCTATGTGTACAAGAAGAAATTAAACAGGAAATCAAAAAATTTCTTGAAACAAATGAAATTAAAGACATATCATACCCAAACTGTGGGATACTGCAAAAGCAGTACTAAGAAGAGAGTTTATTGCAATGAATGGTTACATGAAAAGAATGGAGAGATTTCAAAAAAGCAACCTAATACTCTACCTCAAAGGACAAAAAAAACAAGAACAATACAATCTCAAAATTAGTAGATGGAAAGACAAATTAAGATCAGAGCAGAACTAAATGAAATAGAGACCCCCAAAATCATACAAAAGATCAATGAAAACAAAAGTTGTTTATTTGAGAAGATAAACAAAATAGACAAGCCATTTGCAAGGCTAACTAAAAGAAGAGAGAAGACTGAAATAACCAAAATCAGAAATGTAAAAGGAGACATTGCAACTAATATGACAGAAATAGAAATACAAAAAAATCATTAGAGACTATTATAAAGAACTATATATGAATGAATTTGAAAGCCTGGAGGAAATGAATAAATTTTTGGACAAATACAAACAACCAAAAGTGATCTGAGAAGAAACACAAACCTGACCAGTCCAATAACATGTAACAAGATTGAAACAGTAATCAGCAGTCTCCCAACAAAGGAAAGCCTAAGACCAGATGGCTTTACAACTGAATTCTACCATACCTTTGAAAAAGAATTAATACCAATTCTCTTCAAACTATTCCAGAAAATTGAAACAGGAGCCATTCTCCCAAACTCATACTATGAGGCCAGCATCACCCTGATAACAAAATCATACAAAGATACAATAAAAAAAAGAAAACTACATGGCCAATGTCTCTGATGAAAATAGACACAAAAATCCCCAACAAAATTTTAGTAATCAGAATACAACAACACATCAAAAAAATTATACATCATGATCAGGTGGGATTCATCCCACAGATGCAAGCATGGTTCTACATACACAAGTCAATAAATGCAATACACCACATCAACAAAATCAAAGACAAAAACCATGTGATCATCTCAATAGATGCAAAAAAAAGACAAAATTGAACATCCCTTCATGATAAAGGCTCTCAGCAAATTAGCTATAGAAGGAAAGTATCTCAGTTTACACAATGGAATATTACTCTACCATAAAAAGGGATGAAATTCTTCCATTCACAACAACGTGGTTAAACTTAGAGAAAATTATTTTAAGTGAAGTAAGTCAGGTTCAGAAAAAGAAATACTGCATGTCATTACTCATAACTGGGAACTGAAAAAAAATAAAAAATGAAGTACATGTACAACAATCAGTCATTCCGTCAACTTTCAAAAGGAGAGAATGGAACTGAGGCCACTAGAGGTAGGTAACAGGGAGGAGGGGGTTTGGGAGAAATTGGTAATGGGCCACACAAAAAGCTTACATTGTGTAACGATAAAATAAAAAATAAATAAAATAATATACAACCAAAAAAAAAGTCTTATACATAGAACTATCAATCTATATATTTATTTAATAGTAATAAAACAAAATGGAGCAGAAAAAAAATAATATTTAGAAATAAAATGTCAAATAAAAATAAAAACACCAGAATCATGTTTATACCCCTCTCGTGAAGATAGATCTTTGGTAGCTTAATGGGAAGTTTTTTTCATTACATCAAAAATTATTTCAAGCGGGAGTTCGGATCCTATATAGGAATGGCCGGTGCGAGCGCCGGTCACGAAAAAGACAAAAAAAAAAAAAAAAAAAAAATTATTTCAAAATACTTTCTTACCTGATGTTTAAAATATGTTTTCAGAATTGAATTTTATTTTATTTTGACAAATAAAAATTGTATGTATTTAAGGTATAACAATAAAATAAAATAGGATTTTTATAATACTGACACAACTAATAGACTTATTAACTTGGAAATAGTTAAATCAAGAAGCTCAGGTCATTTTATCATTCAAAAAAGTAAACCACATTAAACATGAGAAATGCTCTAGAATTACAAAAGTTTTACAAAAATAAAATCCCCTTCATTTTTGTTATTCTTTAGGCAATTTAAACATACTTTTGAGTCCATTATACCAACATTTCTATTATATGATCATTAAAGAGACCTTGTTGTAAAGTAAGTTTTATGAAATTTATTGTGACACTCTTTACTAGTATTTTTACTCTATTTCTGTTACATTAGATAACTTCTTTCTACTTACGTAAGCTCTAGCAATATAAATCTTTTCTGCTTAAGAAATAATAAAACAAGTTAAATAAGTTGTGAAATATATGCCATGTTATTGGTGATGAAAGTAATTCATATAAATCCCTAAGTACTTAAAAAGACAAGGAAATGACTCGTTTAAATCTTCTAACCCTAAATTTAATGTTAAACAATGCATTTTACTGAAATTGAACGTGGCATTAAAATGTGAGAAACTATCATCTCCTTATGAGTATAAATAAACCTACAGTTTAGTTCTTTTAAAAAAATTTATATTCACCACACTATGCCCCTCTATAATAGATAAAATTTAAATCATATTGGTTATCCAGTGTTCATATGTATGTAGAGTAACTGGAGTTATGCATTGCTACCGTAAACATAATTGTCTTATGGAGCACTTTGGCAAGTGTCCATTTACCAGATGATCACCCTGTCATCACCAGTCACCTCTTGGATCTTGCATCTGTTGTTTTCATTTTTTTTTTTCTTGAGCTAAGTTCTGTTCATCAATAGCGTAATCTCTGAACATCTCCATGTATTTCCCTATGTGCTCTCCAAGAGATCCTTGTATGACATCAAGTCGAATGAAGCTGTTTAGCAAAATTGTGCTAAGTAATTTTCCCTAACTCCTATATAATCTCTTCTACTGTATTCTTATAGCTTTGTAAGATCATTTTTTGGTGGGTACTCCGTTTAGCTTATTTAGCTTCTGGTAAAAAGACTCACTGTACAGAATTTAATGGTGTTATCTGTTTTAATTTTTAATATTAAGTCCTATCAATAAACTTTTGTAAGGCAGGACTTGGTACTGAAGTGTCCCAAAGATTTGTTCTAGACATGGGCCCTTATTAAGCTATTATATAAGAAATATATAAGAAATTTAAGAATATAAGAAATTATATAAGAAATATACTTATGAGGTTTGCCTTGAACTAGTAAGAATAGTAAGGTTGCTGGACTGATTATGTTACATTAGTAGACAGAAACAGGAAAAGGAGAAAGTAATGTATTGTAATTATTTAATTACCTAGTTGGAAAATGATGTGTGTTTTTACTTGGCAATGGAAATTGAACTGCATATATTAACTTCAGAGTTAAGGGAACTCTCAATTTTGTGCAATGTGATTGTTAATTTCCTGAGAAAAACTCTGAAAAGAGGGCCTATTCATTCAGGAGGCCAGGGAAGGAGGAGAGGGAGTAGAAAGGGTATGATTGGCTGGAGAAGGTGATGCTGAGTAGAGAGAGGCATGCTTCAGACAGTTAAAGTGTCTTTGGGAAACACACGTTGGAGTAAGCATTTTGTTTTAAGGCCCCACCATTCCAATTTTTAAAACGGATTTTAATTTTTGAATATCTTTTCATTGAATTTCTAAGATTTCTTGTAAATGTATTAATTTTGACATGCCGAAAGTTGCCCATAAAGGCCAATATTAGCATAAGTTTTGTCTAGAGCATGTTCCTAAAATAAGCTTAGAAATATAGTGAGACTTCATGTAAAACGTGTAAGGTCTTCCAGAGGAGATAGCAGATTGAAATAGACAAACCCATGACAAACAGAAAAAAAGGCAAGTAAAGGGCTCAAGTTGTTCAAGGTATGTGTTTATAAATGATGTCTTGAGGTCCCTGTAGCATCAGTGGTCCGACCATCCTTAATCCTCCTGAACTTGAACAAAACAATGTGATCTTATTTAATGAATTAGCTAGTCAGCGAATGTTCTCCTGAAGGTTCAAAGCAAAGTTTGGCAAATTTCTTTTCACTAATTGTTTACCAGTCTAATAGGCATCCAACCATTAGCCTGTAGACCAACATAGACTGGACAGGAAGCTTTTGGGGCCTGTGTCTCTATTCAATTCTATAGAGACCCCTCCTTATGTGTTTAAAGGTACAAGAAAATCTTAGATAAAACAAAACGTTGCTAAATAAGACAATGCACACCAGATGAATCAAAGAAAAGCAAAGGAAGCAACAGAAAATAATGAAGTTAATGGGAAAGATATTCACAAAAGGTGCACTTACATCACATAAATCTTCCTTTAGAGCAAGCTGAAACATAGTTTATGATACCTTATTGAGTCCTGTGTTCATTTTCTTTGAGTTATTCATTTCTCATAAATTGGCTCAGGGCAGCTGTTACACAGGTGACTGCCACCTATTATCATCATTTAATTTCAATGCAATCTTCTACATTATTTCTATTTCTTTTCCAGTATTCCCTCCTTTTCCACCTCTGATATTCATCAGGGATGCAGGGCATTCCATGGTTATCTTTGTCCTCAATCCTGGTGCTCCATGAGAAAATAAATTAATAAATTAATTAATGAATAAATCAATATCACTGTTTGAATTCTTTCAGGGTATGCTGCCTGCTTTCTGCAATTATTGCTTGCTGTGCAAAATCTGTAGAAGTAGGTTTAAATCTTTTATCTCTCTCAATTTTGCCCAAATTTCAATTTTCAGTATCTTTATATGTTATTCTAGTGGTTAGGAGTCATGGCTGTCTCTTAACTTCATTAGGATATTTTGTTCTTTTTTATTTTTCATTTTTTGTGTCGCATATTTGCTGGTTTCTGAGGAAAAAAAAAATTGGAAGGAAAGAGTATACACTTCACCATTCCCTATATTCAAATATCCTGACTGTAAGAGATGAAAATTTGTTCTTTGCACAAATTGTGGTTTCAAGCCACAGTCCATTGCATTAATTTGTACTAGCTGAAAATGACTCAAAATACATTTTTTTCTTATAGTGTTGATTTTTTCACTTATTTTACAAAACACCATTTTCTTTGAAGTGTTTGGAATACATATGACACTTACAGAAATGTAAAAGAAACATGTAATACAATATCTATCTTCACTGTCCTTTGGGCTTTCCACAATTTACTCTTTTATAGGATATTAATGCCATCTTATATTACAAACATGTTTAAAGAACATTATCAGGAAGATTTTACTATCATACAAATTGTATTTTTCACAGAGAATTCCCTTGTAAATATTGAGAATAAAACCAGATATGAATAAAAAGATTAAAAATTTATCTCGACAAATATGCTAAAGGGAATAAACATGTAGTATGTGTCATTGTAAGACACTTGGGCTGCTACAATTATTTTATAAAATACAGTAGAGCACATGAAATTTAAGGCAGTTTGTATTGTGAACAATTTGGCATTGATTGGATCCATGATATGCAAATATGTGATATGCAAATATAAGTGTTATAATACATACAGAAAATATTTAATAAAGAAGACTGAATAATTTTTTAGAAACCACATTTATATATAAATTTCAAAAACCCCACCCACAAAAGAATCAGTGATGGTTTTATTATTTATATTACTTTATAGGAGAAATGTCTTATCGTATTGAGAAGAATCTTGATATGCATATACCAGGGTATAAGAAAATTTATTACAAAACAATAGGAAAAACAGATTATGTGGGTTGTGTATGAAGTGTATAGTAAAAAAAGATGATTGTAATAAAGTATACAGTTATGGGATGTAATTATACATATCAGAAGATAATATGTGAGATCAAATCAGTGAAGCATGTATAAAAGAGTGTTCTGGACAAAAGAGAGGATTGGATATTGGAATAAAGAGAATGCTAGACAATTCTGAATCATGTTATAAAATATCAGTCAGAACACAAGCTTCTGTCTTTAGGCAGAACATAATTATGAACACTGGCACCTAAGGAGACCAATAATAGTTGTAGTTTAGTATGACTAAGATAAATATTTGATAATATAAATACATTTTTCAAATCAAATGTTAAATAATAACATCAAAAAAAATTAAAATCATGTAGGAAATGGAAATGAGTTTTAGAATACAACATGTTGAAACTGAATTTTCTCTTAAAGGAGAAATTTAAGAAAACTCATAACCATATCTTAATTTCTGTACCCTGTATAGATACATGCCTGTGATATGTTCAGTATATTTTATTTGCATTTTTGACACAAAATATTTAAAAAGTTAGGTTATGTTAGAATAATTTTATGTATTATCAGAAAACAAAAGAAATAAATAATACACATGTGGATATTGTAAAGTAAAATATTATATAATAGAGGTGAAAGGGTTTTGAGCTTACTGATTCATGACAGTGCTCTAAACAAAATGAAAAAAAAATATTTTCTGTATTTTGTAGTTTACCCATTCTACTATCAAAATAATGGATTTAATGAGAGTTATAAACAAAGATTCAGAAAATATCAAGTTTTGAATATAATCCTGCTCAGTTTAAAAAGTGTATTAATCATTGTATAATGACCTTCTTTGTTTCTTTTTATATTTTTTAATTTGAAAAATATGTTATCCAATATAGGTATAGTTACTCCTGCTCATTTTTACTTTCTGTTTATGCAGAATATCTTTTTCCATTCCTTTACTTTTAGTCTATGTATCTTTACAGGTAAAGTGAGATTCCTGCAGGCAACACATGGATCTTTTTTTTTTTTAATCCATTCAGCCAATATAAATCTTTTAAATGGAGAATTTAATCTGTTTACATTCAAGGTTGTTATTGAAAATTGTGGACTTATTCCTGGCATTTTGTTGATAGTTTAAGCAAGGAGATATAACAATGTAAATATATATGCAGTCAACACCAGAGCACTGGGATACCTAAAGCAAATACTATTAGAGCTAAAGGGAGATATAGACTCCAATATAATAATAGTTGGAGACTTCAACATCCTGTGCCCAGAAGTGGATAGATCATCTAAACAGAAAATCACCAAAGAAACATTACATTTTATCTGCACTATAGACCAAATGGCCCTAACTGACATCTACAGAACATTCTTCTCATAAACACATGGAACATTCTCCAGGATAGACCATGTTAGGCCACAAATCATGTGTCAAATTAGAAAAATAAATAAATAAATAATATTTAATTTTAATTTAAAGTGGGGGAGGGAGTGGAGGGAGGAAAGAAAGAAAGAAGGAAAAAAAGAAAGAAAACTACAGGTCAATATCCCTGATGAACATAGAGGCAAAAATCCTCAACAAAATTCTTGCAAACAAAATTCAACAACATATCGAAAAGATTATACATATGATCAAGTTGAATTTCTCCCAGGGATGAAAGGATGGTTCAATATACACAAATCAATAAATGTGATACATCACATCAATTGAATAAAGACAAAATTATACTATTATCTAAATAGATGAAGAAAAAGCATTGATAAAATTCAGTATCCCTTAATAACAAAAACTCTCAACAAATTCAGAAGGAATGTATCTCAATATTATAAAGGCCATATATAACAAACTCACAATGAACATCATACATAGGGAAAAGTTAGAAGCTTTTCCTCTAAAATCAGGAACAAGACAAGGATGTCCTCTTTCACTATTCTTATTCAACATATTACTGGAAGTTCTAGCCAAAGAAATTAGGCAAGAAAAAAAATAAAGGGCATCCAAATTGGAAAATATAAAGTCAAACTTTCCCTGTTGGCAGATGACATGATCTTATATATAGAAAAATCCTAAAGTGTCTATCAAAAAACTATTAACCTGATAAACACATTCAGTAAAGTTGCAGGATACAAAATCAACATACAAAAATTAGTAGATTTTCTACACACCAATAACAAACTGGCTGAAAAAGAAATCAACTTCATTTACAGTAGTTACAAAAAATAAAACACCCATGTATAAATTTAACCAAGGAGATGAAAGATCTCTATAATAAAAATTACGAAACATTAATAAAGGAAATCAAACAGGACACAAAAAAGTGGAAAGACATCTCATGTTCATGGATTGGAAGAATTAATATTGTCAAAACGACCCTACTACTCAAAGTGATCTACAAATTCAATAAAATTCCTATCAATAACAATGACATTCTTTACAGAAATAAAAAAAAAATCCTAATATTCATATCAAACCACAAAAGACCCCACATAACATAAGCAATTCTCAGCAAAAAGGGCAAAGCTGGAAGTTTCACATTACCAGATTTGGAAATATACTACAAAGTTATAGTAACCAATACAGCATGGAACTGGCACAAAAACAGACACATGGATAGATGAACCAGAATAGAGAATTCAGTAATAAATCCACATATCCACAGCCAACTGATTTTTGACAAAGTTGCCAAGAACATACATAGAGGAAAGGACAGCCTCTTCAATAAATGCTGTTTGGAAAACTGGTTATCTGTATGCTAGACCCCTATCTCTCAGCATATAAAAAAAAAACCCTCAAAATTAAAGACTAAAGTATAAGCCTTGAAACTATAATGTTACTAGAAGAAAACATGCAGAAAATGATGTAAGGGATAGGTCTGGGCAAAAATTTTATGGAGAGTCTTCTAAAGCATAGAGAACAAAAGCAAAAATAGAAAAATGGGACTATGGGACTATATCAAACTAAAAAGCTTCTGCACAGCCAAAAAAACCAACAATAATAACAATCAATGAAGTAAAGAGGAAACCAGAAGAATGCAGAAAGTGAGAAAATATTAGCAAACTATTCATCTCACAAGGGATTAATATCCAGAATATACAAAGAACTCAAAACAAAAAACAATCTGATTTAAAAATGGGCAAATGACCTGAATAGACATTTCTCAAAAGAATACGTACAGATGACCAACATCACTAATAATCAGGGAAATGAAAACCAAAAACAATGAGATATCATCTCACTTCAGTTAAAATGAATTACCAAAAAGATCAAAAATAACAAATGCTGGTGAACATGCAGAAGAAAGGAAACTCCCACTGTTGGTGGTGATATAATTTAGTACAGCCTTTAAGGAAAACGGTATGGAGCTTCCTCAAAAAACTAAAAATAGAACTTCCTTATGATCCAGCAATCTCACTACTGAGTATTTCTCCAAAGGAAAGGAAAGGAAATCAGTATGCCATAGAGATACCTGTACCCCAGGCTTTATTGAAGCACTATTTGCAATAGCCAAGATACGGAATCAACATGTGTTCATCAGCAGATCAATGAATAAACAAAATTTGGCATACATACACGATGGAGTACAACTCAGCCATAAAAAAAGAATGAAATCATGTCATTTGGGTCAACATGGATGAGCTTGGAAGACATTATGTTAAGGGAAATAAGTAAGACAGAGAAAAATAAATACTACATGTTCTCACTCATATGTGGGAGTGAAAAAAATGTGAGCGCATAGAAGTGAAAAGTAGAATTGTGATTACTAAAGGCTGAGAAGGATAGGAGTAAGGGGGATAGGGAGAAGTTGGTTAATGGATACAGAATTACAACTAGATAGGAAGAATAGATTCTAGCAGTTTATAGTACTGCTTGGTGTCTATATTAACAGTAATTTATCGTGTATTTTCAAATGGCTAGTAAAGAGAAGTTCAAATGTTCTCATCACAAATAAAAGATAAATATTTGTGATGATGGTTATGCTAATTATCCTTATTTGGTCATCAGACAGTGTATATATGTATCCAAATATTACTCTGTACCCAATAAAATGTATAATTTTTACATATCAATTAAAATTAAAATTATTTAGAAAACTATTAATTCAAATGTGGTTATTGTTTTTTTTTTTTTTTTTTTTGGACTGTGTAATTGATAAAACAATCAGTTTTTTTCCAAAAAAAATTTTTGATTAAAAACGAGTTTCATTTTGAAAAGCATAATTAAGAATCTCCATTTATTCATAACTACTATCAGGCATTGTTACTTAACCTCTCTCTTTTAATTTCCTCCTCAATCAAATGTGAATATTAATTAAAGCTCCCTAATAGAGTTTACATATAGATAATTTATGTAGAATTGTACCATGGAACAAATGAAGCACTTTTTATATGTTTTTGAATACAAAATATGAAAAGTAAATAGATTCTAGGTTTCTTAAAATATGCTAATCTATTGCTCTTGCTCTCTTTTGATGATAGAACTGTTAACCACATTTATTATAACAAAAGTAATGAATATATTTATATTATTATGTATTTCTACCTTCATGAAGTTCACATAAGTTTTAAGGGAAGTCAATTTTTAAGGAAATGAATTTGAAGTCTCTGTTTAGTCATTCCTAATAAACTAATGTTGTAAAATGAGAAAACTTGTATTCCTAAGGTAAACTTTCAGTTAGAATGTGGGGTAGATAAGTATTGTTGTATTTTAGTGTCACCTCAAACAGTGCTTCCTGGTTTGTAATATGTGTGAATACCTTTACCATTCTCCTGCTCCTTTATTATTATTACTGTTATTTTTATGGGTATGGGGTGAGAACATAACATAAGATATATCCTCTTAGCAAATTTTTAATACACAGTATAATATTGTTAGCTACAGGCACTCTGTACATCCAGAACTTATTCATCTTGCATATCTGGAAACTTTGTACCCTTTAGTTATGACTTCTCCCCTCCCCTGCTGAACTCCCACTCTGCTTCTATGAGTCTTTTTATTTTACGTTCCATATATAAGTGAGATCATACCGTATTTGTCTTCCTGTGTTGGACGATTCACTTAGCACAATGCCCTCCAGGTCCATCCATACTGTCACAAATGGTAGACTTTCCTTCTTTTTAAGGTTGAATAGTAATTTATTGTGTGTGTATACCACATTTTCTTTATCCACTTATCTACTGACAGACATGAGGTCATTTCCATACCTCGGCTGTTGTGAATAATGCTGCAATAAATATGGGAGTGCAGATATCTCTTTGATATACTGATTTCATTTCCTTTGGATATAAGGGTTCTTCAAAAAATTTACCTATTTTTTCCACAAATGTTTTGAAGTATACTGTATACTCAGAAGTGAGATTACTGTATCATATTTAATGTTTGTGGAGACTCCATACTGGTTTTTATAATGTCTGTATCAATTCACATTTCCATCAACAGTGTATGTACCAAAGTTTCCTTTCTTCCACATCCTCTCCAACACTTGTTACCTTTTGTTTTTTTTAATGAATCCTGCTGGGTGTGAGGTGCTATGTCATTGTGGTTTTAATTTGCATTTCCCTGATGACTAGGATGTTGAGCATATTTTCATGTAACAGTTGGCCATTTGCATATCTTCTTTGGAGAAAGGTCTATTCAAGTTCTTTGGCCATTTTTTTAAAATTTGGTTATTTTTTCTTTTCTTTTTTGGTATTGAGTTGTATGAGCTCCTTGTATGCTTTAGATATTAACCTTTAATAAAATGTATGGTTTGCAAATATTTTCTTCCATTCCATAGATTGCCATCTCACTCTTTTGACTTTTTCTTTGCTGTGCAAAAGCCTTTTAGCTTGATTTAATCCCACTTCTTTATTTTTGCTTTTGTTTCCTCTCCTTTTGGTGTCATACTTAAGGAATCACTGACAAGACCAATGTCAAAGAGAATTTTCTCTATGTTTTCTTACAGGAGTTTTATGGTATCGGGTCTTACATTTAGGTCTTCAACCATTTTGAACTGATTTTTGTATATGTTGTGAGGTAGGGGATCAATTTCATTTTTCCATATGTAAGCTGGGTTCTTAACATGTGTTGAAGAGAAACAATTAAGTATTGAAGATCACTACAATCTACTGTGACAGATGGAAAACTATAGCTCATGCACCAGGAGAAAAAGGTTTGAGTAAAAGATTCTCAGGAAGTTAGGCAAAGTGCCTGGAAAATGAGAAGGGGTCCCAAGGTATGGACTCCAAGTAGAAGGTGACAGCATTAGAATAAGGCCTTTGGAAACAAATCCATTCATTACCTTAGGAAGGGAGGTTCATTTATTGTGATGGCTAATTGTAATAGAATTGGGACCTTCAGGTGAAGCCCTTAAACTTCAAAAATGAGGAAGGCTTAAACTATCAAAGCAGTACCATTAAATAATCTTCATTTTTGGTAGTAACATAACTGAAAAATGTAGAGATAAAGTCGTGGCAAACCTTAAATGCATCGAACATATTTAGAATTCCAGAGCTTATTTTATCACTGTAATTTATTAATGTCCTAAGATCATATGAATAGAAAAGCTGTACAACTGCATAGTTTATGTTAAATAGTCATTGATTTTTAGTATCTTCAGAAAAATAACTTAATATTTCAAGATGTGATCATTAAAGACTGATTACAAAAATTAGTTTTAGAATGGGAAAGCAAAGAAAAAGTGATATTATATGGCCTGATAAAATTAGAAAGATATACTGTTATGTAATTATGCTATGTTATAAAAATGTCTAATTAAGGATTAAGATCAATATTGCACCAAATGTGTCCAGGTACATGTTCCAACATTTTCAGTTAAATACCTCAGTTAAGTTTTGACCTTAACGCAGTAGTTACATTAAAAATGTATTCATTCTAAGATTATAAAATAGCATATTGATTTTTACAAAAAGTTACATAATTAATTCCAATTAATTGCAATTTATGACTTCAAATCTGCAATCCCAATTCTACCGGAAATTCTGAAAGTTACTTTACTACATCACAGTTGCAATTTTAAATTATCCCAATATCTTTAAATACTCTCACAAATGACTTACATAGTATATGAGCAGTGTCAAAATATTAAAATCAGTATGTTTTATTTCTAAGGCTTTTTTATCTTTTTATTTCAGTCATTTTAAAATATATTATCATAAATTACCACAGATTTCTTGCTACACATGCCTGAAGTTTCTGTATCTTATTTGTTTACTCATTCTTTTTTCTGTTCATAATTGAAAGGGTTTATTTTAAACAAACATTTCCTAGCACAAGACAAATATATAAACTACATATGAACATTTTCCCACTCAAATTTTTGAAATCATCAATACAGAAGGAAAGATTGTAAAATAATTTATTAATTTATTCAGCAAACACAAAAGAGTTTGTATGGTATTTTTCATTCTTTATAATGTGTCTACAGGATACAGAGAACTTTAAAGACTGGGCCCTAAATTCCAGCCATTTAATTTAGAATGGAAAATGTCCACACATGCAAATAAATAAAATGATATAATAAAGTACTGCAGAGTACTATAAAAGTTTATATGGGTAAATAATGTAGGAAATAATCAGCTCTTCAAAGGAAAATCACAAGGTCAATGGAAAGTAAGTAAAAAGTGATGCATTTTGTCACTTACAAAATATAGATAATATATGAAATATAGGTGAGTGACTAAAAAAGAAATTCAGGAAAATATATGACTAAAAAACTAAACACATGGAAAAAATCTAAATATAGAGTGTGATCATGTCATGCTCCTTCTTAAGACTTTCAGTTGCCATCAATTGTTCATAGAATGAAAACCCTGATGATCTTGCACTTGCCTACACCTGAATTTATTCCATAACAGTTTTCCACAGTCCTGCATGCTATCCACACTATCCTATTTTTAGATAGTATGAAGAGCCATGCACTCAGTTTTAAATCCTTGCACAAACTGATCCGTCAGCCCCCAAATTATGTCTTTATTCTGTCATCTAATTATCTCAAACATGCAGTTTAGATCTGAACCCAAAGACACTTTCACAGGGAAGACTTTCTGCACAGCCCCTTTTCCTATGCACAACTAAATCAGGACCTGACATAAAACTCCAGAATTTACTATAATTTCTCTTACAGTACTTACCAAGTTAGTAATTGAATGTTCATGTTTATTTAATTAATATTTGTCTCTTCAAATGATCTGTTAGCTCTGTGAGGAAGAGTACATACCATATCTGTTTCTGTTTCTCTTCGTGTCTATAGTGTCCATCACAATGACTGGATCTAAAATATATTTGATGAGTGAATTAATCTTCTGAAATGATTCTCCCTCAGACAAAAAGTGGTTATTCACATAACTTCACTTGAAGTATGCCATATATTTCTAACATTTCTTTAAATATCATCTTTATTCACACAAATCTTAACTTTGGCATAGAGATGAAAAAATTATATCAAATTTTAAACAACCCTAGCATTTGTCAGTGGAGGGCTAATAAATAAAATAATATTAGGCTGTTAAAAAATGAAGCATTTCTACTTCCACAATGATAATGTACCTAATACTAGACTTCTTTTCCATTGTAAAAAAATGAAAAAAATATACTAAATATATAAAGCAAGTATATTTTATACATTGGACAACAATAGTGTAAGATTGTGATCACTTAGGAAAAACTAAGAAAGATAGCACTATCTTCACTCTGATTTTTACTGAGATACAATTTCTGTACCAGGTGCAGTAAAAGAGAGCAGACAGAGCATAGTAACTGAAGATACAGATAAGACATCAGAACGGATAAGGTAGTGGGAATGTGTGGGCAAAATACTAGAGAAGGGTGACCTAAATATAAATGCTACAGAAATCTCCATAGAAATACTCTTTTGCTCTGTAATTACTGGGGGAAATTCCAAGAAGCTGGGAAATCAAAACTGCTTGGAAGATTTAACCTGAATAATTCCAAAGATTATACTGGGCTGGAAGACAGCTGAGTTTTGAAAAGCCAGAAAGAAGAGACTTTACACAATGCCAGAAGCATTTGGCACAGACCTGAGAAAGGGCATATTTTAACAGTAGACTAAACCTGTCCAGAGCAAAGGCTTCTCCAGACCTACATTAACAGTGCTTAAAAACAAGCCTGGAGATTTGAAATGGCAGAAGAAAGAATCAGCGAACTTTAAGATATGTTATTTGAGATTATCTAATCTGAGGAACAAAAAGAAAAAAATAAAGAAAAATGAACAGATCATCAGAGATCTATAGGATAAAATCAAGTATACCAACATATACATAATGTATGTCTCATAAGGAGATAAAAAAGAAAAAAGAGAAAAAAAGTTAAAAATAGCCAATAACATCTGACATTTGATAAAAAATATTAGTCTGTATGATGGAGTTTCCAAGTGTTGTCCCCTCCAAAACTCATGTGGAAATTTGATCCCCAATGTGGCAGTGTTGGAAACTGATTGAGTCATGGGGCAGATCCCCCTGAATGGATTAATGCTCTCCCTGGGGCAGGAGAGGTAGTGAGTGAGTTCTCCCTCTGTTAGTTCCCATGAGAGCTGATTGTTTAAAGGACCTGGCACCTCCTCTCTCTCTCTCTTGCATCCTCTTGCCTTGTGATCTGCTTGTACCTGCCGGCTGCCTGCCACTTTCCGCCCCGAGTAGAAGCAGCCCAAGGCCCATGCCAGATGCAGCTGTCCCAGAATCATAAGCCAAATAAACCTCTGCTCCTTATAAATTACCCAGTCTCAGGTATTTCTGTTGTAGCAACACAAACTGGACTAAAACACTGTACTTGCCAGAAGCTCAACAGACTCCAATTAGTAATCAATTCAGAGATTCATGCCTAGACATATCAAAAATCAAACTATTGAAATTCAAAGACAAAAAGAGAATCCTGAAAGATGCAATAAAGAAGCAACTCATCACATACAACAGATCCTCAATAATGTTAATAGCTGATTTCTTATCAGAAAAAAAGACAGTATAATTTATATTTTTGTACATAACACTTTTTCTCTGCAATCTTATCTAAAAGACTACTGTATAAATCAGTAATTATAAATTCCTCTATACTTTGCATACAATTTTGCTATGGATCTAAAACTGCTGTAAAAAATAAAAACTATTTTTAAAAATAAAATTTAAATTTAAAAAAAGAAAAAAATGAAAACTACATAAAGATATAATTTGTACAATAATAGCACAAAGGAGAGGGAGGAATAAAGCTATATACAGTAAAGTGTTTCAAAACTATTGAAATTGCAATTGTTGGTTTTAATACAAATTATTTTATTATAGGTTAAGAAGTGAATTGTAATTTCCAGAAATAAAAATTTAACCCACAGATGGTAGCAATGGAGACACAGAGGGAAAAATGGCAAGAACTAAAAAAAAAATGAATGTATGAAAAATAAACCACTATACAACTATGTTTCATATATGTGAAACACAGTTTAAAAATCAAGGAAACATAAAAAAAGGATGGAAAAAGATATTCATGTTAATAGTAACCAAGAGAATGGGAATAGCTATAATAATATTAGACAAAACAGATACTAAAAAAAAAAAAAATTGTTATTGCAAAGAAAGACTTTAATAGTGATAAAAGGGTAAAGGGTCAATTCACCAAGAAGCTATTGCAATTATATACCTAAAACCTAACAGCAGTGGCCAAAATTGCATGAAACAAAACTGAGAAACAACAATTTAACAATAATAGTTGGAAATTTCCATATTCAAATTTCAACAATGAATAGAACAATAAACAGAAGGTCAGCAAAGACTCCAGAAACTTAAGTAACACAGTAAACCACTTTGACATAAAGACATATATAGAACAGCAGAATACACATTCTTCTTAAATGCACACAGAACATTGTCCAGATAGACCATATGCTGAACTACATTAACAAACCTCACTTAATGTAAAAGGATTGCATCAAAGTATGTTATCCAACCACAATGGAATGAAATTAGAAATAAATAACTAAAGGGAAATTGGGAAATTCACAATTATGTGGAAATTAAACCACATACTCTAAAGCAAAACATGGCTCCAAAAAAAATCACAAAGGAAGTTGGGAAATATTTTGAGATAAATGAAAATGAAAGCACAATGTATAAAAACATATGGAATGCAACTAAAGCAGTAGTCAGAAGGAAATAAATAGTTGTAAATGCCTACATGAAAAAGAAAAAAGATCTCATATAGATTGTCTAACATTTTAGCCTAAGAAACTGTAAAAAGAAGAGTAAACTAAACTGAAAGCAACCAAAAAAGGAAAATAATAAATAATTGGGTAGAAATAAATAAAATACGTAGTAGAAAAACTATAGAGAAAATCAACAAAAGTTATTTCAAAAGATCAACAAAATTAAGAATACTTTACTAGACTGACTAAGAAAACAAGAGAGAAGACTCAAATTGTTAAAATCAGCAATAAATCAGAATTCCTAACAAACTTGCAGAAATAAAAAGGATGATAAGGTAATGCTATGAACAAATATATGCTAACAAGTTAGATAAGTTAGGTTAAATAAGTAAATTGTGAGAATGACAAAAACTACAGAAACTGACTCAAGAAAAAACATGATCTGAATAAAACTATAACAAGCAAATATAATACTTGTGGTATAAAAACTCCCAACAAAAGAAAGCCCAGGCCTAAATGGAGACAGTCTTGAATTCTATCAAATTTTTAAAGAATAAATAATACCAATCCTTTACAAACTCTTCCAAATAATGCAAGAGGGGGAATCTCTTACGAACTTATTTAGTGTTACACTGATATCAAAACCAGATAGATACATCAAAAGGCAAGAAAATTACAGACAAATGCCCTGTAAGACTATGAACACAGATATCATCAATAAAACATGAGTGAACTGAAAAAAGAAAATATAGAAATTATTATGCACATGACTACAGTCAATATAATGTACCACATTAATAAAATAAAGAACAAAACAAAATGGCCATCTCAATAGGTACCAAAGAAACATTTAATGAAAATCCACCATCTTTTTCTCATAGAAACACTCTACACACTAGGAATACAAGGAAAAGTCCTCAATAAAAGGCATCTATGAAAAACTTACAGCTAGCATTTTACGGAACAACAAAAGACTGAAAGTGTTTCTCCTAAGATCAGGAATAAGAAAAGGATGTCTGCTCTCATCACTCATTCAACATTGTACTGTTGAGGCAAGAAAATGAAATAAGCCTCTACATAGCAAGGAAGAAGTAAAGATATCTCTTTTTGCAGATAATCTAATCTTTTATATTTAGAAAAAAATATATACAGCAATGGTGCAGAATACCAGATCTGTCAAGGTAAAATATCTGATTAAAAAAGCATAAGGACTGGGAGTGGGTAAAAACCACTGTTGTAAGTTATAAGATCTTTACAAGGTCCATGAAGTGATACACTATCTATGCAAGGCAGACTCTGAAAAGTATGGTATTATTTCGTCCGTAGATTAATACTTCCCACTCCCCAAAGAGGTATAACTAAAAAGCAAACAAGACACTTGCTAGAACAAATAAGTTGACTAAAAACATAAAGGATATAAAATATTTGAATAGTTATACCCACTATAGAGCCTTGCACCCAATAACTGCAAAATACAAATTTTAGTTAAGGAGATTTGGAATATTCATGAAGATAGAACATATATCTGATAACAATGCGATTAATTTTAAGATTGAAATCATGCAGATTATAATTTCTGATCACTATAGGATACGTTAAACATTGGAAACAAAAACTTTATATAAAACCCCCAACTTTATATAAAATCTTCCCACAAAGAAAATTCCTGGTCTAGTTTGTGTACTGGTAAATTCTATCAAACATTTACAAAGAAAGTAATGTCAATCTAATATAATGTTTTTTCAGGAAATTAAGAAGATGGGAACACTAACTTATTTTATGATCAGCATAACCCAACTATCTAAACATATAAGGACAATACATGTGAAGAAAATTATGTGTGCAAAAAAAATTAGCAAATAGAATCTAGCAACACAGAATAGGCTAATACAACATTACCAAAAGGAAGTTATCCCAGAAATGCAAGGTTTGTTTAAAATTTGAAAGATTATTAGGGTAGTTCATTCCTCTGGTGAAATATTGAATGCTATCACCTAAACTTCATGAAAAAAGAATAGAAGTTTACTGGTACTTATTCAAGATAGTATTACCTAACCTTTTCCATGATATTAAAAATAAATTTAGACAGTAGGAAGGGGTGCAGGGAGTTACTAAGAAGTTTGAACTGACTTAGAAGATATTTTAATAAAAGAATTTTTACTTTGGGTAATTGGTATAGTTTAAAAAGTTCTCAGTTCCCAGAGTGTTGGCATATGCTCATCAAGCTGAATGGCGGGAAGGACAGGTAAAGCAGAAAAATTAGTTTATAGTGCAATACAGTATTTGCAAATTTTTCTGTTTCCTTTCTCTCCTCATAATCCATTGTCCCTGGACCAACTCTACTCCATGTTCTGTTTCATGAGGAAGGGTCATTTCTCATAAAGATTGTAATTCTTCAGTCAACAAATGTCCTCGTTGGTTCTGTCTCACCATACTATCTTCATCTGCCCAAACATATTTGCATTCACAAAATGCAATATCTTAATAATCTATTTCATAAGCATAACCTATCGTTCATGGATATTTTTTCCAAATGCATTTCTATTCATGTTACTAAGTTTTGTGTTTATTCATTTTAAATATCTGGGTTCTCTCACTATTGTCTACTATAGTAAAAGGCAATTCTAGTCATTTACTGAGTTATGTCACATTTAAAAATGTGAAATATTCATGTTAACAATCCAAGAATCTCTGCCTTCATGTGAACTGTTTTAAAATTCTATGTACCAGTTGCTCCTGTATCCAACTGACTTCCTTTTTTTCTTGCTTTGGCTATCTGTCATCCTGAGTATTTTCAAAAGTCTACTCAATAAAGGATTTCAGTGTCCTCTTATGAGTCTATCATTATCTCAGAATACTTTTATTTGAGATTAAATAAAAATGGCTCACATAATTACATATATTATTTTATTTGCTGGACCTGAATGTAATAATTATTATCACCCTTCTGTAATACTTCCCATTAATAGTGCTTTATTTCATTCATTTACATGATCTTAGAGATCACAAAAAGCTACCATCTCTGTTATCAGCCCATGTCTAGTGATGTTTCTGAAACACTCATAAGAACTGACTGAACCCAAAATTGAAAAACTGTTTTCAAAGCTGTGAATAAGAGCTTCATTTGGTGTCTCTAACTTTCTTTGTCACAGGTTTGTAGCATTTGAAGTTATTTCATCTTTATGAGGCATGTATAGTACATAACGAGGTTCTTAAATACATGAAATACACTATACAGGTGCCTTGGAACTAAATATCCTCTTCCTTATCAGAGTCTCTCTTAATCATTGTAGCTTCCTATACATATTGATCTCCAGTTACAAATATATTTGAAACAAAAAATTTTTGAAAACAACATTTTCAAAAAAATGTTAAGCTCCATTTTTAGAATATGTAGTAAATATTGAAAGTAGCATTTTGGGGATGATAATAGTGGTTAAAGGCAATAAATAATACTTCAAATCAGTGTAGTACAATCTTAAATTCTGGCCAAATTGAATTTTCTGCTAGTTGAAATATGATGCATTTTTTAACATAACACAAAATTATTCTGCTTTAGCTCTAGTAATTGGTTGTTTGCCTATCACTGCTGTACATTGTTGAAATACTAAAAATAAACTTGGGACTCAAAATAAGTTGTCTTCCATCATTATTTTTAGCAATGCTCTGGGGATATACGCAGCACTTAATAAAATCACACGCTGAGATATCAAACAATGCAAATAGGAATTGAGAAAGGACAGCTGGTATTCTTAACTAGAGGTAATTTTATTTTATTTATGGCACCAGGTAAAGCTTAATTAGACATGGGTTAAACAGAGCAAGAGATAAAGGAAAACATGAACTTGTACATGGTGCTTGGTAACTTGGGCTCCTCATCTGAATGTGGTTTTACTTTCTGATACATGGTTAGGCAGAACATGGTTTCAGATATTTCCTTTATCCAATAAATAGACAATTATCCAGCAAGAGCCTAAAAAGACAATTTCTTCATCTGTAATTATTACAGTATAATTGTTGGGTGTTTTTTAATATGATATATTTTTTATTTTTTATTTCCTCTTTTACTTTTTTATTATATTTATTTATTTTTTAATTTATCAATATACAATGTAGTTGATTTTCATGGCCCTTTAATACAGTATAAATGAAGAGTAGGTTACATTCAGGACATTGACAGAAGATGTGATTGAAAATTTATCCTCAAGATTATCTTCATTTAAAATAAATGCCATTTCAATGTTTTTCTCGTACACATTTAAATAAGAAATGATAGCATTGGACTTTCTTTCCTTCTTTAGAGGAGTAAACAAAAAAGAAGCCTTCTTTTTTAACCCTTAATTCTTATCCTGCCTCATTACCTAGATTAAATCTTTAACTTAGTGTTCAAATACTAAGGGTGTCATTTCTATAACTTGGGTAAATTCAGAAAATAATGTGTGTGTGTGTATGTGTGTGTGTGTGTGTGTGTGTGCATAAGCACATACATATGTACACAGATTGCGAAAGAAAAAAAAGGAAGACAAAACGAAAATGGTAAAATGTTAATTTGAAAAAAATCCAGTTAATAGAATCCTTTGTACTGTTCTAGCAACTCTTCTGTAGGTCTAAAATTACATCAAAACAAAAAGTTAAAACAAGAAATCAAGGGGCTACTTCCTAAAATTCCAAGATCCTGTTGAGCAGTCACACAAGAAAATAAAAACAAACATATACTTTTTAATTAAATTTTAAAAATATGACAAATCCAAGTTTTATGAAAAGGAGAATTTGTAAACAATTTTAGACAGTAGGTTTCTTTCCAGTCTACTCTAAAGGATACAATGGAAATAAGTATATAAATACCGAATATTCCACTTTGAACAAAATAGTTACTAGTAGTCATTCCTAGGTTTCGTGAAGCATTCCTTTAGGAGGCGAAATACTGTTCTCTGCTACTTTAATCTATGGAATGCATTGAGTAGCACTTTAAATTCCTGACTGTAATGAAAAATAGGAAACAAATGCTTGCATTTTTCCTTCTGGGGAATAAAACATATTTCTTTTTCCTATCATTTCCCTGTAATACAAACTTTATATTCTAAGTCAATTCACATAATTGTAGATGTGGGAAATATATGCAATGAGGAAGTCAGCACCAGTTTACATTGCTACACATTCCTACTGTACTGCCACCAATATAACCAGAAACCGTTTATGTGATATCACTTACTGGACAATATCATCTATATGCTCTCTTGTCTGATTATACTTCAAGTGGATTGACTTTTTTTAAAAAAATCTACCTTCTAGAAAAATAGGGGAATTATTTTTCATTCTTGGATATTAAACATAGTTAAACTTGTAATGTAGTAGAATAGTAGTGATCCTGCTTATAATAGATAACCTGATAGATTAGTAATAAACTCTGAGTCCTCTTATCTTTATAAACATCCCAATAATACCACACAATTGTTTATCAACATTAGCTACCCCATCATAAAAATGAAAGTTTAGACGTCATTTATTTATTATTTTATATATTCATTCAACAAATATATCGAGTGTGTCCTATATGCGGGAGACTACAGGTACCAGGGATTTGACAGTGAACAAAACAGACAAAATAAGATAAAATTCCTGCCTTTTACTGAGCTTACATTTGAATAGGGACAAAAATAAAATAAACAAATACAATATACAGTATATAAGATGATGACCAGTGTAACAGATTAAAAAAATAAAGGAGCACAAGAGGAGAAAATACGTAACAGAAATGAAAACCCCTATTTTAAATTGAGTGGTCAGGGAAGGCCTTATTGATAAGGTGGCATTTTACAACTGCGGTAATACATACAGTTATTTGGAGAGAGCTTTCTAGATCATAGGACTTAACACACTCAGAAATATTTGACCCATCAGGAAACAAGGCTATGTTGGGGGAGAAAAATGAGAGAAGATGAGATCGCTGAGGTCCCAAAAGTAGTAGGAGGCTACATTACGGAGTTTTTTCATAAACTTTGGTTTTCACTCTGAATGCAATGGGAAGCCATTGGAAAATTTTGAGCAAGGAAGTGATATTACTGTAACTGCTAAGTTGAATATAGTTCATTATGGGCACAAGTGAAGGGAGAAGAACATTTGAGAGGCTTTATTTGTAATGCATGAGCCAGACAATCACGGATGGAATCAGCCAAACAACTTCTAGCTACTGCAGACAATGTTGGTAATGCTAAATCCATCCCAGTTTCTCTTTCTAGAAAATTAGTGAGTCAGATTTGATGATCTCTTAAGTTATTTCAAGTGTTAATATCTCATGAGTCTTTGCCCTACATTGGAAGTCACAGCCAATTAGAGTAGAAAATAAGTGCAGTGAGACAAGCACAATATTATGGTGTATAGCAAGATGCTTACTCCTTCTCCTTCTCTGTGTTTGCATTTGCAGAGCAGCAGTGGAATTGAGGGTGTATCTGTCACAGTCATTACAGAAGACAGATGGCACAAGCAAATTAAGATAATTTGAAAAGGATTTGTAAATAAAAAGACTAATTACTGAAGAGTGGGCAGGGTGTAGAGGACCCACAATGAAGTATGCAGAAATCTGGGCAAGCAGCCATCCAGTAGTCACCACCTGTAGGCCCAAAATAACGGGGAGGAAGAGTTTACTGGAACCATAAATTAAGGAGTCCTGTAGAGCAGACTCATCAAAAGGAAGAATGACCCATTATAGAGAGAAACACCGGCCTAGTATTACCTCTCAAGGACACAGCCAGGCCAATAAATACCCCTATCTCACTCTCCTCCCTTACTGTCCTCTTTCGCTCTAATTTCCATTGTCTGAATAGAGGCCAGAGCCAGAAACTGATATATTCCATACGGGTTACCACCTTCTCCTCCAAGGATAGAGAACAGGGAAGAGAAAGTTGAACAGTAGCCCTGGAGGGGCAACTGGAAAATAATGGGCACAGAAGGAAATAAAAATTGCCTTTGCTTATTTATACACTTTTTCATGCATTTATTTGCTCATTCATTTAATCACTCAAAAGAAAAGATTATTGAATATATTCATTGTGTTAGTACCACTAATATATATTGGGCTTATGGTGACAGTTTGGAGGGAAAAGTTTTCTGATAATACAAAGAACACAAAACTCGAAATGTTGTCCTAATCTACTCTGTATCCCACAATCGGTTGCACACAGTAGAGATGAACAAGAAATTTTATACTATTAGAGAGCTAGACTACTTCTAATTTCATTATGTCCCTTAATGGCAAAGAGTCAGAACCCTTTCTGGAAGTCCTATCTGAAAATGAGAGGAACATCAGTCAAGATTCATAAGAACAAACAGGTATGGGAAGACCTGGGAGGAAACTGTACTGTGAAAGTCAGAGGCTGCACTTGTGAATGAAAACATAGAGACAGGACATGGCCCATTACAGTATCAGCTGGAATCTTAGACTCAATTCTGATAAAACTTTAGTCATACTGATGAACCCAAGCACTAATGGTCATTTCCATTTATTTACATATAATTTAATGATGTAGCCAAAATAATTTAGAAATGGAAGACAGATCACATCACTCCTCACTTACACTACCCCAATGACTTGGCAGATCACCGAGAATCGAAGCAAGATTTTTTAATATCATCTATGAGAACCTAAATCAGCTGGGCCTCCTCTCCTTGCTACCTCTTGATCCTCAAGTCCGTCTGTGCTCCACACCCCCTTGTCCACTCTGCTGTAGCCATCCAGCCTTTTAAAATTCCTTGTCCATGCTCTACTTGCTTCCAGCTCAAGGTTTTTGCACTGCTTTATCTGCATGTAATAGGGCCGTCCCGTGGCTCACTCGGGAGAGTGTGGTGCTGACAACACCAAGGCCACGGGTTCGGATCCCACATAGGGATGGCTGGTTGCTCATTGGGTGAGCATGGTGCTGACAACACCAAGTCAAGGGTTAAGATCCCCTTACTGGTCATCTTTTAAAAAAAAAAAAAAAAAAAAAAAGTCTGCATGTAATATGTGGTGTGTGTGTGTGTGTGTGTGTGTGTGTGTGTGTGTGTGTGTGTGTGTGTGTTTTGTTCAAAGATATCTACAAAGCAAACTCCAACACATCCTCATATTTCTGCTCATCTGGCACCATCAGTAATGCCTTCTCTGATCATGTGATGTGAAGGAGAATCTCTCACTCCAATCCACCCCCAGCAAGATTATTTCTAACCAATTTATCAGCATTATTTTCTCTCCATTGCATTTATCACTATTAACACACCATACACATTACGTTTTAAGTTTCTTTGTAGCTTTTTTATCACAAGTAAATCTTCATTGACACATGAGTAGAGAGAATTTTTGTCTATTATGTACATGGTTTTATCCCCAGGGGTTAGTGTGTATATAGATTAACACATGGTTGATGCTCTGCACAATTTTTAGTAGACATGGATAATGAAAACTTTGCATTTTGGTATGGTAAACTGAAAGATAGGCATGACTAGGCAATGATTTCATAACTCATTAAAATTCCAATTTAAAAATTAGAAAAGACAAGGAAGTTCCTGGAAGTGGCTGATCATATAAACTATTTTCTACATTATAACTAATAATAGCAGAATAAATGTTTCCTAGAAATGAAAGACTGAAACTCACAGAGATGGAATAGAAAGTGAAGGAAGAAGCTTTCCTGCTTACTTGTTAAAAAAAAAGGCTGCTTAACTGTCTTCTGAGTAGACAGTGAGAGAAAAACTGTACAACAAAGTATAAAAGACAACATATGTTTCATACAAATAAACAGCTTACTGAAGGTGGTACCCAGAAAATCTTGCTAGTAATAACAGAAAAGTGGATTGCAATATTTTTTTAACAGCTATGAGATTATGGATAACACAAAATAACCATGTTCAGTTTCCTTCCCAGCTTATTCATAAATCTAAGGTAATTGTATGTCTACTTATTTTAAATAATTTCAAAAATAGAAAACACAGTAGGAACTATGTAGAGTGAGCTTTTTACTGGATTATGTTATCCTATTAAAATCTCAAACATTGTTTTCAAATGACAATGAGATCTTTTTTACCACCAGTGGGAGGAGCAAGAAAGCAAGAATTACTGCTCTTCTTTCACAAGGTCATAAAATTTAGCTTCAGAGAAAGAGGTCTGTCTACTTAATGACAGGCACACTTCTAGAAAGTGTAAAATTGAGACTTAAATTTAGATCTTCGATTTTTAGCCAATGTTTATTCACCAAGATTCTAACATGTAGATACAGACAAGTCTAACAGAGATTGAAATGCTGTTTGTATGCAACACAGAGTGATGATAAAGGACATGATTTCTCTGGATACTTGGAGAGTGCTTAACTCAGTAAAAAGGAGAAGACTTAATAGATCTTTTTTTTTTTTTTTTTGAAGACTTTATTTTTAGAGCAGTTTTAGGTTTACAGCCAAATTAAGAAGAAGGTACAGAGATTTCCCATATACCTCTTGTCCTCACACATGCATAGCCTCCACTATCAACATACTCCACCAGAGTGCACATTTGTTACAATCCATGAGCCTACATGGCCACATCATTATCAACCAAAGTCCACAGTTTACATTAGGGTTCATTCTTAGGGTTGAACCTTCTATGGGTTTGAACAAATGTTTAATGACATGTGCCCATCATTACAGTATCACACAGAGTACTTTCACTGCTGTAAAATCCCTCTGTCCTTCTGTTGGGAAACTAGAATAGTTTGTTCAGGGCCCTTGCCTCAGGTCTGGTTGGATGTGGTTTTAGCACATCCTTTGTAAGCAAATTGTGTGTGTGTGGAATTAGTGTGCATGCATGCCAATGTGTCTTTTTAGTTTTGTTGCTATTCTTCTGTTCTTGAGAGAAAGAGAGAGAAGAGAGAGTGAGAGTTTTAGTGAAGCAGGTGGGTTGGCGTCTGCCTCAGGCATCCACCTGGCACAGCCATGCTTTCCAGCTGGCAGTTTCCAAGGACCTCTTGGCAGGTTACCTAGCTCATAGACCTGTGTGTAAGGGGTCTGGTGACCCAGCCTGACATGTGAGGGGTCCGGGGACCCAGCCTGGCATGTGAATGGTTGGTGACCCAGTCTGTGAACAGGCTTGAAGGGTCTGTGGGCTCCAGACCCAGCTTTAGCTCAACAATCGGCTCAGTCGGTGAAGGATTACCAGTAGGTAAAAGAGCCCAACAACTGGCGTGGTCTTGGAGCTAGACAATTGGCGTCAGGAACAGGACTCCAACATTAGCTGCAGTGCCACACCTTCACCTGTTTATCCCTGCCTCTCCTCTATCTCCTGGTAACTGCTGATATTTTTACTGTCTCTAAAGCTTTGCTTCTTACAAAATGGAGAACTGACCCATTGTTATCATGTGATACCCTTTATTTTCCTGACAACTTTTCTTGCTTTAAAGTCTGCTCTTTCTGAGCTTACATATCTATTCCTACCTTTTTGAATTGTTGTTAGCATGGTATTGGTGTCATTGTTGTTGTTGTTGTTTTAACCATTCATTTACTTTTAATCTATATGTGTCTTTATAGTTAAAGTGGGTTTCTTGTAGACAGCATGTAACCAGGTCTTGGTTTTTGATTGTTCTGACAATCTCTGCCATTTATTGATGGAGAATCAATTGTCAATAAATGACATTCAAAATGATTAGTGATATACTTAGATTAATATCTACCACATTTGTTTCTGTTTTCTATTTGTGGCTCTTTGTTCTTTGTTCTTATTTTTGTCTTCCATTCTTCTGCTGCCTTTTGGGATTTTAACTGAGCATTTTACATGATTCCATTTTCTCTCCTTTTTTGAGATACCAATTATACTGCCCCCTATTTTTTTTCAGCTTATTTTTTATTGGTTACCTTAGAGTTTGCAACATACATTTACTACTAATCCAAGTCCATTTTCAAATAACACTGTACCACTTTACAGGTAGTGTAACTTACAGTAACACAATAACCCTAATTCCTAACTAGTTCCTCCTGATGGCAGGCCTTGTTAACAAGAACAAAGTGCTCTAGCATATATCATAATAGTTTCTTCTCCCCTTCTCCCAAAAAACATGAGGGGATTTTTCTCCAGTATTTACCTTGGGAACCTAATAGAATCCCTGGAAGTAAATCTCACAATATTGTAGAGACCCTCTTATGACTGGGTCCCCTGGAATCTTTAATGCTAAGACTTGTCTTCTGAGTCTCCAGCAATTTGTCAATTACAATGCAGGTTTTTCTACCTCAGCACTGGTTTACATTGAGGTTTTTGCTCTAAAGTCTGTACTTTGGTCAGCTGTGACTCTCTGTGGTCACCTGTCTGTCTTTTCAATGTTGGAAACAGTGTTTGCCCTATGTGCCCTTTTCTTTTGGATCCAAAGAGAGTTGTTGATTTTGCATTCCATTCAGCTTTTTACTTGGTTTTAAGACAAAGTGGCTATTTCCAAACTCCTTACACGTGAAACTGGACATCAGAAGTCATATAATAGATTTTTGACTTGCATGGATACTACATTGGAATGTAGAAAAAAACATAAATATTAATGCTATTCAGGAATTAATTTTTCAAGCACGTAGAATTCATTGGTTTTATGAAAGTTTCAAGAACCACTGGAGAAAACAAACTCATATTAGAACTGTTAATAGTCAAGAAAGTGAATAGCTGGGAATTGTCTAATGTGTGATTAATTTCAGAAAGGCAGATATAAAAAATGTCCATAGAAATGTACTGCATTTTGACCTGGGCAGTGCATACGAAGATATGTTTATTCTTAATATCTTTTATGACGTATCTTAAAATCTGTGCATGTTACTAAAAATCAGCTGTAATTCAAGTGTGTGTATGCGCGCTTGTGTAGCAAGAGTCAGTAAACTACTGCCCTCAGGCAAAATTCAGCCCAATGCCTGATTTTATAAGTAAAGCTTTATTGTAATATAGCCAATTAATTTATATATTCTCCAGGGCTCCTTTTATGCTACAACTGTTGGGCTATGTAGTTGTAACAAAGAACTTATGGTTCACAAATTCCAAAACATTTATTCTGACACTTTACAGAAAAAAAGTTTACTGAAACCTGATGTATAGTATTTGTTATGCGTATGTTACACACACATACTCATACACATATACACGTGAAGGTACTTCAGAAAGTTCCATTAGCTTGCCTGCCTCTATCTCTCATTTTCATCCTATAATGATCATGTAGCCAAAATATCTGCTATGGGAACATCTCATTGAGATTTTTCCGAAGCTTATGTCATGTCCCAAAAGAAACCCAGTTGTCACAGTTTTTCTCTTACCTTTTTAATTTCATAAGGCTGTATATACTACCCCTCCCCAACACTTAAAAACTTTTTCCTTCACCTTTGGAATGCACAGTATGTCATCAATGCAATTACTTGTGTCCTCAATCTTGTCTCTGACCATTCTCTTCGCCTTTTAACTAAGCCTGGATCCGCTATGAGATATATGCTCCCCCTATAAGTTCTCTCATATGCTGGGTATTTGCTCTCTCAAACCCTTTGTATCAGTGGATCCAGATACTTATTTTTTCCTCCTTGCTCCTCATTATTATTTTCAAGCCATTTTTCTCATCTGCTTATAGAAACTACCCACTTTTGAATCTCATATTAAAATCCTGTGAAATAGGATTTTAACACTCTACGAAATAGAATCTTAAACAACCTATGATAGGAAAAACAATACTTGCAAACCATACCTCTGATAAGGGGTTAACATTCAAATATATAAGGAACTCAAATAACTCAATAGCATAAAAACAAATAACGAACTTAAAAATAGGCAAAAGACTTGGATAGACATTATTCAAAAGAAGACATACAAATGGCCAACAGATGGTCAATATCACTAATCATTAAGAAATACAAAATAAAACCAGAATGATATATCACCTCATACCTTTTAGAATGACTATTCTCAAAAAGATGAAAGATAACAAATGTTACTGTGGAGAAAAGAAAACCTTTGTGCACTGTTGGTGGGAATGTAAATTGCTATAGCCATTATAGGAAACAGTGTGGAAGAGTCTCAAAAAATTAAAAATAGACCTACCACATGATCCAGCAATCCCACTATGGGTATATATCCAAAAGAATTGAAATCAGTATGTCAAAGAGATATTTGCACTTCCATGTTCATTGCAGCACTATTTACAATAGCCAATATGGAATCAACCTAAATGTCTATCAGTAGGTGAATGGATTTAAAAAATGTGGCATATGTACACAATGGAAACAATGTGCCTTAAAAAAAAAGAAAGTTATATCATCGCAACAACATGGATGAACCCAGAGGTCATTTTGTTAAGCCAGACACAAAAAGACAAATACCACATTATCTCACTTATATGTGGAATCTAAAGATGTTGAACTTACAGAAGCAGACAGTAGAATGGTAGTTACCAGGGTCTGGGTGTGTAGCACTGGAGGGATGTTTGTCAAAGGACACAAAATTTCACTTAGATAGGAGAAATAAGTTCAAGAGGTCTATTGAACAACATGGTGACTATAGTTAATAACAACTTAGTGCATCCTTGAAAATTGCTGAGAGTAGATTGTAAGTGTTCTCATCGCAAAGGAATAATAAGTATGTGAGGTAATGCAAATGTTAATTAGTTTCATTTAGCCATTCCACAATGTATACAAGTACATATTATAAAACACCATATTGTGTACCAAAAATATATATAATTATTATTTGTCAGTTAAAAAAACAAATTAAAAAATGTATTTCCTCCTTATTGCAGTCATGTACAAATCTCTGGGTCACTCCTCATTTGTCCAAAATCTTAAATCCTGTCTCTTGGTCCGTTTCTCCAGCACTCTGAATTACAATATTTGATCTTGCTACTTTTTCATATTCATTCACTTCCTTTTTGTAATCATTTGCCTTTTTTGACTGACTTAAATTTGGTGTTCTGTCTTTACCATCATTTCCTTCCATCTACCTTCAACTCCTCTCATCATACTTACTGGGAAAATCCACAATGATGTTTAATTCCAACTTTGTATCACACAGTATCTGTAAAATTAAATACGACTGGCGCAAAACAGAACTACACATTTTAATGTTATGCTTCCTAGTAATAATACAGTATTTGCTTTGTCCATTTGCTCTCCTACACGTCTAACTGACTCTTTCCCGTCTTTTCTTTCTCCTCAGATTTCCAAATCGCCTTGCAAAAATTACTCTGGTGATACTTAAGTTTACTGAAAATATAGAAATAAACAACAGAATTTCCGTTCGCTCTCACCACCATATATATCCATCCACCTACATCCTCCTTACCTACTCTGCCTTTTCTCTTGTTAGTAAAGATAAGTTGTCCAACTCCCTAGAAAAGTGCAACTACTTCATTTTCTCACTACTAGATCCTATCCCTTGCTCTCTTGAATCAATTTTTCCTTCTCTTCTGGATTATTCCCATAAGCATACAAACATGCTATAATGTTTTCCATATTTGGTAAGACTGTGGTAGCATTCTAGTTCTGGCTATTGGGACATTTTCCTCTTGAAAAACAGATAAAACAATAAGTAGTACAACCTACAGCTGTCAACACAGCAAAACCCACAAATGTTACATCAGAGGAAGGCTTTTTAGAAATAGATTGTAAGACAGAGATTGGTAAGCAGGGGGTTTACTGGAGAGTGCTCTCAGGACACACTTTCAAGGAGGAGTCATCAAGATTGGGCAGGGAGATGTTGAAGTGTCATGTAGTTCAACAGAGGCCTCTTCATCTGTCTAGAGCTAGGATGGCTCTTCAGAGTCGTTCCAAAATCAAGGTGAGTCAACTGGGTTTTTATATTGCAGTGTTGCCCAGCAGTTGGATGCAGGCTGTCCTTGGGGAGGGACATAAGTCTCAATGGGTCAGTCCCTTTAGCTGAGGACGATTCTGGAGAGGAACTAATGGTACCTGGGAGAATATGTGCTTCGTTTCTAAAAAGATATATGGGTGGGGCCTTCCCGTGGCTCACTTGGGAAAGTGCGGCGCTGGGAGCGCAGCGGCACTCCCGCCGCGGGTTCTGATCCTGTATAGGGATGGCCGGTGCACTCATTGGCTGAGCGCAGTGCAGGACACCAAGCCAAGGGTTGCGATCCCCTTACCGGACACACACACACACACACACACACACACACACACACACACACACACACACACACACACACACACAAAAGATATATGGGTGGAATACTACAGCAATAGCTACACTAAATTTTCAGCAAAATTAGGAACCAGGAAATTTGAAAACACCAAACTGTGTGTAAATTCTTCCTAAGATAGAGCTAATCCGGAAACTCATGTGAATTATCCCTAATTACTCTCTCTCTTTCATATCCCCAAACAATCTGAAGAGTACCCACCTCTTCCCATCTCCTCCACTAGTGCTAGGGTCCAAATAATAATTTTCAAAAATCATCTGAAAAATAGCAATAGCTTCCTGACTGGTCCCTGCACTACCACTCTTTCCCCACTTCATTCAGTTGTTATCACAAAATGTGAGTGATTGTTAAACATTATTTAGCTTTTTCTCACTTCCCAATTCAAAATCTCCTATATTATTCAAAGAAAAGGTAAATCCCTTACTTACATGGGCTTTTAAGCCCCCTTGTATGATAAAGCCATGCATATTGTGGCTGTTCATTAACAGACATTCTCTTTGTCATTTGATCCTGAAAACCTGGCTCCCAACCTGTCCCTAGAACATTCCAGACATCTTTGCATCTCGGAGCATTTGCAAATGATATGCCTTCCCCCATATGACAGCATTGCTCACCCCCACATCTCTTTATGAGTTTTATTCTAGCCACTTTATCAGTGAGTCCTTCCCTAACTACTCAAGTTTAGTTTGTTGTACCTTGATGCACCTTAATTATAAATATTTTATTTTTTATTGCCTGCTTCCTCCAACTAGAACAGTAGCTAGACATCATTTTTACTTCTTTTCTTATTCTCACAGCAGATAGCTAATCCAAAAATCTAAGTTTTGCCTCTATTATCAAAATATATGTTGAATCTTCTTGCCACTTCCACTGCTATCACTCCAGGCCAAGCTACCATTACCTCGCCATATCTTGCTGACATGCTGGACTCTCCTCCTAACTGTTCTTGGTATTGCCACACCCTTCTCCCTAACTCTTCTATTTTTTCTCTACAGAGTAGCCAGAGTGATACTTTGAAAGTATAAATAAGACCATATCACTTCCCTGCATAAAAGCTATCATACTTAGAAACAAAATTAAAATTTCTTAACATGGTCTACAAGGCTCTGTCTGTTTTTCTAACCTTACCTCCTATTACTCTTCTCCTTAAAAATTTCACTAGAATGCAAAACTCATAAGGAAGAAAAAATTAGTTTGTCTCTTTTGTTTATTTCTGTGTCACTGGTGCTTAAAAAGTACTTAGCATCTGATTAGAGTTTACTCTTTCTTGTGTGGTAGATTGTACTTTCAAAACTGGCTTCAACACTATTTCCCATTCTACTTTCTTTTCTCACAAAGTGATTTGACATTTCTCTCATCAGAAAGTGAAATTTATGTTTCATTTCTTAAAGTCTGGATATAACTTTGACTAGAGCAGAAGTGCCACTATGTGACCTCCAAAGCTAGTCATTAAAAGCAGTACAACTTTTCGTCTGATATTCCTGAAATGTTCACTCTTAGAATCCAGCCATCATGCTGCAAAGAAGCTGAAACAGCTCATGGAAAAGCCCATTTATTGAGGAACTAACACAATGGCCTATGGCCCATGGCACCAGTTGAGTTATCTGAACATGTGAGTGAGTCACCTTGAAAATCGATATTCCAGCCCTAAATTAGCCATCCCAACTAATTCCTCATGAAACATAGATGAGTCACCCCCACTAAATGCAATCCAAATTGCAGATTTGTGAACAAACTAAGCAATTGTTACTTTTTAAGCCACTAAGGTTTGGGGAAGTTTGTTATGTGGCATTGGTAACCTTTACATTTTGCTTTGGTACATGGTACTTTCAATTCCTTCTCACTCTCAGGTCTTTTCACCTGCAGTTTCCTCTGCCTATAATTTTCCTCTTTCATAATTCATTCATTTTGTGCCCTCACTTTATTCAGGTCTCTCTGCTCAGTGTCACCTTCCTTTCCACTGAGTTTAGAGATGCCATGAATGAGATCTGCTTGTTATTTTTGTTTCTAGTTTAATTAAGTTTTTTTCATTGTTTCTTTTTTCTTTTTTTTCTCTTCCAGTTACGTGTAAGGAATTAAGGAAAAGGACAGAATTTCTCATGCCAGCTCAATCAGCTGTCATTAAATTATTATTCAGAATCTCCATACAATGAATTGAATTCTCATCTCATTGTTCAAAATTTGTCATAAAGTCACCTTTAATTATAAGAGGAGATTGCATATTTAAAGAAGAATGTAAATAACTTATTGATAAATTTATATTAATTAAATGTTAAAATGATAACATTTTGGAAATATTGGGTTAAATAAATTATTAAAATTACCATTACCTGTTTTTCTTATTTTCTTAATGTGGTTACTAGAAAATTTTAAATTATATATATGGATCCCATTATATTTTTATTGGGGATGTTATTCTAAATGGATCAAGCATCAGCATACACAAATTTCTTTTTGAGGAACAGCACAATGTAACAAAAAATCAAAAATTTTGCAAACAGACCACAAATAAGTTGGAATTCTAAATATAGTTATTAGTGACACAAACTTGAGCTTTTGACTTTTCACTAAGGTTTAGATTCCATACCTGTAAATTAATAACATAAATATTAGCTCTGCAAGATTGTCAAGGATAATCAATTGTTTATAAGAATTCCCAGGACACTACCTAAAACATAATAGGTGCTTCAAAAAGTACTAACAATTATAAGTATCTTTTAATATGAGGGAACTTTTAAAAGTTCATGGGCAATGGAATTAAAAGATAAAAATTAAAAAGTAAACTTTATTTCTCAACATAAGCTCCATCAAGTTCAAGACACTTTTGTAAGCAATGATACCAGCCATTTAGTCCATCCCTAAATAACTGAGGGTCCTGGGAACTTAACCACATCAATGCATTTTTTTAACATTACTAACCGAAGAAAAATGGGTGTCCTTTAAAGATTCTTTAATATTATGAAACAAACAGTTATAAGGAGCCAAATCAGTACTGTAAGGTGGAGGCCTAATAATTTTCAATTGAAATTCATGCAAAAGTATCTTTGTTTGAATAAGAAGAATAAGCAGGAGCATTGTCATGATGAAAAAGGACTCTAGGTGAAGCTTTCCCAAAATAAGCAGATGTTATTGTTCTTTGGCTTTCTAGAGAATCAACAAGCGAAATGCCTTGAGCATCCAAAAAAAGTTGCCATGACCTTTGCTCTTGACCAGTCTGCTTATGCTTCCTTCCACCTCTTGGTAGTCATGGCTTTGACCGTGCTTTGTCTTCAGGATCTTACTTGTAAAGCTATGTTTCATCTCTTATTTCAATTCTTTGAAGATATGCTTCAGGATTTTAATCCCACTTGTTTAAAATTTCCATTGAAAGGTTGGCTCTTGTCTGCAGCTGATCTGAGCGCAACAGTTTTCACACCCATTAAGAAGAACATTTGCTCAACATTAATTTTTCAATCTGAATTGTGTAAGTTGAGACAATTAATATGACTATGGTGTTGGCTATTGTTTCTGCTGTTAATTGTCAAGTCTCTTCAATTAGAGCACAAACAAGATTAATTTTTTCTCAGAGATTGATGTGGATGGTCTGCCACTGTGGGCTTAATATTCAGTACTGTCTCATCCCTTTTTAAAATGAGTTATCTATTTGTAAATGGCTAATTTCTTTGGGGCATTGTCCCCATAAACATTTCATAAAGCGTCAGTGATGTCACCATTCTTCATCCCAAGATTCACCATTGATTTGATGTTTGTACTTGCTTCTATTTTAGCAGAATTCATGTTGCTCTGACAGGGACTCTTCAAATTAATGTCTTTTTTTTTTTTTTTTTTAAACATACCAGCCTGTTTTTTTTATTATAAACACATAAAAGAGTAAATCATTAGTCAGAGGCCTAGACTCCTTCTCTGAGATGCCAAAGGCCTAACAACCAGTGAGATAATTTTAGACAACTCTAACTGAAAGCTTTTCAAACAGCATCCTCCTTCTTAATGCCTCAAACTAGATCCTGTTCAGACATGTTATAACAAGTTGCAATGAATTTACCTTGGTGCAAAAAATTTTGAAATATGTGCATTTTTTTTAATAGAATGCATTTTTCATAAACTTTTCGAAGGCTTCTCATAGCATGGCTTTTCACAACACTAAATTTAATAAATATAAGAATATTTATTCTGTGCAGGACACTTAGGTTGACACCATGATATGGCAAAGTTTAACAAAATATAGCCTAGGAGAACCTCATGGAATAATGGAGAAGATGCATGATGAGAATTTGATATGAAATGAAAAGTGATTACAATGATTAAAACCCAACTGTATTACCACTTATATGCAAAATAAATGATTAATTTTATTTGAATGGCTCAAGGAAGGTAGTGACAGTGTTGCATGAGATGGTCATGCAACACTGCATGAGACTGAAAGATAATATCAACAGTTGAAAAATCAGGGATTATAGTATTTTCTACAATTTATTCATGTTTATTACTATCTTTACTTGCATTATTTTATTGGATTATCACAATGTCTTATAAAATTGTTATTACTATAATCCCTACAATAAAAGTGAATAAATGAACAATAGAAAACTAAAGTTACTTATTCAAGGTCACCATGGCATAGCACCTCAGTGGATGGGATTCCCAAGTACAAGTAGCCTGTGAAGAGTTCAGAGCATGTTCAGACCTAGGACCAACACCTTTACTGACTGAAGAAAAGGATGTACTTGATATTGAGACCAGAAAGATATGTTAGGGTTGAAATGATGATCTTAAATGGCATGCTCAGAGGTTTGTTCTTTATTTATTAGGTAAATGGATCATCTTTAGTGGATTTCAGAGAAGAAATGTTATGAAGATTTGAAGTTCATTGAGAAAATGATTCTTACGCAAAAGATATATTGCAAAGGCCTGATGTTTGTGGGAGAAAACAGGCATAATATTAAAGCAGTGATTCTCAAGTAGAGGCAATCCCTTCCAGGTAACACTTGGCTAATATCTGGGGACATTCTTGGTTGCCACAACCATAGGTAAGGTGCTACTGGCATCTATTGGATAGGGACCCCCCACAAAAAAAAGAATTATCTCGGTGAAAATGTCATTAGTTCTGAGGTTGAGAAAAATTCTGTGTTATGAAATTGGTGTTCCTTTGTGCTCTCCTAGAACCTATTACTTCTGAATTGTATCTTAAGCGCTGTTATAATTACTCTTTTGCTTTCCCACAAAAGACTACACAAAACTGAAATACCATTGCTGTATTTTTATCTCAGTCTCCCTAGTACCTTGCACAGCTCCTACCATATAGTAAATAATTAATAGATGATAGCTGATATGAAGTGAATTTAAGGTAATGAGATCCTAAACTAGGACAGCAGACTGGGGAATAAAAGAGAAGAGAATTCATATAAAAAACATTACATAGTTAGAATTAATATGATTTAGCAATCGACAAGGATGATAAAGGAGAGTTTGACATTAAAAAGATTTTGACACAAGTAAGCAGGTAGAGAATAAATTCAACTTGGAAAATGTTTTATTTAGTTGCTGGGAGAATACCATACCAGATTGCTCAACAGACTAAAACATAAAGTCTCAAGTGTATAAGAGTATTCAAAGTGATTGATGCAAATTGCTGCATCATCTCTAAGTATAAAGTTATGTTACGGTGTGAAATTGTCTAGTGAGAGTATGTAGAGTGAAAAAGAATATCATCTGAAGACAAATCCCTGGGAATGCCTATAGTATGCTTAAGGTGTGGATGGTAGAAGCATAGCAAGAAGAGTCTTAAAAGTAATAGTCAGAAAAATAAAAGAAAAATAAGAGTTTTATGATAAAGCTGCAGAGAAATCAAGTATGATAAAAATCCAGAAAAGATCATTACATTAAGCAATGAAGTCTAATACCACAAAAAACGTTAAGTGAATGCAGATTAAGTGACTACTATAATGTGTTTCCTCTTCCCATTATTTAGTTCTATGTAAAAGTATCACAGTCCAGAGTCTTAAAAATGATGAAAATCATCCATGCGTGACTAGCTAGTCTTCCTCCTAAACCACATAAAAGTGAGTCTGTCAGATAGAGTCCATTTATTTCCTTCTCGGCTTTAGTCATTTTATTTTCTTCTGCTATCACAATCACAAATAAACTGGGAGATGCTGACCTATTTAAATGAATATACTAAAACTCAGATTTTCTTTTCTTATGACAGGATAAACAGTCCAAGCCTGTTATCTTTAAAAACATTTAATTGAAGCAACATACACAGAAAAAAAAATGTACAGACCATACTTACACAGGCCAAAGACTTTTCCAAAGTGAAATATCCCTGTGTAAGCAACACACTGATGGAGACATAACATAATCAGCGTCCCAGAAAGCCCCCAGTTTGGGGCAGTCACTACCCTGCCAAGTACAAACTTTTTCCTAACTTCTAATACCATAGTTTTACTTGCCTATTTTGAAATTTACATAAGTGAAATCACACCATGTAAACTCTTTTGTGTCTGGTTTCTTTAGCTCAATATAATGTTTGAAATTCATCCATAGTGTGTGTCTCCAGTTTGGGGATATGAACATTTCTGTGCATGTACTTTGGTTAACTTATGTATGTATTTCTATTAGCTATATAGCCAGGAGTAGATTTGATAGGTCATAGGCCATACATTTCTCGGCTATAACTGAGGCTGCAAAGAGTTTTCCAGTGAGGTCTTAAAGTAAACACTCACCACCTGTGTACAGTAGTTCTGGTTGCTCCACAACCTTACCCTGAAGTTGTTCATTTTCTTTTTCATTTTAACTATCCTGGTGACTGTGTAGCAGTGTCATATTGTGGTTTGAATTTGTATTTCTCTCTTAGCTAATGAAATTGAGCACATTTTCAAAGATATACTGGGTATCTTGGTTATTTATTTATTTATTTATTTATTTTTGTAAAGTGCATGCTTAATCTTCTGCTTATTTTTTTTCTATTGATTTATTAGACTTTTATTAATTATTATTAGTTACTTATATATAGTAAATGCAAGGACTTTGATAGACTTGTGCCCTGCAAACACCTTAGCCCCACTCTGTAGCTAGCCTTTTCACTCTCTTAAACAGATTACTTGATGGACACAGATTCCTAATCCTAATATACTCCAGTTTATTTGTTTTTCCTTATGGTTACTTGTAATTTTGCATGTGTGTGTGATTTAGGAATATTTGCCTACTGCAAGGTGAAGAAGTTGTCCTGTGTTATCTTCTAAAAGCTTTATCAGTTTATCTTTCACATTTAGGTCTGGAATACTCTTGCAAATGGCTTTGGTCTATGGCTTGAAGTTGAGGTCATGATACATATGTAGGTATATATGTCATGATTTATGAGGGTACTTCAAAAAGTTCACAAAAAAATAGAATTAAAAGGTAATATTCATCTTTCTATGACCTTTTTGAAATACCTTCATGTGTGTGCACTCACACACACACAATCATTTTCTACATTTGGATATCGAATTGACCTAGAACTTCATTAAAGAGACTATTTGTATCTACATTATTGCAGTGTCACCCTTTTCACAAATCAAGTAATCATACAAAGGTACTTCAAAAAGTTCATGGAATTGTGTGTATTGTCTTTTAGTTCTGTTTTTCCACAAACTTTTTGAAGTACCTTCATACACGTGTGGATCTTTTTCTGGACTCTCTGTTCTGTTTCATTGTTTAGTACGTCTATCCCTGAAGTAGTATCACACTGTCTTAACTTCCATATCTATTATATATGTATATCCATATATATGCATAATATATCTATTATACATCTATTGTTTCTTACATATATATGTATGCAATACACATGTATTACTTCTTCAAGATTGCCCTAACTTCACTCGGTCATTTGCATTTCATATGATTTTTATAATAAGATATTGATGTATATACACACACACACCTACTTCGATTTTTAATGATTTTATATTACACCACAGATCACTTTTGGGAAAATAGACATATTTATAAACTCTTCATCCAAATTCATAAATGCAGACCGTTTCTCCATTTTTAGGTCTTCTTTAACATATCTATGAATATACGTATATATACACACACATGCATACACACATATAAACAGGCTTTCAGTAAGTAGATTTGCACATCTTTCATTAGATTTAATCCTAGAAACTTGATTTTGTATACCATAGAAAGTTTGTTTTCATACTCTTAAAATATTTTTGCTTATATATAAAAATATAATTGATCTTTGTGTATTGATCTTATATTCAACAATGTTACTGAATTTAATTACTAGTTCTGACAGTTGTCAGACCATTCCTGTGCTTAATTTTAAGATTCTTCTTCTTCTAACATAGATGACAGCACTGATATGATGTAGGTCCTTCACACTGAGAACTAGCTGAAGAATATCAATCTGTACACGTTTTGTTTTGCTCTATCGTTCACTTCTCCAAATGGGTTAAGTAGAAGAGATGGATAGAGAAGTTGGCCTGGTCTGGATTAGAAATGAGTTGTTGAAATAGGTAACCATAATCTTGAGAGATTGGGCATGAGGAATGCTAATGTTTTTAAATATCTTGATATGTTCATACTAATTTTGTGAAACTACAAATAAATGCTTTACACTAAATCAACTACCTTTATTTCTATATAACTCTTTAATCTTGACTCTTTTCTTATTTATTCATGCAAAAAATAATTAACTAAATAACCGTCATGTGCCTTGCATCTGGGATATTTATGTTATATTTAGGCTATTGTTTTCTTCAACCATTATCATTATCAATAATGGACTAAATTTTTTATTTCTTAAATTATTCTCCCCATATTTTTCTCTCCTTTTTATCTGGTTTTTGTTTGTTTGTGTGTGTGTGTTTGTTTCTTTGACTAGGCTATGATAATTCACTTCTTCAACAAAATTTGGGGGACCATTATATGTGCTAGACATTGGGCTTACCTTAGGGTTATTTGCCCTATGCCAAGCTGGCCATAGAAATTTGCCTCTCAAAAGGAAAGTGTTCATCAAAGTCAATCTGTAAATTAATGTATTTCCAGTACATAGAGAACTGCCCCTCACGGTGGATAAAGGTCTTAGTAAGACCTTGTTACTGAGAGAAAAATGGGTTATCCCTGAGCATTTTAAAGATGGGGTCTGCTGTTCTACTGGTGAAATGTCTGAGGAAATATTTTTGAGGAAAGGACTTTCCCGTGACTCTGCCTATCTACTTCATTTTGAAAGTTGCTTCTCTTCCAAGGAATAAAATGTGGAAACATTTACATTTGTGGCAATTCTTTATCATTACAGGTAAAACCCAAAAGGTTTCCAATGAAAGAACTCTCTGAGAATGTGTATGGTAAGCAGTTGTCATAATAAACCAGGACAATAAAATCAAATATATGGATGGTCTGGATAGTCCATGTGACTATACATATAACACTAAAATACTGTATTCATAAAATACTGAAATACCCAGAGATACTAAGTAGACTGAAAGGATAGAATCGCAGATGATATTGTTATTAATGATAGAAACATTAGTAGTAACTCTATTTGTATAATTTTTAGTTAACAACAGTTTATTTGAATCTCTCAATATCCTTGGCATATTATTAAGCAATTTAATATAGAGAAAAACTAAAGCAAAGGAAGGCTTAATAACTTGCTTCAATCCTTACAACTTGCCTCATGACTAAAAGACTGGCTCAAATAGCTGACATAAGCAATAGATTATAGCATTCATAGCAGTTTGTAGAACTGCAATAAATAACATTTTTATGATGGTAAAATACAAACCAAAGTCTGATGAGTCACTACATTGTATACCATATAATGAGCAAATTAAAATAAATCTTTACAGCTGGCTGAAAGAAATAACTCATTAAATTACAATATTACTGTTGTTGCAAGGAAAGAAAAATGCTAGATTAGTGTTTTTAAACTCTAAGAAACAGTGAGAGTAGAAGGAGAAAGAAAATAAGTGGAAGCAATCATATGACCATTTAACATTAATAACACTCAATAATTCAACAATAATTGTTGAGGCTCTGCGTGTGCCCAGTATAATTGTACATGCTGAAAACATAGAGATGAGGACTGAACTCTTCTCTGTAGAGGCAATGCAGGGGACAAATCTATTTTGCCCACTGCAGAGACAAATATTTTAAAAACTAATTTTGTAATACAGTGTGAAAGATTAAATAGCAAAAATAAATATAGGACACACGCTCAGTCAGTCCAATAATATCTGTAGCAGACTGAATAATGGCCCCTAAAGATATCAGCTTCTAATCCCTGAAACCTTAAATTTTATCTTATATGGAAAAAGAATTTTGCACATGTGACTAAGTTAATGGTCTTAAGATGGGGCAATCCTGGATTATAGTCCTTAACTGCAATTACAACTGTTCTTATAAGAAAGCATCAGACATTATACACAGAAGAGGAGAAAACAATGTGACCTTGAAGGCAGACATTAGAGTGATGAGATCACAAGCCAAAGAATGCCAAAAGTTACCAGAAGAAAGAAGCAAAGAACACATTCTCCCTTAGAGTCTCCTGTGGGAGTATGGCCCTGTCTACACCTTGATTTTGGCCCAGGGAAAGATTTTGGACCTCTGACCTATAGAACTGTGAGAGACTAAATTTCTGATGTTTTAAGCCAAAAAGTTTGTGGCTACAGGAAACTAACAATATACACCAAGAAAAACAAGGAAGTTCAATGTCAAAAATCCATCTAAACAACTTTAAGGGGGAATAGTTGTTTCTGGCTTTGATATTTATTTGATATTTATTTGTCATTTTTGAGTTTTCAAACTCAGCTGTAGTCATGAAATTTTCTGATTCTCTGTGAGTACTCTCATCTGTACCACCTAAACAGAGCAAATAACAACTTATATCTTCTCATTTCTGTATTTTCATCATGATAGGCCTAAGATCTGAGCAATACTTCATGGAAGGTGTGGGATTTGAAGAAGAATTCAAGTGAAAGTAAAATTAAAGGAAAAAACATTAAACAAAGAAAACAACATGAACAAAAGAACAGAGAAGGCAAAAAAAAAAAAAGGTTTCTCATTAGTCAATTTGGCTGAAGAGATAAAATTATGTTTAAACAGTTTGAAGGGTCCATTTGAAATTAGAAACTTACCAAAATGGTAGGAATGAGTAAACCAAATTATTATTATTATTATTATTATTATTTATTTATTTTTTTTTTTAAAAAGATGACCGGTAAGGGGATCTTAACCCTTGACTTGGTGTTGTCAGCACCACGCTCAGCCAGTGAGCGAACCGGCCATCCCTATATGGGATCCGAACCCGGGGCCTTGGTGTTATCAGCACCGCACTCTCCCGAGTGAGCCACGGGCCGGCCCAGTAAACCAAATTAATAATGGTGAATGTGGATGGCATTTTGTGGTGATAAAAGTGAAAGTATGCCAAGGACTTACAGTTGATAACTCAAGTGTAGGTAAGGTGACCAACCCTGGGCTCCAATCTGTGAGTATACAGTTTACAGTTGGTACCTTCCCTCGTAAGGCCTTACTATCTTTGAAATTCTGACTAAGTGTTTTTTCTGCTAACTGAATGTCCCTTTTAGAATTATTGTCCCTCATAGCTGACTTCAACCAGAGAAGGATACCTCATACCTTCACCTCTGAGGAGAGTAATCTATACTGACTCCCAGAATCCCCACCAGGTTTAAGCTCCAATTTCACATGGTGGCAACTTGTCTGATCATAGTACCTACTGGATAACTTTGCTTTCTCTGCCTCTTTCCCTGCTTCTCCAACCCCTGATTCCTTGGATCACTTTCACCTTCAAATACCCTACTTACTCTCTCCTTCTTCTCTCAGAAATGTAACAAGGAAAGGCAAAACTATGATTTTTTTTTTTTCTGAACTTCATTTTTCCATCACACTGTCCAATAATTACTTTTCACAGAGTTGGAATTCTTTATCATTTTGTGTTAACTGTAGGTTTTCTGGATAAAATACAAACGATTCATTTAAGTTTGATTTTCCAATAAACAATGAATAATAGTAAAAGATTATTTTTTGTTTATCTGGAATTAGAAATTTAACTGGATGCTTTGTAATTTTATTTGCTAAATCTGATAACCCTGGGAAAGGGGTAAATAGTATCTAAATTTGGAAGGGACTAGAATGTCAGGAAAGGAAGGACTCTAACCAAAAGCCTGAGATTTTTTTAACTACTGTTTTTAATGTATCCGCCTAATGTGTGGTTTAGTCTAATTTGACACTGAGTACAACTTGCAATAAATTTGATAGTTTCTCCTATATGTTTTAGAAAGACCACACTTGTGTTCTCAATTTTTGTATTGAATGAACAAATCATTAAATCATTTCAAAAGTCAGTTCCTCATGAGTTTCAGAGAGATGGCCAAATTGGTTAAGATAAAAAGCACATGGTCCTGAACTTTGAAATTTTTTGTACAGTTTTATTTTCTGTCTAAGACAAATTCATAAGCACAGCAAAAGAATCACCCATTTTTTTTTAATGTGGTCTCTTTCTCTGCCACACTCTATATGGTTCCCTTCTGCTTTTGTCTTTCTCACAGCAAGTTTAAAATTACACGGTGTTTAATAGAATAAGCTATTTTCTCTCAGAAAATTAGTTTTATTTATTTGTTCCATCTAAGACATGTTGCTGTGTATTATATTCACTGTTATCTTCACCTGGATCCATTCCAAAATGAAAGTGATGTTTCCAATGGTTTTAGAAGCAGCATTTTAAAGCTTGAAGTTGATTTTAAGAACCATTAAACCCATTAAAATAAAATACTTCAAACATTTACCCTTGCCATTCTCTGCCATCTTCAGTCTTCATCTGCATTTTTCCTTTGTGTAAAGTAGTGAAAGTACTTCACGATATACCTTGGAATTATTCTCAGGCACTCCGTGTTGATTAGTTTCTTCCTTCTCTAAATTTTCATATCATTTAAGAATCATAACATAACCATGCATTATATACAGCTTTTAAAAAAAATCATGTGGTTTTGTGTGCTTACATTAAGACTTTTGGACAAATTACACGCTTCTTAAAAGAAAAGTGCATGGTTTTGCCTCATTTCATCTTTTTTTGACCCAAGAATATTTCCTCCTCTGTTTGAAGTTTTTATTCAAATACCAAAAATAGCATGTCACATTGTTCTCATTTTTGGTTACTTTCCCAATTCTCCAAATATATGGTGACTGTAATGCAAAAAATTGCTAACCCACTTTTAAAATGAAGGTGTTAAATAACACAATCTGCAATAGCTGGGGGAAAGAAATACATTTTCTTGAATATAACACAACTGCAAATAAAGACAATGCTCCATTTTTCTCAGGAAAAGATCCCAGGGATATTCTTCATCATTTTGAATACATAGAGATTTAATAATGTGTAATATTGTCAAATGTTTTCTTGGAATATTAATTTACTAGTTTAGATAATTTGATGGAAAAACACCTTATCTTAAATTTGATCATACATGATATTTACTGATCTCAACTCTTTTAACTGGTCATAAGAGTCACAATTTCTTCATGTTTTTTTTTTCTTTTTGTTACTTTGTTTCATTTATCTTTTGATTGTATATCCAGTGGTGATTTATACTATGGCATTAGTATATATCTAAGAATTTCTATTAGTTTTAAACAATGGTGTAAACTTGACTGAATTTGGAGTTCTGCTGTCTCTGATTTTTCCTTCAGAGCTCTGAAGCTCTATTGTTCTATTTTCTCCTTGCTCTTCCAAGACACTGTAAGTTTTATTCTTCCATTTGTAATGTAAACAGATTTTGTTTGTTTGTTTCTTGTATTCTTGGATATTTCTTTATTGCTCTAGCTTAACAATTTCAGTGGAATATAATTTTGTGTAGCTCTCTTGATTAAATGTTCAAAACTTTCTTATGTCTTCTAAATTTTCAGTCTCAGTACTTTATATTAGCAATTATTTCTTGACTTTCATGCTGCTAGTTCTATTGTCTCTGGAGTTTCCATCCTGATCTCTGGAACTCTATGTCTTTATTCTTTCCCCAGTTCCATGATGAAGGAAATATGATAATGAGCAAAACGAAAATGTAGCAGTAGATTGCCAAATGTGAGATGCAAGTCATTTTGGAATGGAAGAGATTGAGAGAACAAGAATCACATACATATATGATAGCTAGAAAAGGAAACTGCCTCCATCCTAGACAACGTTTATACCTTTGAACATGGAACTAGGGTTCTCACTGCTCCTCATTGCCACTTCTGGAACATTGTCCTCCTTTCTTCCCTAATAGCTACCAGCTTACCTCCAGCTATAAGCCACCTTCTATTACAGTTATCATCTAACTCCTAGAGTCACTTTCTCTGATTTCTCAGAGAAACTCTAGATTTGTGTCCCTCTATCCAACACTGCTCCTCATTTAATTCTTTCTAAATTCAATATTCATATAGATGAACCTTCTTGCATCTGGCCTTCTCAGTTGAGTACCTTTACACCAATGATTTTTATTTCCATTCTACCTCAGCCTTTTATTTACATAAGCCTACTCTGAACTTAGTTCATACAATATTTATTATTTCAGTGTTAAGAATCCATCCTTCCTCCTTTCCCATCTATTTTCTGACTCACTCTACTAATCCTTTAACTCCAACAGTCTTTTGACCCCACTAGCACCATAAATTATGAAAATTTGGGCCAGCCAGTGGCTCACTTGGGAGAGTGCAGTGCTGATAACACCAAGGCCACCGGTTCGGATCCTGTATAGGGATGGCCGGTTAGCTCACTTGGGAGAGCGTAGTGCTGACAACACTAAGTCAAGTGTTAAGGTCCCCTTACCAGTCATCTTTTAAAAAAAAATAAAGAATAAAATACCTATGAAAATTTCTCTATCTCTCATCTCTCCATCTGCTGAGAATTCTCTCCTCACCCAGGCTAAAATCCATTGTCATCATGACAGTAATTATTTGAATATAATCTCATATGCCTTGCCCTTCATACTTGTTCTCGCTCTTCATACTTGCTTGACAAAATCCCGATCCTGACTAAATACTGGCGAACCTCAACTTGCCTGGAGAAAAATATATAGCCATACAGACTGGTCTCATTTAAAATTCTTGACCATTTTTCTTAATGTGCCTTTAGCTACTCAGTTACCCAAATACATATTTTTCTGTTCCATTCAGTCTTTTGATTCTTAAAAACCTATTTTATTCATTTTCCTTTTTTCTCAAATCTTTAGTACCATTTTACAGTCACTTGCAACTTATGCTTATCATTTTAGTGAAAAAAATTAAAGAAATAAGATAACACATTCCACAAGCTTCCCTCACTTCATTCATCTATCCTGTATCATACTTGGAACAGGACTTTGTCTCTGTCTACTCTCCACCCCTACCTCCGGGTACTAGAGACAAATAATCTTTGCACCTGTCTAACGGCAAAGCTGGTTGATCCTCCTCATACTTTTTCGAAGATATTAAATCCAGCATAATAAATATCCCCTCTCTCTGTTAAAGCATCCTTATTTTCACATTTATCGAACATGTTAGTATCTCTCCCAACCTAGAAGCAAGAATAACACTTTTCTTGACCTTATATTCTCTCCAGTTACAACTTATTTCTCCACTCCCATTTACAGCAAAACTTAAAATATTTGTCTGTCTTCAACATAGAAAGCAGAATGATGCTTCTGGAATGCAAATTATACCGTGTCATCCTTCCAATGGTATTTTAGCTTACTCAGAGTAGAAGCTAAAGCCCTTACAATGGCCTCAAAGTCCCTACGATCTCTGTCTCTGACTGGACACTGACCTCACATTCTACCAGTCTCTTCCTACGCAGTTCATCACAGCATGTTTTCCTCATGCTGTTTCTCACATGTGCCTGGCCCTCTAGGCTCTAACCTTCTGTAGGGCTCACCTCTCTTCTTCCTTAGTGATTTATCAAATGTCATCTTCTAAGAGTCTTTCTCTACCCAGCCTTTTTAAAAGTGCAATTCCTATAGAACTCTCTGTACTCCCTTACTCATTTACTTTCCTCCATAAAACTTACCACCTTCTAATATCCTATAGAATTTACTTATTAATTTTATTTTATTATCTTCTGCCTTCTTCCAAAAGAGTGTAAACTTCAAGAGGCAAGGGTTTTGTTTTGTTTTGTTTTGTTTTGTTCACTGTTGTACTCCAACACTTACTCATATTATGGTATATATTACGTGCTCAGTGAATATTTATAAGTGAGTAAATAAAAATAATCTGCAGGACACAGGCTTTAGTCCCCCTATCCATTATGTTGCCTATATTTTTGCAAAGAGGAGCTTCCAGAATAATGCTCACATGCTGGGGTTTCCTAGTGTGAAGTTACAAGAATCCAAATAGATGGCAGAAGCTCAAATTTCAGCATGCCTATCAGTCACTGCAGGAAACACAGCCTCAGGCAAAGAGCTCAGGACAGAAATGCCCTGGCTTCCCCTGTGCTGGGCTTCCATTGGCCTGGCTAGAAAAAAGTTGACAAAAGAGCCTGACAAACACAGCTTGTAGGAATAAACAGGTTCCTTGTCATAAAATTTGCATTAGGTAGTCAAACGAGGGAAGTATGAGACATAGATCTGAGGGCAAAATTGTCCAGGACAGTACACTATTGTACAAAGAGAGCTTAGAATTGAGTGGCAGAAGTCAGCTAGACATTTATTCTCAAATTATTACCTTGCCGGGAGATTCATCACATTGTTACCCAAGAACAAAGTATAATCAATATGAGTTAGATTGCCTCAAGAATAGAGGACTGAAATAAGTATTAGAAAATAGAAGAAATCAGGCTTCCAGTCAAGATGGCAGAATAGATGGCCCCCAAAGTCACTCTCTCCACAAACCAACCAATTTACACCTATTTAAAAGCAACTACAATCAAGCTGGGGCCACTAGAGCTCAGGGGAAGAGGAGGAGGGATCTACGGAGTTCATGAAGGCTGGAGAAGCTACAATAAGAGAAAGGATTGCTCTGACCATTTCAAATCCTGGCCACTTCAAGGCTGGAGCTGGTGAGCACATGGAGCAGTTGCTGGCAAAAGCCACAGCTGTGCCCTTCAGATGAAGTTGCTTGGAGGCAGCAGGGGAGAAGAGGGCCTTGGTGGCCCCCAAGACAGCAAGAGCACTAACAGGGTTCCCATCCACACAAGAATGAGGAGCCAGAACTGAAAAAAGGAGCCACTCAGAGGCCAGTGAGTCATCACAAGGGGTTAAAGCTGGGCCCGTCCCACAGTAAGTGTTTGGAGTACAGGTGGTGGGGGAGACGGGCCCACTGGGGGAACACTGGGGCACAGCAATGCTCAACAGTTTGCTGAAAAGACTCAGATCCAGACCAGAGTTTCCACACAACCCAGGTGTACTGGATCTCATGAGACCCAGAAGTACATACAAAGTCAACCATTAAAACCTGAGCTGCACAAAAAGTCTTCCCCAGGGAATCAGCAACAAAGCAGCAATTTAGCTCAACCACAGGGCTCAAGTGCTGGTCCCCACAGGAAGTTCCCCATTTTAGAAGTAAGCAAAGGACAACAAACTAGTGTCAATGCAGAGTTTAAGTAGTGGAAACAGTGAATAATCCAGCACAGAACTAAAAGACAAAACGAAATACCCACAGACCAGGGACAAAGTTTGATATTAACTAGTAAAGGTCTCACTTCACCAAAGAATACCTAGAAGGAATGGAAGCCCTCTGGGCCCCCAAGCCAGGGAAGGGGATAGGGCTGGGGGCCTCAGCCATGTCTCCCAAAACAAATTACCCACAGACCAGGGACAAAGTTTGATATTAACTAGTAAAGTTCTCACTTCACCAAAGAATACCTATGAGGAATGGAAGCCCTCTGGGCCCCCAAGCCAGAGAAGGGGATAGGGCCGGGGGCCTCAGCCATGTCTCCCAACACCCACAACCAGCCCAGTGATGATCACTGAGCTGCCACATAAAACACCCCAGGGCTCCTGAACTGGAATGGTGGGGGGCTGAGAGCCTCAGCCACAACCCCCTGACACCTGCACCCAGCCCAGTGATGACCCCTCAACCACTGCTGGAAGCCCTCTGTTCTCTTGAGGCAGGGTGGTAGGGGGCTGAGAGCTTCAGCCACACCCTCCTGACATTTGCATTCAGCCCAGTAATGAGCAAGCCACCACTGGAAGTCCCCTGGTCTCCCCTGCAGGAATAACGGAGATGCCACGGGCCTCAACCATGCCCTCCCTCCTTCCTCCTTCTCCCACCCTATTTCTTTCCCCTTCCCCTCATCCCCTCCCACCCAACTGTTCTGCAATAACATCTTAGAATATAAAAAACAAGTGGAGCCGGGGACCGACCCCTCCTCCTGCAACCAGGCAAGGAGCACGCCAAAAACAGCACCTTCACAAGGGTGGCCCACCACAGCCACCACAATAACCATGGCTGCTGCCACCATGTACATGGCCCGCCAGCCACTTGAGTGCATTGATACAAGTAGGGTCACCAGTGGAGACCACAGAAAAGAAGAGAATGTCTCTCTCCACAAAGCCCCTTCCAGAGTGATAGAAGAAGTATCTGCTCTATGACAATAGTCGGGGACCTGAACATAACCCTCTCAGCACTGGACAGATCATCTAGGTAACAAATTAACAGAGTAACCACTACTCTTTCAGAGGAAGAGAAGAAATCTAGGGTTATCAGAGGTGGGAGGGGGAGCTAGAGGAGTATGGGGAGAGATTGGATAATGGGCATAAAGTATAAGTATGATTTGTAATAATATATATGCTAATAATAAAAAGAAAGAAAGAAAGAAAATGGAAGAAATCCCTTATAATTAGGACCTGATGTTCAGTTTCAACTCTCTATGGCAAAAGTTTTATTACCCCAGACTAGTTCTAAGTGGCCCAAGGAAATCCACTTGGGCCTTGAAGCATTTCTTTTTTATAAGAACACTGCAGTATTTTAAAGTCAACTGAGCCCTTTGAGTGTATTTCATCCCACACACAGCCAATCTAGAGTAATTCCAAAATTTCAGTCAAACTTCAAATTTTCACTACTGTCTAGAATTCCTCTCATCTAAAAATATTTAATGCATAGAGATCCTTTAAGCTGAAAAATAGTGGATTATAAAGATTATAAAGATTAGCATTTATGAACAAAAATAACCACTCAAGTTTCACCCAGTCGTTGACAGACATTATCACAGAACTGTCAAAGGGGAAATTGACACCTTGACAATCATGGTCATTTTGCAACCTATTATTTTTAATCTATGGATCACCTTGGTCTTCTTTCTGCTAAATGACTGGATAAATAGAAAAAGAAGACATCTTTTTTGATACTCATTTCTTTTTCATCAACAGAGATTTGTACTCACAAAGGAAAACTAGTATGCAGGAATAGGTCTGGTCACATTGTATGTTTCTGGAATAGAAAAGATAATAAAAGCTGATTAGAGGATGAGGTGCTGTCGTGGGAAGCTAATCAGCCAGAGTGCTTTGGTCAATTGGCAAACTGATCTGTAAGCCTGCCGGTGAACTCGGTGTACCGTGATAACTGAGAAGCCTAATTCCATTTCTGCGTTTTAGTGTGTGCACTGACTGTTTAATCTACTCCTGAGTATGTGCTATGTGAGAAAAATAGAATCTCTATCAAATACTCTGGTTACTTTATTTTCCATAATGTGTTTGAAATTATTTTTTACATGACTCCTTGCTAGACAAGACTGACTCTGAAATGGAATGCTTCACAGCATAAGATCTTAAATTTGAAACAGTGCCTCATTCAGTTTTATTGACAAAGGTTTCCAAAACTAATGGTTTCTTTTATTTTTTCTATAAAGCAGCAAATCTATCGGCAATAGACACAAAGTTGTAGAGTATGCATATAGGATGATGAAAATGTTATTTATTCTGGTGAAAAACTGGAAAAACTTAAATGTCCAACAAAGAAAACACCAGAATGGTAAAACAAACTACAATTTATACATAAATGGATACTCGGCTCTTCCACAGCACATTTCTTTTCCTGGGCCCCTGTTTCTATGGTGGGGAATATCTGTCTGCTAGAGTAACTCTCATGTCCTCTTTCCCTAATCTTTGCACATCCTTCCCTGACTGATCAATTTTGAAAAAGACATGCTCAATTCAACCATTCTTCCCTCTCTTTGCAAAACAAGCCTGTCTTCTAAAAGTGTATATCCACTACTCCGTGTCATAAACTTACAGGAGCAGGCTATAGCCCTGCAGGATTCAGGGATGGGTACCACTGTAAATTCTTAAGGAAGTATTAGCAAATTCACTTGGTCACCAATCTAGAGTAATTTTCTCTTATCAAATTATCTGTAATCGAGATTGATCACTATCTATCTTTCCCATCTGTTTATCTCAGATTCTTCAGAATGAAAGAGCAGAATTAATGTTTTGTTTGTTTTTATTTTTATTGACTCAACTGAAATCATAAAGTCTTTCTTCATCAGCTAGGAACACTGAGAAGTAAACAAAAGCTATAATATGGACAACAAAATGCATTGTGAAGATTGAGATTTCTGGTTTGCTCAAAGCTTTAGATTTTGTATGTTTGTTCGGTTTTAGTTTGACAAAACTCATATATAGAAAATGACACAAAACCTGTATAACTTAATTAGTTATTACAAGAAAATCACCCTTTTAACCACCACCAAGGTCCTGCTCTGACAAGGTCAATAGGAGTTTGTCAGCCATCCTAGAAATCCTTCATGTGCCCCAGACTAATAATAAACCTCAGCTGCTCACCAAAAGTAAGAATCACCAGCTTTTATAGTAATTATTTCCATGCATTACTTAAAGTTTATATTGCCCTAAGTATGCATCCCTGGGCACGAACAGTACAGTCTTGCCCATTGTTTTAACTTCATATGCCTTTATTTTTTTTTGAGCCATTTTAAGTTCACAGAAAAATCAAGTGAATAGTACAGCGATGTCCCATACACTCTCGCTCCCAACACACGCATAGTCTCCCACACTATCGACATCCCCCACCAGAATGGTACATTTGTTATAATTGATGAACCTACATTGACACATCATTATCACCCAAAGTCCATAGCTCATATTAGGTTTTATTCTTGGTGTTGTACATGCTCTGGGTTTGGAGAAATATCTAGTGGCGTGTATCTACCATTATAGTAACATACAGGGTAGCTTCATTGCCCTAAAAATTCCCTGCCTATCCACCCCTCTCATCTCCCTAACCCCACAAACACTGATCTTTTTACTGTCTCCAGAGTTTTCCCTCTTCTTGAATGTCATTTTATTGGAATCATGAAGTATATAGCCTTTTCAGATTGGCTTACTAAGTAGTAATATGCATTTGAGTTTCTTCCATGTCTTTTCAGGACTTGATAGCTCATTTCTTCTTAGTGCTTAATGATATTCCATTGTACGTGGTTTGCTTATCTATTCACCTACTGAAGGATATCATAGATGCTTTCAAGATTTGAAAATTATGAATAAAGCTGCTATAAACATCTGTGTGCAGGTTTTTGTGTGAACATAAATTTTAAGCTCCTTTGGGTAAATATCCAGGAACATAACTGCTCCTGGGTTGTATGGTTAATTTTGTAAGAAAACTGCCAAAATGTCTTCCAAAGTGACTGTATCATTTTGCATTCCCACCAGCAATGAATTGGACTTCTTGTTATCCCACCTTATCACCAGCATTTGGTTCTGTCAGTTTCCTAGATTTGCGTAGTAGTATCTTCTTGTTTTAATTTGCATTTTCCTGACAACATATGAGGTGGAACGCATTTTTAAATGGTTATTTAGCATCTCTATATCTCTTTTGGTGAGGTGTTTGTGAAGGTCTCTGGCCCCTTTTTAATTGGGTAGGTTTTTTTTTCTTCTTCTTCTTCTCAATGTCGAGGTTTAAGGGTTCTTTGTATATTTTGCATAACAGTCTTTTTACCAGATATGTCTTTTGCAAATATTTTCTCTCAGTCTGTGTCTTATGTTCTTATTTTCTTGACAGTCCCTGTCTCAGAGAAGACATTTTTAATTTCAGTGAAATCCAGCTTATCAACTCTTTTCTTCATGATTATGGCTTTGATGTCCTCTCTAAAAAGTAATCACTAAACCCAAGGTCATCTAGATTCTATTCTATGTTACCTACTAGAAGTTTTATTTAGAGTTTTGTATTTTACATTTTTTCTGTGATCCATTTCGAGTTAATTTATAGGAAGGGTGTAAGTCTACATGGGTATTTCAAAAAGTTCATGGGAAAATAGAATGAAAAGATAATATGAATTTTTCAATGAACTTTTTAAAGATCTTGTATGTCTAGATTATTTTGTTGTTGTTGTTTGTGGATGTCCAGATGTTGTAGCACCATTTGTTGAAAAACTATTTTTTCTCCCTTGTATGACCTGTGCTCCTTTATTAAAGATCAGTTGACTATATTTTTGTGGGTCTATTTTTGGGCTGTCTAATCTGTTCCATTGATCTATTTAGTATTATCTTGCCAATTCTACACTTTCTTGATTACTGGATCTTTACTAAATCTTGAAGTCAGATAGAATCAGTCCTCCAGTGTTGTTGGATATTGTGTCTTTTTTCTCTCCAGATAAACCTTAGAATTAGTTTGTCGATATGCACAGAACATATACATATGTTCTGGGATTTCAATTGAGATTGCATTGAATCTATAGATCAGGCTGGAAATAACTGACATTTTGAAAATATTGGGTATTCCATTCCACAAACATGAAATATCTCTCCATTTATATAGTTCTTCAGTTTCCATCATCAGAGTTTCATAATTTTCCTCATACTGATATTGTACATATTTTGTTATATTTATACATAAGTATTTTATTTGGGGAGGTATCAATATAAATTATATTATATTTCTAATTTCAAATTTCACTTATTCATTGCTACTATATAGAAAAATAGTTGACTTTTCTGTAATGAACTTGTATCATGAAACCTTGCTATAATCGTGTTTCAGGGTTTTGTTTTGGTTTTTACGTGTGTTTTTTGTTTGGTTTTGCCCATATTTGGAACTTTCTACATACACAATCAGGTCATCTGCAAACAAAGAGAATTTCATCACTTCCATTCCAATCAGTATTCTATTTATTTCCTTTTTTGGTCTTATGTAATGAGCTATGATTTCCAGTACAATGGTGAAAAGGAGTGATAAGAGAGAATCCTTGCCTTATTCCTCCTCATAGTGGAAAAGCTTCTAGTTTCTCACCATTAAGTTTGATGCTAGCAATAGTGAGATTTTTTTTTTTGTAAATATTCTTATCAAGGTGATGGAGATCCCCTCTATTCTTAGTTTATTGAGAGTTTTTATGATGGATGGCTGTTAAACTTTGTCAAATGCTTCTTCTGCATCTATTGATATGATAGTGTGATTTTTCTTCTCTAGCCTATTGATGTAATGGATTTCATTAATTGCTATTTGCGTGGCAAACCAGCCTTGCATAACTGAGATAAATCCTGCTTTGTTGTGGTGTATAATTATTCTTATACACTGTTGGATATGATATACTAATATTCTGTTGATGATTTTTGCACAATATTCAAAAGAGAGACTCTTCTATAGTGATTTTTGTTATTCATTTTGTAATATCTTCGTCTGCTTTTGTTGTTAGGGTGATGCTGGCTTCATACAATGAGTTAGAAAACATTCTCTCTACGTCTATATTCTGAAAGAGATTGTGGACTGTTTATAAACATTTTTCCTTAAATGTTTTGTAGAATTCACCAATGAATCCACCTGGGCCTGGTGATTTCTATTTTAGAGGGTTATTAATTATTCACTTTAAGATCCAGAAATATCACTTCTGGGTATACACCCAAGGGAATTGAAAACATCTTGTTGAAGGGGTACCTGCATTCCCATGTTCATGGCAGCTCTATTTACAGTAGCCATCTTTTTGTTTCGAATTATTAAAGTTTCATTCATGTATGTGATTATCTTTCATGGGTCATACATGGAATTTTCTGAGCTTCTTGAATATGTAGATTAGTATCTGAAAATTCAGCCATTATCTCTTCGTATATTGCTCATTCTTCTTATATATCCCCACTCTTTTGCTCTCTGTTGGGAAGACTGATTGAATATTGAAATATCTCACTTCCTACACAGTTTCTTTCATCTCTCAAATGCAATTTCTATCTTTTTGTTTCTCAGCGATATACTCTAGATAGTATTTTATGTATTATATCTCAGTGTATAATTATGTTTCCTCAATTTAAATTTTGATTCACAAATATAATGATTAAATATGCATACCATAAGTGTATGGATCAATAAGTACTTATAAATTGAATACAATTCCACACCAACCGTTCAGATCAAAGAAAAATATTAGTAGAATTCTAGAAACCCACTTATATTCTTAAACAGTCACTATGTCCTCCTCAAGAATAACCATTATCCTGCTTCTACTCGTATATTTTAGGATTTTTAAAAATGTGTTTAAATGAGGCAGGAGCTAAGGGAAGCAGTTCCTTCTGCTTAGAAGCAGGTGAGCAGCAGAGCACACTGGGGGAAACCAAGGCAGGAGCCTGGGCCACCTCTGCATGAAGGCAGGCTATGGGTCTGCTCATACTTTCTGTTTTTTTTCATAATTCAGTCTTGGTAGGTGGCATGTTTCTAGGACTGTATATATGTCATCTAGATTCTCTAAATTGGTGACCAGCAATTATTCATAGTATTCTCTTATAACCCTTTTAAGTTCTATAAAATTGATTGTAGTGACCCCTCTTTCATTTCTGATTTTAGTTATTTGAGCCTTCTCTCTGTTTTTCTTAGTCCATCTAGGTAAATGTTTGCCTATTTTGTGGATCTCATCAATGGACCAACTTTTGGTTTCATTGATTTTCTCTATTATTTTTAAATTTTATTTTCCATTTCTTTTATCTATGCTCTAATTTTTATTATTCACTCCCTTTGCTAAGTCTGGGCTTAGTTTCCTCTTCATTTTCTAGTTTCCTAAGGTGCAAAGGTGATTGTTGTTCTGAGATCTTTCTTTTTTATTAATATATGCATTTACATTAAATAAATTTCCTTTTTAGCAAAAATAAATAAATAAATAAAATTGTTTTTTTCACTTTTTTCGAGGTATGTCTGGAGTTTAAACATACCCAGTTATTTTTAGTACAGTTTTCATCCTTTCTCACTTATATTACATCTTGGAAATTTGTCTTAAATACTCTTCAAAATCATGATTTTAATAACTGCATTATGTTACACTTTGTGGAGGTCCATAATTTATTTAGCCATCTCATATTGCTGGACAGTTTATTCCCAATTTTTTTACCTTTATATATTTGTCACTCACATTTAAAAAATATATTTTTTCTTTGATCATTTGCTTACAGTTTCAATAAGTAGGAAAACTGGTTGAAAGCATATGAACATTTTAAAGACTTCTATTTATGAATCTAATCTGTTCTTCAAAAAAGTTTTACCAATTTATACTTATACTAGATTTTGACATTTTTTCTCTCATAGCATCAGTATTATACAGTATCATATTTTTCCAGTTTGAGAAATGAAAAATGTCATTTTTTCCTGTTTAATTTCCATTTCTATGAACATCTTAGAATGTATTTATTAGCCACTTTTGTTTCTTTTGGGTGTGGGACTTGTCTGCCCCTGTCCCTCACCACATTTCTCTTAAGATTTTTCTAAATCATTTTTAAAAGTTCTTTATGCATTAAGGATATTAATCTTTGTGTGCTAAGTTTGTTCCTTATCAATTGACTTTAAATTCAATTTGTGATGTTTTTCTTCATTTATATGTTGAGAAAATAATTTTCTATTAAACATTAAATAAATAAATAAACTATATAAATTTAATTATACAGTGTGATTTTTATTTATATACTTTCTTTCATTCAGCATCACCCATGTAAGATTAATCTATATTGCCATGTGTAGTTGTAAATCATTCATTTTCTACATCTGTTTAGTAAGTCATAATGAGAATATTATTTGCTCCACTATCAGATATTTCAGTAGATTCAAGTGGTTCTTTTGATTATTAATAATTCCACTTAATATTTTATTACAAATCTTGTGATTTACACATACACACAAATTTATACACACAGTAGTAAATTCTTACAATGTTATGTTGTTACAGTATCCATTTTTAATATAAATGGACTTTATCATACCAAAAGCAGGGCTTGACACAGTTTCTAGTTCTCTCCCTTCTCCCAGTTCCTCAGTGTGATCAATGCAATATTTACCTATACAACTGTCTCCTGGTGACCACTTTTTTATGAGACAGTTAAACACAACCTAGTTGACTTGCCCTACTGATAGCTACCCCCTGCATGGACTGTGCAGATATGCCACAAAGACCACCTCTCAATCACAAAGAGTCTCCATGGGGCTCATGCCTGCTTGCTCTAAACCCATCAATTAAAGCTTCCTGAAAGAAACATGTTTGGTTGATGCCATGGGCCTCACTCAATTAAGGCTTCAGCCCACAGATCTATCTATCTATCTACCTCTCTCTCTCTCTCTCTCTCTCTCTCTCCCACCCCCCCTTTCCACCCACTGGTCGATCATATGTGTCCTTGGTAGAACTAAACTGGACACAGGTCAAACAAGAAACACAAGGTTGTCTGCTAGCATAAACAAGTTTCCTGTGAGAGGTACACCTGGTCACAGGTTGGACACAGGCACAAAACCATCTGCCAGGATAAAGAAGTATCCTGTTAAAGACACTTTGTAAACATCCATGACCAAATCTCTGCAGGCCCATTAGGCTAGGGCTAGAGTTTATAATCACTCTCGTGAGAGAGATCTCGAAACCAAATTGGTGAAAAATAAAACACATACACATAGACATTTCTGTTGAGTATATATTTAGTATTAGAATTTCTAGGTCATAGTTATACATATGAAACATATTCGTAGTTCCTGCCCAGGAGTTTTCCTTAAAAGTGTATCAATTTGTATTCTTATCATATGAGGTTTTTGATTTTTCCACATTTTGGACAAAAATTAGTTCATCAGTTTTTTCCATGTATGCCATTTGGGAGGATATATAGTGATATCTCATAGTAATTTTCATTTATATTTTTATTCTCTTTCTCTAAAAGTTTTTTTTTTTGTCATTTCCATTTTTACCTGTAATCCACTAGGAATAGAATTTTGTGTACAGTGTAAGGTTTAAGGCCAAGACATTTTTTTCCATACAGATATTCAATTGACCTACCGCAATGTCACATATGCAAAGTATCAAAATGTAAAATAAAGATGTTTCATAAAAAAATCTTCTTATGGCATAAATTATGTGACTGCAAACATACTTGGGGACCTCACTAATTAACATAGGCCAGATTACCTCCTGCTGTGTCAATAAAGTAGCCAGGGAGCTTTGTTGGTGGTCCTAGGGCTCTCTCTGCTTCTATTGTAATTCACAACTACTTGTTTTCTTGAAAATACTAGTAAATCTTGATTCTTGGTAATATCTCATTTATGTGAATCTGATTTGCCATCCCAATTCTTTCTTTTATCCCCAGATTCTAGTAAAATCAAGTTACTGTCAGTGGCAAAATAAAGTAATAATTTGTACTAGACTAATAAGTCAACATTGTTTTTAGACATTGTTTATTTAAAGCCCATAGAAAATTCAGATGATATATCTTCCAACAGAAGGGGTTTAGCCTTACTCTGTAAGGCATAGAAGGATGATTAACAGATTATGTCAATTCATGCCATGGGTACATTCATCTACCACGAACATCCTACCAGGTAGCATAAGCTGACTAATTCCTTTTTTTTTTTTCCCCTACTCAGTCTACTGCCGTATACGTCCAATAAGCTTTTCGTAAAGTTTTACTATATTTATAATTACAGAATTTTTATTTTTAAATCTCCTATGACATATTTTATAATTTTGTTTCTTGCAAATATTATTAAATTTGTCTCTCTTTTTTCTTTTAATGGTATAAGCATGAATGTTTTCAAATGTGCCTAATATTTACAATATATAATGTGTAAGCAATTCTGTTTCTGCTCTCTGCTTTTATCTACTGGATCTAACTCTTGGTGATTTGTTTTATTACATGCCTGTTTATATTTGACGGAAAATTATATAGAGAGGTGTCTCAAGGCCTAGGATGAAAGTTTCCTTTTGAGAGTATTCTTGTTTACTTCTGCCAGGCACGTGGGGATAAAATTGATTTGGTACGAATTTTATTGCTTAAGGTGATTGATCATGGTTGGAAATTCTCTGGCCATGGCCACAATTCCTTGAGGACTATTTTCTTTTCTTCTATTTTTTCTTCTCAACACTAGTAAAAAAATTCTCTGTAGTCAGATATTTTGGTTCAAACTGTTCTGAAGAATAATATCCTTGATATTATATTATTTATTGTAATATAATAATATTAGTTATAGCACAATAACAGTAGTATCATAAAACGTAAAATTGTTACCAGTATTCTTGAGGAATATGTATGTATGTATGTATGCTTGAGGAATTACAGAAAAATTCTACCAATTACTGTCACAATGTAAACCTCTTCTGAAATAAATATGTAAATAGTTTCATGAAGGTTTGGTTAAAACAAAATTATAAGATGTAAAATATCTCTGTACCACAAATTATTAATTTATTCTTTTATTCTTACTGGATTTATTTAGACTCCATTAAAGTAAATAATAAAAATTTATCGAGCAATTACCATAAATTGCAACAATTACAGTACAAGTACTATGTTAGGTTCTAGGGATAGAATGGTGCCCACCCACATGATAATTACATCTTAGTGGGGAAGTCTGGAGACATATAAAGCAAAAATAGCACAATATGCTGGTCTAAATAAATTAACTTTGTGTGGGACTCTAATTATAAGGTTCTCTATGCTTAACATATTTTCAGAAATATTACAAGGCTATATGGAGGGAAACATAAATCCATTTAGGAAAAATATTTCTAAACCAACTTTTTCATTTGTCAATATAAAGAAAAAAAAACATCTACTGAAGTCTATTGTCAAGAATTTTTTTTCATGAAGAGTACATCATAGTTTAATTTATAACCAACTTCTTAGCAAAATATTCCAGAGCATAATAAATCTTTATAATTCTAGTTTCAGTAATCAGTATCACAATCTATTAATACCACATCAAGGGAAATGAAATTTTACTTCTTTTTACTTTGATATCTTCATAATTATACCTGAGCTTGACTTTTTTATCACTTTCTTTTTTCATCAACTTTACTTCTCGGCTCTTTTATTTGTGAATTTTGATGACCACATTAGGTTTGTATTTTAATACAAAGGTCTTTGGAAGGCGTACGAAGATTGTTATGGCATAAATGATTCAGCAGATGATGATAACTTTTTATTAATATTTTATTAATACTTAAAACCAAACTTAATTCAGTCTTATAACCTTTGTTTAAGTGGTTTAATTTAGTTCAAGAAAAAGTAGTTAAAGATCATAATATGTATATACAGGCATTTATTGTCATAATATACAAAAAATAATTTCTATATGGTAACATATATTCTTAAAACTTAAAGAAATGTATATATTAATATAAATAAACTTAATCATAGTAAATTTTCTCCTAAAAATATAATCTAGTATTTAAAAAGCATTGGTAATCTCTGCGTGCATAATTGCAGTAAGCATTTGGTATTTTCATGTGTTAGAATTACTGTCAGAATTTTCTAGGAAGGACTAAGCTTTCTTTCTGAACCAACTGTCAGTAGTCTTTTAATACAGAATTTAATTATCATGTGTGACACTGATCTGTAGATCATTGTTCAGAGCAAGTCATTGTCAAGTGTAATGGACTTTGCAGCAAGCCATAAAAATAAGGCCAACTTTTATTATGGGTTTTGAACAAAGTATCATCCAATGACAATATAGTTCCCATTATGGGGATTTGTGGTATATGGTTCATAAGATCTCACATAGTCCTCTCTTTCAAGTGTGCTGATTTTTGACTGGTATGGTAAGATTCTGATTTGTAGAGCTATTACTGCAATTTCTCTGAGGTACAGCACATTGTCATTTTTTGAAATTAAGTGAATTCCTGAGGTTTAGATTGTGATAATGTGAATATGACAAAAAGAAAGAAAATTATCTGTGAAACTATCATAACGTGAGTTTAAAAAGCATACTCCTTCTGTTTTGTGAATCTCTATTCTTCTCAATCACACAAAACTTGTACATGAAACAATTCCAGAATCCCAATTCTAAAATTAAAAATAACAGAAACTTCAAGTTCTAGAATTTGGGTTGTAAATTACCAGCCACAACAATAGGTTCTTCTAAATAAAGCTTGAATTTCATCACAGCCTAACAAAAATTTTACCACTGAGTACGGTAACATTTATCTGATTATTTGAATAATAAAAGTTCTTTCTTAATAACTCATTAATTAGATATTTCAGAAATAAAATTTGATTAAGAAAAATATAAAGTTAAAGAGATTGTACAGCCATTGCTTTGTAATATTAGAATAAAATCATTTCACAATGACTTGCCATATAATTAATTTCCATGTAGTATTTAAAAACTCAAAAAATCAGAAAATTTTTTGAGATAAAGTAAATGAAATCTATAGTTCAAAGCATCTTCTCATCTCTAAAGCCTCAAGAAAACAATAATATTAAAATACTCAAGTTAGGTAATATATAGTCCTCCTTTTTATCTGACTGCCTGAAATGAATTTTCTTCTTTCCTAAAGTTGTAGGAGGCTATGAATGAAATGATCTAATGAAAACAGAAATAGAATCAGAAGCATTGTTTTGCTTAAATATTAGGTTAAGTAATAGTAAGAAGTTCAACATCTTAAAATATCCTTATTCTACAATTCAGGATGTTTACTATTCTACTCCCATAATATGTGAAATTGGTACTATTTGCCATCTTGCAGCCACTGAGACTGATATTTACATAACTTTCTCAAGGTTGCTAGCTTGAAAGAAGTTGGCTTTTAATTGAAAGCTTTTTAGTCTTCTTTAGCCAATTCATTTATCTTACTCCATTTGGGCTGCTAAAACAAAAAAACATAGGGCCGAGCCCGTGGCGCACTCTGGAGAGTGCGGCACTGGGAGCGCAGCAACGCCCCCACCGCGGGTTCGGATCCTATATAGGAATTGCCGGTGCACTCACTGGCTGAGTGCCAGTCACGAAAAAGACAAAAAAAAAAAAAAAAAAAAAACGTAGACCAGGTAGCTCATAAAGAACAAAAATCTATTTTTCATCATTCTGCTGGCTGAGAAGTCCAAGATCAAGTTTCCAGCAGATTTAGTGTCTAGTGAGTGCTCAGTTCCTGGTTAATAAAAGCATCTTCTCACTGTGCTCTCATGTGGTAGAAGAGCAAGGCCACTATCTCTCTGGGGACTTTTTTATAAGGGCATTAATCCCATTTATGAGGGCTCTGCTCTCATGACCTAATTACCTTCAAGTGCACACCTCCTAAATCCATCACATTGGTGATTGGGTTTCAACATATGAATTTTAGGAAGACACAAACATTTAGACCATAGCATCATTAGATTATTTCTCTTCCCTGTTCCTCATCCAAGGCTGTAGATTATTTCTCTTCCCTGTTCCTCATCCAAGGCTGAAACTTTATCTAGTGGTGATAGACATGCTCATGAGAATAGCACATTTCAGTTCATGCTTTAGCATCTCCTTTCATCTGCAATAGTCAGGCATAGCATCATTTGCTGCATCAAGAGACCTTCCTTTTTCATGAAGTCTCTGTCCTATACTCTTCACTTATAGTATTTCAAGTTCCTTTTTCCTGCCCACAGTTTTAGAAGTTGTAGTTCCAAGTCTTAGATGTCATCCAAAAGAATACCTAGTTCACCAAACTAGCTCAAAAGACCATATACAAATAGCTACTTTGAGTTCGTCAGACACACATTAGTTAAAAGTTAAATACCAGAAGTTTATTGAATTCTCTATTAAATCAAATTGGTAGAGAATCTGTAGAGAGAATTTGGCTTTTGACCATGAGTCTGTGTTTTGCTTTTTAATTTTTTTTTTTAACTCTGAATCTTAGCCTTCAGATTTTAAATTAGCTGAAAAAACTGCTCAATAAGAAGAGTTCCTTAGCTCCTTTCTGCAATGAAGGGATAGGATGGAGGGACAACTCATCCTGAAGTATCCTATCTGCTTCTTTTGAGAGTACCATGCCTGCAGTTGCTGAATGGAGATTGTGAAATGTGAGTGATAGAACAATTAGCACAGGGTGTACCTTAAAAGGGGAAGCAGTGAGGAAAAGGTTGCCAGTTAGAGAAAGCAAAAGCAAACCTCAGAAAACCTTCAGGAAAGCCTATGGATAACAAGGGGTGGTGAAGAGTGGACCTCCAAAAGACGGCAACGGTAGAGATTCCATTTCCCCTAAGTCTAGAGAGAGCAAGCATAGAATTTCTATAGTTTCGATTAGCAGAAAGCTCTAAAATACTCCAAACGATTTCCAAATGGTAGTAGAATCTCAAATTGGCAGTTCCAGACTGAATCCAACTTTCAGATGTGTTTGGTGTGACTCAGAATATTTTAGTTTGAGGGAGATTTCACATAAAAATCCAAGTTTATTGAATATCTTGAGAAGTAGGATATCTGGGAACACTTGGTCTGCATTTCTTTGTGTAATCAGTTAGTTGGAGCAAGCTACAGCTGATCTTTTAGACGTGGACTGTGGTCTCAAGTTTACAGTAATTCTCATTCCTTCCTATTATGTTACATCAGGTCTGCTTTACTCATTTTTATTACCCAACAACCTCTAATAACACTTGAGTTTGTGACTCTGCTTTTAAAAACCACTGTAGCCTTGACAATAAACCTATTATGGGGATCAATATACGACTTTAGAAATTCACACTTCTTTGCATCACAGCATGTAGGTGTAGACTGGGATCACAACGGAACAGGGAGAGCACAGAGCAAGTAAACATGGGAAGAAGGTTCATGAAAGTTAACCATGGAATTGACAATTCCTTTATAATAGATGGTACCGGAAGTTCCCTTCAGCTTCTAACAGGGGTTGGTATCATTATTTTTTTCTTTTCTTTTCTCTGAAGGAAAGGCAGAAAACTATTTCCACTTGATCCCTCACTTCTGAGTTATGAAATAAATTTTTATTATGGTTGGATAGATTTTTAATGCTTTATAAAGCACAATTATCATTCTGTATAGCCTACAGTACCCAAGGTAAGGGGCATAGGGTAAAAGTTAGGTTTGCTATAGAAATATATGTTCTAGTAGAAAACATTCAGGAATGTAATCTAATCCTAAAAAAAATCTGACAGATTGATCACCTATGTTGAAAATCAATAGTGGCAGAGCAGAGGTATTCTAATATCTGATTATTTCTAATCATTACATTGTGAAAAGTGGGATGATATACAAAATTAAGGCTTGAGGATAGGATTGATATAATGCCTAAAAGAAGAATACAAACAAGCAAGTCTGTTTTTTTAAATACACAAAAGTTTTGAAAAAAGATGATGAACAAGGTGATAGTAATAGTGGTGGTAATTTGCTACTACGGGAATGACAGTGTGTTTGAAATTGAGAACAGGGTATATTAGTACATGTATCTTCCTTCATGGTGTGACCCTATCCTACTGGGCAATGTTCCTCCCTTAATCAAGTCGTTCGCTTCCCCTGATACAGGGATGTGGCTCTGCTCTAGGCTTCCAATCAGGTAGCCTCCTCCTCTTAGACATTATCATTTTTTGTGGCCGAGGCTATGACCAAAATTAAACACATCAGCATTGTTTTTCCAAGCTTAATATAAATAATAAGAGGGACCAAATTGCTTTTCCTCAAATATAAAAAATTCTAAAGGTAATGTATTCCTGGAAGACTACATAATTGCCAACCTTCTGCAAATAAAACTAGTAGAACTAGAAGATCCTGAAAATCACCACTTGAATGCCTGGGTTTGACCATGCACGGCTAATGTGAACCAATACATTTATTTTGTTTGTTTATTTGTTTGTTTGTTTATAGGAGGTGTTAGTAGAGTTTTTGCCACTTGCAATAACAAGAATTACAACAAATGCTAGATAATTCCAACACACAGTGTGATAGAATTTCAAATGTATTTGGCTCAGATTGAATGTAACAATCTTTCGATCCCGTCAGAAAATTTCTTAGCCAGAGATTAGTAGTCATAGAGAGCAGATATCTAAATACAGTGTTTCAGATTAGAAACAATCAAACTCCCGGTAGACTATGCTCCATGTTTTAAATAACGTTCATTGATTGGCTAGGATATGGTAATAGGAAATGTAACATTCTTGGTTGTGGTCTCAGTGAGTCAAAAAGTTGAACTTTTCATCTTCAGTGAGTTAGCCTGGTGATTAATGACAACAGTGGAAAACATAATAAAGTGTTATATTTTAGTGCAGTTTAAGATTCCTGGAAGCATACCTGTATTGCACCTGCCAACAAGCAGTCAGATTAATTAGCTTGCAGCATGAATATGTTTCTCACCTCAGTTTAGTAATTCTGATAAGGAGATAACAGGCACTTTCATGCCTCTATTTTCATACTGAGATTTATTAGATATAAAATGCTGAAGTGAAGATTGAGGGTTGATAACAATGTTGACATTTTACTAAAAAGTTTATCCCATAACCCCTGAATACTTTCTATAGCCTTTGTAAACTCTTTGAAATATTAGAGTAATTGAATACAGTATTATAGTTTAATAGAAAGTGAGGTTTTGGAAAATAAGCCAAATATTATGTAACTAACTATTGATTTAATTATACGTTGAGGAAGGTACTTAGTCATATCAGTCAACTATTATTAACTTGAAGTACAGAAAAATAAAAATCAAACTGTTGATACCATTTGAAGACCAGTATTCTCCTTATATTACTCTTAGGTATGAGAGGAGATGAAATTATTTCTCCATCCTTCCTTCCTGCCAAGTTTGGAATAAGATATAGGCATTACCCTAAGCTATACACAAGATAAAAACTCAGCATTTCTAGTATTTGTTGGCACAGAAAGTATAGGATCATTAAGAAAGTCCTTTAATTTTTTTTTTTTTTTTTTTTTTAACTGATGGCCACAGAAACAGCGATGCACACAGAGTATCGATCTGTGGCAGTCAAAAGTACAGGTCTAGGAACTCCACTCAAAACTTGACAATAATGTGCTAAGAGTTGAACACTGGAGGGAGCCATTGTGTTGGAAGAGGTGGAGGCAAAACAAAAACAAAACAAAAAAAACCCCCACACATCCTTAAGCCATTGCCCTTCCCTGAGGGTATATTTGTGGAAGACCTGTAACTAGGTAGAGTCACAGGTTTTTTGTTTTTGTTTTATTTTCGCAGTCAAATCTCTAACAGGAAGCAGAGAGCTCAGCTAGTTGTTTCTAAGCATATAAACCACATAAAGGGTATGTCACCTGTGCCTATAATTGCAAGGAGAGGAATCTAAAAAATTGTCAGAAGTCTCTATTCAGCAAAAACATCTTGGATGTTTATCATTTTTAAGGTGGTCTTCCAGATTTCAAACATACATAGTACCTGTTCTCATGTATTCCATGAATTCCCTTCATTGTGTTTGTTAGAAAGTGAGGTTTTGGAAGAGGGAGGCCCTCATCTAAAGGCAGAAATGAAAGGAGCTGAAAGAAAACCAAAATCTCCCAGATGGCATAACCTAGAATTGATAGGTGTTAACAGATTAAAATTAGGCAGAGTTTATTTTAGGAGTTAAGCAGCATGTAATGAATGGTCAGTATCAGATCTCTACGAGCAGATGATAGTTTTATTCAGTGTTTTGGATGACAAAGTCATGGGCAAATAGTAAAGGCTGATAGCAGGTAATCATGTAGCAACAGTAAATGTCAGTAAGTCAAAAATCTAAAAAGGGAATAGAGTATTCATTAAAAAGGGAACTCTTTCAAGTATTTAGAAAGAGAAATTTGGGAAAAGTCTTTGGTATGACTTCCTAGTCCTGTGTCTTATCTCTCCTTTTTCTTACCTCTTTTGTTGGTCCATCTCATGTAACAGTAACAAAACAACAACAGAAACACAACAACAACAAAAAACTTTTCTTACTGTCTTAAATGCTTTACTGCCTATCTGACATTACATAAGTACGTCATTAGAATAATCTAATAATTTAGTCTTATTCATTTGAAATGATTAATTAAACATCTAATTAATATGAAATGTTGTGCTAGGTGCTTCAGGAACAAAATACCCCATAAGTAATCCTTGAAAGCGCCCTATTACACTTTTTATTGTACTTTCTAAATATCCCTCAAGGGCTCCTATCATTTGCTTTTATATCCTAGATGTCTCTAAAATTTTCCTTCACTCAAAACACACTAGAACGAAAGCAAATTTAGAAAAAACAAAACCAAATACAGTATGTTAATACCACATCCCAGAGAATAAAAGGGAAATAAACCTGTAAGTGGAAGCCATGGGTCAAGATGGATAGCCACTTATTATTCTCATGGCATCTAGAACTTTTATGAATATGACTCCAGACACTAGCTTGCCAAATTGCTTGAACAAGAGACATAACAATGATAGAGGGTTGAATGGAAAAATATTAACCACTTTGACAGACATCCTCAATAGCCACACAGAAAGAAACATAAACAAATGCTTTTGAGAATCTAAGTTACACTTACTCAACAATTTTTATAAAAACACTGTTTTTAGATTCTTAAAAGTGTTACAGTTAGCTTGTAATATTGATATTATAATTTAATACTCTCACTAGTGTGAGGATACTGGTAACAAGCCGTTGCTTAAAAGCACTTTATTAGAAAAATCAAAGTCCCTTGAGATTTTCAATTTTGAATAATTGTTCACAACTGAATTGACTTCTGTTTCTTTTAACAGAAAACCTGAACTGGGTTATTTATAAAGAAACAAAGTTTGTTTTTTTACATTTTTGGAGATGGGAAGTCCAGGGTCCAGTGTGCGAATCTTGTGAGGGCTTTCTTTTTGGTGGTGGCTCTCTGCAGTAACTCAGGGTATCACCTCTTGACAGAAGTAGCATGAGAAAGAGTGAGCTAATCTTCTCACTTGCCTTCCTTATAAAGCCTTCAAAACCATACCCATTGCTCCATGAATTGATCAATCCATTCACAAGGGCACAAACCTCATGATCTAATCACTTCTCAAAGGCCCCACCCTTCAAATACTATAATCAAATCCCCCACCCTCTTAGCACTGTTCAAATGGGGGTTAAGCTTCAGTGAGTTTTGAGTGGACATATAATACACATCAAAAACCAATTTTGTTTCTACATTATATCTAGCAATGGAATTTCTAATTTAGGAAACAATATGAGGACAAAAATATTTAAGATAGTTCTTTTAAATGATAACATCGTCTTGTTAATCAATTGTTTTACTATTTCACTGCTTATTTGATGTTTTATTTACCAATTAAGTTGATTGAATGCATAATTTTCTCCAAATAATACATTTGTATGTTTGTGGGTATATTAAATTATTACTTAAATTTAGTACTTACACTTTTAAAATTGACTGATTCAGAGCAGAAATAATGTGGATTGGCAAAGATCTGAATTTTGACCCCTGAACAAATTATAAATGGGTGCCAAAAAAGAAGAAACATATAGATCATAGAATTGCTTGGTATCAGGGACTTAGATGAACTATGTTTATCTAGTCAAGCCACTGAAGAATGGTTCCCTTCGATGCAATGCCTAGTGCAGTCTATTTTTATAGCCCAAGAGATGATACTACTAACCACTTCACTTAATAGACTGTTTCACAATCCATCTGATTTAATCATTTGGATATTGCTTCTGTGATAGTCAGCCTAACATTTTCTTCACTTAATTTTATCTGATTTCCTCTAATTTTACTTTTTCAGCACATTATTCTAGAGGAATATGACTGATGGGCTTTAATGGATATATCTTGATGTATATCTTTACTTTGGGGCATTAAAATAATTAGGAAATTTAAACCATACAATCGTTTCTTATCTGTCTCATTAATTGCCTTTAAATATTCCTATTATGATTTCACATTGGTCCCATGAGTAGCCATATAAGGAAGAACTCATTATGTTATGGAAAAAAAACTCCATACATTTATTAGATTTATACCTATGGATCAAAGTCCATTGCAATGTTATCCCTGATTAATATTATTTTACTTCCCTTAGATGCAATTATGCTTTGCATAATGGGTGATCAGGATTCAGTGCAATAAAGAATCTTGGAGGTCATGGTTGAACAAGTAGAATGTAGTGAGTAATACCTCTGAGGTCTAGAGTGATATTTAATATAGACTCCACTATTTTCCTAATATATGTTTCCTTTTTTTTTTATCTAGAAATCAGGACATTATTAATGTTCAGTGACGTCATATCCCTTTTATCAAATGAAAGCCTAAGACCTTTGCATGACATGTTGAAAGAGGAAAAGTGCCAAGTTTCAATGCTGGTACATAAAATTCTAGGTAGTCAAAAGTTAAATTTTAATTTGAGTAAGAAAGCAGATCATAAAATGCACACTTCTTCGCAATTCTACCTTGCTTAACTGTTTCACTGATCAACAAAACACATTTTTGTAAAAACAAAATAAAACAAAACACACAAACCTAACTTACAGTCTATACACAGAAAAAAGCCTTGTTTATAATTTGGTTGGCTGGCACTCTTTTAGGGACATTTCTTCCCTTGGAGGAGGCATATGAGAGCAGTTGGGGTGGATGGAGCCCTGTCACTAAGCCATACCTTGTCTTTTCTGCTGCCTGTGTTACTATTGCAAGGGCCAAGAGAAAACTTACTCTTCACCACTGAAGGTTCATTAATAAAAGTCACTGATAAATTTAGATCAATATGAAGAAAAGGCAAAACAAATTAATTATTATTTAACAAGCTGAGAAAGGGCAAAGCATGAGAAATCACAGGAGAGTAATTTTCTCAATTTCCCAATTAAGTACAAAGCTTATATAACAGCGTTTGTGAGAGAGAGAATGTGAGGGAAGGTACGAGCCCCAGAACAATGGTCTGAGGCCAGGTTTCTCTGAATCTCTGGGAAGATGTCATCACAGGTAAAAGAAGGAAGTCAGAAGTTAAAGTTAAGTAAAGACATCTTCTACACTAATGAAAATAAATCACATAATCTCTGCCCTTAGGAAGAATAGATAGTACCCAAAGAAAGGGCACCTCAGAGGAAGCCTGGCTGTTTGCATTTACAGATGTACATTTCTTTCCAGAAAAAGAAAATAAACAAAAAATCCTTCTAGCTAATCTTGTTTTTCCAGTCTTCCTGAATTAGCCATTTTAAAATATGTCAAAGAAATATATTTGGGGGCCAAAATATTTTGCTTTCCCACAGCCTCCTCTTTGAAATTTTAATTTTCGGAAAATTTTACATACTAAAATAGGATTGGTAACTATGGAGAGATTTGGGCTAAAAGTTTTGAGGTAAGAAAAAGGCAAAGGATAAAGCGTAAATTGGAGTAAGCATGAAAAACTGATTTGAGTACACTGTTTCATATTTTCTTGAATCAGTCTCTGTCCTGAGAATAAATCAGTTCGGCTAAAAAAGTTCTCTCATTCCAGGAAGTGGCACTGCAGTTGGGCTCCCATCGATGCTGGGTTTCTGTATGATGACCAAGATCGCTTCAGCCTGCAGGGACTTTGGGAAAAAGCAGTTTTAATTTCTGATGATTCCAAGTCAGAAGTGTGGAAGAAAAAACTGAAAACAGTCTCGAGAGTCACAGCTGGATATTGGAACAAATTAAAATTCAGGAGTCAGGGCCGGCCTGTGGCTCACTTGGGAGAGTATGTTGCTGATAACACCAAGGCCATGGGTTCGGATCCCTATATAGGGATGGCTGGTTAGCTCAACTGGGAGATCGTGGTGCTGACAACACCAAGTCAAGGGTTAAGATCCCCTTACTGGTCATCTTAAAAAATAAATAAATAAATACTAATGCTAGTTTTAATAAACACTTAAAAATGAATCTATCTAATCTCTTTTTTGACCATACAAGATAAGATTTCTATAAACTTTGTATAACCTCTCACAAATTTACAACTACAACCATTTAGTTTTGTTTATACCATTTCTTTTTATTCCTTCAACTTCAAACAATCTGTACATACCCTCTAAAATAGAAAATATTCTTTTTCTTTAACAAAAACTACATACTCATGCCCTTTCTTATAAACTTCTTTACCAAAAAACACATTCTACTTTCCTTAAACACTCTGTATATAGAATTTTCTTATACCTACCACTTTTAATTATACATATTAATTATAATTTTAACTCTAAGTAACCCTACTTTCCACTGAAAATCCTAGGAAGCAAGCAATTTTGAACTGCTTTATATCAATATTTGTTGATAAAAACCATTTTCTTAATATTTGAAGACTTTTAAAAAAGTATTATCACAGATCTATATATATTTAGTGTTTTAATATCACAAAAAACAAAACACCAAAGTATATAAACTTAAACTCATGTTTAACAATATTTCAGTATTTTAAGTTAGAAATGACTCAGACATCTTATGATGACCTGTTACTCAATTTAACATAACACAACTTTAAGATTTTAAACTATTGAAAATAGGGCCAGCCCATGGCTCACTCAGGAGAGTGCGGTGCTGACAACACCAAGTCAAGGGTTAAGAATCCCTTAACGGTCATCTTTAAAAAATAAAATAAAGTTGTTTGAGTTCCTTATATATTCTGGATATTAATCCTTTGTCAGATGTATATTTTGCAAATATTTTCTCCCACTCTGTTGGTTGTCTTTTAACTCTTTTAATTGTTTCTTTTGCTGTGCAGAAGCTTTTTAGTTTGATATAATCCCATTTGTTTATTTTTCCTTTGGTTGCCCGTGCTTTTGGGGTCGTATTCATGAAGTCTGTGCCCAGTCCTATTTCCTGAAGTGTTTCCCCTATGTTTTCTCAAACAACTTTACAAGAAGAAAACAAGCAACCCAATTAAAAAATGGGCAAAAGAGCTAAGTAGGCATTTCTCTAAGGAAGATATCCAAATGGCCAACAGACATATGAAAAAATGCTCAACATCACTCAGCATCCGGGAAATGCAAATCAAAACCACATTGAGATACCATCTAACCCCAGTTAGGATGGCTAAAATCCAAAAGACTATGAACGATAAATGCTGGCGAGGCTGCGGAGAAAAAGGAACTCTCATACATTGTTGGTGGGACTGCAAAATGGTGCAGCCTCTATGGAAAATGGTATGGAGGTTCCTTAAACAATTGCAAATAGATCTACCATACGACCCAGCCATCCCACTGTTGGGAATATACCCAGAGGAATGGAAATCATCAAGTCGAAGGTATACCTGTTCCCCAATGTTCATCGCAGCACTCTTTACAATAGCCAAGAGTTGGAACCAGCCCAAATGCCCATCATCAGATGAGTGGATACGGAAAATGTGGTACATCTACACAATGGAATACTACTCAGCTATAAAAACGAATGAAATACTGCCATTTGCAACAACATGGATGGACCTCGAGAGAATTATATTAAGTGAAACAAGTCAGGCACAGAAAGAGAAATACCACATGTTCTCACTTATTGGTGGGAGCTAAAAATTAATATATAAATTCACACACACACATACACACATACACACACAAACCGGGGGGGGGGGGGGAAGAAGATATAACAACCACAATTATTTGAAGTTGATACAACAAGCAAACAGAAAGGACATTGTTGGGGGGGAGGGGGGGAGGGAGAAGGGAGGGAGGTTTTGGTGATGGGGAGCATTAATCAGCTACAATGTATATCGACAAAATAAAATTTTAAAAAAAATAAATAAAAAAATAAAAAAAAATAAACCCTAAAAAATAAAATAAAATAAATAAATAAATAAACTATTGAAACTACATTTGAAACTATAACAAGTCAACTTATAAACATTTATCCAATTAATATTTTCCTAATTTATTAACTTTTAATAATTTTATTTAAATTGCTCATGGAAAACAAAGCTAGCTATTTAAGTTATTTATTTTAAGAAAGCAAAACCTAGCTAAATCTGTACAAACTAGTCTTAACTAAGGTCTTTGAAATATTGAACATGGGTACCCTTTTCAAAGTCTCTTCTAGTTGTCCTGGGTCCAGGTGGTACCCCTCCCAGGAGGCAGAGCTGAGACAGGGAGGAATAAGCCCATATTGGGATTGGCTTTGTCCTGCAGCTGGTGGCCCACATGCTATGAACACATATGTCCCCAGGCCTCACCATGGTCACCTATCTAGACTCCAGAATTTAGAGGCTTAGAACCAAATATATAAGCTCGTAACAAGATATGTGGAAGGCTTTGGGGAAGCCCAACAGCCAGTCCTCACAGCTTTTAGTTCACAAATGAATTAAGCAAGTATCAAAAATATCACAGAAGCAATAATTTTATAACTTTAAGACATCTATCAGAGACAGCATAAATCTGTTTTGACTAATCAACTTAGGCAAAATGTCTAAATTAAATCCTGAAAACATTTCTCTTTTATTTTACCAAGAATTTTAAAAACTAACTTATTTATCAAAGTTTTTAACTTCACATGAACTTGAAAAGCATTTAGGTTTATTTATTTAATTGATGAGCATGCATTATTTATTTTTCGGAAGGAAGGAAGGAAGGAAGGAAGGAAGGAAGGAAGGAAGGAAGGAAGGGAAAGAAAGAAAGAAAAAAAAAAGACTCAGAAATCAAATGGTTGGTGTTAAGAAACGCAGATGTATTCACTGAAGGAGATGGTAGGCTATCCCATCTCAAAGATTTAGGTTTACTGAGGGGTTTTTAAAGGAGAGGTTGAGGGAATGGCATGTGGGAGGTGAAAAGTAGGAGAGGAGACGTGAGTTAGGAGGGGTCCATTTCTACGGGTCAGGTACAAGGTCTTGCCAAGGGCTTGTCTGGTTTCTGTTCTCATCTTTGCTGTTATCTCAGGACCCTGCAAGATTTTGATTTGCGCTGTTGTACTTGGCTGGTGCTGAAGGTCAGCTTTCAGTCATTTGGCCTTGATCATTTCTCAAAACTCTCCAAGTCTCAAAGAAAGAACTGTTAGCTTTACAAAGTACTAATTAGCTTCTCAGCCTTGTTTCCCTACTTAGCAAGATAAGAAAGTCAGGGAATGGGAAGAAAGAGAAGAGAGGAAAAAAATGTCCTTTTTAAAATCCTACCCCCCTTTGCAGCCCATGCAGTTTTAGGTCCCAACGTGGCTTCAGTCCTGCTCACTCCAACAGTACCATGTAGACAATATATAAACACATGTAGAAACATAAACACATGTAGACAAAACATACAGCTTACATATGTATACATGTATATATGAAAACACAGATACAAATAAAAATCTTATAGCTTTTACTCAAAATTTTAGTAATGAGATGGATATAGTATAAAACCCAGTAGTTTAAAAAGGACAATGGGTGCAAATCATGTCTCTAAAAGAAAAAAAATTAAGGCTTATCTGCCCCACATGGTCGAAGCCCTCACTGAGTTTTAGAGAAAGCAAAGTAGCAAATGTACATCTCAAAGCACAGAGTAAAAATGCAAGCTTTTCCAAGGAGTTTGGCTGTGTCAGAGGAGACAAAGAAAGATTTAAAAACTGAATGTCAAGACAAAATAAAATTGTAGAATTTCACCCTAGGATTTTGCAAGGAGATACACAGATGAACTTAGAAGAAAATTCAAAAATCTGTTTAAAATAACCAGTTGAATGCCAGAAAATTATATTTTTGAAATCATCTAGGTAGGTTTCTTTTAATCTAGTTTCTGTCTCTTAACCGGGCTACTAAGCTAAGGGCTGAGCCCATTAACAAATAGGGCCAAAGCCATTTGACTCTCAGGACTGCAAGAAGAAGTCAGCAGACCCAAAAAAGAGGTTAGTTGGTACACCATGGCTGCATTTCTCATGAGGCCTCAGAGCCTTTGGTGAAAATACCAACAAGTGAAGCATATAGAGTGCTTAGTTAGTTCAAGAGAAAGGGGTTCAGAAAACTAAACAGTTTCTATGTGGAATAACAAAAATCTACACAGAGGAAATAGTCAGATAAAACCAAAGAGGTTCAAAGAAGCTCTCTCAAGATCCAGTCAGTTGGTATGTTAGCCACAAATGGGCTTATTAATTTAGCTCAGGAGAGAAGTTAAACAAACAAAAATTCCTAACATATTATAAACAACTGACTCAAAATCCGAACAAATAAACACATATGAGACTAAAGTCTCTGAAGAGAAAGCAAAAATGCATCCCTCTTGACTCCAAATCTCTGCAGTCCCCAAAGACAGCTTGTAGAAAACAAAGACTTATGGTAGAAGGATCATAAGAGTGTACCTGAAGAGATCAAAAGTCATACAAATAATTTAGAACAACTTAAACTAATTTTTATAAATGTTTTTCTCCTGTGGTTAAAAAAAAAATATTTGTGATGGGTTTAAATTCTTTCAAACCCAATTTACACTCAAATGCTGTTAGCTAGTTTCTTGGATAATTACATTTCAAAGGAATTTACATCTTCAAGGGACTGGTTCACTGCCTGAGAATAGAACTAGGGCAGTGATGGTGAAAGCACTGAATCCTAGTCACTAGACTGCTGGCAGAAGCGCTTTTTTGCACTTGGTCATACAGAGGATTTTAAACTTTCTTTTAAATCTAATTTCTGCTCTTTAATCTTGCCAAAAAAGTTTCTAAGGCTAGTCCTTATATTAATCTTTTCATAGGTACCTATAAGACAGCTGTTTAAGTCAGGAGCTCTCTAAAAAGTTCTCTTTTGAACATAGCCAATTCGAGGTATCCGTTATATGGTCAAAAATAATCCAGGATCCCCTAGTGGTGTGTGTAATTTTAACAGAGACTCAATTTAACAAAGACCAGGAGGTAATTTTCAGGTTTAGAGAGGGTATAGAAGAGGCAGCCCCCATGATCCCTCAAAATTCACTCCCAGCCACAGGCTAAGATAGCGAAAGACTCTTGGTGCCACAGGTGGTTAAGGCAGACAGTGTCTTTGGTTCCCCACAGAACATTGGGTACCTCTGGCCACAGACCCACTAATGTGTAACCCCAGACAGGCAATACTAGGAAAGGAGTTTCCCAGCACATATAAGGCAAAAAGATTGAGATGACAAAGCCTCTTATGACAAACTCTGAGAGCCTGTCATGTTCAGAAATTAAGAGAAAGAGCTTACACTTGCCCATAAGTTAAACTTCAGGACATAAAATAAGGCGAGAGGGTAACGTAACTGTATATAAGTTCTGCTCTTCAAGACAAATGACGTAGAAAGACAGAAACAGAGAAAAAACAGACTATATATCAGAGTCACTACACCTAAATCTAGTCAGACGAATCTTTTTCTCTCATCAATCAAAAAGAGACAATGATCTTTACCATCCATTTGACTGGATTCCGCAGAGAGAAAGCGAGCAAAGCTGATTGGTAAGAGTCTTACATTTCTGCCAGCTTGCCAGCTTCTGTTCTTCTCCAAGTGAAGCTCCCAGAAGAGTAGAAGATCTTTGATATTCTGCATAACTGTAGGGGCCAAGGGAAAACTTCTTTGTTACCCCTGAAATTTCATTAATAAAGATCACTGACAAATTTAGTTCAATATGAAGAAAAGGCAAAACAAATTTTATTATTTAATGTGCTGGGAAGGGGCCAGACATGGAGGAATCACAAAAGATTTGTAATTTTTCCAATCTCCTAATGGAGTACAAATCTTATATACAAGTCATTGTTCATGAGAAAGAGCAGGTGGGAGGAGGTAAAAGCCCCAGGACAAGTGGCCTTAGGCCAGGTTTCTCTAAAGTTCTGGGGGCAAGTGTCATCACAGGTGAAAAGGAAAGTCAGAAGTTAAAGACATCTTGTCTGCAGATAAAGGTACTTCAGGTAATTTCACAGCTGCCATCAGAAAGAATAGATAGTCTCAAAGATAAGAGCACCTCAGAGGAAGCCTGGCTGTTTGCATTTACAGATGGAAATTTCTTTCTACAAAAAAAAAAAAAAAAAAAAGTCCTCCTAGGTAACCTTGTTTTTTCAGTCTTGCTGAATTACCCATCTTGAGATATTTCAAAGAAATATATTTCGGGCCAAAATATTTTGCTTTCCCACACTATACTCTTAGAAAATATTTTGGAATCCTAAGTGCTGTGGATCAAATATGTCCCCCAAAAGCTCATGTATTAGAATGGAAACATTATCTCCAACACTGCTATAAAACAGTGTTAAGAGGGTGGGAAATCCAATTATGGTATCCAAAAGGTGGGGCCTTTTCAGAGGTGATTAGATTGTGAGGACTGTGGCCTTGTGAATGTATTGATCCATTCACAGAATAATGGGCATAGTTCTGATGGCTTTAAAGGTAGAGCAAGAGAGAAGGTTAGCTCTCAGCTACTCAGGGAGTTCTCACTACATGACACCCTAGTTGCTACAGGGCTTTGTAGACAGTTCCAGTCAAGAAGAAGGCTCTTCTGGATGTGTTCCCTGGACTTTGTTTCCCAGGCTCTAAAACTGTAAGAAATATGTTTCATTTCTTTATAAATTACGATTTCAGGTACTCTGTTATAAGCAATAGAAACAGACAAATACACCAGGATATAATCAATTAAAAGAACATCTGATTTAATCATTGTACAACAAATAATTTAGAAATAGACTTTGTCAGGATTTAATATTCTCAAAATTAATCTAACCATAGAAGGCATAGGATGAAGGTAGGATTTCTAGACAACATTCTGAAGGTATCTCTCTATAGAATCTTAGGCAAGAATAGGGCCCTATTTTTCTATGTTCTTTCTATCTGGAGGTTTTCTTGTCCAAATGCAATTTTAACTGTACCATATTCTCAGCCAGCGATCTAGTGATTGATGGAGCAAGTAATTTACTGTATCTCTGTCTCCTATCTTGCAATCTCTCCTACTTCTTCTTATGTAGAAACTTAGTTTCTATAGACTGCAACTCAGGCATTAAGCCCAGTTCCCTCAGCAGCAACACTGATGCCCAGCCAGGTACTTTCTAATCTTCTATGCTGAAGTGTTATATCTCTCTCCCTGTACCTCTATTCACGGACAGCCTTCTAATGAATGAAAAGATTGTTTGAAACTGTGATGTTGTTTTTTACCCAAATGTTATGGTTTTTAGAGCACCATTTTTCACAGCCATTACCTATCTTATTGGACAACTGCTGGTTTCTGTGATTAGCCAAAATGCACCTGAACTTGCTATGCCTGTTTGGATATTTTTCACTGTAAGACTCAGACGTCCCTCATGCACCCAGGCTAATTAATTTCTTTTCACCCTCTCCTACCTAAACTAACCAGCATGTTTTATCATGGCTCTCCCCCAGACTAATAGTTGTAGTATATTCCTAATATTCGGATGGCAATTAGTGCTCATTTTCATTGTATGTCAAAGGCTCAGTCTTGTTCAAGAGCAGAAACATTTCTTCAACAGTGCAAACATTAGGGAGATTCCTAACTCACTATAGGTTATTGGCTCCATTGCAGTGATTATTGATTTGAGTGCGCATCAGTTTTTGTCACACAGAGAATCTCAAAATGTGTAAAAGCTATGTTAGGGGGCTTATGTAATGTATTGCCAACACTGCTATGCTTTTAAGAGTAAAAGGAAGTGGAACAGATGTTAAACTTTCAGGACCCCCAAGACACGAGGCATAAACCAGGCAACACTCTAGCCGTTATGTTCCTGGTGCCAGAATCAGGGAATTTATTCTTTCATACATTTATTTATTGCTTCTTTGAATGAGTACAATATGCTAGGCAATTTGCTAGGCCTTCAGGCCCCATGGAGATTAAGGAAGACATTTTGCCTTCATGGACCTTGTAATTTAATGGTAAAAGCAACTGAACAATTTTAAGTATGATGAGGGCTACAAACCAAATGTAGAAATGCAATAGAAAAATATAACTGGGAATCAGGGAAAGAAACTGGGAAAGGGACATTCATAAACTGAAACCTGAAAATGAGTGCGAGTAAGCTAGGTATCAGGTAGTAAAATAATGTATTTGAAGAAAAGAAAAAATGTGTAAAACTGACCCAGATGGAATTAATATTTTCCTCAGTTTGAGACAAGCTTCTTACTGACTCTAGGCCTCTGAACTTTTCTTATTTACTTTAGAAACTTGTAACTGCAGTTTTTTTCTCTGCCTCTATGACATGTAAATCTTCTCCCAGCCCATGCCAGTTTCCAAGTGAGAAATGTCTTTCTTAAGGACCTGGCAGCCATCTCTTTAAAATGTACTCATCATAGGAGATACCACCCCTATCTCCCAGTCCCTGTGGGAGGGTAGGAGCCTGACTTAAATAGGAATAATTAGCAAACCAAGATGACCTAATAACACTGACTACCTGCCATCTAATGTCCTTTACTACTGGTCTGGCCAGTTATCTCAGTTGATTAGAGTGCAGCCTTAAAACACCAAGGTCAAGGGTTTGGATCCCCTACCACCAGCTACCAAAATAAATAAATTAAATAAATAAATAAACAAACAAACAAACAAATAAATAAATAAATGAGTGAGTGAGTGAATGAATAAATAAATGTCAGTCCTTTGGTACTTTCGCATTAGCTCCCCCCAGCTTTAAAATTTTTCCTGCCTTGTGTTTCAGCTGAGTAGAGTTCAATCTCTTTCTCTATTGCAATAATCTCTCTCCCCTACTGAAAAAGTATTAAATAAAGTCTCCCTTCCCTGTTTAACTCCCTCTGGTGAAGTTTTTTTTTGATAAAACTCAACTAAAAATTGACAATGTGGCACATCTGAGAAACAGAAGGATGACCAGTATGGTTAGAGAATAGATAATAAAAAGGAGTGTTAGTTTTTATGTTGCAGGAAAGGGCAGAGCAACTTTCATTTAGTAAGACCCTGTAGAGAAAATGATTCATGTATTGTTTTTTAAATCAAAGTTTACTAATCTTGAAACAGAGTAAGGCTAGGCCTGCGAACCAAACTGACTCCATTTTCTCTTCAGAGGACACTTTGTTACTTTTGCCCTCCACAGTCATGAGACCTCCAGGCAAATGATTACCCCATGGCCTGCTCTGATAAAATAAACTGAGATAAGAGGGGAACAAATATTCATGAGTTGCAAAACCCCTCCCCCAGGCTTATTTACTGTAATCGTAAAAATGAAGCTGCAGTTTAACCTTAAGACCCCTTTCGGAATTTCTACATATGCACAAAGCTTCGAGGTGACCACTACAATGACTCTCCTGGGTCAATGATGGTGAATACCACCTACTGCCATCTCGGACCTACAGAGCATGCACTCATGATGCAACCAGGAAGAACAGAATGGACCACCTCCAGTGATGCTGGCCTGTACCCCTTATTCCTTTCACTATAGAAGATCTTGAACAGTTTCTCTCAGGGGGCTAGCTTTACTATACCACCCTCCTTATGCATAAGTCTACCTCCTCTTTAAATAAAGCATTGCTTACTTACTGCTGGGTACATTGTTAATTTCTATGACTTTGGAATCCAAGATGCTAATTCAGTCACCAGTGAAAACTGCAAAGCTTTGGGCACCAGAGAAGATTCTAGCTGCAGGAAGCAAGTGGACACTGACTATTTTGCTCCCATGTCTCTGCTGCTGGTGAGTCTCTCCTGGAGTCAGTTCCCAGCCTAAATTCTGATGAGACAATGCTTTATTCTCATTTATTCTCCTCCTCCCCACCTTTTCTTCCTCTTTAAAGTGACTACCGAACAACTACAGCTTAACTTCCTCTCAACCTGTGAGAAGCATGCTTCCTTTGTCTGGCAATGGCTTGACTTGATGGGTAACTAGCAGAGGTGGGAAGGCCAGTCCTACACCATGAAGATCTTGCTTAAGCAAATTTCCCCTGACGGGATTCATGACAGTGGTGGGGATTCATTGTGACTAGAAGTAAGTCTGGAACCCACTAAAATTCTTACCTTTCTCTGATTTTCTGAGCTCTCTGTTGCTTTTTTGGTTGGATTGTATCTGCTACTATGTAGGTGCACCCTGGAGGGCTCCCGACTATGCTTTATTTCTCTGATTTAAATCTAAGTGGTACTTTTCTTCTTTGTGCCAACAACAGTGGGGAGAACTGCATTTATCAATTACTGTGTAAATGGAATAGGTTGGCCATACCGATTGGGACTAGGATAAACTGGACCCCACTTTGTTTGCTTGGTTAGACATTTAGTTGAGTACTGGTAATTTAAATAAACCTTCCAATCCTTGCACCAATTTTTGGACTTTTGAATCATTTGTTTAGTGCAAGAAGGCAAGCTGAGCCTGGTCTGTTGGTAACAATCTAAGAAATAAACATTTGGTCTTTCTTTACTACCAGGCTTCACTTGATCAACAATATAAATTTTCATCTGCATACAAAATGCCTCTACTTAACTTTTAACTTCTGACTTTCTTTTGTCACATGTGACAACACGTACCCCTGGAGCTTCAGAGAAACCTGACCTCAAGCCATTGTTCTAGGGCTTGTACCTCCTCCCCGCCAACTCCTCAGTCCCATGAAGAGTGGTATGTAGCATTGTACCCCCACTGGCAATTGGGACGTTACTCTCTTGTGATTCCCCTGTGCTTTGCTCCATCCCAGCATGTTAAATAATTTGTTGTGTCTTTTCTTCATATTGATCTAAATATGTCAGTGATTTTTATTAATGAACCTTCACACATGAATGGAAAGTTTTCCCTTGATGCCTACAGTAATTAAGGAGAATGTATTTGTTACCATAATAGAATAGGGAGCTTTTGCTTGTGACATGGAACAGTTAGACTATGATTCTCAACCCTAGCTTCACATTAGAACCACAGGGTGAAACTTTTAAATACTACAGAGCATGAGTCACATCTGTAGAGATACAAATTGAATTGTTCTGTGGTAGAGCTAGAGTATCAACATTTATATGTTCTCAGGGGAATCTAGTGTGCACTAGGGGCTGTGAACAACTGATTAAAGGTAGAGTCTATGCATGACAATCCTTCCTGTGTTTATTTATTAAGAAGGCACTTTACCTACCTCTCACATGGCTTTGTAGAAGGATCTCCTGCTCTGGTTCTAATCTGGTAGTAATGGGGAGAAAAAATTAGTGTTTTTCTTTCCTTATTACTGCTACCTTCCCACAGTAGTGAAGAATAGGTAAGTGTGGCATTTATTGAGGCATATCTCAAATACTTATCTGGAGTTAATTTGTTTTTCAGACTGTTATAGCTCTCTGCCATTTAAAGTACCATGACTAAGCAATAGTATTTCTCATTCAAGTCTAGCCTAGTTTATTAAAGTTCTATAAGTTATTTATTGCCAAAGTCCCTGTAAGTAATAACATACTCTTTGCCAGCATTATTCCGTCTAGATAGATTTCTCCCATTTAGATGAGATGAATGCTTTAGAAGATTTGTTATCCTGGAACTCTTGGTCAAATATCATATTGATATTACCTACTGCAATATCATCGCATAATTTTGCCTATATCAAGACAATTTTGCCTAAATCAACTCATGCACTTTGTGGATAGACAAAATGTAAAAATAATTAAACAATATAATACAATTAATAACAGTATTGGTAATGTTTGAATTATCAATACTAATAATTATGTGGAAAAGCACAATATGTCATCCCCAAAATATATTTCTTTGATGTATCTCAAGATGGGTGATTTAGCAAGACTGAAAAAACGAGATTAGCTAGAAGGATTTTTCTGTGCATGAAAAGAAATTTACATGTGTAAATGCAAACAGCCAGGCTTATTCTGAGGTGCCCTTTTCTTTGGCTACTGTCTATTCTTTCTAAGGGCAATAACCTAAAGTGAAATTACCTAAAGTATCTTCATATGCATACAAAATGTATCTACTTAACTTTAACTTCTGACTTCTTTCACCTGTGATGACACCACCCCCCAGAGCTTCAGAGACACCTGGCCTCAGGCCACTGTTCTGGGGCTTGTACCTCCCCCACCTGCTCCTTCTCATAAACACTGGTATTTAAGATTTGTACCCCATTGAGTACAGGTGCTCTCATTTAATTCTTACATTATTTTTTATTGCTATTTGTTTTCTTCTCAGAACTCATTTATGAATATACATTTATTTATTTGTTTCTTTACTTAATTACCATTTCCCTACTAGAAAACCAGCTCCATGGAGCCAGGAAGCAAATCATTTTGTTCACCAGTGTGCCTAGCAAAATGCCTGGATACAAAGATGTTTATAATGTAGGTATGAAACAAAGATTAATGTGACAATAAATTTATAAATGTAATCAAAGTGTTCAAATATACGCATATACACTCAAAAAGATAAGGGTGAGAATTGAAAGTCATTAAGAAATTATCAGTATAATATGCAAAAATATGTGTACTTTTAAAATTATTATTGTAATTTTACTGACCAGAAGAGTTAAAACTGATTTTTGTATGCATTTAAGTGACTTCTGGGTAACAGGTCACAGGTAAATTAAATCTATTTATATTTTGGGAAAATCCCTGAAGTGAAAGCTAAGGAAGTGTTGACCTAAAGAAGAAAGTGAGAGCAAATACATATAGCAAGGTGTTATTGAGCCAATTTTGGTGATTGCAACTGGGGAGACACATAGATCAGGTATCCTTGAAAAAAGTGTTTTGAAGGACAGCAGAGCTTAACATTTTATAATCACAAGAATGGGGAAGGGTCAAAGGAGAGAGAGAGAAAGACTTCCCTACCTAATTACTTCATCAGGTTTTCTAGTTGCTGTAAGTGATGTATAGATTTGAGATTGTTACTAGATTACAATCTACATACAGGGATCTAGGGTGGGGGGTAATAAGAAGTATTTTAGGTTATTTTATGGCTTTCTGGCACCATTATGGCTAATTCTAAGTAAAATGTACTAGGCTTCATGGCCAGTATCAGCATTTGTGCAAAACAGATTCTTATGCAAAAGTGACCAGCCAACACCCTTCCTCTAATTCAAACCTTAGGAAACCTTTTTAGTCTGTGCAGGGGCAGGTGTTGATCTGACTCCGGTCTCCCCTCCATGCTGATGGAATAAATTTTTTTGGCTGAAATGGCACCTGGTTCAGGTCTCACTCTCTCTTTTCTCCATCTCACTAAACCTAACAAAATAGTTTTATGATAATGTTTTTCAGGATAGGTGGACTTAATTACTGGCTTATCCCAGATCTCCAAAGGCACTTTAATTTAGCTGACCTGGCTATCAGAATGTTATCAAAATAACAGGAACTGAGAAATTACTGCTTAAAAATGCATATATAACCAGATTAAGGAAAGACATCACTCCCACTGATTTTTTTGTTCAGTTGTGTTTTTTTTGCCACTGGCCTGAATGGTGATCCGAACACACGACATTGGTATTGTAAGGCTGAGCTCTAACCGACTGAGATAACTGGCCAGCCCACCACTCCCACACTTAAGGAGGTACTAAGTTGTTGAAAAATGAGAAAGTAAAAGGGACCTTTGCAGAATAATTGAAAGCTGTTCATAGAAACCTAACACATAACCACAAACCTAACTCAAATTCATCAAGACCAAAGCTGGGGAGGGGGACAAATAGAATAAAAACACTAACACGTATAGTGCTAATACTACTAATAATAACTGTTATAATAAAATTGTTATAATGAATATAATAGCTCACATGTATTGAGCAGTTCCTATGTTGCAAGCATTGTTGAGAGCACTTTATATGTATTAACTTATTTATGACTTGCAACAACTCTTTGAGGTAAGTGCTAGTGTTATCAATATTTTACAAATTAGAAAGTTGAGATGCAAAGAAGTAAAGTAATTTGTCTAAGATTTTATATGTGCCAGCTAGAGGAGGAAGACTAAATCTAGGTAATGCCCCTCCCATTATTACTCACAGGCTTAACTGGTAATTACAGTACATGCCAACCAGCCCTTCAGCTCAAGATCTGGTAGAAAAATATGGATAAAAATGAGGTAAAAAAAATTCAGGGAATTGACTTTTTAAGAGAGCATGCTTTTTGGTTTTTTTGCAGTGCATTTTTAGATACAACACCAAAAGCACTATCCATGTGGATTAGTCCTTTTTGTGTTGCTATAATAGAACACCTGAGACTGGGTAATTTATAAAGAACAGAGGTTTATTTGGCTTACAATTCTGGGACAGCTGCATCTAGTGCAGGCCTCAGGCTGCTTCTACTCATGTTGGAAAGCAGCAGGCAGCTGATAGGGACAAGCAGATCACATGGTGAGGTGAAGCAAAAGAGAGAGAGGGGAGGTGCCAGGGTCTTTTAAACAACCAGCTCTCACAGGAACTAATAGAGCGAGCTCTCACTCAGGTCCCCCTCCCCCAGGAAGAGCATAATCCATTCATGAGGGATCTGCCCCCATGACTCAAACAGCTCCCAACCCTGTCACATTGGGGATCAGATTTCCACATGAGTTTTGGTGGGGACAACACATCTAAACTCTATCACCATGAAAGAAAATATTGGTAAGTTGGGCTTCATTAAAGTAAAAATTCTTTTAAAATATTCTGCAGTGTGAGAAACACTGTTAATAGAATAAAAAAAAAAGCCACAGACAGGAAATATCTGGAAAATGCATATAGAGAAGAGGGCTTCTATCCAAAATGTACAAAGAACCCTCTAAATTCCACCAAAAAACCCTTCAGATGACCCAATTAAAAATGTACAAAAAATTTTGCAGACACATCATTGAATAAGATGCACAAATAGCGTGTAAGCATATAAACAGTTACTGAACCCAAGTCCAGCTTCCTGCTGCCCAAATAGAAAAACAAAACAAAACAAATAAATGAAAAGGCAAATTGTTGGAATAGGAAGGCAGCTTTATTCAGCGGAAGGAGATGGCAGGCTACCCCCACCTCAAAGATTTAGATTTACTCAGGGTTTTTAATAGAGGGGGTTGAGGGAATAAAATGAAATAAAAGTTGCAGGATTCAAACTTTCATTTTCAAGTTCCTGGGAAATGAAAACCAAGAGAGAAGGGGATGTGAGCTATAGGGGATTTCTATAAGGATTCAGGTGGAATGTCTCACCAAGGCTTGATCTGGTTTCTGTTCTCATCCTTGCTGTTATCTCAGGGTCCTGCAGAATTTTGACTTGCTCCAAGGTGGAATCAGCTTTTTTGTGAAGTCTCCAGTGCAGACTTGCAGGGCTTTGGCTGACTTTGCTGGTGCCCAGGGTCATCTTCTAGACATTTGGCCTTGATCACATCTCAAAATTCTGTAAGTCTCAAAGAAGAACTGTTAGTTTTGCAAAGTACCAACAGTTCTTCTTTGAAACTTGCAGAATATGCATATATATAATATATAAAAAATATATATAATAATATAAAGCTACAATTTTGTATCCAGTGACCATCCCTTCTCTCCTTACCAGCCTCTAGTAACCACTATTCTACTCCTTACTTCTATGAGGTTGATATTTTTAGCTTCTGAGTGAGAACATGTAATATTTTTCTTTCTGTGCCTAGCTTATTTCACTTAACATAATTTTCTCCAAGATTGTCCATGTTGCTGCAAATAGCAGTTCTTTTCTTTTCTTTTTTTTTTATGACTGAGAAGTATCCCACTGTGTATATATACCACCTCTTCTTTATCCAATAATCTATTGGTGGATATTTAGGTTAGTTCCATATCTTGGCTATTGTGAATAGAGCCATTATAAACATGGGAGTGCAGGTATCTCTTCAACATATTGATCTCCTTTCCTTTGGGTATAAACCCAGTACTGGGATTGCTGGATCACATGGTAGTTCTATTTGTAGTTTTTTGAGAAACCTCCATGCTGTTTTCCATAATGGCTGTATTAATTTACATTTCCACAAACAATGTATAAAAGTTCCTCTTTCTCCACATCATCACCAGCATTTGTTACTTACTTTTTGATAATAGCCAATCTAACTGGAATAAGACGATATATTATTGTGGTTTTGATTTGCATTTCTCTGATGATTAGTGATGTTGAGAATTTTTTTTTTTTTCATAGATTTGTTGGCAATTTGTATGTCTTAAGAAATTGCTGTTGAGATCATTTTCCCATTTTTTAATTGGGTTATTATTATTATTATTTTTTTTTACTATTGAATTGTTTGAGTTCCTTGTATATTCTGGACATTATCCCTTGTTGGATGCATATTTTGAAAATGTTTTCTCCCATTCTGCAGGTGGTCTCTTCATTGATTGTTTCTTTTTCTTTGCTTAAGCTTTTTAGTTTGATGTAATCCCAATTGTTTATTTTTGCTTTTCTTGCATATGTCTTTGAGGGTTTTATTCATAAAATCTTTGCTCGGTCTTATGTCCAGAAACATTTCCTCTGTGCTTTCTCCTAGTAGTTTTACAGTTTCATGTCTTACATTTAAGTTTTTAACCCATCTTAACAAGATCTTTAAATATAGTGAGAGATAGGGGTCTACTTTCATTCTTCTGTATATGGATCTCCAGTTTTTCCAGCACCATTTACTGTAGAGGCTCTTTTCCCAAAAGTATGTTCTTGGTGACTTTGTTGAAAATCAGTTTTATGTATATATGTGGATTTATTTCTGGATTCTCTATTCTGGTCCATTCATCTATGTGTCTGTTTTTCTGCTAGTCCCATACTGTTTTGGCTGCTATAGCTTTGTAGTATATTTTGAAGTCAGATAGTGTGATGCATCCTGCTTTGTTCTTTTTGCTCAGAGTTGCTTTGGCTGTTTGGGATCTTTTTGTTTTGTTTTATATAAATTTTAGGACTTTTTTCTATTTATGTGAAGTGCGTTATTGGTAGTTTACTGGGAATTGCATTTAATCTGTTACTCTGGGAATTTTGGTCATTTTGACAATATTAATTCCTCCCATCCATGAACATGGAATGTCTTTTCATTTTTTGTGTCTTTAATTTCTTTAATCTGTATTTTATAATTTTTCTTGTAGAGATTTTGCACCTCCTTGGTTAAATTTATCCCTATGTATTTTATTTTTGTTGCTATTGTAAATGGAAATGCTTTCTTCATTTATTTTTCCACTAGTTTGTTGTTGGTGTATAAAAATGCTACTGATTTTTGCATGTAGATTTTGAATCCTGCAGCTTCACTGAATGTTTATCAGATCTATGAGTCTTTTGGCAGAGTCTTTAGGTTTCTCTCTATATAAAACCATGTCATCTGTAAACGGGAACAATTTGACTGACTTCTTTGCGATTTGGATGGCCTTTATTTTTTTCTCTTGCCTAATTGCTATTGCTAGCATTTCCAGTATTATGTTTAATAGAAGTGGTGAGAGTCTTGATCCAGTTCTTAGTATGATGTTAGCTGTGAATTAGTCATATATAGCCTTTATTGTGTTAAAATACTTTGCTTCTATACGTAATTTGTTAAAAGATTTTATCATTAAACAATGTGGAATTTTATCAAATGCTTTATCTGCATCTATCGAGATAATTATATATTTTTTTCTTTCATTTTATTGTGCAGTATATCACTTTTATTGATTTGCATGTTTTGAACCATTTTGTATCCCATGAGATAAAACCCACTCACTCATGTGTATAATCTTTTTGATGTGCTGTCAGATTTGTTTTGTTACTTTATTATTTTTGCATCTATGTTTATCAGGGATATTGGACTGTAATTTTTTTCTTTTAAATTTTGCTGTGGCCATGTCTGGTTTTGGTATTAGGGCAATACTGGTCACATCTGATGAGTTTGAAAGAATTCCATCCACTTTAATTGTTTGAAATAGTTTGAGAAGTATTTATATTAATTCTTCTTTAAGTTTTTGGTAGAATTCAGCTGTGATGGTCCTAGACTTTTCTTTGTTGGGAGACTTTTTACTTCTGATTCAATCTTGTTACATGTCATTTTTCTGTTTAGGTTTTCTTTTCTTTCTTGGTCCAGGAATTTATATATTTCCTTTAGGTATTCAAATTTATTGGCATATAGTTGCTTGTAATAGTCTCTAATGATTCTTTGTATTTCAGTGGTACCAGTTGTAATGACTCCTTTTACATATCTGATTTCATTTATTGGGATATTTTCTCTTTTTTCTGCAGTCTAGCTAATGGTTTGTCAACTTTGCTTATTTTTTCAAAAAAACAACTTTTCCTTTGATCGTATTTTTAGTCTAAATTTTGTATTGCATTTTTAGTCTTAATTTCATTTATTTGTGCTCTTATTATTTTTTTTTTCCTCTACTTACTTGGATTTGATTTGTTCTTACTTTTCTAGTTCCTTGAGGTGCATTGTTCAGTTGTTTATTTGCAATCTTCCTCTCTCTTTTTTTTTTTTTTGATGTAGACATTTATTGCTATAAACGTTCCTCTTATCATTGTCTTGGCTGTATCACATAGGTATTGGGAGGTTGTGTTTATGTCTTCATTTGTTTTAAACATTTTTTAAAATTTTCTTCTTAATCTCTTCTCTGAACCATTAATGATTCAAGAGCATATTGTTAAACTTCCTTGTAGTTTTGTAGTTTCAAAAGATCCTCTTGTTATCAATTTCTAGTTTTATTCCATTATGGTCAGAAAAAAAAATGATATTTTGATTTTCTTGAACTTAATGAGACTTATTTTGTAGCTTAACATATGGTCAATGCTGGATAATGTTCAATATGCTAATGCAAAGGATGTGTATTCTGCAACTGTTGAATTAAATGTACTGCAATGTCTGTTAGGTCCATCTAGTCTATATTGTCACTTAAATATAATTTTTTTGTTTTTGTTGACTGTCTAGATGATCTGTCCCATGCTGAGAGTGGGGTATGAAATCCCCAACTGTTATTGTGTTGATGTCTATCTTTCCCTTTAGATCTGATATTTTCTTTATAATCTGGATGCTCAGTGTTGGCTGCATATATATTTATAATTGTTATATGCTCTTGCTGTATGGATAACTTTATCATTATGTAATGCCCTTCTTCATCTCTTTGTACAGATTTTGATTTAAATTATGTTTTTTCTGATATAAGTAAAGCTAATTCTGCTCATGTTTGTTTTCCATTTGCATGTTATATCTCTTTCCCTTCTTTCACTTTCAGTCTGTGTGTGTCTTTATAGGTAAGGCGTGTTTCTTGAAGGCAGCATATGGATGGGTCATGATTTTTAATCCATTCAACCAGTCTGTGTCTCTTAATCGGGGCATTTAATCTCTATATATTCAAAGTTATTATTGATATGTGAGGTCATATTTCTGTCATTCTGTTGGTCATCTTCTGATTTTTTTTTTTTTAATCCTTTGTTCTTTCCTTTCTCTCTTATCATTTATCCTTGTGGCTTTTCAGTTTTCTGTATTGATAGAGTTTGTCTCCTTTCTCTTTCTAATTTGTGTGTATGGTCTACCATAAAGTTGTATATTTTGGGGTATTTTCATGATGGTTTATTATTATTAACTTCTATATTATTATTTAACTTCTATATGTAGGACTCCACTAAATATTTCTTCTAAGGCCAGTCTGGTGGTGATTATTTCCTTAATTTTTGTTAGTCTGAGAAATAATTTATTTCTCCTTCATTTCTGAAGGACAGCTATGCTGGGTATAATATTCTTGGCTGGCAGGATATTTGTTTTTGTTTTTGTTTTAGTACTTTGAATATATCATCTATTATCTCCTGGTAGGGTTTCTTCTGAGAAATTTGCTGTCAGTTGAATGTAGATTCCCTTATATGTGACTCAAGCTTTTCTCTCACTGTTTTTGGAATTCTTTCTTTGTCTTTATCTTTGACCATTTGACTATAAATGTGCCTTGGGTAGAACTTTTGGGGTTGAATCTATTTGGGTACTTTTGAATTTCCTGGATTTGGATGCTCATATCTCTCCCAAAACAATGAAGGTTTTCAGCTATAACTTTATTAAATAGGTTTTCAATACTCTTGTTCTTTTCTTCTTCTGGAATGCCCACAATTCAAATATGTGTTCACTTACTGGCATTTCATAAGTCTTGTAGGCTTTTTCATTTTTTATTTATTTTTTTTCCTTTTGGCCTTTCTGGATTATTTAAAAATAGTTATCTTCATTATCAGAAATTCTGTTTTTCTGCTTGATCTGTTCTGTTGTTGAGACTCAGATGTATGTTTTTATTTCATTCAATGAATTATTCAATTATAAGATTTCTGTTAGATTTTTTTAAGATGATATCTACCTCTTTGTTAAATTTCTTTTTCTGATTTCGCTTAATTGTTTGTCTGTATTCTTTTGTATCTCAGTGAGTTTCCTTACAATTGTAAATTTGAATTCCTTTTTTGGCAAGTTGGCAAGTTTTGATCTTTTGGGATCAGTTACTGAAGCATTATTGTGTTTCTTTGGTGGTGTCATGTTTTCTTGCTTCTTCATGTTTCTTGTTTTCCTGCATTGACATCTATGTATCTGGTGGAATCATCACCACTCTAGTTTCTGAGTTTTCTAGAGTGGCTTATGTGGAGAGACTTTCACCTGCATATACATCCTAGGGTTTGGGTTCAGTCAGGTACACAGGCTTTGTTCTGGATGAAACTCAGTGTAGTTTCTTCAGCTGTAATCCACATTTGCTATGTCTGTGAGTGTCTCAGCATCCTAGGCTTGAGAGGCTGTGGCACAGTTTTGCCTGGGATGGGCTCACTGGGTTGGTCCTCAGACCATGGGTGTGTACATGCACGGTATGGATCAGTCATCTCAGGAATCAGCTCACTGGAGATGGGGCTGTTAAGGTGATTCTGTCTGAGGTATGGGCATGTGGCATGCCAGGGTTTTGGACTGGTACACCAGTGACCAGGTCACTGTGCTGATGGTCTGACCAGGGTAGACCCTGCAGCAGCATGTCAGCTGGGCTGTTGCTCACTTGGGTGTCTGGGCATATGATGGCTTGAAGACCCAGAGTTTGTGTCCACCAGAGGTGTGACAGCTGAGCGGTTTCTCTGAGCACAGGGCATGGGCACACTTTGGCTTGGCTAGCTGGGTACAGATCTGCTGAGGGCCAGTCCACTGAGCAACTTCTTGAGGACAGGTGTGAGTTCATGCTTATGTCAGCAATTTAGGAGTGGGTCTGCCAAGGGCGAGGTTACTGAGCTGCTGGGCCTGCTGACAGGGATCCAGCCAGACACTTCTAGGGTGGTGAGCAAGGTCATGAATCAGGACTGTTCAGGGCAAAGCTGCCTGACTGCTTTTCTAGAAAAGCCTGAGCAGGCTTTAGTGCCACCAGTCTGGGGGCATGTTCATTAGGGTAATGATCCATGAGCTGTTTTCCCAGGTTGGGACACAGGTGCACAGAGCTCAGTCAACCGGTAGGGGCTGGAGGGGGTGAGGGGCTGGTACACCAAAAGCAGGGTCTGCCTCTCTGACCTCTAGCCAGGGGCTGTGGAGGTGAAGTTATTCAGCTGGCCTGTGGTTGACTTCCCAAATATGCAGGATTGAAGTCACAGCCACTCCTGGTCCCAGGGGCCAAGATGATAGGACCAGGGTGTTGTAGGCTCTTATGTGAGTGTGTTGGATAACAGTGGAGCCATAAGACTGGGAAGCACAGTGGCTCCTGTCCCTCAGGGCAGGGCATGGTTTCAAAAGGGCACCATACTGCATCAACTTGGGTCACAAGAGCAGGGATAGGGAGTGCATAACGTGAGCTCCTATTCCGAAGCAATGTAGTGTGTGTATTCTAGGCAGCTCCCCACACTTGGATCTGAACTTGAAGGGGCTGTAGAATCTTCCTGCAGTAGAAACTGCAAATCTCTGTGGTGAGAATGAGGACTGGTATGCATCCTCTGCCCACATTTTCCTCACACTGATCCCGGAGGCAGCAATGTGGCAAGTGAGGCAGTGTGTCTCTGCTCTCTATCCTGCCATCCTGAGTTTTCATGCTTCACAGGGATCTTGCCAGTCTCCTGCTATACTTCCATGCCCTCCCACAGATATTCCCATCAACATTTAGCTGTCTATTAGTTGTTTTGATCCTTTTTTGTGGGAGGGATGCACACCAGGCACCTCTAGTCAGTCATCTTGCCTGCCTACCTTTGTACAGCTAGCTTACCATCCAGTTTTTCTGTGTACCTATAATGGCTCTAAAAAAATAAAATCTATTTAAAAAAATCTTAAAGTAAGCAAAAGGTCCTTCAGTAGAAAAATGGATATACAAACTATGGCACATCCATATAATTGAATACTCTTCATCAATAAAAATAAAGGAGCTATTAATCCAAAACAAACATGAATAAATCTTAAATGCACATTTCTAAGTGAAAGATGTCAGTTTGAAAAAGTTGTATGACATATAATTTTAATTACATGGCGTAATGTAAAGGCAAAACTAGAGAGACCCTAAAAAGATCAGTAGTTGCTAGTGGTTCAGAATTAAACAGACAAAACATGGGGGATTTTTAGGTCAGTGAAATTATTTTGTCTGATACTCTAATGCTGTTCACATGACGTTATGCATATGTCAAAACCCATAGAATTTATACCACAAAAAATTAACTTTAATCTATGCAAACTAAAAAAAATTATATAAGAGGTCAGGGGATTCAAGGAAGGAATGCACACTGTGACATAAAAATCTAATGTATTACAGACATATGAACAACTTCAGTGGAGAAGACTGAGAAAAAAGTGTTGACCTAAGTAATTTTGGTAATGATTATGGTCTGTAAGACTGAAATCAAAAAGAACGTAGGCATTATATTCTAGTTGATATAGTTGCTTCCAGTAGGGGTCCAGGTTATAAATTCTGATACAGTTATACATGTATGCTGGAATTTAATAACTAAGTAAATTACTAGAAGATGCATGGAACCAGGTTTTTCACTGTTGGAGTGGGAATTTACAGATAAACAAAGGGAGGAATCTAGAATGATCCATGTGATAATAGATTAGTTTTGGAGACCTCAGTATAAGCTCATGTTTAGTTTAATATAGATACAGATGACTACATATGGAAATATTTATAAATAAAAACATATGCACAAATTAGTATAAACACACATATTTCATTGCTTTATCAGATGAGGATGCTTAGAAGCAATGATATTCCAGTAACAATGAGCACTCTTAACACCGAGATCTTAGTTTTTAACACTATTTGCAAATAAAAGGAACCAGGGGTCCTTGGAGAAATGACTGATTCTAAACCAGGGCAGGAAATATAACAGATGAGCCTGGAGCATCTTGCAGTGCCAGAAACTAAGGAAGGTCTCACCCCCTCCCCCAACACAAAAAACAAACAACAAGAAAATACTTACATTGATGTAAGTATGTCAGCAGTCAGAGGGACACAGGAGCCAATTGAAAGAGTGTCCAATGGCCAAAGCTGGTATGATTTGAGCAAAAACAATTTAAAATAATTAAAATCATAATCTAAAATATAAATAAATACCCACAAATCTATTCTCACATAAATAAATTATTAAATAAATAAATAGGGAAAAAGAGATAAATCTCTCTTGCAGAAAAATTCCAAATGATTGATATAGATACTTTGTCCTCAAGGACAAGAAGCATAAATCCACATTTATAAAGTGTGTGCTGTGCACAGCAACATCTTTCCAAACAGTACAGAATGGAAAAGTGGAAAAAAAGATTAACTTTATAGTGGAAAAAGCTGACAAACACTACCTCAGCCGGATGATCAATGTCAATGTCAACAGTGATAAATCATGTTGCCAGTGTAGCTCCTTCATATGATGGTATGAAAATGGCACTTTAGTCATGTGGTCTTCCTCCCCAAGCCCGTAACCCCAATCTAATCTTGAAGAAATGCCAGACTTATCCCAATAGACGGTGTCCTACAAAATACTTGACCAGTACTCCTCAAATTTGTCAAGTCTTCGAAAGTGAGGATAGTCTTGCAAAAACAGTAAATAGGAGCTTTGAGTGACACAATAAATAAATGTCAGGAGGTATTCTGGATAGGATCCTAGAGAGAGAGAAAAAAAAAAAACTTTATGTAAAAACCAAAGAAATAAAAACAAATTATAAACTTTTATCAAATAATAATGTATAAATGTACCATACTAATATAAGATATTAATAATAGAGAAAAACTAGTGAGTGCGTATTTGAGAACTCTCTATACTAAGTTCTCAATTTTTCTGTAAATTCAAAACTGTTCTAAAATATCTTTAAAATATTTTTAAGTGGAAACCTAATATATATATATATATATATATAATTTTATTTTATTCATTTATTTATTTATTTTTCCTAAAGATGACCAGTAAGGGGATCTTAACCCTTGACTTGGTGTTGTCAGCACCACACTCTCCCAAGTGAGCCACGGGCCGGCCTTGGAAACCTAACATTTTGTCTCAAGGAAACAATTTCTTTATATCCATTGAATTCACCTGTCTAACTGGTACAGTAACCAGAATGGCCCTGAAGGATGGCAGTGGACTACTGCACTCGAATAAGTAGCAACAATAATAGCCACCATGCCCAATGTGACCTCTTTGCTAGAGAAGCTTAGTATATTATGTAGCTACTGATCTGGAAAAACCTTTTTTTTTTTAGTTTTATAAGAAAAGATCAGTGATGATTTGCATACAATTAGAATAAAAGACAATCTCCATTTAGTTTTGGCAGGAGGCTTGAGGCTGTATATTAACTATCCCACCCTCTATCATAATATTGTCTGAAGAGATCTGGACTGTGTGGATATCCCTGTGTTAGCTTCCTGTGGCTGCTGTAAATGAACTACCACAAACTTGGTGGCTTAAACAACAGAAATTTATTCTGTCTTAATTCTGGAGGCCGGATGTCAAATAAAATGTAGATGGAAACATACTCCTCTCAAAGGCTTTAGAACGGAATCTGTCCCGTGTATTTTCCAGCTTCTGGCAGTTGTTGGTGTCCCTCAGCTATTGGCCACGTTTTTCTCTGCTACATCTTCACATCACCATTTGTTCTGTTCCAGGGAATCTACTTCTTCTTTTTTTTTTTTTTTATTTCAGATATTTTTATTTCTTCAATTTTTTTATTTATCAGGAATGACTGAAATAACAAATATAATTGAGTCCCAACATCATCATGGAAATGGCTTTAAGAGAAAACTGGTCAGGTTAATATTATTGCTTCCCATTTTCAACCAGAGAATAGTTGCCACGGATAAACAGACAGTCAAGAGTTTGTCAAGAATGCTCAAGATAAGTTATATAATACAACATGCTGGTTCATAGGGGGAAAATCCCTAGGAAATAACTTATGTGTACTTCTTGATTTCATCATACAAAACAAGCACAAAAGCACCACCCATGCCTCTGAGAACACTGGACTATGCATCCTTGAAAAAAAGCTTTGCCTCCTTCAACCCATGCAATCTTCCTCCAGCAGTCAATTGTGCCTGAGGACATGATACCGGTTCCTTTGCGCCCTGACTGCATCATCATGCGGTGGCGAACAGTGTCAAATGGATAGGAAGTCAACCCAGCAACGGCAGTGACAGTCTATGCGATCATCCAGCTGATGATGATGTGATTATTTTGGGGATCTGGAAGCATTCCCTTTGCAGTGTCATGGATACCGAAGTAGGCAGCTCGGTAGATGATAATACCCTGCACAGGCACATTAAAGCCTAGGTACAGGCCTTTAATCCCATCAGATCTGTAGATCTTAACCAGGCAGTCACCGAGGCCTCTGAATTCCCTTTCAGTTCCAGCTTTACCCATATCAGTTGCTGGACGGGTATGGGCAAAATCAAGAGGGTACGCAAAACACAAGGACATGGCCCCAGCGGCACCACCTGATGCCAGATTCCCTGCAAAGTGGAGCCAAAACTGGGTCCTCTTGTCCACGCCACCCAGGAAGATCTGCTTGTATTTATCTTTGAAGGCAAAGTTGAGAGCCTGGGTAGGGAAGTATCTGATGACATTGGCCAGGTTACCACGCCAGAAGGACAGGACTCCCTGCTCCTTGGAGATACGAACCACGCAGCTTGCAATGCCCATGCATTGCTTATCTGTGGTGATTTGCTTGCTGACATGCTGCACCAGCAGCAGCAGCTTGACCCGCTCGATGGGCGCTCCCGCAGTCTTGGAGATGGCTGCAGCCAATCCTCCTGCCAGGAAGTCTTTGGCGAAGGACACAGCGGCGTCTGTCATGTTGAAAGGAAAGAGGCGGCAGGCGACTGCGGGACGGGACTGACGGGCTGGGAACCAGCTTTGACGCTGGGGCTCCAGGGCCAGTGAATATACTTCTGCCCCTGTCTTATAGAAGTACGTGTAATTGTATTTATTGTATTATTCCAGAGAATAATCCAGTATAAATTTCTCAATTAAAGATCCTTAGCTTAATCATATATTTTGCCATATTACCTAATATTATGATATGTCATATGTTGTTACGTTATATTTGCCATATAAGTTACTAAGTTAGTATTCACTGTTTTGCAATATAAGATAATATATACAGGTTCTAGGGATTAGTCTGTTGACATATCCGTTGGGGCCAACTTTCACCTACTATGATCCCACAGATTATTCTTCTAAACTACTATATGAGTGGTAGCATGTCAATCAAAGTAGATGTGTAAGAACTAGCTAGTAAATTAGGTTTTCTAGGATGCATGTGCTTCAAAGTGTTTAAGATAACCGTATGATAATTGAGGGGCCCACCACATAGGTATAAATTTAGGAATCCAGTGGTTTTGAGCAAAAGGGACACGTCCTCTAAAGTAAAGAACAAATGAAGAGGTTCCTGGGGGGAGGATCACGGATAGTTAGCAGTGCTGCAATCTATTTTCTCTATTTATATGCAACTCCTATAAAAGAAAGAGATGGCCTGGTTAAAAGCATTTGTATAACAATGTAATGACAGTCCTCCAGCCAAATGTTATAATGATTGATGCTTAGAGAGTTCTTATCTATCTACTTGCAGCTAGACATATCTGACCTATCCAAGTTGCTTATTATAACTAAAGTTGCGATGTTTGGATTTATGGAGTAGCACTCTCTGGAAAATGTCATATAAGCTATGCTACCAAAGCATAAAATGCATACTTCCATCATGGAGTTTTGTGAACAAAATAGCTCTCGTGTAAGTTATGTCCTATATGCCTTACTTAGAAATCCATGTTACTTTCCTTCTAGGATGTTAACGCAGCAGGGAAAGATTTGGGGAGCAACATCAGCAGTAGACACTGGTACTAGACTTCTCCACATTTTGCCTGGGCCTTGTATCTTTGCAATTATTAATAAAGTTTGATATGGGATGTGTTGTCCCCTCCAAAACTCATGTGGAAATTTGATCTCCAATGTGGCAGTCCTGGAAACTGATTGGGTTATGGGGGTGGATCCCTCATGAATGGATTAATGCTCTCCCTGGGGGAGAGGGGGAGTAATGAGTGAGTTCTCGTTCTATTAGTTCCTGCGAGCGCTGGTCATTTAATAGACACTGGCACCTCCTCTCTCTCTCTCTCTCTCTCTTGCTTCCTCTCGCCATGTGATCTGCTTGTACCTGCCGGCTGCCTGCTGCTTCCCGCCATGAGTAGAAGCAGCTTGAGGCCGATGCCAGATGCAGCTGTCCCAGAATCGTAAGCCAAATAAACTTCTGTTCCTTATAAATTACCCAGTCTCAGGTATTTCTGTCATAGCAACACAAAATGGACAGATACAGGGTATATTTTAGTTTCTTATTGATCTTATTTGGATAATCTGACTCTTTGTGGTTTACCAGGAATATTCATATAGGGCATAGTAAATAGTTTAAATCAGTAATCTGCATTGTTATGGTGCTATGACCTTAAGAGGTAAAATATATGTGTCTGTGAACCAAGTGGTGAAAACAAGAACAGTCCTGCTTACCATTTAATAGAGTTTGGATGTGGTGTCCTCCCAAAGCTCATATCAAATTCTGATCCACAACTTGGCAATGTTGAGAGTGGTTTTGGTCATGGGGGCGAGTCCTTCATGAATGGATTAATGCTATCCCTGGGGGGTGGGTAGTGAGTGAGTTCTTGCTGTATTAGTTCGTGGGAGAGCTGGTTGTTTAAAAGACCCTGGCACCTTCTCTCTCTCTCTTGCTTCCTCTCACCACATGATCTGCTTGCACCCGCTGGCTGCCTGCCACTTTCCACCATGAGTAGAAGCAGCCTGAGGCCCGTGCCAGATGCAGCTGTCCCAGAATCATAAGCCAAATAAACCTCTGTTCTTTATAAATTACCCAGTTTCAGGTATTCTGTTATAAGCAACAGAAACAAACTCATACACCATTATCCCTAGTTTACTACTTGGGTAATTGTACTTACTGTCTCTACAAATCTGGGCTCTGCAGTCCAGATTTACAGGTCTTGGTTCCTAAAGAAGGAATCCTTCTGCTAGTGGATATACCAAGAATACCAATCAACAATAAGCTACAGCTGCCACCTGGGCATTTTTTACTGCTTGCTCTAAAAGAACAATATAGAGGAAGAGGATTCCCCATTTTGGCAATTGTGAGGGATCCTGAGCATCAGGAGGTGATAGGGCTGCTATTACACAGTAGGAGCAGAGAGGGAAAAGTCTGATACGCAAGTAATCCACTTGGATTTCTCTCAGTACTCCTTTGTCTACTTTTGGCAGTTAAAGGACAAAGACACTGACTCTAGGCTGAGAAGGGCATAATGACTGGGGGCTCAAATACCTGAGGGGAATCTGTATCACATGAACACGTGAGCCAAAAAGACTGGTAGAAATGCTAAGTGATAGATGGAGGAGAGAAACAGTGACCAACAATTCTGGCTTTAAGATAAAGATATAAGCTTTAAGATTATATCGAACTAAAAAGCTTTTGCACAGCGAAAGAAACAATTAACAGAGTAAAAAGACAACCAACAGAGTGGGAGAAAATATTTGCAAAATAAATATCTGACAAAGGATTAATAACCAGAATATATGAGGAACTCAAACAACTTAACACACACAAAATGTAACCCAATTAAAAAATAGGCAAAGGAGATGAATAGGCATTTCTCAAAGGGAGATATACAACTGGCCAACAGACAAATGAAAAAATGCTCAACATCACTCAGCATTCAGGAAATGCAAATCAAAACCACTTTGAGATACCATCTCACCCCAGTTAGGATGGCTAATATCCAAAAGACTAAGAAAGACAAATGCTGGTGAGGATGTGGAGAAAAAGGACCCCCCTCCATTGTTGGTGGGACTGCAAAATGGTGCAGCCTTTATGGATAATGGTATGGAGGCTCCTCAAACGATTGCAGATAGATCTACCCTATGACCCAGCTATCCCATGGCTGGGAATATACCCAGAGGAATGGAAATCATCATGTCGAAGGGATACCTGTACTCCCATGTTTATTGCAGCACTATTTACAATAACTAAGAGTTGGAACCAGCATAAATATCCATCATCAGATGAGTGGATAAGTTAAATGTGGTAATCTACACAATGGAATACTACTCTGCTATAAAAAAACAAAAAGAATACTACCATTAGCAGCAATATGGATGGACTTAGAGGAAATTATATTAAGTGAAAAAAGCCAAGCACAGAAACAGAAATACAGCATGTTCTCACATATTTGTGGGAGCTAATAAAAATAATAAGTAAATATACAAATGAATGGGGTGAGGCAGAGGAAGAAGACACAACAATTCCTTGAAATTGTTAAGACAAGTGATCTAATATGATGTAGTGGAGAGGGAGAAAGAAGGAAGAAAAGAAGGAATTGGTAAAGGGACACAAAAATCAACTATGTTGTATATTGATAAAATTTAAAAAACAAACAGAAAAAAAAAGAGCTGATAGAAGAGCTAATATGACAATCCAAAGCCAAAAATCAAAACTCCAGGAACTGGGAATGAGTGTGTACAATATTGATGTTTCTACAAAAATACAACCTAAAGGAAATTACACTCCCTGAATTCTTCCAAGATTGCTTTAACTAATAGTTTATAAAAAGAAAATAAAGAACAGGCATTTCCATCAGAGACAAGAAAAAGTTTTCCTCTTGATTTATTACTAAAACATGATATTTCCTAGTATTTTGAAGTATATTTGAGGGGAAAAAAATACTATAAATATTTATTATCAATTTGAAAATTTGTTAAAAAACTTAAAATCTTTTTTCTACATTTATGTCTTCATAATTCACTTTTATAGTCATTATGAAGTTCCCATTTATATGTCTAATATTATTTAGCAGCACACTATATCTTAACCTTCAAAATAAGCTATAAACATTTACAGATTCAAATTCCCATAAGCATCCTTAAATCTAATTCATTTTTTTTTGTGTGTTAAGCTGCATATTTTCTCCTTTCTAATAAGATTTCTTGGGTAATAAAACTTCTATGCTTCAGTGTTTCCATTTTGCATTTATTCAGTGAAATCATTTTGAAAGTATTGGTGTGCAGTTAGGCTAATTAATGGATTTAGAACTTATCATTTTACGTCTCCCTATCAGATTCAAAAGAGGGTACTCTTCTCTCCAAACACTTCCTAAATCTCTCTCCTACTTTCATTTCATCTTAGCATTTCTAACTATATCTTTTATTTATTTAGTGCTGTTGTCATTTTCTTCCACTAGAAAGCAAGTTCTATGAGAAATTGCCCTGAAGCAGCATTTAGAAGAACAGAAACCAGCTTGAATTAAGCATTCCGTAAATACCTTTAAATGAGTATATAAACACAGTTCTGCCATATATTTAAAAATAGTATATAGCTTCATCTTAAATCCACTTGCTTTATGGAAAATCCCATATTAGTACTATCAGGGGCATTTTTCCAAATTTAATTAATGTTAAATAATGGTTTGACAAAAAAGACTGAATAATAATTTTACTCATAAAAAATTTTTATATATAAAACATTAATTTAAATTTGTGAGAATAAATTTTCTAATGTAAATTTAATTTACATAATGCTTAAGGAAATAAGAACACTTAGAATTGAAATGATACAAAAGCTACTTGAATAAGTAGAATCACATTCTTCAACTGTCTCAAAGTAGCTTTCATTCATGGCTAACCACAATCAAAATTATAATACTCATGAGATTAAGGGATCCCTCCTTTGAGCTGATTTTTTTTTTTTTTTTTTGACCAGAAAGGAATAAGATTTTGTTACTTATTAATCTGCATAATTTCTAGATTTGAAAATTTAAATATCCTCTTGCAAATGTATTTAATTGCTTTGGGAAGCAGGTTATGCTTCAATCAATTTCTCTTATTTGAGACGTTTTGGTTTAATTGAGATAACAGGGAAGATAAATGAATGGGCACATAAAAGTTACTGATTATGTTTAGTTAAGTTATATTAATATAAAGTAAGCCTCAGATTGCATTTTAATCTGGTTCCCAAAGATCCTAACCAAATTACTCAATTGTCCACTGGATTTCTCCAGCTTAGTGCTCCAGATCTCAAATTCATTATGTAGGAAACTCAACTCTACTTTTTTTCCATCCACCACTCTAAACCTGCCCTCCTCCTGTGTTCCTTCTATTACATAGTAACTCAGGATAGAAACTTGGAAATTATAGTCAACTCTTTCTTTCACTGTTTTGGTATCAAATAATCATATTGGCTTTGGGTATAAATATTGTTCTAGTGTATCCTAGTCTCCATTTTATCTGCCACTGAACAAATCCTCAATTTTTGCCAGGGCAATTACTGTGAACTCCTTACAAATTTTTCTGCTTTTGCTTTCTCAACACCCCTTTATCTGTCCTTTACACTGCCTCAAGATGATTTTTCCCCGAGGTGGCAGGAGAGTTGACTGCTCATGGTTCACAGATGGGACCAACTCTGGCAATGGACCTCAGCTGAAGGGAGGTTTGTTACACAAAAATATGTTCCTTTTCTAGGTCCAACGACTGGTGCATTAGAGATACAAAGCTTTGTCCCCTTGCCACATGTATTAGTCTGTTTTCATTGCTTGTAACAAAATACCTAGAACTGAGTATGAGAAAATGAAATTTATTACTTATAGTTTTGGAGGCTGGGAAGTTCAAACTCCAGGGAATACTTAGCGCAGGGTTCTCACATGGCAGAAAATGGCAGATCTGAGAGAGGCTAATCTCTCATGTGCTCTTCTTTTAAAGCCCTCAGAACCACACCCCTGACCACCTTTATTAATCCATTTACTAAGCATGGTCTTAAGAATCTAATCACCTCTTCTAGGCCCCACCTTTCAATTACTGTAACAGGATTTCCCACCCTTGACTGTTGCAGTGGGAATTAAGCTTCTAACATATGAACTTCAGGGAAAAATTTCAATCAATCCACAGCACCACAATTTGGTACAACTCTGAAAGACCTTCTTACTTTTTGAGCTCCCATGGGGCTCATTTAGAACCATGTGAATAATTACATCTAAACACACCCACCCTGTTTCTGTTAATGCTGTCTCCTTTACTTACTCACAGGTTTTTTTGTTTGTTTGTTTTCCCCCTAGAGCACTCCTCCCCTCATAAATACAATACTCCAAGATAAGCCTCAGTTTCCTTGACAGTGAAGTTAAAATCTTTGGTATGATAACCTCTAAGATACCTCCTGGCTTTAGCACTCTATGATTCTACACCATAGTTCCTCACTCACCTCCCACAATTTTATTAGCTCACTTTATTTTGATGTGTACTAAGAAAATAAATTAAATTAATCACCACCACTAAGTAGATTTTCTGCTACGTGAAGATCATGAATTTTAGTGCATAGGCTTTCAGTTAGCATAGGAACTACATAGATTAAAAAAAAAAAAAACTCCAGTTTCTGGGGTGCATTCTAAATAATTTGGGCAGTGGATAGTGACTATAAGATTATCATAATTTATTTTAAGCACAAACATTGTGTAATTGCTATGGAATACATATAATTAATAGAAGCACTCACACTAACAGTTTTTGCAATTTAGAGAAGTCATATGATTGTAACTTTTATGGAAATTGCTATGACAAAAGTAGTAGTATACGGAATAGTGAAATTATGCACTAAGTATTAAAATATTTTTAATTATACAAGTTAATATTTCATAAAGTAGGAGAATAAATGTTGAAACAGCTTAAACAAAATTGTTTAATTAATAATTGAAACAAAATTGTTTTTGATGCAAAATTGAAACAAAGTTGGTTTTGATAAATAAAGGCACCCAGAACAAGGATATCCAAACAAAGCATTTTATTTGCAGACCTTTTGCAGTGAACATATTTAATGTTTTACTGAATCTCTGTAAAGTTAGTGCAAACAGGGAGAAAGGAGAGAGCTTTTAAAATGTAGAAGTTTGAAAGCATACCTGTTGTATATTGCAGACCCAAAATATAGATAAAATATATGGCTTCTTAGGAAACCACTTTTCTTAAAGGTTGATGCATAGTTACTATAAATTCCAATTTTTAAGATATATTTAAAGATTCTAGTGAAGTTTTATAGATTAGGTTCTATTCTTGCAATCATATCAATGATAGAGTAATTCACAAGATCCTTAATGTTAGATGTTACCTTCTACTATAAATGTTGATACTTCAAAGACATTTATTAACTTCTAAAAAAGGCTACTTTCAGAGTAGCTGCAGTTTCCAAGCCTTTTATGTGGATTTTGAGTACTGTAGTATAAATGATACATTGCACAAAAATGCCACAGACTCAGATGTGGATTTTTGTAGCCATCAAAAGCTTAGTTGCTAAAATGATATTACCAGACAAGTTCCAGGAATAGGGAAAAATACAAAAAACTTATTGATTTTGAAAGTAACAAATTCAAATATCAAATCTAGCTCAATAAGAGGAACTATAGTGACCCTATTCATATTTTGACAAGTGACAAAAAGATTGACTTAATGGGACATTTCTTACTAGTCTCCCTATTTTAAAATGCGCAAGCACAACAAACAGTTATTTTCCATTGAGCAAATAATGAATGCTCCAAGAAGGAATACCAAAATGGCTATGGCTAAGAAAAGAAAAATTAATTTTACTTTAAAAAAATTATAAATGATAGGAAACATTTATGTTGCTTATGAAGAAGAAAAAAAAAAAAAAGCATTCCAAAGAAGATTGAGTGAATTCTAATCTATTAAACATACTTAAGTCTCTTATGAAAAATTTTATTTATTTTTTATTTTTTTAAAAAGATGACCGGTAAGGGGATCTTAACCCTTGACTTGGTGTTGTCAGCACCATGCTCAGCCAGTGAGCAACCGGCCATCCCTATATGGGATCTGAACCCATGGCCTTGGTGTTATCAGCACCACACTCTCCCGAGTGAGCCACGGGCTGGCCCAAAATTTATTTTGCTTTTGAATACCTTCCTCAATAAGATAAAATAGTTTATACTGGCTATAGATACCTTTTATTTTTAAGCAGACTTAGAACATTGCTGTTCCCTGGGATTTACTGTATTTTGTGACCTTATTAGAGTCTTTCTAATAAACACTTTCTTTAATCTGAAAGTATTGACTATCTCAAAGTAGAAGCGAATTATCAGAGATTTGAAAGTCAATCTCTGGGAGAAACAAAACAGAAAAACTCCAACAATCTATCACACAATCTCAAAATAGATTCAACCTCAACTTTTAAAAACTGGATGCTGTCCTGACAAATTGAGGATTCTTTCTACTGTTGCTGTTGGTCCGTTTTTGTTTTGTGTTTTTGTCACTCAGAAAACAAAATTATTATACTTCATATAGAAAGTTAACTTGAGTTTTCAAATTAGAACTCTAGTTGAAAACATAATATTTGTATTTATAATTCCATTTTTATCAAATAGGATAAAAAATCAAATCATAGACACTAGAATAGTATATGTCACATAATCAATGAGTAATTTTTATTGAATTAATGAGCAAAAAATATAACTTTGTATAGTTAATGCTGGGGATTGAATGCCCTCCCAAAACTCGCTGAAGCTCGACCCTCATTGAAACAGTGCTAAGAAGGTGGAAAATTCAATTTTGGCATTCGGAGTGTGGGGCCTCTGAGAGGTGATTTGATTGTGATGATTGTGCCCATAGATCAATGGATTGATCTATGCATGGAGTAGTGGGTGTGGTTCTGAAGGCTTTCAAAGGAGGGCAAGTGAGGTTAGCTCACTCTTGCTCATGCCATTCCTCACCATGTGACACACTAAATGCTATAGAAAAAGTTCCTCACCAGATATGTTCTCTGGATCTTGGACTTCCCAGCCTCCAAACTGTGAAAAATAAATTTCATATCTTTGTAAATTACCTAGTTTCAGGTATTCTGTTATGAGCACAGAAACAGACTAGTACAATTAATATTGCAAACTTTTGACAATATTTATTAATCAAAGGAAAAAGTTTTTTCCTTAAGATTTTTTATTTTACGTTAACGTGATGTCTATATAAAGGTTACCCTGTTTGAGAAATAAATTAACCATTCATATTGAAGGCATTGAATTTCCAAGTTGGGAAATCATTCCAGACATCTCAAAACAAATATCCTCCATATCATTCGTGCCATTTATATCCCTCACTTTCCACAATGATCTTTCCTTAGTTCCAAAAGTGTATGAGCTTAGGGATTTTACTAAGCATTTCTAGGACTCATTGCCCTCACCTTTAAAAAGTAGAGTGCTAGTGATCAATTTATTGCATTAGGTCCAAACTCACTCTTCATTGCCTGCTTTGTAAAAATGAATTGGGTTCTTTAAATAGTTTTTGTTTGCCAGCTATCAGTAAAGAGTGCTGGTGAGATACTGCAGAAAGAATGGGTTTGCTGACTGGTTCTAGGGTGTGCCTTGTGGCAGGTTCCAGCAGCACATGTAGGTCCTCCATTGCCCAGCTCCTGCCATGCCTACACCTTCTCTGTCCCCTGACGCCTGCAATACAAGGTGGCTAGCAGCTTCCCAGGGCACGCCCTCGGGCAGTTTTGTAGAGAGGTGCCTCCAGCAAGGCATCTTTCCATGAATAGCTTTTTCATACACCCTAAAGGACACACCTTCAGCAAGTTCCACCACCATGACACTACAGCAACTTCTTAGCTATTCAGTGAGCAGAACTCTCCCCCAAAAGCTTTGGATCTCAGCCTTGAAGGTAAGGTTCTTTATTCATGCTCTATCTTTGTCCTAGAGGTAGTGGATGCTTTTTATACCTGGTATTTCTATAATTCTTAGAATTCTCTTTATTCTTTACTAGATAATACCTTGTTATTCTACTTTCCTGTTATATTGAGTAATTATTTATGTGAACTTAGACTCTGACTGATACACCTAGCTTATATTGTTTAAGGATCATGCCTACTTAGAATACACAAACTATTTGATGTATAAGAAGCACTCCACAATTACTATTTCTTTTTCTGTCCTTGGGTTTTCAGTATCATTACACCAATCTCATGTTAGCCAAGGGAAAAACTTACTTTAATACATTTAGACAGAATGGCAGTCTGTCAAAATGAGTTAAATTCTCTAATCCTATATGCTGGCAATTTAATTATAAGGAGTACCCCAAGGTGAAGTGTGTGTAAACAACTACAATTTAAATTAGGGAAAGATTCTGACAACATTAAAAATATATATATTACTAACATCTTTCTTTCTTTTCTAGATGGCACACCTACTATGTGCCAGTCATTGTTTTAGGTACTAGAGGAATCAGAATAAGAGGAAATTCAGGGTGCAGTGATGTTATAGCAAAGTAAAAATACAATGAAATGTAGTGAAATAATTAGAATAAGAGAGGTAATAATAAGAGTATAAGTGAGAAAGGGAAATACAGAGAAACGTCTCTCAATATTGATTCTGCGTATGAAAAATAGTGGGAGGAGTGAGAGATGGGTTTTTTTCAGAGAAGTCTTCCTAGGGAAGAATTTTTGATAAGATTAGATTGAATAATTGATTTTGGAATGATAAATAATATTTAACCAGACTAAAAGGCAAATGGTTGAGAAGCACGTTGCAGGCAGTACACTTGTAGAAGCTTAAAGACATTGGGTGAGCATAGAAAATTCATGTACAGTAAGCAGTTCTTGATGGCTGGATCAAATACTCATAATGCAAGAAGGGAGAAATGGCTGAAGATAATGGAATAGAGGTAGGCTTGGTTGCATAAGTTCTAGCTTGCCACTCTAAGCTGTCTGAATTTTGACTATGGGGACATGGAGGGGCGAGAATATTATCAGAGACAATGCTATCATCAGACTTAAATTTGCATAAGATTATGACAACAATAAAGAGAAAAGTTTAGAGGGTTACACAGAGGAGCCCAGGAGTCAAAGAGGATAGAGAATATATAGTAAGGGCTGGGTCTAAAATAAGATAGAGAGGACAAAGGAAAAAGATTTAAAGAGACATTTAGAAAATAGAATCGAAGCTCTTATTTAATAATTGGATGGAGTGATAACGGAGAGAGGAATGAGTCAGTGATTACTCCCATGGCCCTAGCTTGGGCAATAGATGAAATAATATCAACTGGAAGGAGAAACTGAAAAAAAAAGTAATTTGTAAGGGTGGTGGGAAAAGGGATAATTGGTTCATTTTTGAAGTGGTTAAGTTTGAATACACGATATTTATTACGTGTAATAGGTATTTAAATATTTTTATCTAACATACAAGAGAATGGTTTAGATGGGTATATATAATACCTACTGTATTAATTCACTATCAGTATATTTTATGTAGGCAGACTTGAGAAAAAATATGTTCATAATAATTTTTAACATAGGGGAAGCTGTGTCAGTAGACTATTTCCACAATACTGCTGCACTGACACACAACCCAAATATTTTAGTGGCATTCAGCAATAGCATTTATTTTGGGCTCTTGCATTTATGGATAAGCTAGGTTTCAGCTGATATAGGCTGTGCATAGCTGGAGTTGGCTCCAAGATGCAGATTGGGTCTCTGTCTGCTTTATATGTCTCAGCCCCTTGGATAAATGGCTAATCAAGGCAGGTGTGTCTGATGATGAAAGGCAGGAATACAAAAAGGTAAGCCCAAGCATGAAAGCACATTTCAAGCATCTGCTCATATCATATGTTTCACATCACAATAGCCAAAGCAAGTCATATGGCCAAGCTAGAAACCAAGAGGCAAGACAGGACATTGTAAAGTTTACATGTTTTATGAGTGAAAGGCAGATGTAAGTCATCACAGGAGATCTCTATTTTTGTGTGAATCAGAGTTTTACTAAGTTTAAGAAGAAAGGTAGTAGAATGGAAGCTTTAAAAGTGTGGTAAAGTCTGAGGGAAAAAATATTTTGTTTAAAAGAAGATCTTTTGAAAGGGCTGGCCCATGGCTCACTTGGGAGAGTGTGGTGCTGATAACACCAAATCATGGGTTTGGATCCCTATATAGGGATGGCCATTTAGCTCACTTGGGAGAGTGTGGTGCTGACAATACCAAGTCATGGGTTAAGATCCCCTTACCAGTCATCTTTTAAAAAAAATCAATAAATAAAAAATAAAAAAAAGAACTTTTGGGACAATCTTCAGAAAACTTTTGGGAACATGAGATGGGCTGAAAACAGAATTTACTGTTGCACTAATGCAAAACATTATGTGGATCCATGAATCCTTCTTTGACCTTGGTAAATGTTTATAACTTTGAACTCTTATTGTTGCTATATATTTTTCTCCTTGAGTACTGTTCTTTCTGCACTTGCACATATATATTTGTATTATTTGCAGTTTTATGTCAATATTCTCTTCTAATTATATCATAGGCCTCTTGATAGTTGAGACTGTGTTTTATAGCTATTTGTGACACCATCAGTAACTTGAGTCTTTACTCTAAATGATGTTTAATGATGTTGATGACATTGCATTAAAAATGTAATGAGATAATGTAAACAAGTACTTCGCACAATGCCTGGCACAGAATAGTGGTTCAATAATTCTTACTTTTCTTCTTTATTATGCCTATAAGTATTAAATCAAAGAATAAATGGAGGAGAACAGCATAAACAATTAAATCAATGGCATTTTGGTTTTCCTATGAATGATTTTTATTACCCCATTTTAAAGTGGAAATAATAATAATTTAATGTAAAAATAAACCTGAAATTGGAAAGAGGATATGTACATTTATATGTATTTTTTAAACATAAAATTTTAATGTATATTGTTGAAAGGGTAGATAAAAAAAATTTTTTAAGGTTACATAATAACTGTTGAACAGTAAATATTTCTGAGAAGAGAGGAAAGGGAATAGAAATGGGCAGGATATGGAGAGAATGTCAATGGCATCTGTAACACTTTATTAAAAAAAGACTACATTTGTTAAATCTGGATGGTAGGCACATGGGTGTTTATATTATAATCTCTAAATAAAATTAATGTTTATCATTTTCAAAAGTGTTAAAAAGTAATCTAGAATAATAAAGATATAACATAAGAATGGTAAATATTTTAGAAAGGCAAATTACAAATAATTTTTACCTAGCATTTAATATATAACTTATATTTTTCACAACTTTTATTATCTGGTTCCTAATGTAAGGATTCCTTGTGGAATTTTCGCTTCCATGTAAGTGGTAAAGAGAAGAATTAAAGCAATGATTGGGAGTGACTTTTAAATATTTTATTGAGAATCATACCCAGGGACTTTGCCATGAGCTGCGGGCAGCCTCCCCACCTGAAAGAAGGCATGAGTGCCCTGCCTGGGCTGCAAACACGACTTCCACATGGTTGGTCCACCAAAAGCTGCTGCCACTTTCAACACAAGGGCAATTTGGTGCCACAGCAGCAGCTATGGCTACCATGCAAGTGGCCCACCAACCACATGACTACATTGACACAGGAAGAGTCTCCAGTGGAGTCTGGAAAAAGAGGAGGAAGTCTCTCTCCTCAAACCCCACTCCAGAGTAATAAAAGAGGCAACAATTCTACCAGATGACCAAACATCAACATAGAGATAGTAAAAATATGGAAAAACAAGAAAATATGACACCATCAAACGAATACAGTAATTCTCAAGTACCAGATCCCAAAGAGCAAGACACATTTGAAGTGACTGAAAAGGAATTGTAAGCAACAATTGTACCTCCATGAGATACCAGAAGACTCAGTTAGACAACAATATAAAATGGGAAAAAAGTATCCAGAACATGAAAGAGGAAATTTACAAAGAGATTAAGAAAGAATTTCTGATCTTGAAGAGTCTTTTTGAAATGACCCAAGCAGACAAAAAAAAAAAAAAGGAATAAGAAAAAATAAAGAAAATCTAAATGAAACAGCATGCAACCTTAAGCACACAAACATCCAAATCATGCATATTCCAGTAGGGAAAGAGAAAAGAAAAGACAGTGAAAACCTATTCAATGAAATAATAATGGGAAACTTCTCAAGTGTAGGGAGAGACAGAGATCTTCAGGTCTAGAAAGCTCAAAGATCCCCAAAGACATTTGATCCAAAAAGATCCTCTCTGAGATGCACTATCATCAAACTGGCAAAGCTCAAAGACAAAGAAAGAATCATGAAAATAGCAAGAGAAAAATGTGAAGTCACCTTTAAGTGAGTCCTCATCAGACCAACAACAGAAACTGTACAGACCAAAAGAAAATGGAATGATACATTCCAAATACTAAAAGAGAAAAACTGCCAGCCAAGAAAAATATGCCCAGCAAGGCCAACCTTCAGAAATGAGTTAGAGATAGTGAATTTCCCAGAGAAACAGAAACTGTGGGAGTTCACCATCACGTGAGCAGCCTTGCAGGAAATTCTAAAGGGAGTCCTGCATCTGGTATCCAAAAAATAATAATCACTACCGTGAATACACAAGAAAGAAAAAAAAACCACTCGTAGAACAAAAATTCAAATGAGAAAGAGAAAGAAATTAAATGTTATCACCTCATAAAACCAAGAAACGTTAAAGACAAACGATAGAAGGGGAACAAACAAAGGAAAAAACGATATTTAAAACACCCACAGGAAAATCAACAAAGTCTTGGGAGTAAAACAATACCTTTCAAAAACAACCATAACTGTAAGTAGATTAAATTCCCCACTCAGAAGACACAGACTGACTGATTGGATTAAAAAGCTAGACCCAACTATATGCTGTCTTTAAGAGACTCACCTTGAAAACACACACAGACTAATAGGTAAGGCATGAGAAAAGATATACCATGCAAATGGAGAGCAAAAATGAGCAGGAGTAGCTATTCTTATATCAAGTAAAATAGACTTTAAACCAAAAACCATAAAAAGAGACAGAGAAGGCCATTATATGATGATAAAAGGATCTATCCAGCAAGAAGACACTACTATATATGCACCAAACACTGAAGCTCCCAGATATAAAAAGCATACGCCATTAGATGAAAAGAAAGAGATAGACCCCAATATGATGATAGTTGGGGACCTGAACACCCCTCTCTCAGCATTGGACAGATCATCTAGGCAAATCAACAGAGAGACATAGATTTAAACTATACTTTAGACCAGTTGGGCCTGGCAGGTATCTACAAAACATTTCATCCAACAATAAAAGATTGTATATTCTTCTCATCAGAACAAGGAATATTATTCAAGATAAACCACATGCTATGTATGTCACAAATCAAGTCTCAAAAAATTCAAAAAAATTGAAATTATTGCATGTTTCATTTCAGACCTCAAAATAGAAATATTTCAAATAAACAACCTAATGCTACACCTCAAAAAAATTAGAAAACAAAAACAATCGAATCCCCAAATAAGTAGACAGAAAGAAATAATTAAGATCAGAACAGAACAAAATGAAATAGAGACCTCCAAAATGATACAAAATATCAATGAACAAAATGTTTTTGGGTGGAAGATAAGCAAAATATACAAACCAAAGCTAGGCTAACTAAAAAGAGAAAAGACTCAGATAACAAAAAAACAGAATTGAGAAGGAGACATTACAACTGATTCCACAGAAATACAAAGAAGCATTATAGACCACTGTGAACAACTATATGCCAACAAATTTGTAAACCTGGAGGAAATGGATAATTTTCTGGACAGATACAAGCTACCAAGACTGAACTAAGAAGAGATAGATAATGTGAACAGATCAATAACAAGCAACACGATTGCAGCAGTAACCAGAAGACTCCCAACAATGAAAATTCCAGGACCATGTGGTTTTACTACTGAAGACTACTAAACTTTAAAGAGGAATTAATATCAATTATCTTCAAAATATTTCAAGAAGTTGAAACAAAGGCCATTCTGCCAAACTGTTTCAATGAAGCCAGCATCACCCTGACACCCAAACCAGACAAAGATACAACAACAAAAAAAGAAAACTACAGGCCAATGTCTTTGATGAACACAGACATAAAAACACTCAACAAAATATTAGCAATCAGAATACAGCAATGCATCAAAAAAGTTATACATCGTGATCAAGTGGGATTCATACCAGGGATGCAAGGATGGTTCAAGGAACACAAATCAACAAATATGATACACCACACTAACAATCAAGGCCTAAAACCATATGATTATCTCAATAGATGGAGAAACAGTAGTTGACAAAATTCAACATCCCTTGTGATAAAAACTCTTAGTAAATTGGGTATAAAAGAAATTATCTCAACACAATAAAAGGTATATACAACAAACCCACTGCCAATATTACCCTGAATAGTGAAAAGCTGAAAAAAAAACTCTTAGAGCTAAAAAAATTTCAGTATGTTGCAAGATACAAAATCAACACAAAATAATGAAGTAGCTGTAAAAGAAATCAAGAAAGCAAGCCCATTCACAACAGTCACCAAAATTATAAAATGTCTAGGAATCAATTTAACCAAGGATGTGAAAAATCTCTACAATAAGAACTACAAATCACTGCTGAAAGAAATTAAAGAGGACACAAAAAGATGGAAAGACATTCCATTCTCTTAATTGGATTCTTCCAGAAAAAAACAATCCTAACATTCATATGGAACAACAAAAGACCCCCAAAAGCTAAAGCAATCCTGAGCAAATAAATAAGTAAAACTGGAGTCATTATACTACCTAACTTCAAATTATACTATAAAGCCATAGTAACCAAAACAACATAGTACTGGCATGAAAATAGACACTTAGACCAATGGAACAGAATAGACAACCCAGAAATCAACCCACATATTTATAGCTAACTGATCTTCAACAAAGGGACCAAAAGCATACACTGGAGAAAAGATTGCCTCTTCAGTAAATGGTGCTGGAAAACTGGACATCCATAGGTAGGACAATGAAGCTATACTCATACTTCTCACCATATGTCAAAATCAACTCAAATGAATTAGAGACTTAAATATAAGACCTGAATCTACACAACTTTCAAAAGAAAACCTAGGTGAAACACTTCAGAGAGTAGAAACGCTTTTCTGTTTGATATAATTCCATTTGTTTATTTTTTCTTTCATTGCTTGTGCTTTTGGGGTCTTATTCATAAAGTCTTTGCAAAAAGGTTCTACAAGCAAAAAAACAATTGAGTGAAAAGATAACTGCAAAGTGGTAGAAAATATTTGCAAACTATTCATCTAACAAAGGATTAATATCCAGAACATACAAGGAACTTAAACAACTGCGAAAAAACAAATAATCTGGCTTAAAAATGGGCAAAGGAGCTAAACAGACATTTCTCAAAGGAAGATATACAAATAGCGAATAGCAGACACATGAAAAAATGCTCAGAATCTCTAAGCATCAGGGAAATGCAAATTAAAACCATGTTGAGATACTGTCTCATGCCATTTAGGCTGGCCATTATCAAAAACATGGAGAATAGCAAGTGCTGTCAAGGATGCAGAGAAAGTGGAATCCTGCTGCACTGTTGGTGGGACTGTAAATTAGTGCAGACATTATGGAAAACAGTATGGAGGTTCCTCAGACAACTACAGCTAGAGCTGCCATATGATCCAGCAGTCATACTGCATGGTATATACTCAAAAAAAATGGAAATCATCATATTGAAGAAATACTTGCACTCGCATGTTTATTGAACCTCCATTTACAATAGTCAAGAATTGGAACCAACCTAAATGTCCTTCAAAGGATGACCGGATAAGAAAAATGTGGTATATATACAAAATGGAGTACCACTTTGCCATAAAAAAGAATGAAATTCTGGCATTTGGAGCAACTTGGATGAACTTAGAGTAAGTTACGTTAAATCAAAAAAGCCAGACACATGTCCTCACTTATTGATGAGAGCCACAAAAAAATAAACAAATAAAAAAGAAAGAAAGATACAACAATCACAATAATTTGTTGAACTTTCAAAAGGAGAAAAAAAAAAAAAAAAAAGACTGAGGGCACCAAAGGTGAGAAAGAGGGAGGAGGAGGTTTAGTGAGAAATTAGTAAAGGACCAGAAAAATATGATTACATTGTATAACGTTGAATATACTAATTATCCTGAATTGAGCATCATATATTGCACGTAGGTATTGATATTCAATGCTGTATCCCATCCCAGATGTGTATAATCAATTACATTTAATTAAAAAACTAAGATAGGGCTGGCCCCATGGCTCACTCGGGAAGGTGCAGTGCTGATAGAGCCAAGGCCACGGTTTCGGATCCTATAGAGGGATGGCTGGTGCGCTCACTGGCTGAGCGCCGTGCAGACAACATCATGCCAAGGGTTGTGATCCCCTTACCAGTCAAAAAAAAAAAAATATATATATATTTATGTATATGTATATATATGTGTATATATAAATAATTTTATTGAGATTTTAGTTGGGGCAATAGATAAAATTTGAACAGCTAATGATAATAAGCTTAAAGTGTGTCAGAATGCTGGAAAATGAAATAAAGTATTTTATTAAATAGTCCACTTATACTGACTAGAATATTAATGAAGATATTTACATATGGAAGTTCAAAAAATAACGATCCCTGTTAGTTCTCCACCGATTGATAAATAGTATATGATTTTGCTTGAGTTTTATCCTGTTTCTCACTGAAGAAAAATATTCATACACTTAATGAACAGATTTTAATTGTACAATCTGTGAGCTTTGACAAATAAACGTACTTATGTAATCATCACCTAAATCAAGACATAGAACATTTCTATCACTCTGGAAAGTTTCTCCATGCTTCGTTAAAATTAATTTCCAACTCCTATAGGCAAGCAAGATATACTTTTTATTTCTATGGATTCATTTTGCCTGTTCTGGAACTACATATAAATAGAATCATACAGTAGGCACTCTTTTTTATCTGATTACTTTGGTCACCATAATGTTTTCAAGAGTTATCGTTATTTTGCATTTATCAGTAGTTTAACATTTAATAGCTTAGAAGTATTCCATTGTATGACTATATCAGCACTTGTTTATTCACCCACGTGTTTATAAGTAACTGGTTGTTTCAGGTTTTTAGTTGTTATAAATCAAGTTGTTGTAAACTTTCTTTACATCTTCTGTGGACATGTTTTCGTTTCTCTTGGGTAAATAAGTAAGACTAGAATTCGTGAGCAGGTGCACATTTAAGTTTTTAAGAAACTTTTCCAAAGTGGACGTACAATTTTACACTCCCACAGCAAGTATAAGATTTCCAGTTGTTCCACATTATCGCCAACTTTTGGTATCCAAAAAATAATAAACTTTAAACAATAAACTCCTCAGGGTCCTCAGTACCCTGGGTGTCTGGCAAGAACTTAAGATTTTTGGCTGGGACCCATATACGGGTTGACTTACTGAGGGGGAAGACACAACCAAACCCTTGACCCATAGTTAGCAACGGGTCAGGGCCCCTCCACTGGCCTGTTAAGGGGTCTTTCCACTGCACTTGGACTTCCGGGCGTGGTGGTTGAGCTGACCAGTGTTTCTGGACCATGTGGCACCTGTTTTACAGGATTAAGCAATTGAGAGAAAAATTTAGGATGTTTAAAGTTAGGAGTGCCTGTCCCAACTGCTGATGAGGGCTGGTGACTGCCCCTTTTTGTTTTAATAATTGATTTTTTAGGAATTGGTGATGCCGATCAACAATGGCTTGTCCTTGGGGGTTCACCAAAAACAAGTTCGACTTATTAAAGAAAGGAAAAAAATGTATATATGTAGTTTACAAAAAAATTTTGAATGGGTTAGTTGCCACAGTGTTAGGTATACATAGTTTTAATAGAGAATTATTAATTTTGGCAAAGCACGAATCTCTTTTTCTCTTTTATAGGTAGCAATTTATTTTTGATGACATCTGTAAGTAAACTGCTTACCCCAGAGATGTGAGGTAGTCTCCCTTGTTTTTTTCTCTAAGCTTCACAGTTTTAGCTTGACATTTAGGTCTGTGAACAAACTAGTGTTTCTATACAATACAAAATAGGAGTAATGATTCATTTATTTTAATATAGTTGTTCCAGCATCTTTTGTTGAAAGACTTTTTTTATTACATTACCTTGATGCCTTATTGAAAATTATTTCAAATTCATGTAGATCTCATTTCTTGTCTCTGTTCTATCCCACTGATCTAGTTATATATTTTATAGGGGAGAATATTGAGTACCATAGTTTTAGAAAAAATCATGAAATCAGTGTATATTTCCAAACTTTATTTTTTGAAACTGTTGTATATAATATGGGCCCTTTGCTTTTCCATGTAAACTTTAAAGTCAACTATGTAGTTTATGTCTTATTATAATGGTATCATAAATAAATTGTTAAAATTTTATTTTCCAAAGCTTGCTTCTACTACTTAGAAGTGCATTTGATTTTTGAATATTAACCTTGTATCTCATCACCTTCATAAACTCACTTATTAGTTGATGCAGTTTGTAGATGCCTTTCAATTTTTTTACATATATTATTATCTAAAACTAAAAACAGAATTTACTTTTTTAACAATCTTTTTTCCTGTTATTAATTTCTCTTGCCTTTTTGTACTTGGTAAAATTTTCAATGTTTTCACTGCAATATTGAATGGAAATGGTGAAAGCAAGTATCTTTGCCTTACTTCTGATCTTAGTGGAGAAAGCATTTAATATTTCACCATTAAGCATAAAGTTAGCTATAGGTTTCTGATAGATTATTTTTATGAGAATAAGGAAGATTTCTTTATGCCTACTTTGCTTAGAGTTTTTAACATACATGATAGTTGAGATTTTTCAAATATTTTTTCTGCATTTATTGAGATAATTATGTTTTTTCTACTATATTATGTAAAATTCACTAAATACATTTGAAATAGCAAAGCTTTGCCTTTTTGATCCACTTCACTATGATATATTATCTTTTTGGTATATTGCTGGATTTAGTGTGTTAATATTTTGTGAAGATTTGTATTTACAATCACGAGAGAGATTTGTCTGTAAATTATTATTATTTTTTTTTTAGTAATATATTTGTGGTCATGTTTTGCTGCCAGGGTTTGTTAGCATCGTAAGTTAACTGGTGGGAGGGGGGCCTTCCTTCTATTTTATGAACAAGTTTATACATTATCAGTACTTTGGTTCCATTCTTTCCAAAGTTTCTAAACAGTGCCTGATGGAGACAAGGAGATGCTGAGAAAGTGCCTGTGAAATAGCAACAGGGGAATGTGTTAAGTAGGAAGGTAAAAATCCCACACCTTCTTCAAATAGACCTGCTCCATTTTTGAACACTTTTATATATTTGACCTTCTACTCTTTTTTTTTTTTTTTTAATTTTGTAGGAAGAATTTTACTGCTTAAAAAAACCCCAAAACCACTGTACAATGAAATCAAGGAGATTTCAAACACTTTAGATCCATTTCTATGCTTGACCCTATTGGCTTGGTGGAAGAATTGAGGGAGGTACAAGTGGTATGGGGGAAGGAGGTCAACCACTGTGTAGTCATTTCATAAAGTTCTTCCTATTTTAAACCACAGAGAAATATGGCCTGTGAGGTCAGATAATAGGTTTAAAAGAGCTGGTGCCTGCAGAAAGTGACTGACTGCTGCAGGAAGTAAGCTGGTTGGAACATCAGGATGTCCTGTCCTACATTAGCCTCTCCAACCACCTCCACACTTTAGGATAAAAAGAAATGTCTTTCATAATGTCATCCTCAAAAGTAGAGGATTCCCATGTATTTTAAAAACAGAAAGTTTTCAAAAATATTTACAAGGAAAATTATTCCATTATTCACTGGAGAATGTTCCTGATACAGCTTATTTATCTTCTCAGATCCTAGGGCAAATTGAATTTTCTCAGTAACTGAAAGGACATAGAGCTTTCGGGGAACAAACCAACTGAAACAGTTTTTTATTTGAGACCTAAATATCATGTTTTTTTCTTTCAGTCACTTCAGTGTAGATAGTGAACTTAGTGATTGTTATTTACATATATCTGAGTATATGTTTTTGAAAAAATATGAATTAGGTGAATAGACAATAAAATTTTAAGTTTAAATGTCTTAATATCCCTAATATCTGACCTGTTTTCTTTAAACTTGACAATTAAAGCCTTAAACTCAGATCAAACAAACTACTGAAAGCTCTTTTTCCTGCGCTTTTCTTAGAGACTCAAGATTACCTTTCATTGTGCAAAGTTATTACGGCTCCTAGATGAACTCCAAAAACAAGATAAATATTTTTATTCTGCCTGTCTTCCAGAGAGATGATACGTATAACAGGACATGGATACAAGATAATGGGGTCTCTAGGTTAACCGTTGATGTATTTATGCTTGGAAAAATTGCAGAATTCTAGAATTATGATAATTTCCTTAAGAAGCACCTCAATCTTTTTTCTCTCTTTTATTATTCTCACTTTCTTTTGACCTATTAGAAGTTATTCATTATCTTGGAGGACAAATAATCCTGAGAGACTTGTTATGTTCTAAAAGTCAGGAAAATGTTGTCTTTTATCACTCCATCTCTAGCATTTTCCCAGGCACATGGTAAGTAAATGTACTTAATACACTTTTGTTTAAAATAGGTTTGGGAAAGAATGGTAATCGAACAGGTTAGAATGAATCTAGCATGGAATCAGAATGAAAAAATAAATAAATAATTACATGAGACCTGTCAATAGGGCATCTTATTACATTAGCAATAATTAATAGAATTAAATCATATTCAATTTTGAAAATAGCTGCTATATAAATTTTGGTGAGGTCAAAGAGTAAGCTTTGTAAACAATTTCCATGATAAATTTGCCAATTAATATTTCAAGCATTTTATTAAACCCATTATTTACCAATCTCTATACAATTTACAAGAGATACAAAAGAAAGCAAACTGTTTTTATTTTGGGGGACTCCAGGTATACTTACAGATAGGCATACAAACAAGTATTTACAATGTAATATGAAAATTGATATGTAAAGGTGAGCATATGCTATGGTAGACTTTGAAGATTTGGAACAATGAAGTCAATCAAAGGCAGTCAACTGAAAGCTTCCCAGGGAGGCTGCTTTTGAATGGAAATTGGAAGTCAGAGTTATGAGCCTATGCAAAGTTATAACAATGTTTAAAAAAAAAGACGAGCATATTCAGAGAAGATACAGTAGAGAGTATCAAGAATGAAAGGACATTCACTAAAAGATGAGAGTACAAATAATGGTGATGCTAATAATTTAATGAGAAAAGAGGACATGTTATGAAAAATCTTGTGAAAGTATACAAATATGTTGATATTTTACAATTTAATAATGCTAAGTCATTCAACTGAAAAACAAAAATACTAACTTTTTTTCTGCATATAAAATACTTGCATTAATGATGAATAAAAGTTCATTTGAAGAATAAAAATTAATGATAAATTCTAAAAACATATACTAATTGAAGTTTGGGGAGAATAGGACATTTTTTTCCCTGAAGAAAAGTTGAAAGGAAATTGCTTTAATGCTAAATTTTTGTGTTTTTATTTCCAAATGCATGAATTGATAAGCAAGTAGACTTTCATCAAACAATTTATTTTGTCTTTGCTTTCAACCGGCTCCTATAATCAGAAGCTGGCGTTCTCCCCTTCCTTCAAGGGAGTAGATCATACATTGCAAAACTGATTGTTTAGTCCAGATAAAATCAAAATCTATAGTAAAAATATTACTGGTAAAAATTACAAAATTTTTCTTTCTTAAAATAGAAAAAATACATCACAAAACATAAGAAAAGTTTTAATTTAGACAATATTATGAATATTAAACAATAAATGTTAGAGAAAGCAAAATGTTAAATAATTGCTACTATTCTAGAGGTAACGATTATTTCATAATAAACTTCCACTCTTTATTCTAAAAAAATTCTTCATGCAAAAGTACAATTATAATTCACATGCTGTTTTATAATTTGATTTAATTATATGTTAAAAAATTCTAGACTATTAAATGTTTCTCAAAAACACAATTTTAAGTGACAAGCTAATATTTAATGTGTGGATTTAATAATCACTGCTTAGATGACTTAGTTTACCTCAAAAATGTTCACATCCTGGGCCAGCCCTCACCTCTCTTCACGGCTCTCTTCCCCCGTCTCCTTCCAAAGGGGACCGGAGGGAAAGAGTAATCCGTGCCATTCGCTCGCCCACCAAAAGGCTGTTCGGGTCGGCCAGCAGCAGATCCGACAGAGCGGTGCCCCGTGTGAGGCGTTTTTAAAACTCGTGGGTGAAAGGCGAGCGAGTGAGGCCCCCAGCTGCTCGGTCCTGAAAGAAGGCCGAGGAAGGGTGATCAGCCAGCAGAGTGGCCCCCGCAACCGCAGTAGTCGCCATGAAGCAATCCGCCTGCGTGTCAGGGCGAGTACCATAACAGGGGGAAGTCCCTGCACTTCTCTGCCCTGTTGCTCCCTTTGTCCTTTCCTCGCGTGGCAACATGGTAGGTGTGTGTGGAAAGAGTGACGAGACAGCCTGCAAGGCTCTAAAGTACATTTTAAAAAGCAGAGGCCTAGAAATATCTGACTCCACGGCCACCAATGCCTGGCGTCATGTGGTGAAGGTGGCCCCTTGGGCACCTTCGTCCAATTTGTTCTCGTATGAGACTTGGGACCGGGTTCAGACCCTGGCCAGATAGAACGAGATTAGTCACGGGCTAGACCCCCCCTTAGGGTTCTACCCAACCATCTCTGCCCTAAAGCTTTGCTTCTGTCCTGAGCATCAGGAAGGGGCAGAAAGGGATTGGGCGCAGTTCGATGAGGAGAGAAAAAAGGAAACAAAGCTGCCAATGCAAGGCCCTGAGCCACTGAGTGATACCTATGCCCCTACCCTGTACCCTCCTCTCCCGGCATACTCACCCCGCCAGAGCCTAGCTGAAGGAGAGAAAGCGGCACCCTGAAGAAGTGGAGGAGGCTAGAAAAACATTCCCAGCAGAGCTGCAGGCTTTTCCTGTCATGGCTCGCTGGAAACCCCCAGCCGTCTGCATCCCGTGGGGGGAAGCGGCCCCTCAGGCCTATCTGGTCAATGTTGTAAAAGAACTAAAAAAGGCTGTTGCCGAGGCCAGGACTTTATCCTCAGCCTTGCAGGCTCAGACACAAAACTTAACTGAAGCCTTCAAGGCGTTTACTGCCCTGATCCCCTCAGGAAACAATACTTCCCCACTCTTCAAGGGACAATGTTTTGGTTGGGAAGACAAGGTCATTTTAAAAGCCAGTGTCCCAAGGCTAAAGGCAAAAAAAACCCTACCACACCTTGCCCCCCCACCCCCCCTTGTAAAAAAGGATTACATTGGAAAAAGGACTGTAGGTCCAAATTTGACAAAGCCCCAGGTGGAAATAGGCCAGCCGCTTGGTACCCTTGGGAAGCTCATGACCTTAAGGAGCTGAAAAAGGCTGTCGCAGAGGATGGGCCCAATTCCTTATGGGCAGAAACCATCCTCCAGGGCTTAGCGCACCAACCCTGCACAACCCAAGATTGGAAAATGCTCTGTAAGGCTGTCCTCCCCCCAGACTTGTTTGTCAAGTTCTGCGCCTTCTTTAAAGAAGAGTGTCATGTGCAGGCAGAGATAAATCAAGCAGTAGCGTTGCCCAATGCCACTCTGCTAGGTGTAAACGCTAGCCAATGTGTACGCAGCACTGTGGAAAATCTCACCACCCCCAAAACAGAGCGGGTACCGGGACCGCCGGAATAGCCTTGGCACATCAACAGGTAGCTTCCCTTAGGGAGGCAGTGTACATAGATTTTGGCCCCTTGGAGGTGTCTGCATCACATAAAAAAAAAAATCACTAACATCACTTTTTGAATTTGTTTTACAGTATCGACGTGGACTAGACCTGTTGTTCTTATAGCAAGGAGGATTATGTACTGCCCTCAAAGAAGAGTGCTGCTTCTATGCCGACCACTCTGGAGTGGTCAAAGATTCCCTAGCTAAGCTTAGAGAAGGGCTAGAAAAGCGCAAAAAAGAGCGAGAAGCCAATAGTAAGTGGTTCCAAAGCCAGCTTTCAAGTTCCCCGTGGCTCACCACCCTGCTGTCCTCCCTGGCGGGCCCCCTAGCCATTTTCCTTGTCTTAATCATCTTGGGGACTTATGCCATTCGCCAGGTTGTGTCCCTTATAAGGCGCAACACTCTCATAATGCTCACCCAGGTGGTAGAGGAGGTGGCCCATAATGAGAGCCCTGACAGTCCTAAGGTCAATATGGCCCTTCAAGACGCCAATCTGTAAGGCTCCGCCCCACCCCCCACTTGGCTGGATAGTCAATGACAGGTAAGATTTCCAGAGGGAAACAACCTAAGACAGGCACAGCCACCAGAGGGAATGGAGGCGAGGCTGGGAAGGCTAGCTGCCTCTAGCTGCCTTATTAAAACAAAAAGGGGAAATTGTCGGGCCTTAAAAACTAACGCCACCTTAACAAGTGGTGCCATTATGGGCCCACAAGGGCGTATTAATGTGGCAGCCTAAGAAGGCGCTGGGAGGAAGTAGGGTGGGAGTGTCTGCGGGAACCTTGCCTTAGCCCTTATTGGCCAAATACGCGCTTCCACGCTCGTGAACACTGTGTGATTGCAATAGCTTGGCATTGAGACAGGTTGCATGCCCTTGACCTTTAAGCTGATAGGATTATGTAAAAAACCTCCCTTCCCCATTTGCCTTTAAAAGCAAGTGCTTGTGTGATAATAAACGGAACTGCTTGGCAGAACCCCTGCTGCGTCTCAGTGTCCTTTAAACCCGGCTAGTTGGGGCCGGAAGCTGTGCTCACCTCTCTTCACGGCTCTCTTACCCTGTCTCCTTCCAAAGGGGACCGGAGGGAAAGAGTGATCTGGGCCATTTGCTCGCCCACCAAAAGGAACGAGGCTAGGGCTGTTCGGGTCAGCTGGCGGTGGACCCAACACTTTAGACTGAACTTCCACAGAAATCACTAGATATTTAAGTTTTTAAACTGATATTTTCTGCCAAATAATCCTACAGAAAGATGTCATCAATTTATATTCTGCTACCTTCACTACTTAGTCTTGCCTGTATATAAAAATTACATCATCAATGAATGCTAAAACTAGTGGGTTAAGCTTTGATGAAAAATAGGCTATTAACAAATTTCAAAATATCCCACTGAAAATTTATATTTTAAGTCAATGAGTTATTTTCATTCTATTTAAATCTCAATTTTTAAAAATTTATTTATTTTATTTTATTATTTCTTTTTTTATTATTTTCATTTATCAGTATACAGTATAATCGATTTATAAATTCCTCCTTTTTCTCCCTCCCTCTCCCCCTCCCATTCATCAACATCATATCTGTTCACTTGTCTTATCAAGTTCAAGGAATTGTTGAGATTGTTCTTTTTTTCCTCCCACCATTCAATTTATATTTACTTATCTATTTTTATCAGCTTCCACAAATAAGTGAGGACATGCGTGCCTGGCTTATTTCACTTAATATAATTTTCTCTATGTCCATCCACATGCTGTGAATGGTAGTATTATATACCTGAGTAGTGTTCCATTGTGTAGATATACCTTATCCTCTCATCCAGTGATGGGCATTTAGGCTGGTTCCAACTCTTGGCTATTGTATATAGCGCCACAATAAACATGGGAGTACAGATATCCTTTCGATGTGATGATATCCATTCCTTTGGGTATATACTCAGCAGTGGTATAGCTGGGTCACATGGTAGATCTATCTGTAGTTGTTTGAGGAACCTCCATACCATTTTCCATAAAGGCTGCACCATTTTGCAATTCCACCAACAGTTTAGGAAGGTTCCTCTTTCTCCGCAACCTCGCCAGCATTTATCATTCACAGTCTTTTGGATATTACCCATCCTAACTGGAGTGAGATGGTATATCAGTGTGGTTTTGATTTGCATTTCCCAAATGCTGAGTGATGTTGAGCATTTTTCATGTGTCTGTTGGCCATTTGTATATCTTCCTTTGAGAAATGCCTATTCAACTCGTTTGCCCATTTTTTAATTAGGTAACTTGCGGGGCCGGCCTGTGGCTCACTTGGGAGAGTGCAGTGCTGATAACACCAAGGCCACGGGTTCGGATCCCATATAGGGATGGCTGGTTTGCTCACTGGGTGAGTGTTGTACTAATAATTAGGTAACTTGCTTTTTGCTGTTAAGTTGTTTGAGTTCCTTGTATATTCTGGTTATTAATTATTTGTCAGATGTATATTTTGTAAGTATTTTTTCCACTCTGTTAGTTGTCTTTTTGCTCTGTTTATAGTTTCTTTTGCTGTGCAGAAGCTTTTTAGTTTGATATAATCCCATTTGCTTTACTTTCAACATTATTTTTTTTCTTTCTTCACTTTTCCCTTTATTGGTCAGTTTCCTTTTGTGATTATTAAGAAGGCAACACAATTTCATGTTCCACTCTGTGTACATGAACTTTATAAGAAATGCACAGTGACCAATCACCAACAGACTTTGAATAAAGTGATGTGATTGGTCACTGATCTTGATGTGCATCTGACATTCAACCTCACCATCCTTGGCTCTTGCATGTAGATCATTGTTGTCATCGTATGCATCTGGTCCAAGGAGGCCAGGTCCAAAGACTTCAGCACTCGCAGCCCCACAAATTGGTGGGTGCTGTGTTTTTCGGATCCACGGCATTCATGTACCTGCAGCCATCATATGTCAGTTTCACTAACCAAGGGAAAGCATCCTCTGTGTTTTACACCATTATTGTGCCCATTCTGAATCCTTGGATCTACAAGCCGAGGATTAAAGATGTCAAAGTTACCCTGAAGAAAATGCTGAAGAGAACAACATTGTTGTGAATAAAAAAAAATAGGAAGATGATTTATTAGACCTAAGTCATTGACTATTAAAAAAAAAAGAATACTTTTTTTTCTGACACAGTTCCATGTCACTCCTGTTGTCCTGGCATTGTTACTTATAGCTACCCTTTTTGCTCTCAAAATTATGTCAAATTGGAGAATAAATTAGATAGCCTGCCCCTACCTAATCCTTGCTGTGTCAACAGTTCTGTGTCTTTAAGCTAAATTAGAAATATTATTTTCGACATAGTAGCATTGATATTGAATATTATAATTTTTATCCTTAATTACAAGGACATTCAATATACTAATTAAAAACAAAAACAAGTTCGAAAATAACCTTAAAATGTATTGCACGGTGTGAAACTCTAATCCTTAAATTTTCTATATGTTGCATATTTTGCAAGTCATATCAAGTTCTTATAGAGATTATAAACATTTATCACTTTTCAATGAGAATTTATTTTTACCACTGAAAGAGAGCTCTGTGTATGTTGCTGTATATTAATAAGTGGGTGATACATAGTCAGTGACCTGTCCCATGTAACAGAGCCAGCAAGCACATATACAAAATTAATCAAAGAATGAGAATTCTGTACCTTCCTGGTTGTTCCTCTTGACAGGTCTGAATTCAAAAACAATAGTATCCCAATTTATGAATTGAATTATGTGTTGTGAAAACATTTAGGCACTTTTATTTTGTTGAGGATAGTGGAACAACAAAGTTTAGGTGTTTAATTTTACTTTGTATATCAGAATCTGCAATTTCATTGTAATTATCTCCAACGTTTACCTCAAACAATAACCATTGATAAAGAAAAATACTAACAATCTGCTCTTGGATCTCAGGTTTCTAAATGTGAATTTTAATCACAGACACCCCTAATTGTATCTTAATGTTCACTCTAAGCTATGTACAAGAAGAGAAGTATATGTAATTTGAAAATAACTAATCATGAATGTAAGCAAGATACCTAAATTAAATCTTTTTCACTTAAATCTTGAAAAGAAAATAAGTATCAGTATGATTTATCAGACTGTCTTTTTATAAATTTATTTTTAATTGAAACATAATTGAATATACATATTTATGAGATACAGAGTTGACTATCGGTATTTGTGTACAATATGTGATCAAATCAGTATTGTCAGCATGTTCATCATTACAAATCATAATTATTCTTTAAGTACACTACCCAGTTTCTCCCTAATTATCCTCCCCCTTTCTCACCTCTAGTACCCATAGATCTGTTCTCTCCTTCTGTAAGTTCAACGTATTTTTGTGGTTCTTTTCTTTCCTTCTTTCTTTCTTTCCTTCCTTCCTTCCTTCCTTCCTTCCTTCCTTCCTTCCTTCCTTCTTTCTTTCTTTCTTTCTTTCTTTCTTTCTTTCTTTCTTTCTTTCTTTCTTTCTTTCTTTCTTCTTTTCTTTTCTTTTCTTTTCTTTTCTTTCTTTGCTCCCACTTATGAGTGAGGACATGGTATTTCTCTTTTTGTGCCTGGCTTATTTCACTTATAATTTTCTCCAAGCTCATCCATGTGACGGTGAATGGCAGAATTTCATTCTTTTTTACGGCACAATAGTATTCCATTGTGTATATATACACCACATTTTCCTTACCCAGTCATCTGCTGATGGACATTTAGGTTGGTTCTATATCTTGGCTGTTGTAAATAGAGTTGCAATGAACATGGGAGTGCAGGTACCCCTTCAACACAATGATTTCCGTTCCTTTGAGTACATACCCAGAAGTGGGATTGCTGGATAGTATGGTAGTTCTATCTGTAGTTGTTTGAGAAACCTCCATTCTGACTGACTTTATTTTATATCTAATGTTTGAGCATATTTTATGCCAGACACAATCTTTCCAATCAAATCCAAAATTTTTAGATTCTGAGTTGAAGGTCAAAATCTATACCATATGAATATAATTACCTTTGCAAAATTTGTCCCTTTGCTTTTTTATGAATTTATTGATAGGATGATTTAAAATATTTAAGTCCAGCTTAGTTCAATGTTTAAAATATCATGTTTACTGCCCCAAACCCAAAAGTTATATGGACATTAATATGTCTTGGAAATTCCAGGTTATATACCTTATAATATTTAATATCACAGTGTAATCTCTTATAACTAAATTCTAGGACCAAGATTTGGTGTAAAGTATACAAAATATAATGACCCATATTATAGTAACTATGATATACTTCAAATATATCTTCTATTATAATGTATCAGTGTGATATATTCAAATATATCACATGTTGGACAAACTTCTTTGATGAAATTCATGTGCATACATGCAATATACTGTAAGTCTGGTAATCTTCAACTATTCCGTCAGCTATTTTCATATGTGATTATCTTTCAATATTTGATTTGATCTCACTTATCATAATATTTCATTATTTTTAAATAGTGGATGTTACAGGAAGGGACATTGGACATTCACATGACCTGACCTAGGCATACCAAGTAGTGTTTCTCTGATTCTGGTCTTCAAAATGTAAAATGGAGGAATCAGATTGCACTATTTCCAATATCCCCACATTCTATTGGTTTGTAAGAATCTCATTGGCATTCCCAAATCCTAGAGTTTCCAAGGAGTTATTTCTGATCATTATTATTTTGTGTTAGATTTTGAATGCTTTTTAAAGTTTACTTATACATTATTTATTTAAAAATCCAACATTCTTACAGATTTCCTCCAAATATTACCCAGTGTTTGTTAGAAATCATAAAAATATCTAACATTTCTTCAAGATTTAATATCTGCAAGAAAATTATGTTAAGCAGTCTGTATGACTTACATCATCTCGCTTAATCCTTCAGTGTTTCCAATGATGGCGATATGATTATCGTCCCCATTTTACCAAAAGAAACAAGAAAAAAAAAGTGAGGCATAGAGAGACTAAATAGTAGATACAATGTCACACAGCTAGTAAGTTGCACAGTGAGGACTCAAGCCCTTTAACTCTGAATTGTGGGGTAAGGGTGGGTAGAAGATTTTACTGTATTTAAAGATATTTTACTATATATCTAAATATTAAGTCAGTTTCCTCTAAGTTTTGTTTTGATATGACATCTATTTAAAAATATTACTTTTGATGCTTTCTAGTTGCAAAATCTGGGATATCACAAAATTCTGAATAGTCAATTTAATGAATATCTTTATTGTACCAATATTTAAACCAGTGTTATTTTAAGAATGTAGAATTTCTTAAAATAAATACATTTTGATCATCCAAAAATAAATAAAAGCTTACTTCATGTCAAATAAAAGGAGAAAGGTCTTATTTTAACAGTGTACTGTGTTCTGACATGCTTATGATATATCGAGTCTGGGCATTATTTTTAGCAAACTCAGTTATATCAGTAGCTGGATAAACAGTTAAATTGCTTTAAGAGTCTTAAGAAATACTCAAATCCTGACTTTGATTTTGCTATAGATAACTATTCTCCTAGTCTCAAATTCTTACCCTATTTTTAAAAAGCCTACTGTATTTTTGACATATTTATTTTTTAAAACATTAAATAGACAAACACACTTGCATCTAGGGAGCTTAATTCTGTTGGGTAAGTCAAACAACACTTTTAAAAATAAGTCAATTTAGGGGGCCGGCCCGTGGCTCACTCGGTAGAGTGCGGTGCTGATAACACCAAGGCCCCGGGTTCGGATCCCATATATGGATGGCCGGTTCGCTCACTGGCTGAGTGTGGTGCTGACAACACCAAGTCAAGGGTTAAGATCCCCTTACCGGTCATCTTTAAAAAAATAAAAAATTAAAAAAAAAAAGTCAATTTAAGTATATGACCTTGAACATATTTCTTAATAACTATATATCTTTCTCTTAAATGAAATTACTACCTCTAATTCTCAAAACCTACCACTTGAGTAGAGAATACTGAATTCTTGAAAGAGCAAAACTCATTTCAACTTTTATGCACCCATCTCCACAGTAGGAATGCCCTCCCTGTTCCATTTATAGATCTTTCCCATTTTCCAAATTCATTTGAGTCAGCTCTTCAATAATGCCTTTATTAAAATTGTGATATTCTTTTTTGTATTGTTTAACTTTCTAAGTTCTTGAAAACACCATCTGTGTATTATACTTCTCAAAATACACATAGTATCTGGTAGGGTCTTATGTGTACAATAGATAGTGATAACTATATAAAAAAAATGAACAACTTCCAGCACATTAACAACTTTAATGTAGTCCATAGAAGCAAAGACAGAAATTTGTTCTGAAATACTTATTATATTACTTTATAAAGACTTACATGTTTATACTTTAAAATGAATAGAGTAAATAGCATAGTTTATTTGAAATCCCTAATTTATATATTTCCCATGTCCCACATCCAAGATTGTTTAAAGAGTCAAGTTTGCCCTTTCATTCATTCATCTGTCCTCACTAGGTCGAATAATTTCACTTGCAGAGCTTAGAGTATATAATGTAGATCTAATGTTCCCAGAAGGAAATCTCAACGAGGAAACTCACAAATCAAGGTTCTTTTTATACTTCTTTAGCTGATGTTGATTACTTGCTTGAAATATGCTTTCTGACCTTCTTGATTAGAGTCAATGATTGTTTTCAGAGGAGGTAATTGAGTCTAATATGTTCAATAGATTATAATTAGATAGCCAAACAACATTTTTAACCAAAAAGCAGTAAAAATCCAATTGTTCCACTTTTCCATGCATTTCACTATCTCACGAAGAGCTTTCATAGATTGTTTTTATTATTCAGTAATTTTCCAGAGATGCAAAAGCCTCTAGGCCTGAAAATTCCTTTTCCTTCTGAAGAATGTATTATTTTCCTTTGAGGAGACATTGAATATTAATTTCTCATTAAGGGCCCTAGAAATACAAGTATACTAGGAAACTCCCTGGAAGGAAGCAAGTAGAATGGCCAAAATGAATAAAAACAGATGAAATCACAGGCTGGTTTACTAAAATTCTGTATTGAAATGCTCCAGTAGCTGGGCAGAGCATAGTGACTAAAAAGTGAGGAAAAGAGACTGATAAATTAAGGCAGGTATATATGTCTGGAATGTCTGTCCACAAATAGCAGGTAGCAGTATGAAGGACCTGATATTTTTTGTTCACATATTGTGTACCAGACACTATGTCATCTTTCTTAAATGCACAACCACAATGTGACTCTTATTATACTGATTTTCAAATAAAGGAAGCAGTTCCAGAGAGGATGGGTAATTAGCTCAACATCCCACCAGTGTGATGTGGTAGATGGGATTTAAAACAAGGTTCATGCAGTTTGAAAGCAATGGTGTTCTGTCTACCACACCTCCTACCTGTTCATCACATCGGTGTTTGGACATTCGTAGAAGCAATGAGGGCAAAAGAAAAGAAGATATTCAGTGACTGCAAATGTTATTGGCGTTAGAATTCCTCATTGAACTACAAGTCCAAGGAAATCCAGTTTTATGAAATTTGCTTGGTTTCTATTTTGTTCATTTATTAAATTTTGTCTGGTTGTTATGTAACAACTGAACTCTACCACCCTCCTATACATCCACTGTGAAGTTCTCTCACAAATGTCACATGCTATAGAGATTTTCACAATGTTTCCCCCAGTGCTACGAGCATGTTGGATGTTTTACAATATATGACAACTTTATGAATAAACAACAAGTGCAGATTCCACCTTTTACTTGATATCTAAGCAACCTTACTATAGACATTTTTTAACAGAAATGATGTTGTATTTTCTTCCTGATTTAAGTAAATTTACAACTGGTGCTTTACTATCAGCACTTCAGTTATTTGAGAGACACTGCACATTGCCTGCTCCAATGTAGACATTCAATAAATGCTAGTTAGATGGCTAATAAAAAGTTGATCATTATATCTGTGTTGCTTAATCAATCTGTTTCTAATAGTCACAGTGTCTGCCACTTCAGGCGGGAGACAATGAAAGAATTTTAGAAAAATACTGTCAGGGTTAATAAAAACAATAATTTGGTGATTAAATCAACTTTATGGTAATATATTTGTGATAATATATTTATGCATTGTCAGTTGGATCAGCAATTAATTGGAAAAGTAATTGGATGGAAATTAACAATGGTGGAGAACATCAGCTTGAATGTGTGTGTGTGTATACATCAGTATACGCACACACACACATATGGGAATATATGTATATATGTATGTATTCCTGTAAATATTGAAATATGAAGTAGTAGGAAACAGTCCTTGACTTTTGGGTTGATTCAGATTTTCTTCTGGTGGCCTAATGATCGTTTCTTTCTTTTTTTTTTTTTTTTTGTAACCTGCTCAGCATCTCTATATTAAAAACTGAAATGAGGGAGACATCTAAAATTTGTAAGCATAAATATTAATTATTACAGTGAAATACTGGTACAAAGCACTGTATTCAATTAAATGAGAAACTCTGCATGTACAGAAAATGTGAGTAATTTGTTTAAAATTTTAAAAATGAAGAAAAGCAAATGAGTCTGAAAGGAAACACAAAAAACATAATCTCTTGCATTATTTAAGCATTTTATCTTAATTATATCCAGAATATCTACAAGAAAGGAATTAATTTTACCTGAGAAAAGAAGACTAAAGTAATTCTAAGATTCACTGAAGTGTTTTATGTTTGTTTGTTTTTAAGGATGAAAAATTATGTAATGACTAATTCCATGATGTTGTTCATTAGGCATATGTTAACAGGAGCTACCCAGCACAGAGTTGAAACTTTGGGAAATTCATTGCTCCACCTTTTCCCTTTTAGTAGAGAATCTGAATTAAATAGGAATGTGAAATATAAGAAATGACTTCAAAAATTCATTCGATGTAGTGCAAAGAGATTTGGAGGAATAATAATCAATTGGTTGCTGAGGGTTAAAAGTTCATTCTTTGAGAGATCGTGTTTGACACACCATGTCACAAATGGCTCCCTTCCACAGGTCAGTCTCTGGGATGAAAAGGTATCATTCAGGTATGAGGACTCTTCAGAAGAGATAGGTAGGACTGAGCTGTGCATTCATGGCTTTGGGAATAAATAACTGATAGCAAGAAGATATGTTATCCCACATCATCAAAAAAATAAAAATAAAAATAAATAAAAGGTTTCAAGAACAAAATATATACTAAACATAATTTCCTCAAATACATTGGAGTATATCAGCTGTCAGTGATCTAATGTGTAGCTTAAAAATAAAGACAATTAAGGGTCTGTTCCAGAATTTCTAGGGGTAGTAAAAACAAGAAATAAATACAGCAATTACTATAATTTATTATGTGCCTATTACATGTTAGTAAATGTAAAATTTTTTTTCCAATATTTTTCAGAACAGGTAAATATTTTATTTACATTTTAAAGACAGGGAAAATGAAGCTCAGAGAGATTGTGACTTGCTGAGAGCCACCTACTGTATAAGAGCCACAGCCAGAACTTGAAAGCCCATCCCAGTCCACTTCCATACTCACACTTCTCCAGGATCATTGTGGGGCAGCAGTCAAGGGACAATTATGGGAAAATTCTAAAATATTTAAGACCTCCAATGTTTGCAATCTTTCTACATGTATTTCTCCAAAGTAATAATGGGAAATATGGCTGTGGTAGTTTTCTATTGTTGTAGCAAATTACTACAACACAGATTTATTGTCTTCCAGTCCTATAGGTCAGAAGTTTGGCATATGTCACACTAGAGTAAAATCAAGGTGTTGACCATATTTTATATACATTGTTCCAAGCACTTAACATGAATCAATGCATTTCCATGCCACAAAAACGAGAGGTTCACATTATCACAATGTTCACTTCAGAGAAAAGGAAACTGAGGTGAGATAACTTATCTGAGGTCATGCAGTTAGTGTGTTGGAACCAGGATAGTAATAATTAGCCATCAAATATTTGAAAAGAGAATTAGTGTATGTTCTAGTTTACTGGAATTTTAAGAAAAGAGGTTACAAAGGAAATATATTTGGCTTCAGAGCTGAGAAGACAGAACTCAAAGGGGAAAATGGGTTGCTTCTACCCCAGAAAGGAGAAAAAAAGTATATTGGGTCTCTGTCACTAATAAGACTTGAAGAAACCAGCCTAGGTGTCATACAGTTATCCAGGAGCTCGATCTTGCTACCTGGTGCCAGACTTCTTGGATAAGGAATGTCTGCCGTTGTTGTTTTCACTCTGTTACAGATTCCATTAATATCATCACCCACCAATGGATTCTCTCCTAGTGCAATGTGACTTCTTCTTGTCCACCTGAAAATCACTTCTTTTTCTCTGACGTGTTTTCTGTATCTGGACTCTACTACAATGGCCACTCAGCTTCCTGGATAATAAGTTTTTCTTGCCTGACAACATTTCCTCCCATTGCATAAACCAGGGCTCCCCAATAGCGTCAACCCTTAAGCAAGCAGTCATCACCATCCCCTCTCCATCCCATACTATTGATGAAGAGAGACATAGCACTGACTGTGCCATGAATCGGGATGGATTTAAACTCCCCACTCCCAACCCCTTTACACACATTTCTCTAAAAAACATTAAATATTAAATTCAGAAACAAACAAGCAAATTTTGTCAAATGCAGATAAAGCAAACAAGAGACTTTTTTCCCTCAAAGATATTTATTAAAATATTGAAAACGGAAGACACTACAAACTTTACTTATCCACTCATTGTATGTTTTGGTTATGTTTGTACAATTAAATGCTAGTACATGGAACAATTCTCAATTCAGGTCAACATTTCTTATTATCACCAGCACATGCACACACACACACACGCACGCACTATTCTTTTGTTAAATACTTTATAAAATTCAAGATATATGTCTAATGATATAACACACTCCTCTGATCCACCTATCAATAGTATTAAATGCAAAATAAATGATATTAGAATAGTATTAAATGCAAAATAAATTATTTGATGTAATTTTTTCAAGTGAATTTATACTGACACCTCATGAATGTTATGCTCTTTCCTAAGTGCCGAAAGTTTCAGTAAGAAGCCTAGATAGATTTATCTCATGCTCATACCTTACAGTTTTTGATTTTGTTGTTTCTTCCTTAAAAGGGGAGAGATTCTGACTCACAACAATTGTCTCATTTTTCAGCTTCTCAAAGGTAAATAACCAGTAGTTCTATAGTAACAACGAGAAGCTCTTCTAGTACTGAGGTATATGATTCATCTGGGTCTAAACACATGAACACATTATAAATGTCTATACCTCCACACACTGTTTATCACTTAATTAAGTAATAATTATTTTATTTTTTTCTATTTTTAAGATAAATTCTGTTGATTAGAAACATTAAAAAAAAATCAGAATTGAATCTTCCTATGTTCTCTGACACAAGATTGTTGACTCTTAAGCCAAACTTCCATGCTTCAAATTCTGTTTTTGCTACCAATAGCTGTGTGACTTTGGACAAGTTACTTAATCTTCCCTATGTCTTAGTTCTATCCCCTGTAAAAATTAGAACAGTAGTATAACACATCTCAGAGAGTTGTTAGAATTGAAGAATATAATGTAATGCTGCATATAAAACACCATTATCATGTAATGTAAACATTATAGACTTTAGCTCAAGCCATTTTTCTATTTCATTTTTACTCAAACATACCTTTTTCAACCACCTTTTGCATATTTAAACATTATATATGTGTTTGTCTTTGTGTTTTGTATTGACTTCCCACACAAATAGATATTGTTGTAAAATATTTGAAGTAATTCTAGACTATTAAACACTACTTTAAGAGTTTGTGTCATAACTTTTGGACATATGCTTTAACATTGACCTGATTAAAGAGCTGACAAAAGTTTCTCTTTTTATTCATCATCAGTGGTAATTATAATTTGTGTAATCAGAATTGCATCTTATAATACTGCTTCTCCTATTTGATGAAATAATTCTATTCAAAGACCATTGACTTCTAAATAACAATCTAAGTCAAATCGGTGGTTTAACATCTGTAAGCATATTTTTTCACCTTAAGTGATTTCATTTATTTCCCTTACACTGCTTTTGATTAGGATTAAAGCGTTAGGTATAATCTTTCCATCATTTAAAATAATTGTGTTATGTATTTTTTCTAAGTCAAGGTTTTGTAAATGCCATGCTTAGTTTTAAAGGGAAATTTTGATATTTTCTCCCATCTAACAAAATTCCTGAAAATGTCAGAAAATGTCATATAAATAGAAATAAATTAGTAACAATACAGAATAACAAGAAAGGGTGGTTTCATTTACTACATTATGATAAATTCCGTGAATACAGAAAGCAGAATGGATAAGATTAATGGAGGGATAAATACAGAAAAACCTTCAGTCTAAAATACCCATAAAAGAAAATTGCTGGGAATATAGTAACAGTTCCAGGAATAACCCAAGTGAGAGTCACAAATACAAGAAGCACAAGGGGATCATGAAGTTGTTAGTGGAGGTCAGTCAATAACTATAATATATAGCAACTATATATATATATACACACACACATATAAATATATATATATATAACTATAAAAAATATAATGTACAGAACTATAAAATATAGAAATGAGCTGTCCTTGTGAGGCTCTTTCATCTCCTGAATGATGCCAAGTAGATGGTAGGAGGAGCGTTCTTACCAAACTAACAATGCTGCAAAAAATATCTTTTAAAAGTGGCAGATCATTAGTAGACAGCATCTAATGTAATATTAGTGTTGGAGATAAAAGCAGAATTTTTCTCCTGAGAATCCACAAAGATATTTACAAAGGAAAAATTAAGGGCACTAACTTACTTTTTTCAGTCGAAAATTATGAGGGTTGACCCCAAAAGGGAGAAATTTCACAGGAGTTTTCCAAAGGCAGAGGATCTAAGATTAAAGATTCAAGGCAGTACCTTCAAGAAGAATCCCTCTGTAGACCTCAAAAGAGTTGTCTAGAAATAAATTCTCTCTCTCCACAACCCTCTCTCTCAAAATCCACTTCAGTGGAAACTTTATCCATACTATCTGCTCTACTCATGTCACCAATAACCTCCATATTACCAGCTCTAATATTCAATTATTCTTCCTCTCAGCCGTATTTGAATACATTAGTCATAATCACTGCCTTCCATTGGAAACATTTCTTTCATTTGACTTCTGAGATATAAAACCCTTCTGCTTTTCTTACTACCATATTGCTCCTTTGATTTTTCCTCCCTTATCTACATCTACAGTCATTTGCTAGGTGAGTCAGTCCATCTTGTCTTTAAATACCAACTAAGAGACATAAAATTTAAAGACATTGTGTGTTTTTAAATACTATCTAAGAGTTGACTTCCAACTTTACGTCCAGCTGAGACTCTCCCCTCAATTCCAGACTTGTATACAAGTCTGACAGTCTACAGCACAACTGGAAATCTATTAGGCATCACACACTCCTGACATACAAAACCAAAATATTCATTGTTCCTCAGGAAACTGGTTCTACCTGAATGTGTTACTCATTATAGTAAATAGTCCCAATTTTAAAATAAATTGCTTAAACAAAATACTTGGAATCATCGCTGACTCCTTTCTCTTTCATGCTCACCATACAATTAGTTAGAAAGTCCTGTTATCTCTATCCACGATATCTGAAAAGTTGGCTACTTCTCACTAATCTGTGATCACTATTTCACTCCAGTCTACCATAATCTCATAATTGCACTTGTGTAATTTCTTGTTAACTCTAGTCTCTCTGATGTTGTATACTTCATAGAGTAATCAAACTGGTCTTTTGAAAATGCAAATCAAATCACATCACTCCCCATCACACTGAGAAAAAAATTCAAAGTCCAACCATGGCCTGTAGGATATCATGTGATCTGGTGCCTGACTATCTCTCTGAAGTCATTTCTCACCATTTTTCTTTCCACTCATTGTGCTTCCACCACACTCGTCTTCCTGGTTGAATTCAAGCTTGTCAAGCTTGTTACCAAGGCCTGGATATGTGCTCTTTAGAGATTGAGTGATTTGTTCCTTCCCCCCATTCAGGTCTGAAATAAACCTCACCTCCTTAGAAAGACATTCACCAAATGTTCTATCGAGAATAATACTCTTCTGTCTTCGTTTGTTGCCTATTGTTTTGTCTATTGTATTGAGCATACAAGGGAATCCATATATTCTCTTGGATGCTTTTCCTATAAGAGATGCTCAAGAAATGTTTTCTGATTGTTTATTTCTTTGTTTAGTACATTACTCACTTAGGTCTCTTCTACTTAGTATTTGAAAATGGTAATGATAGGTATTAAGCATCCACAAGTTAGACTTGGTGAACCTCCAATAGTACCCTATGGATAACGAGATACACTACATATAATGAAGGCCGAAACTAATACCTCTAATGAATAATTAAAATTTTCCAAACATCACATAGATATGCAATCTTTTTCATAAGCTTTCCTGAGGTAAAATTGATACAAAAATTCCAAATATTTAATTATAAGTTTTGATGAGTTTGGACATATGCATTCACCATCCACCCATGATACCATCACCATAGTCAAGGTACTAGAAATCCATCACCTCCAAAAATTTCCTTGTGTTCATTTGTGGGTATTTTTGTGTGTGTGTGTGTGTGTGTGTGTGTGTGTGTGTGTGTGTGTGTGTGTGTGTGCATGAGTGTGTGGTAAGGACACTTAATATGAGATTTATCCTCTTAATAGTTGAAAGAGCATAATATTATATTGTCATCTATAAGTATGATGTTGTACAGCAGATCTCTAGAACTTATGGATCTTGTATAACTGAAACTTTAAACCAAGTGAGCAACAATTCCACATTTCTTCCTTCCCCTCAGCCCCTGGAAACCACCATTCTATTCTCCTTCTATAAGTTTGACTACTTTACATACCTCATATAAGTAGAATCATGCAGTATTTGTCTTTCTGTGACTGGCTTATTACGTTTAGCATAATGTCCTCTAGGTTTATCCATGTTGTCAAAAGCAGTAGATCCAGTAAAATCTGAATTGCAGATAAACAATGTATACTTTTTTTAGTATAATTATTTCCCAAATATTTCACAGAATATACTGGTAATAAAAATTATATGTTGTTTATCTGAATTCAAATGTAACTGGATGTACTCTACTTGATCTGGCAACCCTATGTTGCTTAGCATATTTTGACTAATACAAATAAAGCTTCTATGAATATTCATGTACAAGTCTTTGGTTGGACATTAGATAGCAGTGGAATGGATGGATTATAAGATAGATGTATGTTGAACATTTAACTTCTATACTGTTTTTCAAAATGATTATAGCAGTTTTATTTCCACTAACAGGTTATATAAATTCCATTTTTTCCCCAGATCTTTGCCAACACTTGGTATGGTCAACCTTTTTAATCTTAGCCATTCTAATGGATTTTTAGTGGTATCTCATTGTGGTTTTAATTTGCATTTTCCTATTGACTAATGATACTAAATTTCAGTTTATGTGTTTGTGTGCTTTTCTTTGGTAAAGTATGTGTTCAGATATTTTGCCAGTTTTTCTTCTTGGATTGTTTATTTTCCTACTATTGAATTTTGAGAGGTATTTATATATTCTAGAAAAAAATATTTATTATATACGTGATATGCAAGATCTTTCCATGTATTAACCCATTTAATTCTCACAACAATCTCATTTTAAAGGATTATACAATAACACTTATTTTACAGATGGGACAATTGGGGTTCAGAAATATTTGTTTTTCCAAGGTTAACAAGCTTTTAAATGGTTGAGTATTAAAACAGAGAAAGAAAATATAGAAACATATCTTTATCATCTTCTGGAAATATGTTTATTATATTGAAGTTAGCAAAGGATTTTTTTTCCTTTTTTTTTTTTTGCACCATGCTCAGCCAGTGAGCGCCCTGGCCATCCCTACATAGGATCCGAACCCGCGGCCTCCGCACTACCAGTGCCGTACTCTCCCGAGTGAGCCAGGGGGCTGGCCCAGGATTTTTAAAAAATTAAATGTACAACAGGAGAAATGAAAAGTACAAAACCTAGATTTAAAAAGCTATTCAGCCTTCCTAGTAATCAGTGGGACATACATCAAAGTAGTGAAACACCATTTCCATTCATCAGATTTGCAAAATTCATTACCTAATAATGTTGTCCAGTGTTGGCTTGCATGTGGGAACACGGTCCAGTGTTGGATGGCATGTGGGAACAGGAACTCCTGTGCAGAGCTAGAGAAAGAATCAATCGGCACAACCACTTTAGAAACAACAGAACTTCATCTAGTAAAACTGAAACTTCTATACCCTGTGACACAGAAAGTCTATTGATTTATAATAGAGAAGGTCTTGCATTTAGAGCCGAGATCATTAGTAAAATCAAGAAAGTTGTATCACTCTTTTTTCTGGTGTCGGGAAAAAAAAAAAAGATGAGTAAATGTCCCTCTGCACAGAAAATAGATAAGTAAACTATGATTTAGTCATTCAATTCAATTATGCATGACCCACTTCAATGCAGAAGTTTAAATAAATAAAATTAATCTACGTGAATCAATATAAAGAATTTTAAATATGCAGTTTTAAAATCAGTTTCTAATGGTAATATACAATATTACATATCATTAAAAATTGAAAGCACAGAAACAATATTATATCTTCTTTATGAGTGCATTCAAAATGATAAAAGTTCAAAAACTTGTGTAGATCAAAACTTTGACTACAAAGTTAAATTATGGTAATGACTTTCACATTTTTCAAACGTGTGTTTATTTTATTTTCAATGTTTTTTTCTTAATGATTTTTCTTTAAGAATAACATTGATTCCTGACAAATTTTATTGTGCTAATCTTTTTTGTATTCATTTTATTATATTGATTGATAAATATTGTCTGCTTCTTAAAATATATTAATACTAGTGGGTTATTGTATCTATTGATTAAGTCACCTTACTATTAATTTTCCAAAATGCATTTTTATATTCCTGAAGCATATATGTCATTACTATATTGTACTTAAAAAAAAAAGGAAATATTCTGAATATACATATTGTATATAGGATAATATTATAAATGTCCATGTATCTACCATATTAACTTCAAATTATGTTTAACAGATAATAAAATAAATGCATGAATAGTAGGAACCCCTCTGTTTCTGTCTCAACTCCACAGTTATAGTCTCATTCCTCCCTATCCAGAGGTAACTGATATCCTGCATTTGGTGTTTAAAACTATTATGCCGGTTTTATATGCTTACCGTATGTGTTTAAACCTATAAACAATAACAGTATTTTAAATACTAGCTTACAAATATATTAATACCTAATATAAATCATATAATTTATATTTCTTTGAACACCTTACTTTAACTAGCATTATGATTTTACAATTTACTTATGTCCATTCATGTAGCCCCAATATATTATTTTTTAACTGCTAAAAAGCATTTCATTATATAAATGTCCATAGTGTATTTCTTCCTTCTGCTCTTTAGGAAAAGAAATAGAAATCTTTAAGAAATAAAGCATTTGACCTGAACTTTTAAGAGTACATAGGCTTTTACTAGAGAAAAACTAGAGAAAAAATCATTGTGCGCCTGGAAGGTATTTTCTTTCACCTAGGAAACTTCAACTTCAATATTTTTTGCTCTTAAAAAAATAATTTATCCTTTAATCATCTTGACTGAGAACAGTAAGACTATTTTCAAATCATTGGTCCATTCAATGTTACAAATGATGAGGACAGCATTTGTAGTGACCATGTTTCTTTCCAGATACAGGCCTAATTGAACTATTTTAAAAAAAAAAATGTCTCTGCATTTTAATGGTTTTGATTTTGCTTTGTGGAAATGAATTTTAATAAAACAGTCAAGCAAAGTTCCAATAATTAGGATTTCTGTCACTTTGGGTTTGGTTGAAAGCAATATTAGTAAGGGTTGTTCCAGAACTGCCTCTTTGGAATAATAGAGCAAGCTTAGAAAATTATTTGTTTTGTCTGAAGGAAAAATAGAATGCTATTTTGAAAATAACTGCATCTGTTGTTACTGTAAACATTGTTTGACTTGTGACCTTTTTTGAACTGATATTTTAAAATCATGTTTTCTACCTCCAAAATATTTCCCTTTAGAGTACATCACTTTCATTTGTTTGACAATATTTAAGTCAAGTAAATTTGATAACATGTTAAAAATTAGGTAAAATCAACTGTAATAATTTTTAAAGTTATTAATTCCACATATCATATCATGTATTTTAAAGTTCTTTCTATTAAATTTTTAATTACATTCATCTTCATTCTATAGACAGAAAAAGATAATTCACCATATAGGCTGAGATTTAGTTCATGCTCTAATACTAAGTATAAAGGATTACTTGCTTGAATTGTTTTGGATACCAGACATTACTTTCTAAAGATGTGTTCCTTTTAAAATTTTTAGTGCCTATTGAAACAATTCTTAGAGCATAAACAATTCCTGTAGGATTGAAGATAAATATATATATATATATTTATATATATAACATATATATATAAATATATATATATATATATATATATATATATATAACCTGTAGCATTTTAATTGAAATGTCTTGAATTAAATATTTGCTTTTTGCTTAATTTTAATTTTTGTTTGTTTTTGTTTGTTTGGTCATAAGAGCCATTTGGAATCAGTTGGGGTTTGGAAGATGATGTTTCATGATAATATGTTGGATACTTCAATATTCTTATTTAGAATATTGTCTATTTGATTTTTAAAAAGACTTTATTTTTCCTGCTTTCCCCTTAGTCTCTCTTCGTCCTTCTTACTTTCAAATTTAAACTCTTATTCAATTAAGCTTATAAGAAGATCACCATTACTCATTTAAAGTATAACTTTCAAAAACTAGGATCATGACTTTTAGACAAATATAAAATAAACTTAAGTAAAAGATTTTATTTAATGCATTAATTAATGAGGGAACCAAGAAGATGTAGGTTTAATTCATTTAAGAACCTATGGTATTTATAGACAATGGAAAAAGATAAGATAGCATAAGAATGTTAAATCTGATATAAAACTGCTTAATGTATAAGAGGCCATAAATATTTGATTTATCTGTAATACTGAACAGAAATTATTTGCATCTCTATTGAATAAAAATTTACAAGTTAGCAAGTAACTCCACTATATAGGGGACTTTCCATCAGTAGTAACAAGGAAATTAACTTAGTATTTTTTCCTACACAATCTCATTTTCTCAAAGAGCAGGGATTACCCCAAACAATGAACAAATTTTTGTTGTTTTTTTTTAACTTTAGAACTTAACCTAGAACATCTTTCCATTTTAGGAGCTCCGATTCTTTACTTTCTTATTCTAAATATTTTCTGTGATAATTTCATAACAGCAAGAATTGTTTTATTGATCACAAATCATGAAGCCAAGCGTTTTTTGTTTGTTTGCTTGGTTTGGTCTTCTCTGCTTTTTTTTTTTTTTTTTTTTTTTTGTCTTTTTCGTGACCAGCACTCAGCCAGTGAGCGCACCGCACCGCGCACCGGCCATTCCTATACAGGATCCCAACCCGCAGCGGGAGCGTGGCTGCGCTCCCAGCCCCGCCCACGGGCTGGGCCCATCTTCTCTGCTTTTTAACCAGACTAATAACACACCATTAAAACCAGAGAATGTGTCTTATTCCATCTCTCTTATGGAATTCATCTTATTCCATCAGTTATAAGCTGAACTTATAACTGTATTCTTAAAAAGTTTCTGCTTGGGTTGAGCCCAGTGAAATTATGGTGAGTTATTAGGAAAGAACGATCATGGGCAACTTTTCTGCAAATTGGAGGCTTTACTTCTAACTAAAGGATTACTTCACAATTCCTTTTTTGTTTGTTTGTTTGTTTTGTTTTGTTTTGTTTTTGTTGTTCTAAATTGATGGAAACTGTTTCTGCAGTATCTCCTTCCTGTATAATTCCCCATGTCTGTGCTTTTAGAAATATCATACATTTTTCTCTATTTCATAAAAAAGAGATTCATGGTAATATGATTACTTAATTAAGAATAATTTAATGTGGTGGATTAACGAGATGTTGAAAGGAGCCTGGAAAAATTACTTGGCGATTGATCAAGATGTTTTATCTTTTAAGACAATGCTCACATAAAAATAGCTTATAAATCTGAAAGGCTGATCACTCTAGCAGTAGTGAGAACATTTTTACAAAAGAAAATTAAGTAAATGAGAAAGGAGCTTTTAATGATACTGAAACACAGTATTACTGAGCTTTTCCTCTTAGGACAGGTAATACTGCATGTGTCATATGAATATTTCATTGAATGTTTTTAAAAAGAGCAATAAGAACTCTCCTCAGGTAGTCTCCAAGAGTATTTTAAAACGAAAGTACTTCAGTAGAAAGATGAACAATAAATACCAACGTAGCTTTATACATTTTGTGTTAACTTGACTTTAATATAAATAGCACAGTTGTGTGTGCTGACTGTTATTCATCATTTGGATATAAATTAATTTAGTATTTTATAGTTAATGCAAGTGGTTTCACTGTAAGATTCTTTGTCATTTCTGAGGTACTAGATGGGCATGTGTAATAAACAGATTCATGTTGGCTATTTTCCTATAATAAATGAACCAGTTAAATATAAAAGCATAAATTTAATATATGTCCAAGATTTAGTCTATTATAGTCTGACAGCATGATTATACAACTCATATTCTACACTCTTTTGACGATAGATACATCTTTTTCCCCTGAGCCAAAAATTATAAAGCTTCTCATAATAAGAAATATTTTGCATGGAGAGATAGAGAGATAAAATCATCTTCATGATATTAGGGATCCAGAATCAACACCTTTAAAGGAATATTTTCAGGGCCATTAGTGCTCTTGATCAATGGAACTATGGCGCTGGTTGGATAATAAGAAATAATGAGTCATGTGATTTTGTACATAAACAAATATTCTCCAATAAATACAACTTATGGCCTTCATCCTATTAGAAATAGAGGAACTTCTTTCTTTAAATATGATTCTACATTACCTAAATACATATCTATTCATATAATAAGGCAAAAATTGATTCCATAATTGCTATATTTTGATGTGTTTTGTATAATATGATTTCAGAAATACTCTATGGCATTTCTACATAAGTAATGCAATAGGATATTATTTAAAATCATGCCAGAGGCAGTTATGACAGACCTCTGTTCTGTAAAGTTATATATAAATTCATGATATAGAAAGGAAAGAACATGAACTTGTAAATCAATTCCAAAATTCAAGAGCCCAGAAATATCTCTTTATGACAGCATAAAAAAGTACAATAAAATCTTTTATAACAGTTTTGTTGGAAGATAAATATTTGTAATGTGTTGTTGATTTATTTTAATAAAATAACTTTCTATAATAATGAATACAATTAATACCATTGTCAGAATTTATTACACTACACAAAAGGGGAGTAGGCCATAGGCCTGTTTATAGATTGTAGTCCCAACATAGTACTTCACAGGTACCACTTCTAAGATTGAGAATATAAGAAAAAAAATCTTCAAATGGTCCAATTAAGACTACATTGGATTTACTGAAAAAGATAAAATATTAGGCTGGATAAACTATTAATCTAAAGCAATATGCTTTTATACACACACACACACACACACACACACAACACTGAGTGAGGTTTTAAAAATGTATGCTGGTATAGAAATGTCTCTATATCTGGTCTTTCTCCATACTTAGTGTAGGTTAGGCACTCAAAAAGGGGGCTCAATACGGAATAAAACTTGCCACAACAAAGATAAACCAACCTCTAATCTAAAGGAACTATTTACAGTCACTCAGAGCTTCTGTGTTTCCACCTCTTCAGCCATTCTACCATAAGGAAACTGGCCTGGGTATGTTCTTTTAAAAACTTGTAGTCTTTTTCGACTCCTGTGTAGAATATGACTAAGGTCTCTAGTCACTATTCATAGAGCTGAAATGTTCCAAGGGCAAATCACTAGGAAAAATACATGTTTATTAATATAACAAAAGGGTCAAGGGTATTTATCTTTTTGATTGCATGGTTTGCATTTTGTTGTGTCTCCCCTATATCATACTGATTTTAATTTTCTTTGCCCTTAATTTATTCCTCACAGCCAATCTATTTAATTGCAGTTCTGAAAGATGCTTGCTTTTAATGATTTTCTTTGCATATTTAACTTCTTTCAATTATAGTTACCTAAGGAATTATTCTGAAATAGAGAAGATTATTGCTCATAGTTGAAACCATGTTCAATTTTAACAGCGGCAAAATGTACAGACTTCTTTTCTTGTTTTTAAGCTGATAGTGTTTTGAGAGCAAAAGAAATATTAGGCAAGACAGGCAATGAAAATTTTATATGATTTAAGAGCACAACACCTTCTCTGCAGAATTACTATGGGTTTGCAGCAAATTTCACATCAACTAGGAAATATAAAAGTAGGGAGATCCATTATTATGTACTGTTATACCTTCATTGCTTCCAAATAGAATATATATTAATTCAGATATCTGACATTGCTTGACATCAACACAGCATGACCTAGCTTCTGAGTTCCTTGCCTCTGTTTCTTTTAACCAAAACTAAAAAAACTTTTTCTGAATTTTCTCAGATGTTAATAACAGGGAAGTTGAGAGGAAAAGATGCATTCACATCCAGTGGTTAATTAACTTACACAAGAAATGAGTAATAGACCCAAGTACTGTTTTGTACCATTTTAATCACAATATTTAAAAGATAAAACATATCTTGTACACTCAGTGTTGTGTATAATTTGCCTACAAGGTTTCTATATATTAAAGAAGAGTATTTTTAGAGTTTAAACAATTCAAGGAAATAATCTATAAGTTTGTGTTAAATATAAAAATTAAGCATCTTTAGAAATCATTATTTCACTTGCTTCAATCAGAATTTTTTTTTAATTGATTATGCATATTCATGGGGTACAAAGCTGACTGTCACCACTTGTGCCCAAGATGTGATACCCAGGTCAATACTATCAGCATGCACATTACCACAAATGTGATTATTCCCCGTGTCCCCCACACAATGGATCCCTGACCTCCATCCCCTGCTCCCCTCCCCCACCCCAGTCCTCAACCCTAGGCATGCTCCCTCCATCTTCAAGTCCAATGCACCACTGTGGTCTTTCTTTCCTTCCTTATTTCTCTCTTAGCTCCCATTTATGAGTGAGGACGTGGTATTTTTCCTTCTGTGCCTGGCTTATTTCGTTCAGCATAGTGTTCTCCAAACTCATCTATGTTGCTGTGAATGGCAGAATTTCATTCTTTTTTCATGACAGAGTCGTCTTCCATGGTGTGTATATACAACATTTTCCTTATCCAGTCATCCATCTATGAACATTTAAGTTGGTTCCATATCTCAGCTATTGTAAATAGAGCTGCGATGAGTGTGGGAGTGCAGGTATCCCATCAACATTATGATTTACATTCTTTTGGGTATGTATCTAGAAATGAGATTGTTAGATTATATGGTAGATCTATCTGTAGTTGTTTGAGAAACCTACATACTGTTACCATAATGGCTGTACTAGTTTACAGTACAACCAACAGTGCAGGAGGGTTCCCTTCTCTCCACATCCTCCCCAGAATTGTTATTCTCAGTCTTTTTGGTTATAACAAATCTAATAGGTGTGAGGTGGTATCTCAACGTAGTTTTAATTTGCATTTCCCTGATGATTAGTGATGTTGAACATTTCTTTAAGGGCCTGTTGGCTATTTGTATGTTTTTCTTAGAAAAATGTCTATTTAGCTAGTTTGCCAATTTTTAAAATTGGGTTAGTTAGTTAGTTAGTTAGTTAGTTTGTTTGTTTGTTTGTTTGTTTGTTTATTTATTTATTTATTTGTCTATCTATCTATTTATTTATTTTTAACTGTGTAATTGCTTGAGTTCCTTGTACATTCTGGATATTAATCCCTTGTCAGAATTATAGTTGGCAGATATTTTCTCCCATTCTGTAAGTTGTCATTTCACTATGTTGATTGTTTCATCTGCTGTCCAGAAGCTTTTTAGTTTGATAGAATGCTATTTATTTATTTTTATTTTGTTGTTTGTGCTTTTGGGCTTTTGTTCATAAAGTCCTTGCCCAGTCCTAGTTCCTGAAATGTTTCCCCTATATTTCCCCTTAGTAGTTTTACAGTTTCAAGTCTTATAATTAAGTCTTTAATTCACTTTGAGTTGATTTTGGTATATGGTGAGAGGTTCACATCTGGTCTCATGTGGATATCCAATTTTCCCAGAACCACTATTGAATAGGCAGTCTTTCCCCCAATGTATTCTTTTGTTGCCTTTGTCAAGCATCAATGGGCAGTAAGTCTGTTGGTTGACTTCTGGGTTTTCTGTTCTGTTTCACCAGTCCAAATGTCTACTTTTATGCTAGTACCATGCTGTTTTGATTACTATAGCTTTACAGTATTATTTGAAGTCAGGTAGTGTTATGCCTCTGGCTTTATTTTTTTGTTGTTGTTCAGGATTGCTTTGGCTATTCAGTGCCTTTTGTTGTTCCATGTGAATTTTAGGATTGTTTTTTCCTATTTCTGTGAAGAATTTCATTGGTATTTTGATGGCTTTACATTGAATCTGTAGATTGCTTTGGGTAGTATGACCATTTTCACAATGTTAATTCTTCCAATCCAAGAGCATGGAAACTCCTTCCATTTTTTTTGGCTTCTTTAATTTCTTTCAGTAGTGGTTTATAGTTCCCATTGCAGACATTTTTCACCTCTTTGGTTAAATTGATTCCTAGGTATTTTATTTTTTTGTTGACTATTGTAAATGGGCTTACATTTCCAATTTCTCTTTCTGTTAGTTCATTATTGGAGAATATAAATGCAACTGATATTTAGGAGTTGGTTTTGTATGCTGCAACTGTACTGAAATTATTAACCAGCTCTATGAGGTTTTTTTATAGTCCTTAGGGTTTTGTATATGTAGGATCATGTCATCTGCAAATAGGGGCAGTTTGACTTCATCTTTTTCCAAGCAGTTTGACTTCATCTTTTTCCAATCTGGATGCTCTTTATTTCTTTCTGTTGCCTGATTTCTCTGACTAGTACCTCCAGTACTCTGTTAAATAGGAGTGGTGAGAGTGGGCATCCTTGTCTTGTTCCTATTCTTAAGTGAAAAGCTTTCAGTTTTTCCCCATTCAGGATGATATTGATGATGGGCTTTTTGTAGATGGCTTTTATTGTGTTGAGATACTTCCCTTCTATACCTAATTTGATGAGAACCTGTATCATGAAGGGATGTTGAATTTTGTCAAATGCTTTTTCTGCATTTATTGAGATGATCATGTGGGTTTGTCTTTGACTTTGTTGATGTGATGTATCACATTTATTGACTTGTATATCAACCTTTCATTTCCAGGATGAATCCCACTTGATTGTGGTGTATAATTTTTTTGATGTGTTGCTGTATTCTGATTGCTAATATTTTATTGAGGATTTTTGTGTCTATGTTCATCAGAGATATTAGTCTGCAGTTTTCTTATTTTTGTTGTATCTTTGTCTGATTTTGGTATCAAGATGATGATGGCCTAATAGAATGAGTTTGAGGGACTGGCCTCTGTTTCAATTTTTTGGAATAGTTTGAAGGGAATTGGTATTAATTCCTGTTTAAAGGTTTGGTGGAATTCAGCAGTAAAGCCATCAAGTCCTGGGCTTTTCTTTGTTGGGAGGACTGCTGATTCCTGCTTTAATCTTGTTGAGTGTTATTGGTCTGTTCAGTTTTTCTATTCCTTCTTGGTTCAGTCATGGCAGTTATTGTGTTTAGAAATTCATCCATTTCCTCCAGGCTTTCAAATTTGTTAGCATATAGTTGTTTTTAATAGTCTCTAATGATTTTTTTTTTTTTTTTGTATTTCTGTGGAATTAGTTGCAATGTCTCCTTTTCCATTTTTATTTTTGTTAGTTGGGTCTTCTCTCTTTTTCTTCTTCTTCCTTTTTTTAAATTTTGTTAACCAAGCTAACTTTTAACTTTTTTGTTTCACTGATCTTTTGTATCATTTTGGGGGTCTGCATATCATTTAGTTATGCTCTAATTTTAATTATTTCTTTCCATTTACTCACTTTGGAGTTGGATTGTTCTTGTTTTTCTAGTTCTTTTAGATATAGAGTTAGGTTGTTTACTTGAAATCTTTCTATTTTTTGATGTAAGCATTCATTGCTCTGAACTTCCCTCTTAATACTGCACTGCTTTTGCAGTTTTCCACAGGTTTTGATAAGATGTGTCTTTCTTTTCATTGTATTCAAGAAATTTTTTGATTTCATTGTTTAATTTCTTCTTGAACCTGTAGGTTATTCAGGAGTCTGTTGTTTAATTTCCATGTATTTGTAGAGTCCTGAGTTTTGCTTGTTATTAATTTCTAGTTTTAATCCATCATAGTCTGAAAGATAGTTGCGATGATATCAATTTTTTTAAGGTTATTGAGACTTGATTTGTGACCTAATATGTGGTCTATCATGGAGAATTTTCCACATGCTGATAAGAAGAATGTATATTCTGTGGTTGTTGGATGAAATGTTCTGTAGATATCTGCCAAGTTCAATTGGTCTAAAGTGTAGTTTAAATCCTGTGTTTGTCTATTGAATTATTGCCTGGATGATCTAATTATGAGAGAGGATGTTCAGGTCCCCCACTGTTACTGTATTGGGGTCTATCTCTTCCTTTCAGTCAAATAGTGTTTTCTTTATATATCTGGGTGTTCCAGTTTTGGGTACATATATATTTGTGATTGTATGTCTTCTTGCTGGATCAATCCCTTTATCATTTTATGGTGGCCTTCTTTTTCTCTTTTTGTGATTTTTGGTTTAAAGTCTACTTAACCTGATGTAAGACTAGATATTCTTGCTCATTTTAGGTTTCCATTTGTGTGGTATGTCTTTTACCATCCCCTGTCTATTAGTCTGTGTGCATCTTTACTGGTGAGATGAGTCTCTTGAAGACAGCATATAGTTGGGTCTTGCTTTTTGGTCTGTTCCATCAGTCTGTGTCTTTTGAGGGGGGAGATTAATCCATTTACATTTAGGGTTGTTATTGAGAGGTATTGTCATATTCCTGGCATTTTATGCCTTTTGTTTAGATGTTTTGAGTATCATTTGTTCCTTTCTTCTCCTTTGATTATTGGTTTTCAGTATTTGTTGATTTTTTTTTTTGAGGTGGTAAGATTTAGCTTCTTTTACCTTTCTCATTTGCATTTCTATTTTACTAGTGTTTTTTTTCCTACTGTGTATTTGTGGTAGTGATTATTGTTTTTCAGATTCCAGATGCAGGACACCCTTAAGAATTTCTTTCAGGACTGGCCATGTAGTGATGAACTCCCACAGTTTTTGTAGATCTGGGAAATAAACTATTTCCCTTCATTTCTGAAGAATAGCATTGTTGGTTATAGTATTCTTGACTGGTAGTTTTTTTCTTTTAGTATTTTGAATGTCATCCCATTTTCTTTTTGCCTGTAGAGTTTTAGTCGTGATGTCTGCTGTTAGTCTGATGAGGTCTCCTTTATAAGTGACTTGACACTTTTATCTTGCTTCTTGTAGGGTTTTCTGCTTGTCTTTGAGCTTTGCCACCTTGACTATAATGTGTCTCAGAGAGAATCTTTTTGGATTGAAACTGTTTGTGGATCTTTGAGCTTTCTAGATCTGAAGACCTGTGTCTCTTCCACTATTATTTCATTGAATAGAATTTCAATGCCTTTACCTTTCTCCTTCCTTCAGGAACACCCATGATTTGGGTTTTTCTGCACTTAGGGTTGTTTGTTAGCTCTCTTAGAGATTCTTCATTTTTTAAGCACTTTTTTCCTTCTTTTTTTGTCTGCCTGTGTTATTTCATAAAGACTATCCCCAAGTTTGGAAATTATTTCTTCCACTTGTTCTAATCTGCTGCTACAGCTGTTGATTATGTTTTTTATTTCATTGAATGCCTTTCAGTTCTAGGAGTTCTGCTACATTCTTTTTTAAGGTATTAATCTCTTTGTAAATTTCATCCTTCATATCTTGGATACTTTTTCTCATTTAACTGTGTTGTCTTACAGAGTCCTCTCTTATCTCATTGTTTCCTTAAGATAATTACTCAGAATTCATTTTTTGTCACTTCAAATGTTTCCTGTTCTATAGGGTCTGGTATTTGAGAGTTACTGAATTCTTTGGGTGGTCTCATATTTTCTGATTTTTTTGAGTTTCTAGTATCTCTATGTTGTTTTTTGTCATCTGGTAGATGAGTTGCTTCTTCTGTTACTCTAGGCTGGACTTTGAGGAGAAAGATTTCTTCCTCTTTTTCCTTGCTCCTCCAGTGACTCTCCTTGTGTCAGTAAAGTCAAATATGTGGTGGGCCACTTACACAGTGGTTGTGGATGTTACTAAGGCAATTAGCCATTCATGCACCAGTATCAACTGTGGTCGTGGCTGTTATGGGCCACCTTTATGGAATCTGTGTGAAGCCTTGTGGCAGTGGCACACTGCATGGGGTCATGCCTTCTGTGATGGCAGGGTGGGGCTGGGCTGGTGGCCAGCCTATTCTCCTGCCTGCCTGAGTGCCTCCCTTACCAGTGGCAGTGTTGCATGGGGTCCTCCAGAGATTTTCTTGTGCAGATAAAAATATCTGTCCATGCCTATGCACATTTTAAGTGTCCCATAAAAAGTAATCACTTGAAAATGCATTCCAAAAATCAAAGGTGTTTGAAAAAATTTTTGATATATGTTTACTTTATATAATAAGATGGTGAATTTTTAGTAAAATTGAGCCTTAAATTTATGTTAATGTAGAAAAGAGTTAAAAATCATTCGTGCACAAAACCTGACTTTTTGCCATAATGTCCCTATGTGCAAAGCATGAAGAAGATATTTTCTTCTATTTCCAAGGTCGGAGGGCAAACTCTATTTTAAGGGAAGAGAATTTTGGCACATGATTCACATTTTTCCCAAAGCACAATATGACCATATATGGCAACTCTCAATAGTAGCATGGGAACTGAATAACAAACTACAATTACCATTTTCATTAAAATGTGGATATTCAAATCTTTGTTCTCATATGGGGCATCTTATGTAATTTTATTCAGAAACCTCATGTTTCCTGGATTTTTAGCAGAAGTGTAATGCTTTGCTCCAAGCTAGTTTGACATAGGACTGAGATAAGCAGATGCTTACTATGATGGGCACTTGCAGCTGTAACTCATTTAGGCCTTTATTGATCAGATATGAGATCTCAGAAAGGGACTGACATTTGATTACTGAACTGGTGACAGAATGAAAATTGTTTTCTGTAGCATAGCTGTTGCCATTTGGAATATGCTGAAATAATCCAGTGCCCAAGATTTTTAATAATCAGAAGACATGTCTGTGAGCTAGTTTTCAAATAGCCATGATGACACATTTCTGAAATGCTTTGCTGCAAAGCTTTTTGCTATTCACAGACAGAATCTCTATAAATGCTTTCACTTGATATGCCAGCAATGTTTCATTTTTTAATTTCTCAAATATTTGATGTTAAAATATTGGACTTCCACTATGAAATAAAATACCATGAAGGACAGTAAATAAAATTGCATTGAAATGATTAAAATACACTCTTTCTATATGATTTAGTAAATAGGTTGCTTAATTTTAGAGCATCATGCCAAAGTAGCTTTCTTATTCTGGCTGGAAAATATTAGCATAAAGGACAGTGAACAGAGACAGTCTAACCAATTATTACTATTTCTCTATAGCTTAGTTGTGTTTTGAATGTGCGAGAGAAAGCTATTATCAAAATAAGAGCCACAGTATCAATGGTATCATGGCAATAAGTGAGGTTATCTGAATGAGATGTCAAGTTAGTAAAAGACCTCTTTGACATAATAGACTATAATGTTTTAAATTACCACCCTAATTAAAGAATTTATGAAGATTGAAAGCTAACGCCATTTATTTAATCAAAAAAGAGTGTGAGATAGGCAAAAACCCATCTGGTTAATGTGGGGAATACTTTTTTCTGATATTATTGCTATAGCCAGATCTTTCTTAAACCCTCAAACACAGTCCACTTGTAAGGTGTTTACTCTGGCTAGGTGATATGTAAGCTCTCTTTTACTTCTGGACTTACAGGAATATTTTACTTGGCATTTTCCATAAACTGGAGATAAAATATGAGAATAGTTTTGCTTATACCTTTGGATCAAAAATTTAGGGCAAATTTGTTTTATTAGAAGAGGTCTAATTTGTGGGAATACAAACAGTTAAAATTTTGTGTATACTAAGATACATACTTTGAATATTTTATCTTTAATATCTATTATAAATCTCATAAAATTAAAAGTTTTCAATCACAGAAATGCAGTGAGTTGAAAGGTGACCATGAGATTCTGCTTTTGGTATGGCCAAGTAACTCCTAACAGAACAACCATGCACCAGATCGTAAATATAAACTCTGGACAATATACTTGGAGGTTGGTGGGGTGGAGAAAAAACTACCTGAAGGCCCTAGAGAATGAACTAATATAGGCAGGACTGAAGAGAAGTTGAGACTTGGATGAAGAAAACAGAGTTTGGAAATTTCCTACTTCTGTCACATTAAACCAAATGGTAGCCTCCCCCTGTCCCCCAGTTTGTACCATGTAAGTTGGCTAAAACTGTGATGGAAAACCCAAAGTCATACTGGTAGCTGTCAGAATTAGAAGACAATATTCAAGGCACTATAGCCACTAGAAAATGAAGAAGATGCAAATCCTTGAAAAGAGAAAACCAGGAAAAAAAGCTCAAGTTAGGGTAATAGTCAAATATTGGATTGACCATTGAACCAAACATGCACAGGGCAGACTCCAAGCCAGCAGTTAGGTCTTAACAATTGAACTGAAATTCGTCCTGAAACCATAGCAGTGGAGCCAGATATTGCACTTTAGTTTACCATGATTAAATGCTGCTTAAAACTTACTCTTTGGCAGAAACTAACATATTTCAAATTCTACAACATGGGATTTACAATGACTAAGATACAATCCAAAATTGCATGTCATACAAAGAAATAAGACATGACTCATTTGTTAGAGAAAACAAATCAATGCAGTAAAGATCAACACCAAGATGGACCAAATATTAGAATTACAGAGAAAAAAACTTTAAACATAATAATAACTGTTCAAGGAAGATGGACTCATAGATCGTCAGAGGAATGGAGAGATGAATAGAAGTACAAAAAACAAGTATGGTAAAATGTTAATTGTAGAATCAAGATGGTGCTCACCACAAATTTCTTTCAACTTTATGGATGTTTAAATGGTTTTATAATAAAAAGATAAAAGAGAATAGATGTTTTACAGAAATAAAAAATAGTATAATCCTGAAGAAAATTATTTGTCCATGTTACTAAATAAAGTTTATTATGCTCAATTCACTGTATGCATATACATGTGTCTGCTCCATTGACCTAGACAAATCTATCTGATAATGTTGAGAAGAATATGTAAATATAATAACTATATTTATGCTTATACGTAAATAATTGACTATTATCAGGAAAAAGAAGAGCTGTGTGGAAGACTGCTTTACACAGCTTTTCTTCTTTTCCCAAACAACACTGTTCAAGTTAGTTTTCTCTGAGCTTACATTTCTTTAATTTATAAAACATAGTTAATTTTACATATCCCCTAGGAGTATTGTAAGATCAAATGAGAGAGTGCATTTTGAAAGCATTATATCAACTTAGAAACATGTATAAAATATGATTATTCTATAATATGTTTTAAAAAAGATATTTTGCCTACTTCAAAGGGTCTCTAAGATAATAGCCTATTGTATCCTCCCTTATCATTCCTTTAATTAGTCATTAGTAATATCAAATTCTTAGCTGTTAGGATAAAATGAGATAAAGTATATGAGTGTACTTCATAAGCCATAAGTACTAAAACAGTGTGTAATTAACTGGTATAACTATTATGGAATTTATTACTCTCTACCTTGATTAATATAAGTATTTTGATCATTAATAAGACAGTGAAAAAATATATTTATATAAATGTCATAATATATATTTACATATACATATATATATAATTTTTGGTTATTTGCTATTAAATAATGATCAAAATTTCATATCTGTATTATAGAGATATACTTTCTAATGGATTATTTCATTTATGTATGTACATTTTCTTCTAAGATTAGTTTTTACTTATATAAATCTTGCTTTGAATTCTCTGTGCCACATCCCAATCAGATAATAAAGTGATTATGTGCAAACTATAAGAAAAAATCATGTGTGTGTGTGTGTGTGTGTGTGTGTGTGTGTGTGTGTGTTGATTGTTGGCTTCATAGAAATTGTTAGCTACATAGGTGTAATAATTTTTGACATTTAAAAAATTATTCACAAAAGTTAAAATAATTTTATTTCTACATATTATATCTTACAATATTGTATTATATTATAATATATATTATAGCTTACTCTGTAGTAAAAACTTTATTTACTTCTTTTCTGACACCAAATGTGTGGATTTTTCTCCACACACCAAACAGTTCTCCACTCCTCTGCAGATATCCATTGGGTGTCCTACAATTTAGCTCAATTCTGACACTATCCACCTGGAGTCAGCATCAGATCCTACAGACTGAGAGCTCAGTCCCACAAAGCTGTCCCCTCCCCACTTAAGGAGTCAGCCACAAGTCCAGGTTGTCACCTGTTTTTCTATTTGGCCAGCTGTAAATCAGAGGTTCCCAGGACTCCTCCTCAGGTCGTCTGCTAGAGGAGCTCGCAGAACTCAGGAAAGAGCTCTACTTATATTGCCTATTTATTCTAAAAAGATATAACTGGGGATCAGCCAAATGAAAGAAATGCACAGGGCAAGGTACACGGGAAGGAGCTTGAAGTTTCCATTCCCTCTCTGGGGTGCCATCATCACAGTACCTCCACGTGTTCAGTAACCTGGGAGCTCTCTGAACCCATCCTTTTGGGTTTTTATGGAGAATTCATTGCATAGATGTGAGTAATTAAATCATAGGCCACTGGTGATTAACTCAATGTACAGCCCCTCTTTCCTCCATGGATGTCAGGTCAGGGCTGAGGCTGAAAGTTCCAGCACTGTAACCACATAGTTGATTTTCCTGGCAATCCACCATCCTCAGTCTGTCCAGAAGCCCCTCAACATCATTCATCTCATTAGCATACAAATACACATCATTTTGGAGATTTCAAGTGTTTTTGGAGCTCTGTGTCAGAAAAGAGGGACAGAGACTAAATACATATTTCTTATTATTTCACAGTTACTTTCAACTGCAGTCACCGTTAAAACTCAGTCACAATGAATAATAGTCTCAAAGTATGGGGTATCAAAAAAAATCGTTAACTAGTTTCAACTAATGAGAAGATTGTACGACCTTAGAAATAAACTGAACCCCTGTTTGGTGGGGCTGGAAGTTGATTGTGACTGGTGTGCCCAACCAGGTCTCAGAAGGTTTCAGCAACAGGCAACACAGTAAGACCTATCCATGGAATCAAGCACAATGCTTTCAAGAATGAGACAGGACTATAATTTGAGAGGCTAAACTCTGTGGTTTCCAATCCTGGCCAATCGTTAAAATCGCCTTGAGGCAAAAAAAGTTGGGCTTTCATAATCCTGCACTAGTCCAAGTTATTTATGACTGTCCTATTTGGAGGTAGAGGAGATAATGTAAAATCTCAAGCAGCTTCCATCTCTCCTGTGCATATGGGTAAAAAGACTCCAGTAGACAAGGACAGTAGTTGCATATGAAAATTGTTAGAAGAAAAGCATGCAGAAACTGAGAAATAAGTGGGTGGAACCAATAAGTGATTCAAAGGTGTCTCGAAGGAGCACTAACAGTGTCTACTACATCACTTTAACAAATACTAAAGCATGAGCTGTGTCGGGCTTACCAATCAAGGAAATGGAGATATAGCACTGAAAAAAACAGATGAAAAGTACTGTCTTTATAGAACCTACACTCTGAAGTGTTACATGATTTTGTAATAAACAAACTCAGAAACCAAAACTTAAATAAAAGGCATTTATTGGGGCAAGTGATATAGAAATCATCAGAAGCAAATGGATAACAAGGAAGAACCTATATCAAGATATATTATTGAGTTGGCAATTGTGAGAAGGGGTCAATTGGTCCCATAGGTTCTCCTGAGAAGCCCTATAAAATTCATCTTAGAACCATTTGGTAAAGGATAAAAAGTGAGAGAGGCATTTATTGACAGGCTTCTATACTCCATTGGTCCGAAGTTTACTCCAAAAGGCAGCAAAATGCACCACCAAAATGTGTATGTTTAAATTGAGAAGTTTCTTGTAGCATCCCCACTGTGTCAGCCTCTACTGGGCTGTCCCCATCACAGTAGTAAAGGGTGGAACACTAATAAGTACAATAAAATGTGAGATACTCTCAAAACACATACAGAGCTGATCCACAACAGCCATGACTAGAGAAAGAGTCAAATGAGGACAACTGGATATGAAGTTGTACACAGATTTATCTGATACAGATCACTCCTTCCACCATTCTGTTCCACTTGTCTCCTCCCTTACATCCAATCCTACACACAGTCACTGTGAGGGTGATGGTCTCCTGAAATCTCTGCACAGTCTTGAGGCAAGAAGGTAAGCCATGATCAACAATGGAGCCACTAATCCTTAGGTCATATTTAATATTATTTAAATAGAACTTTCACCATTCGTCTAAGTTTCTCTCACTCCCAGCCATCAGTTTGACTGCTCTGAGTTTGTGCAAGACCCACTTCCCAAAAGGAATGAGCTCTTCAATTGCCTTGCCCTTGTCAGCCTGTGGTTGCTGTAATGTATATTCAAATTTATTACTAGTCCTCAAAACCTCGAGACTTTGAAGAGAATATTTTGAAATCCAGCCTATTTTTTCTTCATTGTTTAATAGCAACCCTAGTTCTTCATTTTAATTGAAGTCAATTACTCCTGACAGTATATCAATTCCTTTGCTTGCAGTTTTGATCTACCGAAATGAAAAGACCAAAGTGAACAAATAATAGTCTTAATTTTCCAGGAAAAAATAGTGTTTCTCCAGGCAGAAGCATCCCCTCCATCCCCAGGAACAAGGAGATTGTCTCTAGCAGAGACTAATATGGTAGAGACAGAAGAGGCACTATGGTAAAGGAAGGTAAAACCACATCTGAAATAGATGTCAAATTTGTAATTGCTGCCCCTTCTTGGGTGAAAGTTGTCTGATGTAATCAACATGTCATTGAATGGCATTTAATGTCTTCTTGAATATAGAAGCCATAAAAACTCAACATTTAATTAATTTGTTGTTTCTGGACCTATTTAGGACCACTCCTGAACACAGCATCTTCATTGCAAAATGGATTGTTGTTACACCTGCCTGATCGTATAAAATAGTGGATCTAAATACCAAATCTTGTGAAGTAATAACTTGTATCATATGGCCAAGTACTCAGTCTTTATAGCACCAAAGCAAAGATGCTGGGAATTCTAAAGCACTGAATAAACATAAGAAAACTTAGAAAAGTAAAAATTTAGATGAGATTTATTATATATTGATCAGAGACAATGTCGCATGAAGCCCTAACTATGATCTGGAAACAGGGCTTTAGTGAGAATTGAGGCCGCCTGAACAACGTACCCAGTAAAATGTCAGAAGCTAGTTTTTCAAGTAATACTAATACAGAAGTTATGCCTTTCCTACAGAACCTTCAGTCTCTATGCTGCAACTCTTCTGCTTTTTATTCACTAAGAATTTTATTCATTAAGAATATCTCCAACTATGCCATATTGCCTGTCACTGTACCTTGGATTTTCTGCAGTGCCCACTTTTTCTCTGAGCCCTACTTAAAACTGACAGTCTTCAGAGTCACAAATAATGGGTTGAACAGTAATAGCATATATATTATATGTTGCCTCCAAGATCCAAAAAGTCCCACTGAGTACTATCCATTTTGAGCTATTTGCAAAATTTATTTTTTTTAATCCTGAAGGGGATATTCCAAACCATCGGATGTCTATAAACTTCATGAATGTGGTGGGCAAGAGATCTTATGCTCTTGTATGCATATCTTCTTAAGGCTGTTGGTTACTTGGCATTTTTTTTCTATCAGGTCCAATTAGCATGATGTTATACCAACATTATGATCTCTGGAATGCCAAGATGATCACAGTCTTGTGGACATTACTTGCAGACAGCCCTGAGGCAAGAGAATGAATGCACATTGCTATACTTTTCATGTAAATGCAAATAGCTTTTGATTCTCCTTAGTGATAGAGATTAATAAAAATGCTTTGACAGAATAAATACACTCATGTTCCAAATAACAACATTTGGGTCAGCAACAGATCTCATTTTTGACTGTAATTATACCACATAGCCTAGGTGTGTAGTAAGCTGTATCATCTAAGTTTGTGTAAGTACAGTCTATGTTGTTTGCACAATGACAAAATTACCTAATAAAGTGTTTCTTAGAACATATTTGCTTTGTTAAGTGATATACTACTGCATTGGCAAAACAAGTACCAGAAACTAAGTTGATCTGCTGTAGTAAAAATACTAAGTTGAGCATGGGAACTACTACCTAACTAAATTACTTGTAGTCCAACACAACTCATCTGCTTTTACAAGGGCCAAACAAGTAAGAATGAATACATAATGGCCACCTTCTGCAAATCTTTTTAAGTCTTTGATGGAGGCAGGATGTGGCATGGCATCCAATTTATAATCTTGGCTAGTTGTGAAGCAATGACTTCTGCTTGAACCTTTCTACTTAATTTCTATTATTTCAGAAGGTCAGAAAACCTGCACAAGGTTTTGCCAACTGCTAAGTATATCTATCCCAATTATACATTTGAAAACTGTGGAAATCACCACATAGGTACTCCAAGCTCTGGTAGTATCCACTGTGAGATGTATGCAGGCCAGAAATATATTTATCACCTGCCTTCCATTAATCACCATTTCAACTAGAAGACCTTGATGGCATTTTTGTGTACCCCAGTATTAGGCTGAAATCAGATCTCATATGCAACAATTCTGATAAAGTTTCAGAATTTCCCATTTCCCAGTGTGCAAGTTCCTTTGAGGAGAGGATTGGAGAAATCATGCATGCTTACAATGTTATTTTCTGGTGTCCTTCTTCCATCATTTGGCTCTAGGCTCATGATATTAATCATATCTCAAAGCCATGAAAGTAATCGTGATTTCCCATTTCATTGATAGATATCACACTTCTGCTTCCCAACTCTCAATATTCTTTACTATAGAAATTGAGAGCATCCTAACTATCTCACCATTCAGAGTACCACAATTCTTCTATTACTTCAGATTCCTGTCAGACAAGTTAGTCTGATTGTCATGCCTACCTTGTTACTTATTACAGTAATTAGGTCACCTTACATCTGAGGTTAAATGCTGCAACGTATTCGTTGCCTTTCCAAAATTCTGTCATTCCCATTAATATTAGGGAGCTTAGTAGCATGAAAGCATCTTCCACAGCCAGTTCCAGCATATAGAAGACAGCATTACTGAGCTTTTACCTTAGTGCAGGTAGTATTGCCTGGGCTGTCTTAGGGAATATGGTCTGCTGAAGATTCTCCAGTCCTCTATAATGAATCTCATCTAAATTTTTACCATTCTAAGTTTTCTTACCTTTATTCAGTGCTTCAGAATTCCCCACATCTTTGCTTTGTTTACTCAAAGACATAATTATTCATGTTCATAAAACAGCCAACCCCCCAGAATGTTAAGACCAGTTCCAAGTGTTCTCATCAGAACATGGAATTTTTGAGATATGTGTAAGGACCACTAGCTCAAAGAATTATCCTAAAGTTCCCTGGTGGTCTAGTGGTTAGGATTCGGAGCTCTCTCAAAGAATTATCCTAGATACAAGATGATATTCTGCTCTACCTTCTTGGTCTAACACCTTAAGAATCAATACCACACATTGCTGATACATAATAGCCAGGCCCTATAATGCCTTAGATGTGTAATCATTTTAATCTTGGAACACAGACAGATTTACCATCACTGTGCTAAATCATGATTCAACTGATTGGCTTAGAATAATGAGGAACTGCAGCAGTAAAGGTTGGGAAGTTCAGCATTCCATTTGCAAGGCACTGCTTCAGTTGAGGTACTTAAGGGCTCCTCAGGAATGGAGAGATATCTCTACTCTGTCGAGGAGCAGAGAGAGGACTTTTTTCAACACATAGAAATTTGAGGGAAATTTAGTGATTTTGTTCCACAGAATCATACACCAAAATGTCCCCATCCCTTTCTCAGAATCTTGCTCTTCCTACCAAGGTCTTGAACAAAAACAAAAATGAAAAGGACAGCTGTTAAGGCTATGGATACATCTTTTTTGCAATTTTGACTTCCTTACACTTAGAGCCTGGCCTGGTAGTCAACATGATCTGGCTTGAGATTATAGGAGATGAAGTTCTACATAAACAATCATAGAGATACACTCATTTTCAGTTGATGGTTATATGATTTAGCCTGTAATTTTTATTTTTCAAGGATCTCAATGCCAGCCTCTCTCTAATCTTTGCAATATTTATTACCTCTGTACTTCTCAAGTGTCACAGCCACAATGTAGCACAACGTCTTACCTTTTACATATACTTCATTTCAAACCATCACAGGTGAGAATTATAGAAATTATTATGAAACTGTTGTTTATCCCAGAGCTTTTCAGCACTCCACTCAATACCAGCTGTAGTTTCTTATTGCCGTATGAGAGATTAGTAATCCACCTCCAAAACTTCAAATTCCTAGGCAGCTTTAGGTACCACTGTCTTAGCTTGGATTTTCAAAGAAAGCAAAATCTAAAATAAGAGATTAAGTATAAATAATTTATTGGGGAGAAAAATCCAGGAAGCAGAAGTGAGGGTTGGGGTGTGGAAAAAAAAGCAAAACAGAGGGAGAGACAATGCAAGAAGGCCACATTGAACATGCCACTGCTGTGTGTAACTAGTTGCTCAATCTCACAGCTTTAAGGGTGTTTCTTAGAATAGTACATCATAATGAATAAAGGAAAGGGTATTTATCCTTGGCTTCCACTCTCCATTGGTCATTCCACAGAGTATTACTTCCCATTTGTACATGTATGAGATCCAAGGATCCTGTGCCTGTGCCAGCAAACACAAAGAAGAGGAAACTAGAGGTTAATGAGTTGAGGCAAAAGATAAGAAATTGTTGATTCTTTGCCTAAAACTTTCAGACCCTACAGCTCTCCTGACACTGCTCTTCAGATTCTTTGTTTGGATTCTGTGTGGGAAGGTTCATGCAAGGGTTCAAATTTTGCATAGCTGGTGGGTTCCAGAGGTACTCTTCCCAGTCCTTGCTCCAAGACTTGGTGCTCAGTACCAGGAAAAACAAACAAACAAATAAAAACTTATGGGCCGACCCTGTGGCTCACTCGGGAGAGTGCGGCGCTGGGAGCCCAGAGGCGTTCCTGCCGCGGGTTTGGATCCTGTATACCGGTGGCCGGTGCGCTCACTGTCTGAGCGCGGTGCGGCCGGTCACAAACACACACACACACACACACACACACACACACACACAAAATTATGTTTATTCGACTCAAGAGTATCCATCAGGTGGAAAAAGGCAAACTCACATGAGTGGACTTCCTCTATCACTGGAGATCTTCAGATAAAGATAACTCCCTCTTCCCACCAGGATGAGAACCACATGAAACCTCAGTAGATTGTTTTATATCAAGATTCCAAACCAAATATCAACTGCCCAGGAGTAGAATCCACCTCCAAATTTTACTGGTAGAAGGCTGACCTACTACGCTCACTAGATCCAAACTTAAAGTGCCCAACCTGACTGTCAATATAGAACACTTCAATAGGAAACAGTCTCTCCCTTCAAAAACCACTCCTAAAATGAGAAGCGACTGTACCATCAGATGCCCATACATCAGGGCAGAGATATAGGAAGCATGAAAAAATAAGAAAACATGACTCCCCAAATGAAGACTATAATTCTCCAATACCAGACTCCAAACAACAGAAAACTGGTGAATCACCTGATAAAAATCCAAAATGACAATACTAAGGAAACTCCACCTGATGTATAAAAATAGATAGAAACCACAATGAAGTCAAAAAAGCAATCCAGGATATGTACAAGAAACTCCACAAAGAGATAGAAACAATAAAAGAGAAATAAGTAGAAACACTGGAACTGAAGAATTCATTCAATTAAATAAAAAATAAAACCAAGAGCATAAGCAGCAGGCTAGAATAAGTGGAAGAAAGAATTTCTAAACTAGAAGACAGACTTTTTGAATTAACATGGTTGGACCAAAACAAAAAGAGTTCTTAAAAATGAAGAAAATCTAAGCATATGAACGGATATCCTTATTATGTATACCAGTAGAGGTGAAAGGGAAAGGAATTAAAAGCCTGTTTAATGAAATAATAGTCAAAAAATTCCCAAGTATTGGGAGAGATACAGTCTTACAGATCCAAGAAGCTCAAAGATCCCCAACAGATTCAAACCAAAAAGGAACTCCCCAAGAAACATTATAGACAAATTGTCAAAAGTCAAAGACAAAGAAAGAATTCTAAAAATAGCAATAGAAAAGCATCAAGTCGTATATAAAGAAATCCTCATCAGGCTAACAGCAAGCAGACTTCTTAACAGAAACTCTACAGGCCAGGAGAGAGAGGGATGGCATAGTGAAAGTGCTAAAAGAAAAGAACTGCCAACTAGAAATACTGTGTCCAACCAAGCTTTCCTTCAGAAAATGAAGGAGAAATAGTATCTTTCCCCGGTGGGAATACACTACCACAATACTGTCCCTTCAACAAATCCTTAAGGGAGTCCTTTATCTGGAATCAAAAGAGTGATATATATCACCATAATTACACAAGAAAGAATAAAAACTTCTAGTAGAACAGATATACACAAATGAGAAAGAGGAAGAAAACGCATCTCATCACGCCAAAAAAAAACAAAAACAAACAAAAAAAAGCAAACAGCAAAGATAAACAATAAAAGGAAAAGAAAGGGACTAAGGAAACATAGAAATAAAAAACCACCATAAAAATTAATAGAATGGCAGAAATAAAGCAATATCTTTCAATAACAACCCTGAATATAAACTGATTAAATTTCCCACTTAAAAGATAGACTGACCGAATGGATTAAAAAGCTAAACCCAACTATTTGCTGCCTGCAAAAAACTGACTTCACCAATAAAGGCAAACAGACTAATAGTGAAGGGATGGTAAGACATTCCATGCAAACAAACAACAACAAAAAAAAAAAGCAGGAATTGCCATACTCATATCAGATAAAATAGACTTCAAACCAAACTATAAAAAGTGACAAAGAGACACATTATATAATGATTAAAAAAATCAATAAAGCAAGAAGATATTGCAATCATAAATATATATGCACCCAACATTGGAGAACCCAGATACATAAAGCAACTGTTATTGGAACTAATGGTAGAGATAGACTCCAACACAGTAACAGTCAAAGACTTTAACACCCCACTCTAGGTATTGGAGAGATCATCTAGACAAAGAATTAGCAGATAAATGTTGAATTTAAACAGCACTTTAGCTCAAATGGACTTGACAGACATTTCCAGAAAATATCCTCCAACATCTACAAAATAGAGATTATTTTCATCAGCACATGAAGCATTCTCCAGAACAGACACAATGTTAGGTTACATATTATGTCTTAACAAATTTAAAGAGACTGAAATCATATCAAGTATATTTTCAGACCACAATGGAATAAAATCAGATATTAATGACAAGCAAAACCTTGAAAAATATACAAATACATGGAAATTAAACAACACGTTCCTGAATGACCAATGGGTCAAAAAAGAAATAAAGCAGTAAATCAAAAAATTCCTTGAAACAAATGAAAATACAAGTACAATTAACTAAAACATATGGGATACTACAAAAGCAGTATGAAGAGTAAATGCTCAGATCAAAAGAATGGAAAGAATTCCAATAAACAACCTAATGTTACAAATCAAAGAACTAGAAAGACAAGAACAATCTAATCCCAAAATTAGTAGGTGGAAAGAAATAATTATGATCAGAGCAGAACTAAATATATCAGAGATCAAAAGAAGATATAAAAGGTCAATGAAATAAAAAGGTGGGTTTTTCTGAGAAGATAAACAATAAATAGATAAGACATTGGTCAGACTAACTAAAAAAAGAAAATAAAAAATCCAAATAATGAAAGTCAGAAATGAAAAAGGAAACATTACAACTTATACCACAGAAATACAAAGAATCATTACAGACTATTATGAACAGCAATACACTAAAAAATTTGAAAATCTGGAAGAAACGGATAAACTTCTGGGTGCAAAAAGTCTTCCAAGACTGAACAAAGAAGAAATAGATAACCTGAACAGACCAATAATGAGCAACAAGATTGAAGAAGTAGTCAGCAGTCTTCCAATGAAGAAAAGCCCAGGACCAGATGGCTTCACTGCTACATTCCACCAAACCTTTAAAAAAGAACTAATAGTAATCCTTTTCAAATTATTTCAAAAAATTGACATAGAGGCCATTCTCTGAAACTCATTCAGATACCAAAATCAGACAAAGACACAACAACAAAAAAGAAAACTACAGGCCAATATCCTTAATGAACATTGATGCAAATATTCTCAACAGAATATTAGCAAACAGAATAGAACAGCACATCAAAAAGATTGTACACCATGACCAAGGGGGATACATCACAGGGTTGCAAAGATGGTTCAACATATGCAAATCAGTAAATGTGATACATCACCTTAACAAAATCAAATACAAAATCCATATGATTATCTCAATAGATGCAGTAAAAGCATTTGACAAAATTCAACATCCATTCATGATAAAGACACTCAACAAATTATGTATAGAAGAAAAGGATCTCAGCACAATAAAATTCATACATGACAAACCCACTGCCAACATCATCCTGAAAGCTTTTAGCTTTTCCCAATTCAGAGGAAAGGAACAAGAACCAGACAAGGATGCCCACTCTCACCACTGCTATTTAACATATTATTAGAAGTATTAGTTAGAGTAATCAGGCAAGATAAAAAAAATAAAGTGCATCCACATTGGAAAATATGAAGTCAAACCATCTCTCTTTGCAGAGGACATGATCCTAAGTATAGAAAAACCAAAAAACTCTACCAAAAATCTCCAAGAATTGATAAATAAATTCAGTAATGTTTCAGAATACAAAATCAATACACAAAAATCAGTAGAGTTTCTATACACCACCAACAAACAAACAGAAAAATAAATCAAGAAAGCAAGCCCATATACAATAAGTATCAAAAGAATATAATATCTAGGTATAAATTTAACCATGGAGGTGAAAGATCTCTATAATGAGAACTACAAAATACTGCTGAAAGAAATTAAAGAGGACACCAAAATAGAGAATGACATTTTATGATCATGGATTGGAAGAATTAACATTGTGAAAATGTCCATACTACCCAAAGTAATCTACAGATTCAATGCAATCTCCATCAAAACATCAATGAAATTCTTCCCAGAAATAGAAAAACAATTCTAACATTTGCATAGAATAACAAAAGACCCGGAATAGCCAAAGCAATCCTGAGCAAAATCCATCAATAAATAAAGCTGGAGACATTACACTACCTTACTTCAAATTATAATACAAACCTATAGTAACGGAAACAGCATGGTACTGGCATAAAAACAGACATTTGGATCAATGAACAGAATAGAAAAACCCGAAAATCACCCATATGCTTACAGCCAACTAATCATTGACAAAGGCACTGAGAATATACATTGGGAAAAGGACAACCTCTCCAGCAAATGGTGCTGGCAAAACCGGATATCCATTTATACAAGAAAGAAACTAGACACATATATCTCACCATATACCAAAATCAACTCAAAATGGACTAAAGACTTAAGTTTAAGAGCTGAAACTGTAAAACTCCTACAAGACAACACAGGGGAAATGCTTCTGGATGCTGGACTGGGCAAAGACTTTACGAATAAGACCTCAAAAGCACAGGCAACAAAAGAAAAAATTAACAATTGAGATTCTATTAAACCAAAATACTCTGCACAGGAAGGAAAACAATAAGCAGAGTGAAAAAGACAACTATGGAATGGGAGAAAACATTAGCAAACTATACAGCAGATAAGGGATTAACATCTGGAAAATAGAAGGAACTCAAACAATTTAACACTAAAAAAAAATAATAAATCATTCAATTAAAAAGAGGGCAAAGGAGCTGAATAAACATTTTGCAAAAAAACACATACAAATGGCCAAGAAATATATGGAAAAATGCTCAACATCACTAATCATCAGGGAAACGCAAATCAAAACCACAATGAAATATCATCTCATTCCAGTTAGACTGGCTATTATCTAAAGACAGAAAATAAGAAAGAATGGCAACGGTGCAGAGAAATTGAAACCCTTCTAAACTTTTGGTGGGACTGTAAACTAGAACAGCCAGTTTGGCTATCGTCAAAAGGAGAATAACAAATGCTTATAATGATGTGGAGAAAGGGGAACCTTGTATACTGTAGGTGGGACTGTAATTTAGTATAGTCATTATGGAAAACAGTCTGGAGGTTTCTCAAACAACTACAGATAGCACTACCATAGGATCCAGCAATCCCACTATTGGGCGTATGCCCAAGGGAACATGTCAAAGGGATACATGCACTCCCATGTTTATCGCAGCTCTCTTTACAATAGCTAAGGTATGGAATCAATCTAAATGATCAACAAACAACTGGATAAGGAAACGTGGTGTATATATATAGAATACTACCATAAAACACAGCCTTAAAAATGAATGAAGTTCTGCCATTTGCAACAACATGGATGAACTTGGAAATAATTATGTTAAGTGAAATAAGCTAGGCACTGAAAAAGAAATACCCCATGCCCTCACTCATCCATGGGAGGAAAAGAGAGAAAGAATGAAAGAAGGAAAGATCATAGTAATATGTTGAACTTTCAGATGGAAAGAATAGAACTGTAGTTACTAGAGGTGGGAAAGGGGGAGAAGTAGGGGGGTAGCGAGAAATTGGTTAATGGACACAAGAAATGATTTTTTTGTAATGATGAACATACCAAGTATCCTGATTTGATCATCACATATTGTACACAGGTATTGATATTCAACTCTACCTCAGAAATACATATAATCAATTATTTTTCAATAAAAAATAATATAAACAAACAAAAAAACCCAAAACCCAAAAAATAAATAAAAAGAAGCTGTCAAGCAGTTCCTTGACAAAGCTGTTTAGAGCTTATGCAGAACTAACCAGCCACTTTAATAAAAAACAGGGGAGATTGAGCAAATCTGAAATGAAGTACAAGAAGTGGCTAATACAGGAAAAAGATAAATAATAAACAAATTAATAAAATTATACAATATGGTGCATTGTGATAAATATGCGAAAAAATATATAGCAAGAAAGGGGGATAGAGAGACCAGAGAAGGGCAAGTCAATTTTAAATAGGATAATTATGAAGAATCAAAAAAATAAAATGCAGCCATATCAAATAGGGCTTTGAAGGCCATTTCAAGAAATTCTGATGTAAGTGAGACTGTTAGTCTTTAGGATTTTGAGAGATGTAATAAGTCCTGACATGTTCTTCTGCTATACGCAGAACAGACTATGTGTGGAGAGAGCTGAAGCAGAGAAGTATGTTTGAGGCTATGGCAATAATTTATCGAGAAAAGATAAAGTCTTAAACCGAGATTATCATGGTTGAGGTGGTATGAGGTGGTCAAATAATATATATATTTGGAAAGGAGACCTAACATAATCTGCTGATAAAGTTTATGTGAGGTCTAAAATTATGGACTTAAGCAACTCAAAGAGTTGAAATGGGAAAAAGATGTATTACATTTATTATTTTTAATATACTCACTGCACAATCGGTATTCCTAACATTTTCTTGATGAGAAAAGTAAGGTTCAAAAGAGGTTAAGTGAAATGTCCAAAGCAAACTTTTGAGAGGAAGAGCTGACATTTGAAAATATGTCTACTTGTCCCCTAAACCAGATGCTTTTCTCTCCTGCATTACACCTCCTTTTGAAAGCTCAGGTCTGGAAATGTGACAGATGTGGCTATTGTGAGTCTTATAGCTTGGTTTAGAGCCCCTTACATCCCTCTTGCTTAGTGGCAGGATTTGAGAAAGTATGGAATTGTGAAGTGTGGATTAAGTGATCTCAGTTGAGGTGAGGATGAGGAGGCCTGACAATTATTTGAAGTTGTAAAAATTGGAGAACTAAACCTAAGAATTGTGACTTAAATCACCCTCTTTACTATCCAAAGTGTCCAAATCAATGGGCCACTCAATGGCTCCCAGAGCACTGAAGAATTTGTGCAGTTGTCAGATCTTTAATGCTGATAATCACATTGATCCATCAACAGATGAAGGAAATGCCTCACGCTTCGTACTTTCACCAGCAGACATTATCCTTTAATGAAAGATGACACCTTAATGAACAATCACCTTGATAAAAGGAGAACTACTCTGGAAGTACCAACACTCAATTTGTTGGTTTGGCAGGAGGGTAAGAAGAAAGCAATGCCATTGTTTGAAAACATATCCCTGGAGGTTATGCAGTCTGCCTTTTCTCATTAAATTCACTTAGACTCAGGGATCCCACAGATTTCCAAGGAAATTCTAACCTTAGATTGACATCCCTAAGGATGAAGAAAAAATTGTCCAATTCCACACTGAGAATCTGTAGAGATGGAGAACGGTTAATGCCTTTACTTTGAGTTTATGATTCTGTTACTTTAAGAATTTCACCGAATAAATGGAGAGTAGGACAAGAATGCAAATAGAAAAATATAATATAGATTAATGTCAAATTTGGTGAAATATCACCTTAAATTGAACTCTTAGAAGTTGAAAGGCACTTTGATTAGTGGATTCTATTTTTTTATATAATTTTTAAAAAGTATTTTATTTTAAATTTTTAAAATTTATTTATTAGTTGTGTTTTTTTTTGTTTTTTGTTTTTTTTCTTTTTACATTCTAAGATGTTGTGGAGCAGTTGGAAGGGATGGGGAGAAGGGAAGGGGGAAGGAAATAAGGTGGGAGGAGTAGAAAAGAGGGAGGGTTTGGTTGAAGCCCATGGCACCCCCCTTATTCCAGCATAGGAACCTGGGTGCTTCCTGCAGCAGCTGGGTGGTCATCACTGGGCTGGATGCAGATGTTGGGGGGTTGGGCTGAGGCCTTAGCCCCCCACCACCCTACCTAGGGAGCTGAGCACTTCTGGTGGTGGCCTGGTAGTCATTGCTAGGCTGGGTGTGGTCATCAGAGGGGCGTGTCTGAGGCCCATGACCCTCCCCTCTCCCTGGTTTGGGAACCCAGGGGGCATCTGGTCCTTCTAGGTTTTATAGGTGTTCTTTGGTGGTGTTAGATCTTTACTAGTTAATTTCAGACTTTGTCTCTGATCTGTGGGTATTTTGTTTTTTTTTCAATTCTGTGTTGGATTATTCACTGTTCCCACCACTTAAATTCTGCACTGGAACTAATTTGTTGTCCTTTGCTTACTTCTAAAATGGGGGGACTTCCTGTGGGGACCAGTACTTGAGCCCTGTAGTTGAGCAAACCTAAATTGCTGTTTTGCTGTTGATTCCCTGGGGAAGGCTTTTTGGTGCAGGTCAGGTTTTAATTGTTGACCTTGTATGTACTTTTGGGTTTTATGAGGTCTGGTACTTTAGTTATGTGGAAGCTCTGGTCTGGGCCTGAGTCTTTTCAACAAATTGCACCCCCTGCAACTCTACATTCCTGACCAGTCTCCACTGAGTGGGCCTGTGCTGATTGGGGGGTAGATCAGCTGTCCTTGCTGTGCCCAGTGTTCCTCTGGTGGGCCTGTCTCCCCTACCTCCACACTGTAGACACTTCCCATGAGACAGGCCATGTGCTGGTCCCTTATGATGACTCACTGGCCTTTGAGTGGCTCCTTTTCTCAGTTGTGTGGCTCCTTGCTCCTATGTGGGTCCCTTTTAGTGGTCTTGCTTTCCTGGGAGCCACCAAGGCCCTCTTCTCCCTTGTCACCTCTTTGTTTGAGGGGCACAGGTGTGGCTTTTGCTAGCTCTTGCTCCATGTACTCACCAGCTCGAGACTTGAAGCAGCTGAGGCTCGAAATGGTGGGAGAGATCCTTTCTTTCTCTCATCGTGGCTTGTCCTGCCTTCATGAACTCCTTACGTCTCTCCTCCTCTTCCTCTGAGCTCTAGAGGCCCCAGTGTGGCTGTTATTGCTTTTTAATAGGTGTAAATTGGTTGTTTTGTGGGATAGAATAACACTGGGGACTGTCTTCCACCATCTTGACCAGAAGTCCTGATTGGTGGATTTTAAATAGAAATTTTATATCTCAATAATTAGTAACTGGATCACAAATCTAACTCAACTGAGTCATTAATACATGAACACATAGATTAGTCTATTAAAATAAACTCTGTGGCATTAGATGTTTGTCAAGGTAAAAACATAATTCTAATGCATGTTGAAAGTTCCAACCTTTGACAGAACTTTGAGTTTAAATCTACAATATTGTCACATGACCTCATTTATACTTATATAAAAATATTATTTAAATAAGATTAAATTATAATTGGACTGCTCTAATTGGGTAAAACTTGAAAAAAACTTGTCCATGAATTTAATACACAGTTGTTATATATATTGTATATAGCCAATATATAGGACTCAACACAAATCTATAAAATAATTTATAATAATCATAATAAGGTGAGCTGTACAGTAAAAATTACTTAAAAATTTTTACATAATACACAAAACACATTAACTAAATACGATATAAATATACATATGAAAAACAAAAGAATATTTTCATTAAATATCTGATAGTCTGAAATGAAGACGAGACACAAACATAATTTAAATTTTAAGACTAAATTGGCATGTGCCATTAAAGAGATGTAGATAAAATGATAAAGGATTTCAACAGAGATTCTGCTTCTAGCGATAAGAAGAACAGGCACCAATCTGCAAAACTAATTACTTGGTATATGGTCACTGAATGAAATAATTAAGTAAAAATATAAAGCAAAATCTTGTCAATGCAAAATCATCCATTAATGACTCACCAGAGATAGAGAGGAGAATCATGGTCAAATCCACTGTACATTTCTTTCTAAAAGAAAATCCAAATAAAGGATTGTAAAGGGAGTCCAAGCAATACAAGAAAGCTTTTAGTTTATGATTCAGTATCTTCATTACATTGTTAGTTATTCTTGTACACTCCAGTGGAGTGTTACATAATGGTTCAGCTGAAAATGATGTTGTGCGGAGGGCTAAATGTTTGGGAACTACAACGGTAACTAAAGCTCCAGTTTTTAAAAAAAGACATCAACCTATTTTTTTTTTTTTTTTTGTAATTTGTGTTTTCAAATTGTTGATTATGGGTGTGCAGTTGTATGAGTTCCTGTTTTGTAGCTTAGTTGTGCATATGTATATGTTTTGTTTGTGTGTGTTTACTGTTTTAAAGAATCAAAGGCCAAAGCTGTCTTTCTCCAAATGGCTTTCTCAAATGTTCGATTCTTTAGCACCCTTCAAAATAGCATCTGATTTGTACAACATATATAAAAATTGAGATCATTTTTATAAACCTACACCATCATTCTAGGTCACTTGAAACAGATGTGATGTGACCATGGTTACAAAGAAGTGGTAACTTCACTATTTCAAGAATTCGTGATAAATTTTCTTAAGAGAAACATGATCCAAAGTTTATATATTTTGTCATGAGAGGAGGACATTTCTGTATCCCTGATAGTAAGTGTCTTAGTTCATTTTGTACTACTATAACAAAATGCCTGAGACTGGGTAATTTATAAAGAATAAAAAAGTACTGGAGACTGGGAAGTCCAAGATCAAGGTTCTGGCAGGCTCAATTGCCTGATGAGGGCTGCTCTCTGTTTCTGAGATGGTGTCTTGATGCATGGCAAAAGGCAAGGTCCCTGAATTCTGCATAAGGCCTATTTTATAAGTGCCTTAGTCCCATTCACGAGAGAGACATTCTCATGACCTAATTACCTGTTAAATACTGCCACATTGGCAACACATAGATTTTGAAGTCTGAAATACTGAAGTTCCTCATTCATATAAAGAGGTAAATGTTTCTTTGTCCTCCAAACCCTAACTGCTTCCCATTTAAAGCTAATAAAGTCCCCTTCTCAGTAGCTCTCTCATGTCTGTCTCTTACTTTAGCCACTCTCTTCGTTCGGATTCTCATCATTTTTACTTGGATTATTTCAATTCTCTTACAATTGGTAACCCAACCTTCAATGTCTCCTACTTCTAGTGAATATTCAAAAAGACAGGCAAAATATACATCCCAAAATATGTATTTGACCCTTCTTAGACCCTCATATGGTCTATTGGAGTTTTACCAGATATGTGGAACACTTGATGCACACACACACACACAGACACACACACACACACACACACACACAACTGTGGGAGCTGGTTAAGCAGTCTCTGTAGGAAGACAGCTTTCTTAGCATCTGGTGTTGGAGCTTGAAATCTGCAGGACAGGCACACTTGCAATGGTGATGGATGTAAAGTGGGAGAGAGTAAGAACAATTTGGCACCTATTTGCATGAGCTAGAACACATGTGGATGCTAAACCCTGTGTCAGGTCTCATTTCTTCCGACCTTATTGGAATGAGTATCCTCACAGAAGCTTTCATCCTTTATCATAAAGCTACACATACTCCTGTTCCAGGAGTCAGAAAAACTAAAGGAGTATTCAGGGAAGGATTGAATGATTACAAGACTGGCTGTTGCCCCATACTAATAAAGTGAGCCACCACATTGATGACAAGACACGTGAGCTAGAAAGTATTTGATGTTTCACTTCTCCCTTCAAATCTTGCACAGAATTATAGCTTATGGTGCACTCTAACTGAAAAATATGGAGAAGAGAATTTTGGAATATGTTTTTCAGCCTAGCCAAGTTGACATGCTACTAAGTCACCGTATATAACGTACCACTGCCATAGGCTAAATCTCAAACTCTTTAGTGTATTATATAAGGCTTTTAAAAAAATAGCCTCTCCTACCACTCACACCCCTACCAAACTATGTCCTACAACAGGGGCTCAAAGGCTTTTTTGTAGTTATTAAATAGTTTACACTTTGTGGGCCTTTTAGGCTTTGTGGGATTATTTTTGGCTTTTTTCAGCCTTGTGATCTGTATTCCGCAACCCCATCCTACCCTATGCTACAATTTAGAGATTGTCCTCAACTCTTCACATACTTTCAATAAGTAAATCAGTCTCTCTCTTTACACAGGTCTTTCCTTAAGAAATACATTTCTCAATTGTCTGTACCTATAAAACTACTTATCCCATACTACTCAGATAAAATATCTCTATTCCTAGAAAAATTTTCCCAGGCAATAAGTTATACTTGTTTCCCCCTCATAAAACTTTGTGCATAACTCTAGTATAATGCCTTATGATTATTAATTTTGCATGGCTGCCTTCCTCACTGAACTATGAATTCCAGGAAATCATTGTTAACATTTTCTGCATTTTAATTCCTAAATGACCAGGAAAATGCCTGGCACCAAGTGGGCTCTCACTCAATGTGACCTGAATTGTAATCACATCTATGTTCACACTGCCTCTTTCCATATAGGATTTGAGGTGACATACAACAAACGTATAGGCAGTAAAATGGCAAGATAAAATGTGAAGACAGGGGCCAGCCTGTGGCTCACTCGGGAGAGTGTGGTGCAGATAAAATGTGAAGACAGAACCATGGAAAAGGATACTGCCCTATTAAAATAAATAACAAAATACTTGCTATGGTGAGTTTCAAATTTGGATCTATTATTTTGGGGTAGCAACTAGAGAAATGCAATTTGTTATATTGTTTTGCACCTAAAACAAATGAAGCAGCATACCATTTGCTGATGAGAAGCATTTACTTTCTCACTGCAGAACTCTAAGCCAATCTCAAGAACAGTTCTATATAGGAGATTCTGATTGAATGATATGATATAGTGTTTGTATTAGTCCGTTTTGTGTTGCTATAACAGAATACCTGAAACTGGGTGATTTATAAAGAAAAATATTTATTGCCTACAGTCTGAGGCTGGGAAGTCCAAAGTTCATCTGGTGGTGGCAACAGTGACCCAGGGGTCTCACATTGCAAGATGGTGGAAGCAGAGAGAGCAAGAGAGAGAAAGACAGACTCTCCTTTTCTTTTAAAGCCCTCAGAACCATGCCCCTGACCACCATTTTTAATCCATTCACTATTGCATGGTGCTACAATCCAATCATCTCTTCAAGGCCCCAGCTTTCAATTACCATGATAGGATTTCCCACCCTCTTAACAGTCACAGTGGGGGCTAAGTTTCCAATACATAAACTTTGGGGGACACAATTCAAGCTTCAGGGAGTTTTCGGGGGACACAATTCAATCCAGTACAGCATTCTTTACATTTTTACAGAAAATGCAGTAGTGAATTGTATATATCTATAATTGAGGGCATACAGAGGATGATAACTTTCAAATGGAATCAGGTGCCTTGAGTAATCTTCTGCTGTTTTGGAGTGACTTTCTTGCACATACAGACACTATATGCGCAGTTAGATAACTGTAGGCATTCCCTGCAGGTGTATAGCCTGGCCCATTGAATTTGACAATTGTATTAATCTGTTTTCTATTGCTAATAGCAGAATACCTGAAACTGGATAATTTCCAAGAAAACAAATATATTTCTTACAGTTTTGGAGTCTGGGAAGTCCAAGGTCTGGGGAACACACCTGGTGAGGGCGTTCTTCTTGGTAGGAACTCTACAGAGGGTATCACATGGTAAGCATGGCAAGAGCTCTCTAATGTGCTCACTTGCTCTCCTTATAAAGCCATCGGTGCTCCTCTTTCAGCAACCTACTAAACCACTAACCCGTTACTCCACGAATGTATTAATCCACTCACAAGGGCATAGTTGTCATGATCCAATCACCTCCTAAAGGTCCCACTTTTCAACACTGCCAAAGTCTTATTTCTACCCTCTTAATGCTGTTACAATGGAATCAGGCTTCAATGAATTTTGGGAGAACACTCAATCCACAACAACAGTCAAAGGAAAGAAGATCTGCAAGCTGCTTTGAAGGAGAAAAGAATGGAAGACTACATAAGAGGACCACTCTTTCACACCCTGTCCAAAAGAAGAACTTGTAACAGAAAATGGCAAACTCTTTCTTATTTATTAATCTGAAAATCCTATTTTCCTATGTGGAAAAGTGAGTAAGGAGAGGTAGAGAAAACTGGTTAAGATTGCTACTTCAAAGCTGTTGCTTCAATGCTGAGTGGCAATGGAAGTTTTCTTGAGGAATACACAAGGACAAGATAACAAGGGTTCACCCAACAGCTGTGGCTACAGGAAACAATACCCAAGAGCATACAGTTATAGTACAAGTTATAGGGAAAGAGATCATGCTAGGAACCAAGTTAATGGCGCTGGTGCATGTAATCCCCTATTGATCATATTGATGCAAGAATATCTCAGAGTATTAAATTGAATGTGTGTAAGAAACCTTTTCTAAATATACCCTTTTTCAATCAGTGTATGAATAGAAATGGGGAAAGAAACAATTTTCAATTTGTTTTTTATGTGGGCAAAAATACTGACATTCTATGGCACTTCTATATTTATCTAACAGTTCAATGAAGAATTTAAAAATGGGTGAAATGTAGGTAACTGCCTATTTACCATATTTTTTCTATCATTTGTACCTTTACAACATTTTCTTTTTTCTGCTACCAGCTTCCATCAGTTTCTAGTAAATGCTGATGCTAATGCTGCTTCTACAGATTCCATTACTCGTCCCGCATGTCTTCAGCTCTTCAATTCTTCATGCTTATCTTTCTTGCCAGTGTCACTTTTTCCCACCCTTTCCGGTTTATATATAAAATAGTTGGATTACTTATAATATATGAAATAGAGCGCATGCTTCTTTTTATATGGTTATCAGATCTATTAGACATAAATAAAATTTTGTTAACTAAGCTCAGTTTATCTCTGGATGTTCAGGGTGATTAATGGGGTGACTTTTAAGGCTAGATGTTTCCCTGGGGCCTGAATGTTCTTTTAATCTGTATAAGATTTCAGATACTTGAGATTTAAAAGTATATGCTTCTGTGTTTATTTTTGTGATGTTCAGTGTTTTCAGTGATTTGGTTTCAACTTATTTTTCTGGTTTTCTCATAATATGTCTCTCTGTGAAATCTCAGCTTTAGCCACCTTCCATTATCCCACTGCCTCTTAGTGGATCTGGAGAGCTTTCTTCCCTGTGCCTTGCCTCATGTTTTCATCACCTACTGTACCTTACACCCTCTGATACTTGTGGAATTCTGACTGGTGTTTTAAAACGCAGCACTTACTCAACTTTATCTGTGAGGCCATCCTGACATAAGCCAGAAATTTTTATCCCTTCTTGACTTGCTGTAGTAATGGAAAGATTACTAGAAATGGAACAACAAATAAAGAGTTAGAAAATGTGATTTCCATTTTTGGTTCTAGTTACTTAATGACTTTGAATAAAACACTTAACATCCTGTACTTAATAATACTTATCCAGCTTAATATCCAGTTCTATTTTGAGCTTCAAAGGACATCTGTGCTTGAATTGATAACATGAAAATAAAATCTGAAAATTTTGAAGTGTTTTACAAATAAAAGATACTATTTTATAATTGAACATTTGTTTAAAGCCATTTTAGTGATTTTATACTTTCCTCACATAAAAACTGAGACAATTGTAGTGCCCACCTCATAGTGATAAATGAGACAAAACATTTGAAGTGCTTATGACAGAATCTGGCACTTAGGAGGAGACGATGCCTAACACGGTGCTTTTCTCTGACTATTTTTAAGATTCATTTTGTCCTACAATTCACTGATATCCATTTTTCTTCAGTCTTTTTTAATCTGTATGTTTGTTTTTAAATACAGTAGTATCCTATGGGGGATAAGTTCCAAAATCCCCAATGGATTCTTGAAACCACAGATAGAACCAAACCCTGTTTTTACCATGCAGGAATTTATTTTTCTTTCCTCACAACGTGGATAGAAGATTCGTTCTTACTGTAAATCTTAACAATATCAGCATACGTTTGTTTTTTCATTCCTTATTAACTGGAGAACTTTCACCCTCTCACTTAAAGGGAGCACTTGAGGGCTTCTTTCTGACATATCCAAAATAGTCAATGACACTACTCTTGCTCTTCAGGGCCATTATTAAGTAAAACCAGGGCTACTTGAACACAAGCACTGCGATACAGGGACAGTATATCTGAGAACCTAGGAGGCAACTACGTGGCTAAGTGGGATGGGAGGGTGGGGATGATGAAAGTCACGAAGATTGACAAATATGCTACACAAAATGATGTTTCACGTCCTAGGTGGTACTGGAGCAAAACAGAGCATGATTTCACGATGCTACTCTGAAAGGTAAGCCATTTAGACTTATAAATTATTTATTTATAGAACTTTGTGTTTAGTATTTTGGACTTCAATTGACTACAGGTAAGTGAAACCATGGAAAGTAAAACCACAGATAAGGAAAGAATACTTTAGCTTCTATTGCTGTATCTTTAAATTCACTGATCTTTTTTCTTTCATGTCTAATCTGCTTTAATCCCATCTAGTGTATTTTTTTTAATTTCAGATATTTTATCTGTTTACCTGTAAAAATTCCATTTGCCTCTTTTTTCATATCTTCTGGGTTTTTTTCCCCTCATCTTATTCATATATTCCTTCACCTTCTAGAATACATGGAACATATTTACAATATCTGTTTTAACATCCTTGTCTGCTCATTTCATCATTTCTTTCACTTCTGGGTCTGTTTCTATTGAATGTTATTTACCTTGGGTGTTGTTCATATTATATTGTTTCTTCCCATGCCTGGTAATTTTTTATTTGATTGACAGATGTTAGAAATTTAACATTCTTGTACACTCAATGTTGTATTCTTTTAATTATTGTGTTTTCTTTTGAATCATAGTTAGGTTACTTGGAATCAATTTGGGTCCTTTTTTAGGCTTGATTTGAAGTTCGATTAGGGTATGTCTAGAGAGGCTTTTACTCTATGGCTTATTTTGCCTCAATATACAGACAACAGCTTTCTGGGGATTCTACATAAGGTGTTTGTACACTGACTGGTGGAAGAATAAACTATCACCAGTTTTATAAGGCCCTCGGGGGTTTTTCAGCCTACTGCTTTCAGGTGGTTCTTTATCTATCCTTGATTAGTATCTACTCACACAGATAGTGTTTGCCTGAAGATTCTAGTGGATCTTTCTGCAGCTCTCCAGAGCACCCTCTCTCTCTGTGACTCTTTGTAGTCGGTTTCACAAATCTATCTCCCCAAATTCTGTCTCCTTCACTCAAGGAGCCCTCAAGACTTATTTACATTCCACCTCCCTACTTTGCTGACTTAAGACTACTTCTAGGCCGGCAGTTGGAGTAGTCATAGGCTTACCTTGCTCATTTCCCTTCTCTCAGTGATCACAGTTCCTAGCTGCCTCCTGCCCAGTGTCTGAAAACTGTGGTTTCATATATTTTATCTACTTTTCTACTTGCATAAGTGGAAGGGTAAATTTTGTTTTTCATGTTCCATTGCAGCCGAAAGTAAAAATTCTTAGCACAGTGTTTTACACAAATAATACTGCTAAATATTTCTGATATTACAGTTTTATTTAAATAATTGGTGGTGAAGACACAATCAGTTGAATGTCTGAGTTACTGATTTGTTGTTACCTTGCCCTTACCAAACTTAAATGCTTTGGCTTAAATTTCCTGTGGGAGATAACAGATGTAAGACCACATGAAAGGAAAACTGCAAGTGAAGATGTGAGGGAGAAGTGAAAGAGATACTTGTTTGGATGTGAATGAAAAAGAATGACGTTCAGATAGGTATCAAAGTTTACCAGTTCACAAAATGTCCTCATTTTGTTCTCATTGATTTACTTAGTGCTTTAAGAAAACGGAAAAAAAGGAAAAGAAAAAAAGAAGAAAAAAATTTAAAACTCTGATCTACTGAAAGTAAGAAAAAATATTTAGAATAAGTTTTATTTGCTATTGACTGTCATGAGAAATTAAAAGTTTGGGCATATGGTTTTTGAGATTTTTAAGTTTTAAAACCTTTAGATAGAACACTAATACATGGTAAGCAAAGCAAATCCGGAGAAGTTACTGACCATGTTCTTTCTCTTCTAGTTTATAATTTATGAGCACATTTCTTTCTGGTTAAATTCTCTAGATTACAGCTTTATAACTTGTCAGATCTCACCCACAACTCTATTTCTCTTTCAAAAATCTCAAACATCACAGACATAGAGATAAAGCCTAGTGAATAAAGAGCATTTTAGAAATGACACCAGAATACCACAGACTGCTTGCTATACTGACTATACACAGTGAGATATATCACAAAAAGAGATGAGAGAGAGAGAGAGAGAGAGAGAGAGAGATGGAGTGAGAGGGAAAGAGAGAGAGAGAGGGTGCTCTGGAGATCTGCAGAAGGGTCCACTGGAATGTTGGACCAAACCCTATCTGTGTGAGTGTATACTAAACAGAAAGCAGTAGGCTGAAAAACCCCTGGGGCCCTCATAAAACTGGGGATAGTTTATTTTCCCACCGGTCAGTGTATAAATACATTATGTAGAATCCCCAGAAGGCTGTTATCTGTATATTGAGGCAAAATAAGCCATAGAGTAAAAGCCTCTCTAGTCATACCCTAATAAAACTTCAAATCAAGCCTAAAAAGGACCCAAATTGATTCCAAGTAACCTAACTATGATCCAGAAGAAAACACAATAATTAAAAGAATACTACATATATCACCATATTTAAATGTAGTTTAATCTCAAATATACTAGAGCAATAAAGACAAATGACCACACGTAAGGGCTGCTATAAAATCAAAAAGTAAGATTTTTATGTTTAATAATTTTGAAATGCTATAAATATAAATACCATATACAATATAAATATGTAAGATATAAACTATAAATATTTCAATGTATTATTCAAAAATATTCAGATATCTACAAAAATCAGTTTACCATCATTGTGCTAGGAATATTTAACTCGTGTATGGTTTTACCTAAATTCCAAGTAATTGTTGTACTTTTTATACAAAACTATTCATGCTGCCTACAACTTTTTCTAGGTATCATAGTGTACTGGCTTGCACTGGTCTTTCAATAACCCCTCACTAATAAAATGGCCCTGCAAGGGCCGAGAAAGAATGAAATCAACAGCTCCACAGATTCGATATCAGCACTTTTTTGCCAAGGGCTCTATGTTATGATGACCAATTGAGTTAACTGAATTTCAAAAAATTTTCATTTAGGTCTTCCCTTGGTACTTTGTATTTGATTTTCTAGCAAGTATAGTCACGCTCCACAAATGACATTTAGATCAAAGAATGACTGCATATACAGGGGTGGTCCCATAAAATTATAGTGGAACTGAAAAAATTCCTATTACTTAGTGACATTGTAGTCATCGTAATGTCATAGTGCCACACATTACTCATGTAAGAGCAATAGGCTATACCATATAGCCTAGGTGTGTAATAGGCTATACTACCTAGGTTTGTGTAAATACACTCTATGATGTTTGCATACAATGGGAAAGTGCCTAATGATGCATTTCTCAGAATGTATTCCCATCATTAAGTGATGCATAACTGTATATAAGCTGGCAGCTATTATTTTAAACATACATTTTGAGGTACCCCTTTAGAACCATGGTGGGAACACAATGTTACAAATGGTCTTTTGTCCACTGATTACATTCTATTCAATACATTTTAATTGAACATTTACTAGCTGGTTTAATAAATCATTCTAAGCAATAATATCTCTAAATATATGAGGATACTTCAGAAAGTTTATGCAAAGATTTATACAATCTTTTTGTTTTATTTTTCCATGAACTTTCAAAGTACCTTTGTAACATATATATATATATATATACATATATACACAGATATGCATTTTTTTGTTTAAATAATACATATATATATATATACACACACACACATTATTATTGTTATTATTATTTTTAAAGATGACTGGTAAGGGGATCCTAACCCTTGACTTGGTGTTGTCAGCACCATGCTCTCCCACGTGAGCTAACTGGCCATCCCTATATAGGGATCTGAACCAGTGGCCTTGGTGTTATCAGCACCACACTCTCCCAAGTGAGCCACTGGCCAGACCTTGTAACATCTATATTTTAAAAATAAAAACAAAAGACAACTTTTAAGGAAAGAAACTTTCTATATACTTTATGGTACTAGCATCTCAAACATACAGGTACTTCTTCAATATATTCAAGAGGAAAAAGGTATCGTATTGGGCTTAAATACAAATTAAAATTTGTGAGTATAAGTTACAAAAGTAATCATATTCTTGGGCTTCTTGAATTATATAGTTTGACTCTATATACCATCTAAAGTAACCAATGTAGATATTTAAATGCCTAATTTCCATTATTACTTTAGTGTGTAACGTAGCTATATTTAGATCAAATTTTAAATAACTTAGATAAAAATGTCAAAGATAGAGCTTACATGCTGGATCAAGTGAATATTAACAGTAGATTGATATACCAGAAAAGGGACCACCAAGAGGGATCATCAAAAAATTAAAAATATAAAGTTAATATCTTCATGTTTTGCTATTTTTAATAAAAAGTGACAACTTAAATAAATATCATTTTGAAGAAGATCAATAGGGAAATAAACAAGTATGTGAAAGCTTTAATTATTGACTTAAAGAGATGTAAGTAATACTATGAGTACAATCACAAGTCTCCCAAGCAAAAAGTGTATGTTGAGCAAAACATGGTTTTCTTCAGATTGAAAATGATTTTTAAAAAACAATAAAAATAAAATTTGTTTGAAATTGGATGCCTGAAGTTATAAAATATTGTGCATAAGATAAAGAGGACATTTCAATTATTTAAACAAAAAAATAAATATACTGAAAAAGGTCATTGATTTTTCTCCTTTAAAGCCTTTGGGAGTTTAACTATTAAGACTTTCATGCTAGTTCATGGTATAACTCAACCCATCCCTCAAAAATGTATTTAACAAAATACATTCATTTATTTATTCCATTCCATGTAATTTCAAAATATATAAAGCTTTAGAAGTAATTATAGATAGCAATTTTGTAAATGATGTCTTTTCTCATGGAAGTTTCAATATGTAGATGTTCAAAATTCAAAAACATTAGGGCTGAATCTCCACTGTGCTACTCGCTACCCATGTGACCTTTTGCCTGTCGCTCACCATTTTGAATCTCTGTTCCTAGATGTTTAAGATGTATAATATTTACCAGGCTTACTGCAATAATAACATGAGATGACATACATAAGGTGCTTGGGGTGATGATTGGCATGCATTCCTCAATAGAAAGTTGTGGCTCGTTACTACGTGTGTCAATTATTTTCAACAAATATTATTTCATGAGATAATTCATTATTCATTTCTATTCTTTTTTTCTTTTTAAAATTTAATCTTTAGTCCAACTTTGCTCTCAAATAGAGCAAATTTCAAACACTAGTTGAAAAGTTTTATAATGAGAAAACTGCTTAAGAGAAAACTGCATAGTAACTTGTAACATCCTCAAAAATGTACTGAGTCTTTATAATAAGTTCATAGCTGTGAACACCAGTGGATGTGCCAGAGCCAGTATCCTCAAATCCATGCTCCATAATTCCTGAGTAATCCTTAGGGGAGTGCTGAGGGGGAGTGAGGTTGTCAAGATTGTTCAATTTTCCAAACCTAATAGTCCAAGAGCTGCAGACGATCCAAGCTAGTTTATTGCAGGGTAAGCAAATCTTAACTTCTGAAAAAAACACAAAAGTTACTCATTGTGACTGTCTCTGATTATACTATTTTCATCATTACTATTTTTTGTACAATTTCATCACCATTTCCACAGGGAAGAGTGTGTCAGAAACAGTCATCTTCATAAAACAATATGACTCTACATCACTAATTACTAATTCCCCTTGCTAATTTCACAATATGTGTCAAAGAGTAATGAGTATTGCGGGATCACTACCAATTAACATGAATCTCTATTTTCTGCAAATCAGAGTTTATTTTTTAAAAATAGACCTTTTTTTTTTTCATCTAGTTGACATTTTTCTAAATATCAAGTAGTCCCAACCAAGTGCTTTCCATGTCCTTTCTTCTCTAAACTTTTTGTAGGCAAATGAATATGTATGAAACAGAAAGGGAAGCCAAGACTTTTCACTGCAAAGCAGAAACAGAAAAATGTCTAGCTTTCTTCAGATTGCTCTGGAATACTAGTGAAGCTGTAGGGAAATAGAATATATTTGGAAAACAATTCAGCAATATGTTTTAAAAACTTTAAATATGTTTGTAGCCTTTAATACATATCTACTTTCATTAATTTATTCTAAACAATAAAAAATGCTGACAAAACTTTTTGCTCAATATTTTTCTTGAAATATTGTTTGTAACAGTGGCAAATTGCAAATAAATTAAATATTTAATTATAAAGTTATGATTAGGTAAACTAGTATACTTACATTAATACATTATATTGCATTAGATATATTAAGTGCATTTAGAAAACATTAAAATATTTGTTTAAATAGGAAAAATTAATTTAGATGGCAGCTCAGCACAGGCTCTGGAACAGGATCCTAATCCCAGTTAACCACTAGTTAGCTCAGTGATTGTGGGTGGATGCAATATTCATCCTCTCTGTACCTCGGGTTCCTTGTACGTAAAATGAGGAAAATTATATGGTGTATTTTCTTGGGCTGTTGTGAATAATAAATGTCATAATGCATATAAAGTAATTGCACCATGCCTGACAGAAATTACTCAATAATACTCATATTAGCTCTTATTGCTACTTGTATAAAATAAAGATACCTAAATATGCATATGAAGTGAAAAGTACTTAGAAATGAGACATATGAATTGCTTTCATATGTTAAAAGTAGTAATATTTTGATGGTAAGATTTTTGTTCTGTCTTTATTGTGACTTTTGCTAGATTTTCTACATTTATTGCTTTTTTCTGAGGAAAAAAATAAGTTAATTTTTAATTTTCATTTAAGGTTAAATAAAAAATAAATTCTTATGAGTGTATTTGACCATTTTTCTTTCTTATAACAAAATATCTGGAACTGGGTAATTTATAAAGAAAATGGAATTTGTTGGTAATAGTTTCAGAGTCTGGGAAGTCCAAAGTCCAGGGAACACGTTTGGTGAGGGCCTTGATGGTGGCAACCATGACCCAGGGGTCTGACATGGCAGAAAATGGCAGAGCAGAGAAAGACTAACCTCTCATGTGCTCTTCTTTTAAAGCCTTCAGAACTACGCCCCTGACCATTATTAATCTATTCACTCGGCATGGTCCTCAGAATATAATCACCTCTTTAAGGCCCCACCTTTCAGTTACCATAATAGGATTTTTCACCCTCTTAACAGTCATAGTGGGGATCAAGCTACTAATACATAAAACTTGGGGTACACAATTTGTAGCAGTGGGAAACCACTACTTCTAAATCATCAGGATTGTGTTACCAGGAAAATGTCAACTATATGGCTCAACCACAAATTTTAATTATAGGTTTTATCAATGTAAGTTGTAAGATGCTAGTAACTTCTAAGAGAAGTGAGAGAGACGTGATTTAATATTAGATTGTCTCAATTAGTTTAATAGATCTATCTGTCTGTCTTTCTATTCTGATGAAAAAGGTGTCCACATGGCGAGTCATATAATATCCCACTAGTCATTGTTCAAAGCTAATCAGCATAAATGGAAGAAGAATTCAAGTATAAACTGACTTAATACATTGACTACTTCTATATTATTACATGCCTTTTGCTATTCTAATTGGCCGCAAATTTCTTCTTTTTAAGTCTCTGTCATTTTATGTCTATTTCTAATGCCATTTTTGAGAGTCTTAACCTCAAATTCATCCAAGGTTTCCAGCTTAATTGGCCCAGGGCAAAGATGTTTAATGCAATTACCCTACCCAGTATCGATAAGTAATCATTATGATTTTGGCATCATGGCAACTTTAGCAGACATGAGCAAAAAGGTTTATAATAGCACTTGATTATCAGAATGATGAGTTGTAAAAACTTAATTTCACCATGAGAAACTAGTAGCATATATTATATGTGGGAGATTATTTTCTTTTTATCTTAATCCTTGTACAGTATATGTGGCATTAACATGATTTAACTGAGGTAATGATTCTCAATTCTACTCTGAAAAATACATACACACACCAAACAAAGCTTAATGCTGCTAATACTTAGAATTAGTGAAAGTCATAAGATCCTAGAAGAGATAGCTAATGCTCGTACAATTTACCCGCTATCAGGAGACACACTCATTTTCATGAGCCTTCAGTCTATTTAAGTAAATTACTACTCCTGGTGCATTATATAACACAACTCACCCGATATAACATATATTGCAAAATCAATGAAGGCTATCTATTTTGGTGAATAAGTAACATTGTTTATTCTGTTAAGTGTTCTGCTTCTCAATGTGTATCCATTTGGAGAGAAATTTCGTCAGTTTGATTTTTATTTCTAAAGAATTTAACCTCTCTTTTGAGTATGACTGTCACTATTGTTGAAGTAAATCCTTGGCATACTGTGGAATAAAAAAGGGAGAAATTTCTAAGAGTCCAACAATAAGGACACTAACAGAAGACAGGTGTGGGAAAACAAACAAAATGTCAGGGCAAATATGGGATAATAGATTGGAGTTCAGTAGCATCTCAAAGTCTACAGAGAGCATAGAAGCTGACACTGGTGCACAGAAAAGGGGGACACTAGGGAAGGGAGTTAGCTGTATAGTGGCAAAACAGCTCATCAGGAGTCAGGAGACACATGGTGAGAGGGCAAGAACACAATAGGCTGTAGGAACATTAAGAAAATAAATAAAATTTTTAGAAAAAGAAAGACAAGAAAGGTAGTGGTACTAGAGCCAGCAGCAGAAGAAAGAAGGTAGTGTAATAATGCCAGAAATTCAAACCGGAATATCATTATTAGAAAATGAGGAACTTAGGAAAGTTATATAAGTATCCATTGTGGCTACCAGAGGGCAAGAATAATATATTTCTTAGTCAAGCTTTTAACCTAAGCAATGATTTTCTTTTCTTTCTTTTTTTTTTTTTAAAGATGACCGGTAAGGGGACCTTAACCCTTGACTTGGTGTTGTCAGCACCACGCTCTCCCAAGTGAGCCACGGGCCTGCCCTAAGCAATGATTTTCTAATACGATATCTGTTGGCATAATAATTAACCCCAAAGCTTACATAATTGATGGTCTGAAGGTAAAAATAAAAAAATAAACACACTAAAAAATAGTATTAAGTCTTGTGAGTTGTGATCTGTATGTATGATATTCGAGAGTAGGATCTTTTAAGGCAAACATTCATGAAATCAAATTTTTGCTACATCATTTTCCATCAGGATGACTATGAGAACTTCATTTCAATGGAGCTCAGTTTTCTGCTAGACAAATGAGAAGACCAATTCCTACCTTACATAAATAATGGAAGACTGGAGATATGTAAAGTACAGTCACACATCCCTAAACAACAGGATGCATTCTGAGAAATGCATTGTTAGGCTATTTCGGTTTTGTGTGAACAGCGTAGAGGGTGCTTACAGAAACCTAGATGGCATAGCCTACTACACCTCCGGCTCCATTAGAATCTTATGGGACCCTGTCGTATATGTGGTCTGTTGATAAAAATCATTGTTAGGTGGCACATAACTGTACTGGGAATAGGAGCAATGCTTCATAAATAATTGTTCAAAATGAGAGAAAATCCTCACCCAAATAATTTAAGCATTAATATATTGCTTTCTAAAAACTGTGAAATTTTACCTTTTTTGTGATGCTGTACTATAGGAATCTGATTGTTTTTTATTGTTGTGTATACTAGTTGCCAATTGTCTTATCTATATGTCTCAAAAAGCTCATACTTCTTCCCTGACCTTCAAACACACTTCTGCCACAAATTAACTTTCTCTGTGTGTACAGGTCTGTTTCTGGGTACCGCCTTTTACCTCATTGATCCTTTTGTTTATTCCTGTGCTAATACCACAAGTCTTCATTTCTTCTGCTTTATAATAAATCTTAAAATATGACGAAAGGAATTCCCACCCTTGGTGCTTCTTATTTGAGATTTCTAAGATGAATCTGGCTGTTTCTGCTTTTCAAATTTGTTTGTTTGCTTTGCATTTTCAAATTAACCAGTGCTTGTCAACCAAAGGCATTGCCCCCCCACCCAGAGTACATTTTGCTAACTCCGAAACCATGGTTGGTTGGTTGTCACTACTAGGAGGTTACTACAGACGTCTAGGGGTAGTAAAGGCCAGGGATGCTGATAAATATCTTACAGTGCATGGGACAGGCCCTGATGACAAAGAGTTATTCAGCTTCAAATGTCAATAGTGCTGAATTTGAGAAACTCTGTATCATGGAATTGGTGGCCCCAAGTTTATGTTCACTTAGCAAATGGTATTTCTGAATTATATCTATCACATTGCTGTTTCTCCCAGCAAGGGGTAAGAGGGAGAAAGGAAGAGCATGACAGCAAGAGAGAAAAAAGGAAACCAGAGTCTTTTGGTGCCTGGGTCTCTAAAGCAACACCCCATCACTTTTATTCTATTGTATTTACTAGAATCGTGCCACTAGACCCAGCTTATACGTGTGGGAAAGAAATTACACAAGAGTAGGAACACCAGCAAGTTATGTCATCAGGAGCCATTTTATAGCTTGTCTATCACAATTCTGTCTCTCTATTTTAATGATTCAATCCCTCACTCACACAAAGTATACTAACTCTCCATAAGCCCCCCCAAATCTCATCCCATTACAGCTCAGCTCAAAGTCCAGAATCTTATCAAGTGTGAACAAGACTTCTTAGGTGTTGTTCTTGAGCCCACGGGTGTAGTTATGCACATCAATACCACACCATGGGGAGAGGACACATGGAAGTGTGCGTGTGGTTTCTCCTGAACTTAGCCTTTTCTCTTTGCTGATTTTAATCTGTGTTCTTTCACTGTGATCAACTGTACCTGTGAATATAACAGCTTTTCTTCTAGTGAAATATTAAAACTTAGGGTGGTCTTGGGGACCTTCAATCTCTGTCTTTAACACTTTGCTTGCAAATCATTAGCTATATCACTCAATTCCTTAGGCATACTTTCTACTTTTTATCTTCCTGAAGTAGGAAGTATTTTCCTGAAGTAGATATTGTTACTAAGCTTCTTGTCTCTTCATAGCACATATGTCTTTTCTCCAGTTTCCAATAATGTGTTTCTTATTTTTGAGTCCTCTCTGGTAAGGTCCTCAACCCCCATATTTTTGCTAATGGTCTTTTGAAGACAATTTAGGATTTATCTTATAATCACCTGAAATCCCTTCCAGCCTTCACCATTGCCTGCTTCCTAAACTACCCCACGTTATATAGGAATTTTTTAGAGGGTCACGGCACTCCCAGTACAAAAATCAGTATTAGTTACGTATAAAAATTTCACCAAAATGTAGTATCTTGAAACAACACATTTATTATCACATAGTTTTTGTGGATCAGGAATTCAGGCCCCCTGGCTCAGAATTCCTCAAAAGGTTACAATGTACATGCTGGCTGGAACTGCAGTCTCTTCAAAATCTGTGCATAGACTGTGTTTCTAAGGTAACTAACATGGTCCCAGGTCCTCACTGGCTCTTGTCCAGATGCATCAGTTCCTTGCCATGTGGGCCTCTCCATAGGGCTACTCAGCCATGGCATCTTGCTTCTCCTAGAATGAGGTCTGAGAGAGAGGAAGAGATAGCAAGAGAAGAGGAGCAAGATGGAACCAGAGCCTGTTTGTAATCTAATCTTAGAAGTGACATCTCTAGCAATCCCTCTTCTGGGTATATATCCAGAGGAATGGAAATCATCATGTCCAAGAGATACCTGCACTCCCATGTTCATCGCAGCTCTGTTTACAATAGCCAAGATATAGAACCAACCTAAATGTCCATCAATGGATGATTGGATAAGGAAACTGTGGTATATATACACTATGGAATACTACTGTGCCATAAAAAATAATGAAATACTCCCATTCGCAACAGTATGGATGAATCTGGAGAAACTTATGTTGAGTGAAATAAGCAGAGCACAGAGGGATAAATACCACATGTTCTCACTCATATGTGGGAGCTAAGAAAGAAAGGAAGGAAGGAAAGAAAGACCATAGTAGTGCCATGGTCTTACAGAAGGGAGGGAACATTCCTAGGGCTACAAATTAGAGTGGGGGAGAAAGGAGGAGGGGGAGGGAGGGTGGGGGATAATTGGGTGGGGACAAGGGGTACAAAATTAATTTCTGATAATGGGTATGCTGTCAGTATGAATTTGGCCCTCACATCATGGGCAGGAAGGGTGACAATTAGCATTGTATCTCATGAATATACTTAATAAATAAAAAAAAGCAACATCTCATCACATTTGCTATATTCTACTCATTAGAAAGAAGTCATTAGGTGCAGCTCACAATCAACGAGAGAGAACTACACAAACATGTGTGCACAAGGAGGCATGAATCAACGGGGCCATGTTAATGGCAATCTAACACATGTAATTAGACCAAGAAAAATGAGAGGAGTCACAATTACCAATTTCAGACTTGAGAAACTACCATTCTTAAAGATATAAAATGGTAATATGAGAATATTATAAAGAAATTCATGCCAATGCATTTAACAACTTTGGTGAAACAGACACATTTCTTGAAAGACTCAAACTACCTGCTTTGGTCTGAGTGTTTGTGTCCTCCCAAAATTCATACATTGAAACCTAATTCTCAATGTGATATTATTAGGAAGTTGGGCCTTTTGGAGGTGGTTAGGTCATGAGGGTGGAGTCCTCGTAAATGAGATTCAAGCCCATGTAAAAAAAGTCCCAGGGAAGCTTGTCTATTTCTTCTACTGTGTGAGGACATAGGGAGAAGGCTCTGTCTATGAACCAGAAAGTGGGTCCTTGTAGAGTACCCTTCATCTTCTATCTAGCAGTGGTACTTTGAATCCTACTTATGCTTCAGTCTCTCACTTTTTCTTCTATTACCAGCTTGAGAAAACTCTCTGCCTTGGAAAGAGTTATATGATTAGTTTAGGTTTGTGCTCTGTTCTCATTAACTCAGTCTTAATTTCATCTGCAAAATCTCTTTTGCCATGTAATGTATCCTAATCATAGCTATGATATTTCATCATATTCGCAATCCCAGTGATTATCGTGGGAATCTTGATGTAAGCATTTAAAAATTCTGTCTATAAAACTAATTCAAGGTGTTTTTTGTTTTGGGAGGTTTTTTGAAACATAATTGTTTGTACTTATCTGTGGGGTACAGCATTGAGTATCAACACCTGTGTGCAATATGTGATGTTCAAATCAGGATAATTAGTATATTCAATATCTATAAAATGTAACCTTTTTTCCTGACCCTTTACCAATTTCTCACTAACCCTCTCACCCCCTTTCCCACCTCTGGTGACCTCAGTTCTATCCCCTCCTTCTGAAGGTTCAACTCATTGTGGTGATCATTGTATATTTCTTTTTTTTTTTACCTTCCACTTATGAGTGAGAACCTGTGGTATTTCTCTTTCTATGTCTGGCTTGTTTCATTTAATGTATTTTTCTCTAAGTTCATCCACGTTGCTGCAAATGGCAAAATTTTATTCTTTTTTATGGTTGAGTAATATCCCATTGTGCATATATACCAAATTTTCCTCATCCAGTCATCAGCTGATGGACAATTAAGTTGGTTCCAAGTATTGGCTATAGTAAACAGAGGTGCGATAAACATGAGAGTGCAGATATGTCTTTGACATGATGATTTCCATTACTTTGGGTATATATACCCAGGAGTGGGATTGCTGGATCATATGGTAGTTCTACCTGTATTTGTTTGAGGATCATCCATACTGTTTTCCTTAATGGCTGCACTAGTTTACAGTCACACCAACAGTGTAGGCTGTTTCCCCTTTCTCTGCATCCTTGTCAGCATTTGTTATTCTCTGTCTTTTTGGTGATAGCCAGTCTAACTGGGGTGAGAAGATATCTCAATGTGCTTGGATTTGCATTTCCTTGATGTTTAGAGATATTGAGCATTTTTTCAGGTGTCTGTTGACCATTTGCATATCTTCCTTTGAGAAATGCCTCTTCAGCTCCTTTGCCCATTTTTTAATTGGGCTACTTGTTTTTTTTACTGTTAAGTTGTTTGAGTCCCTTGTATATTCTGGATATTAATCCCCTGTTGGATGCATAGTTTGCAAATATTTTTTCCCATTCTGTAGGTTGTCACTTCACTCTGTTGATTGTTTCTTTTGCTGTGCAGAAGTTTTTGGTTTGATATAAAACCCCATTTGTTGATATTTTCTTTTGTTGTCTGTTTTGGGGGTCTTATTCATAAAGTATTTGTACAGCCCTGCTTCCTGAAGTGTTTTCTTTTAGGAGTTTTATACTTTAATGTCTAATATTTAAGTCTTTAATCCATTTTGAATTGTTTTTGTTATATGGCAAGAGGTACGGGTCTAGTTTCATTCTTCTACACATAGATGTCTGGTTTTCCCAGCACCATTTATTGAAGAGGTGGTCTTTTCTCCAATGTATGTTCTTGGTGCCTTTGTCAAAGATCAGGTGACTGTAAATACATGGGTTTATTTCTGGGTTCTTTATTCTGTTCCACCAGTGTGAGTGTCTGTTTTTATGCCAGTACCATGTTGTTTTGGTAATTGTAGCTTTGTAGCATAATTTGAAGTCAGGTAGTATTAAGCCTCTGGCTTTATTTTTTGCTCTGGATCACTTTGGCCATTCAGGGCTTTTTGTTTTCCCATATGAATGTTAGGATTGCTTTTTCTATTTCTCTGAATAATGTCATTGGTATTTTGACAAGTATTGCATTGAATCTGTAGATTACTTTTGGTCATATGGACATTTTCACAATGTTAATTCTTCCATTCCATGAACATGGAATGTCTTTCTATCTTTTTGTATCCTATTTAATTTCTTTCAACAGTAATTTGTTGTTCTAGTTTTATAGATCTTTCACCTCCTTGGCTAAATTCATTCCTAGGTATTTTAGAATTTTATTTTATTTTATTTGGTGACTATTATAAATGGGTTTGCATTCTTGATTTCTTTTCCTACTTGTTTGTTATCAGAGTATTAAAATGCTACTGATTTTTGAATGTTATTTTGTGTTCTGAAAAGATACTTCAAGTGATTTCAATTTTTAAAAATTTGTTGAGACTTGATTTGTGACCTAACGTGATCTCTCCTAGAAAATGTTTCTTGTGCTGATGAGAAGAATGTATATTCTGTAGTTGTTGTATGAAATGTTCTGTAGATATATGCCAAGTGAAATATTCTAAAGTGTAGTTTAAATCCTGTGTTTCTCTGTTGATTTTTTGCCTAGATAATCTGTCCAATGTTGAGAGAAGGGTTTTTAGGTCCTCAACTAGTATTGTAGTGGAGTCTATCTCTTCTTTAGGTCTAATATTGTTTGCTTCATGTATCTGGGTGCTCCAGTGTTGGGTGCATATATATTTATGATTGTTTTGTCTCCTTGCTGGATAGATCCCTTTATCATTATATAATGGCCTTCTTTGTCTCTTTTTGGGGTTTTGGTTTAAAGTCTACTTTATCCAAAATATGAATAGCTAATCCTGTTCATTTTTGGTTTCCATTTTTGTGGTATATCTTTTGCCATACCTTTAGTATTAGCCTGTGTGTATCTTTACTGGTGAGGTGAGTCTCTTGAAGATGGCATATAGTTGTGTCTAGCTTTTAACACAGTCTGTATCTTTTGAGTGGGAAATTTCATCAATCTACATTTCATTCATTTACATTTAGTGCTGTTATTGAAGAGTATTGTCTTACCCCTGGCATTTTATGAATTTCCATTTGGATATTTTAAATATATTCTGTTTCTTTCTCCTTCTTTTATTGTTCATCTTCAGTGTTTGTTGGGTTTTGGAAGTGGTAAGATATAGATTCTTTTTCTTTCTCAGTTGCATTTTTTTCACCCAGTTGGTTTTCTTCTTTCTTGTGTATTCACAGTAGTTATTATTGTTTTTTAGATTTCAGATGCATAACTCCCTTGAGGATTTTCTTGTTGAACAGGTTGTATGGTGGTGAACTGCCACAGTTTTTGTTTGCCTGGGAAATACATTATTTCCCCTTCATTTGAAGGATGGCCTTCCTGGCATAGTGTTCTTGGCTGGGTGGCTTTTTCTTTTATTTTTTTGAATATATCATCCCATTCTCTTCTCATCTGTATTGTTTCTGTTGAGAAGTCCGCTGTTAGTCTAATGGGAACTCCCTTATAGGTGGCTTAATGATTTTCTCTTGCTGTTTTTAGGATTCTCTCATTGTCTGTGACTTTGCCAGTTTGACTATAATTTGTCCTGGAGAGGATCTTTTGAGTTGAATCTGTTTGAGGATCTTTGAACCTCCAGGATCTGAAGGTCTGTGTCTCTTCCTATACCTAGGAAGTTTTTTGCTATTGTTTTGTTTAATATGTTTTCAATGCCTTTTCAGTTCTCCTCCCCTCTGGAACACTCATGTTACAGATGTCTGTGCACTTAAGGTTGTCTGCTAGCTCTTTTAGATTTTCTTCATTTTTTTATTTTTTATTTTTATTTTTTTGATCAGCTGGGGTGTTTTGAAAAGACCATCTTCAAGATCAGAAATTCTTTTTTTCTGCTTGTTCTCTAACTTAATGCTTAAGTTCTTAGTTGTGTTTTTTATTTCATTGATGAATCCTTCCATTCCAGGAGTTCTGCTACATTCCTCTCTTTTTTTTTTTTTTTATTTTAAGATGACTGGTAAGGGGATCTTAACCCTTGACTTGGTGTTGTCAGCACCACACTCTTCAAAGTGAGCTAACTAGCCATACCCTATATAAGGATCTGAACCTGTGGCCTTGGTCTTATCAGCACCACACTCTCCCAAGTGAGACATGGGCTGGCCCTTGCTACATTCCTTTTTTAACGTATTAATCTCTTTGTAAATTTCATCCTTTATATCCTGGATAGTTTTTCTCATTTTGTTTTGTCATCTGACTGAGTCTTCTTGTATCTCATTGAATTTCCTTAACATTACTGGTTGGAATTCCTTTTCAGTCCTTAAAGGGTTTATACTCTATCAGGTCTGATACTTGAGAATTTTTGTATTCCTTTGGTACCGTCATATTTTCTTGTTTTTTTAATATTTCTAGTTACTCTGTGCTGATGTCTGGGCATCTGGTGGAGCACTTGCTTCTTCTATTACTCTGCAGCGGGCTTTGAGGAAAGAGAGTTCCTCCTGTAGATGTGATTTATGCTGACTGTTGCATAGAGTATTTTAGAATGGGTTCTGGGTAGATGCAGTAAGCAGGTACTTAAGCCATACTCAATGTTAGAGTTGTGTGTGAGTGCCTCCATGGCCTCGGCATTGAGGCACATAGTGATTTCTTGCTATGGTTAGTGACATTGTATTGGGTCATTGAGGACCAGGATGAGCTTTCACAAGAGTGTAGATTTTGGTTTGTTTTGTTCACTTGTTTATTCCAAGGTCCTAAAATTAGTGGCTGGCACATAATTTATACATAATAAATATTAACTTAACATGTGAATAAACAAATGAATGAAGCATATATCAGTACATTTTGACATTATACAGTATGGTTGACAATGTTGATTCTACATGATCCAATAACTGCATGTATCTTGTACTTGCACAAATACACCAGGAGATATATACACATGCATTCACTAATATCATTGTAATAACAGAAACTTCAAATAATACAAAGATCTGTAATAGGTGTATTAGTCATACAATGAAATACTATAAATCAAATAGAAGGAATTATTACAGAACCATGTATTAGTATTGCTGAACCCCAATAATATAAGAATGATGAGTGGAGAAGGTAATAGCAAAAGAATATGTGCAGTATGATGCCAGTGACATAAAGTAAGAAAAAAACCTTGACACATTTGTTTTATTAATAAAATAGCAAAACAATTGTGAAAAAGGAAACATAACAAGCCAAAATTCAGAACTGTGATTATACTTGGGGTAGGGAGAAGTAGAATGTAAAACATAGCACAGACCATAATGTTCTATCTAACTGTGTGGATGTAGCTTCTGCTATTATTTCTTGTACCTTATTTATCTGCATTGTATTTATAATTCCATATATATCAAATATTCCATTAAAATAAAATCATTTTGGAAAATAATGAGGAGATAGAAAAACTAGGCGTTTCATGTATGAGTAACAGGCCCTAGAGTGAGAGTGTGAGGAGTTGAATTCTGGTGTGTGTGTGCACTGGAGGGAGAGGAGTGGGTGTGAAGGGCTAAACTGAGGAGGCTTTAATTGCTCTGCCAATGCATTAACTTCACTCTTTCTCCCAAAATGCTTTTTCAATGTTTAAGAGAACATCACTTTTTGCTTGTTTTTGTCCTGAGGGTAATCATTGGGCTCTTTTGCTCAGAGGTCCAGGAATATGTGAGAGGAATAGGAAGCAGGCTATTCTCTATACAGATCTCTAATTAATCCGCTTGTCTTCACTCACAGCTGGGGTTCCAACTGGCGGAGGAGCTCTCTCGGCCAACATGGGAGTGTTTCTAGTTCTCTCTCTTATAGGCTGTGGTTTTCTCTCCTGTTTTACACCATGAACACTCTTATATAGCTCTTATCTTGCACAATTTTATTGAGACCTTATTTCTTTTGATATTTCTGCTCTCCTTTCTTTATATAACATTCCTAAAAATCATATTCTATATATGCAAGAAGATCATTAGAAGGAGAAGCAATAAATACATATGTTCAGTCTGCCATATTGAACTAGATTTCTATAATTATTTTCCAGTGGAAACACATGCACACATACACACACACCCCAGAAAAAATACCAAATCCAATAGACACAATGTTTCAAAAATATTTCCTTTTACTCTTTTATTAGACTAATGAAGAATTAAACATATAAAGTAGCAATTTTTAGTGATTGCTTTCTACTATGTAGCTAATCCTAAAATAAGAGAAATGAAAAGCAGTTTGTTCCAGTTTCTTAAGTCAATGATTCAAACAATTCATTTCTTGGTTTTGTATAAAGAGTTTCTGTCTAAGGACACACAAAAAAACTTGATCTTTACCAACTGAGGGAAAGTGAGAAAATATAGTGTAGTGGATTGAATTATTTCCACCAAAACTCCATGAAGTTTGAATGTGTCCTCCAAGTTTTATGTATTAGAAATTTAGCCCCCACTGTGACTGTTAAGAGGGTGCAAATCCTATTATGGTAATTGAAAAGCGGAGCCTTGAAGAGGTGACTGGATTGTAGAACCCCTTAGTAGTGAATGAATTAAAAATGGTGCTCAGGGGTGTGGTTCTGAGGGCTTTAAAAGAAGAGAGTCTGTCTTTCTCTCTCTCTGCTCTCTTTACTCTGCCATTTTCACAATGTGATACTCTGCCATCACTGTCACCACCACCAAGACATTCACCAGCTGCGTTCCCTGGACTTTGGACTTCCTAGCTTTAGAAACTGTAAACAATAAATCTTGCTTTTCTTTATAAATCACCCAGTTTCAAGTATTTTGTTATAAGCAACAGAAACTGACTAAAGCATATAGAAGCCCAGTTTACATAGACACCTAGTAGCTTAAGATTTCTAATTGATCAGAACAGGTTCCAGCTGATAAAGAGATGACATTCTATATTCACTTTCAGTGAACTACCTACATTTCAGCTGAGTTGCTTTGGAACTTAACACTCAGTAAATCTCACAGCTAAATAAGTAACACCAAAGCAGTACTTCGATGGACATCATGCCCTAAGAAAAGTGTAAACATATTTGCAGTGGTGATGATGGTAAAATAGGATGTAGTTCTCTTTATTTTCTGAATTAATTTTAAACCTTTCATTAAGATACCTTCCTGTAGGAAATTGATGCTTTCACTACCCAGGTTATTCATATCTGGGTGTAGTCAAATTTCCACGGCAATTGTGTAACCAATAATACAAATATCTTCATTTTTAATATTTGAATTTAAATTGAAATAAATAATGTTGTATATAGCCTTCCTCTCCAGCCCAAGTCTCTTTCAGAGCAGTGGCAATAGAACAGACACAATGCTATGGTATTTGTAAAAATGTGTGTTTTGGGATATAAGTTCAAACTCTGGCAGTATTTTCATAGCTGTATCACGATGAAAATATCTACTTACTTGATGGTTGTGAGGCTCAAATTAGGCAATATGTTGAAAAGTAGTGCATAAGCTTTATAAATATTATATACATATGTATAATATGATGTATTGCTTGATAAATGTTTGCCCGCTCTAATGGAAAATTCTGGGTTGTTTGTAAAGTATCACAGTTGCCTAATTACAAAGTAACAAATAAATGTATGATCCACCATAATATTTCTTGGTAATGCTCTAAACACTTCAAAGTTTACACAGCACTTCCACGTTTGTTTGATCACCCTGTTCTTTTGCAATTTTTCTTCATCTGCCAACTGTCCTTAATAGTTCTCTCTCATCACAACCATATTATAATAATAACTATGCAGATTAACTTAAAGCCTCCTTGTAATCTCTACATTTTTTGAAATAGCTTCAGAAAATGTAAGATTATTTCCATATAAATTTTCCTGAAGATGGTTGCAGAAATTCAAAAAAATCCCTACAATGAAGTCGGCAATTGCACTAGTTTCCTATTGATATTATAACAAATTACTACAGACTTAGTTTTAAACAACACAAATTTGTTATCTCACAGTTCTTTAGGTCAAAAGTTCAGCAGGGGGCTCCCTGGGTTAAATCAATGTGTCTGGAGGGTTGTGTTCGTTATTGGAGGCTCTGGGAATAATCCACTTCCAGGTTCATGAAGATAGTTGGCAGAACTGCATTCCATGCAGCTGTAGGATTAGAGTCCCTCTGTCCTAGCTGGCTGTAGGCACGAATGATTCTCAGCCTCTAAAGACTGTCACTTTCCTTGGCTCAGGGCCCCCTTTATCTTCAAAGGCAGAAACAGTGTCAAGACATTGCATACCTCATCTCTCATTTCTTCTGTTCTGCTGCATCTTCTCTGATGGACTCTTTTGATTTCTTCTTCTGTTTGTGAAAGCCCATACAATAATCCAAGATCATTTTTCTACTTTAAAGTCAGTTTATTGGAATCTTAATTCCATCAGCAAAATCCCTTTTGCCATATATTCTAATATATTCACAGGAATTTGGCATAAGGAGATGATGTCAGCTAAAGATAACAGCCCCTAATCATTCAGAGTAGAGAAAAAAATTAACAGTAACTTTTAATATCCTACAAAATGTTCATATAAACACTTTTAGAACCTCCTGTTTTAAAGAAGGCATTTGTCTTAAGAAAAATTAAAATATGGCAGTTTTGAAAGACCAACCAGTATAATTCTATCATTCTTGGGATATATTTAAATATGTTGTTATAGTTTATAGTTATATTGAAACTTTTTTTTTTTTTGTAGTCTATATTTTTAACTCTTTCATTACCTTCTGGCCATTTACTTCCAATTATTTGGTTAATATGAATTAGGTCAAACTCTAGAAGAACCCAAACATACTTTAGACCTTATTTTCATTTGCAAACAATTTCTCAACTAGTTTTCCCCCCTCCAGGCAAAAAGAAAGACGATTTTGCTGCCACATTCATTTTTCTGTTAATTGCTTCATTTTGCCATAGAAGACAAAGTTCTATATGATTGTGATGGGAAGGTAATAGTACTGAATCTTAAATCATTAAGTACTTAAGATGTTGTTGACTTGATAAGTAAAATTTCAAATGATTTTGTGGTTATTCCAGATTACATTTACAAACAGAGACTCATGATTCTCATGAATCAGTCAGGCATTTGAGAATGCCTTCCAAATAAAGTAAGTAAAATTTCAAGACACTTGATTATATTTCCTCCTTGTGACATATTCCTCATCAAATAAAAATTTACCTCTGTCAAGAGTAAAGATTCAATAGTACCATATCCATGTTTTCACAATAGAAATTCTGAATGTGATCCTCAAAGTCTACATGGATTAAAAATTTTATATTCTGTGTTATATCTTGGATTATCTATATCTGTCTTTTTAAAATAAACTGAATCACAAACAATCCATTCCCTTATTATAGGAAACAGAAGACAAATACAAATATAGTACCATCTATTAAAGGCTTGGTTGACTAACATATCAACCTGAAGTCAGGAATTTATCTCTATCCTAAATCCAGCACTAACCAGCTAAGTCACTAAGGACAGGCCATTTATTTTTCCACACATGATTAATCTTTTCTCTGCTTTACAAAATATTACTAAGTGATTGCTCTTTATGCTTCTTATCTTTTGGGCTGATTGGTCTAATCAGAGCAGCCTAGCATCTTGGTTAAGAGCAACAACTATGGAGGGACCATAGCCTGATTCAAATCTTGGCTCCACCATTTATGTGTTCTGTGACTTTGGGCAAGTTATTTCACCTCCCTACACCTCTGTTTCTTTATGTCTAAAATACAGGAAATTACATAAAATTGGTACCTACCCTACAGGATTATTTAAAAGTTTAATGGCTACCACTTATAAAGCACTTATAAGAAAACTTGGCACATAGGAAATATTATAAAAGTGTTAAAAACCATTTATATTTTAAAGTTTAATTTTTTGACAAGTAATCTTTTGAATATATAGCAATTTGTTCTGTCTAGGTTGTTAAATAAACTTTATTATATAATCTGATAATCTGATTTATAGAAATACCTTACAGTTACCAATTATAGACATCCAGGTATCAGAGAATTGGAATACTAATGTACAGACTAACCTTTACAATCATGCTAAATATGACTTAAATTTCAGCTGATTTTTCAACACTGGGTACAGACTTGAGAAGTGGTTATTTTTTGTAGAGAAAATTATAAAAAGGGCCCAAATAAAAATGGCTGCACAATATTCAAGAAACTGTTAAGATTTTTATAGAAACTTCTGCTTTTTTAGTTATACATAACAGAAACCCAAATATATTTTTATAAGAATATTAGGCTGCTTGGCTGAACTCAAGACTGGGGCTAAATAATGACAAGCCAAAGACTAGAACACATCAGACTCACTCCATCTGACATCACTGCTTTCTTCTTCCTGGATTTACCCTTCTGCTTTTCTGTTGTCCAGCTTTCTCACATGACAAAAAAATATGGTCAATAAGAATCTGAAAAATGTAAATATTTCCCACTTCAACCAACTAGAGAGAACATGACTGAATTCTCTGTGTCCTAAAACAAAATTATTTTTAAAAAAATTTGACTCATCTATTTTGGGACAGGTGCCCAAACATGGACCAAACAACAATGGCCTGGGGAAAGGACCTTAGAGCACAAACTCACAAACTCATTGCTCATCCAGAGCCAAGTCTGTGAGAGTGTCATGGTGGGTAGGGGTGGAGCAGATCCAAGAAGAAAGGAGGATAAGTAATGGGAGGGATATCCGTCTATGTCTATTATTTGAATGTGAATGCTTCTCCAAAATAGTGGTGAGTACATTGTCATCCACTTCCACAGACAAAATGTGGTACTTGATTTTTCACATTATGAATTTTACAAGAGTAGCTCCAGAGATGTCAGGTGAGTAGGTCAATGGTCATTGAGAGAGGTAAAGGAGAAGTAGCAGCAGCATGTGGCAGGGAGCATAAAAGAGAATAATGAAGGAAAAGGAGAAGAAAAGTGGACAGTGAAGGGAAGAGGAAAAAGGAGGAAGGTAAAACATATAAAAAGGGATTAGAGAGGTAAGCATTTTGAAATGAGGCTTTGACTATTTTAAAACATTTGTGAAATCTGGCTTCAGTGCAACTAGAAGAGGGTACAGGTGGTTCTAACATTAGAAATTTCTCTAACAAAGGAGTAGAGTATTCAGAGAAATATTCACAGTAACCAACACCCTCTTGTCTCATTAACTATTAATATAAATTTAATGATACTACCACAACTGTGGAGTAGTAAATGGAATAAAAATATCATCCTTTTCATTCTTTGGTGACTTAAGTACTGGGGAAGTATATACCACATTGAATAAAAAAGATGGCTAATTACTAACGGATCATTTTGAAAAGTAACAAAGAAAAAATTATTTATTTTTATTTCAAGATTCTTAGATTGAAGAATGGAAATCATCATGTCGAAGGGATACCTGCACTCCCATGTTCATTGCAGCACTGTTTACAATAACCAAGACGTGGAACCAACCTAAATGTCCATCAATGGATGATTGGATAAGGAAACTGTGGTATATACACTCCATGGAATACTACTCTGTCATAAAAAAGAATGAAATTCTCCCATTTGCAACAACATGGATGAGCTTGGAGAAACTTATGTTGAGTGAAATAAGCAAAACACAGTGGGATAAATACCACATGTACTCACTCATATATGGGAGCTAAGAGAGAAAGAAGGAAGGAAAGAAAGACCATAGTGGTGAGTTGAACTTGCAGAGGGAGAGAGCATGCCTAGAGATACAAAGTGGTGAGGGGGGGGAAAGGTGAGGGGAAGAAAGGTTGAGGATAATTGGGTGGGGGACATGGGGTACAATCACAATTTGTGGTCATGGGTATGCTGCCAGTATGGATCTGGCCTTCACATCTTGGGCACGAGGAGTGACAATCAGCTTTGTTTCTCATGAATATTCATAACTAATAATAATAAAAAGACTCTTAGATTCCAGATTGAAGCCTTACACTAGTGGGAATATTTATTTGGCAGGAGAGTGAGGTTGATATCACTTAACTTTAAATTTTTTTAAATGTTTATACATGTGATGCACAGTGAGGTGCTCCAAAGCACACTTGATTGTGAATTCTAGTAAAAACAGCAATGATTTCTTCACAAAAGTTTTGTGACTACACTGTGGGCATAGAAAAAAATTATGTGCATGTGAAGCATTGTGGCTGTATATGATTTTAGTTTCTGCTTGGTGCAAGAATCTACATTTTTATAATATCAATTTCCTAGTGACCCCTGCAAAAATGTAAACTCATTTTAATTTTTTTTTCTCATCTATCCTTCCCCAAATACAGTAGATATTTCATCCATATATTATCTTTACCTGTCTTTTTCTGTTCACTTTTTGATGTCTCTACCCTAGTTCAGAACTTCCAATTTATACTTCAACTATTACAACTATTTCTGCCTTCAGGTTTTCTCCATTGACTCCATTCTGTCAAATATTACTTTTATACCTGTCCTAAAATGCTTAATGGCTTCCAATTACCTGTAGGCTAAGTTCCACCTTTCTTAGTGTGCCATTCATTCATAATCTTCCATGCCTTGATCTTATCCTATTTCAGACCTAATGTTCCACTTTTTTCACCAATATCTCCCTTCATGTATGAGTATATATCTCTCTGATGGTGTGACCTTTTGTGGCAAACCAGGTTGATTTTTCACTTCGAAATACCCTTAAAATGCCTGTTTTTTGTTTTATTTTGGTTTGATTTGTTTTTTTGTTATGATATAGGAGGTGCTCAATTTCCCTGGGTTCATGTTACAGGATATGTCTCTGGATTACAAGCCAGTCCCCAAGGTTTCAGGCCCCTGTTTTTGGCCCTCCCCTGAAGGAAAGCTACAGTTGCCAGTTAGACCTGTTTTCATCAGGAACATGGGGAGATAGAGACCCGCAAGGGGCTGGCTTATGTAAATCCAGTGGCTGAGCATGCTCAGTAGAGAGAGGTTCTATGACCCTGGTAGCTGAATAAACTTTCACTAGAAGGGCTAGACAGCACAGAGTATTCTTGAATATGCTTGGTTCATGTGATGGGATTTGACCAATGAATATGCTACAAAAGGAGATCAACTAAGCATGTGCAAAAGACTATGTTGCATAATTAGGAACCTCCACCTTCACTGAATATTCATTAGGTAGCAAAACGATAAAAGCCAAATCCCAGCAGAAGGCAGGGCTGCTGCTCACTCTCCTGGAGCCAGCCCCGACTCTGCCTGTGGAGTGTGTATTTCTTTCTTTTTGTATCAAACTTACTTTCAGCAAGCAGCTGCTCATTCTCTTGAGCCAGCCTGCACCGTGTACTGAACTTTAAGTGTGTATTTCTTGCTTTTGTGTTAAACTTGGCATGGCCCCTCCTCAGACTCTGGAGCTATGCTACACTCTCTGTGAAATCTGTATCTTTTATTTATTGTATTAAACCTGTTCTCATTTTCTCCTGTGACTCTGCCCTTGAATTCTTTCCTGTGGTGGAGTCAAGAACGTGGTAAGAGGACAGGGTGGGTGGAGGCTGACTATTGGGCCCCCCGGAACCTACCTCTGACATCAGTTACCTTCAGTTGTTCTCACCCTGAAGGCCCCTTCATATCAATAACACAGGTTTTATCACCTGTGGATTACTAAAACATTTATACCTATCAATCATTTGGCAAATGTGTATTGTATTATCCTCAGTATAGCTATGGCTTCTTAAAGACAATGTTTTCAGCTTCTTTATATTCACCACAATACTGTTCTTTACAATAAAATTGTGTTGGCATATATATTGAAAACACATTATAATTTAATTGGAATTTGAAATTACAACACTATTGAATTTGATTGTATACTCCAAATGAAATTGAATTATAATAGGAAATTGGTGATTCTCTGTTGTTTCATTGAAATTTTACAGAATAAAAGCACCCATTTTTGATGTAATTATGACAAAGACACTTTAAGGTAATGACATCACATTATTTGTTTAATTTGGGAAATACAAATGCATGATGCATCTGAATTTGTTAACATAACAAAAATATAATGAATAGTTTAAAATAGTCTTCTAGGGAATAATAATGTATTTCATAAGAGGTTTATAGTGTGTGGGGTATTTATTTAATTCTCACTTTACTAATATCTGAAGAATTGAAGACTTGAAATATTTTTCTTTTTTCTGTAGAAAAGGTTTTTAGTGTAACTGCAAGGCTTCAGAACAGCCATTTTTTCTGCTTATAAGTTATTTCACAGTGTGAGAGCTTGATTGAACAAGTAAAAGATTACCAAACTAACAGAATAAAAGAAAAACGAGAGCTGTAAGATTTTTATATTGCTGCGGATCTTTGGTTAGGCATAAAGAGGTATATTTGTTCCTTTCAAGAATGTACATGTGATTCTCAAAATTAAGCTGATACAGTCATTAAATAGTTTGTTAATTTGGGAGCAAAACTTTAGAAATAAATAGGCACGAGGATGAGAAGCTTATCTGATCACATTTTTCTTAACAGTTACAATTCAATAAACCCAGTGAATTTTTTAAAGATTTGTCTTTTATAAGCTAGTATTGATAATGCCCATTGAAAGCTCCTATAAATATTGCTTGCAACTAGGGCTTATCAGTCATACAAACCAACATTAATTTAAAAAGCAAAGAATAAATTATGTAGTTGATTAAAATTTCTGAGGACATATTGGCACACATTTACTATTAACTAACTCTGATAAGTGTATTAAAATTCTAATACATTTCAAATAGTAAAGTAAGCATCATAACGGTTTTATATTTAGATTTGTTATCTTTCACCAACAGGCTACATACATAATTTCTCAGTGGATACAAATTTACTCCATTAAACTGATTATTAGTTTTTTGATATAACGTGAAATCAATTAAAAGAAAACCCAGCCGATAAGAGTTTCATTTGATGCTCCTGAAGATAATCAAATAAATAATTCAAAAGATACGCACTTTTGGATAGCAAGTAATAACAATTTATATAGGTGCTGGATAAGGAAATGGTGGTTTATATACACAGTGGAATACCACTCAGTCATAAAATGAACGAAATTCTGCCATTTGCAGCAACATGGATGAGTCTGGAGAAAATTATGTTAAGTGAAATAAGCCAGACAAGAAAAGAGAAATACTGCATGTTCTCACTTATAACTGGGTAGAAAGAGAGAAACAAAGAAAAGAAAAGAAAGAGAAAGAAGGAGACCTAAACTATTCCTTGAACTTTCAAGATACTAGAGATGGGGTGAGGTGGGGGTGGGGTTTGGAGAGGGATAGGTTGGGTAAAGGGCATAAAGAAAAATTACAATTTGTAATAATAATATGCTTATCATAATAATTTTAAAAGGTGATGGGTAGGGAGGAGAAGGAAGCATGGACTAATGGGTACAAGACTGTGATAAGTGAATCATCATTGGGCAGTATATGCATGTATTGAAACACCACACCCCACAAAAATAAATGTAATAAAATAGAAAGAGAGAAAAAAGAAAGTTCCAAGTTGAAAAAAAACATCTATTGTCTATAAAATACCTTAAGAATATATTTTCAAGAATAAGGTCAATATGTGGGATTTTGAGTGGCAGCCAGTAATTTAAAATCAACCAGAAAATATTGCAATGAAGTTGTACTTGGGCTTGACCCTATGAGCCTCCGAGGCCACGTCTGACTAAAGGGAAACTGAGTGCCTGGGGAGGGGGGAAGATGTGTATATGTATATACACCTACACACACACATACATATCTTTCATATATTTATGAAAATAAACTGAAGGCCTCAGTAACATTTCAGTGTCTTTGGTATTGTGATAGCATCAGTTGGTACCATTTTTTATTTTACATTCTTTCTTGTCTTTACCTTTGTGTGGGGGGGGTGTTCCTTTAAAGTAGTCTCATGACCAAATTGTTTTTTTATTAATTCAAAATTTTCATTCAATTACAGTAATTTTGTTTAAATTATTCTTATTGTTCCAAATTTGGCCAGTGAGAGCCTATTTGTATGGGCTCCTATGTCCTTCTGACATGACCCTATTAGTATTTGGGAAGTTTCTTCTTACTGGCATAAGATATTTTTGGCTCCCTTTTTTCATTCCCTGCCCATGTTCTAAAGTCAGTGATTTGTTCAAGGAGCCAAAATTGCAAATTGCTTTCAGTGGATAGACACACACACACACACACACACACACACACACACACACACACACACACACACACACACACACACACACACACACACACACACACACACATTAAATCTTTTTTTTTTTCCCCAAAAGTATTAATGCTATTAGAAAAAAAATGGGAAGGGGCACTGTTATTTTTATTGCTCTGCTTAGTTTTCAGGAGGATAAATGAGAGGATTCAATAACTAAACTGTCAGTAAGTTCCTGACAGAACCCTGGACTGTCTAGAATGTATAGAGATCAAATAGGTCAAAATAATAAAATGTTTTAAAGGCCATCAATAGTCAGAAGTATGCAAATATCAAAGACAAAAGCAAGGCAGATGGCTAAAGATAGGGAGAAGTAGGAAGAAACCATGAAGGATCAAAGCAAATCAGATACACAGTTGTGAGGCATCGGTCCCAAGATCTAGAATCTAAAGTTAATTCTTGTCCTGATAATACCTTACTTATATGCATCCTACTGAGGTTAAGTTATATCTTGGGGGTTGGCAATCACCCTATAGATAAATCTCATATCTTATAAGGAGCTTGTATCCAGAATATATAAAAAAACTATTACAACTTGATAATAGAAAGATAAATATCCCATTTTTAAAAATTGGCAAAAAATCTGAATATGCTATTTTCTAAAGAAAATATACAAATGGCCAATAAGCACATCAAAAGATGCTTGACATCATCAGTCATCAAACAAATGCAAATCAAATCCACAGTGAGATATCACTTCACACCCACTACCACGGCTATAATCACAAAGATGCATAAAACCAGTGTTATAAGGATATGGAGAAATTAAAACCCTCAAACATGGCTGGGAAAACTGTACAATATAATTAATTTTGGTAAAATTTACACATAGACTTGAAAATAATATGACTTCTGTCATTGTTGGATTTAGTTTCTAAATATGTCAATTAGGTCAGTTTAGGAATTGTTTTTCAGATTTTCAAAAAGTCACCGATTTTGTCATTTATTTTGTTAGCAATTAATAAAGACATATTCTCCAATTCTCATTATGGTTTTGTCTATTTCTGCTTTTAGTTTTGTCAGATTTTGCTTAATATAATTAAAACTATGTTATGAGTGAAATAGATTTAAATTGTTTTATTTTTCTTTTGGGTTGACTATTTAATAATTTTTTAAAAGTCCTGTGAATTTGTATTGGTGTGTCTGAAATTTTCCATTTTATAATAGCAGTATATCTACATGAGACTTCTTGCAATTAGAGTCTGCATGGTAATTTTTAAGATCTTTTTACTTTCAACCTTTCCAAGTCTTTTCTCTGGGTTTAGAGTTGTAGTTTGACCTGAATATTCTTTTAGCATTTTAAAGATGTCATTTGGCTTCTGTCTTTAATGTTGAGAAATATTGTTGCTCCTTTGAAAGTAATTTTCCCCCTTTGGCTATTTTTAAGATTCTTCTCTTTGTCTTTGGCTGTCAGTAGTTTTACTTCGATGTGCTTTACATTCACTGAGCTTCTTGAGTGATACTATCCTTCAGTTTTGTGTATATATATTTATTTTTTTTTTATTATTTCACGTATTGTTTACCACATTTTTTTTCTTTTCTATACTTCTTGGACTCCAGTAAAATATATGTTAGGAACTTCAAATATATGTATAGTTGAAAATGCGCCACATGTGTCTTGTGATTCATTTTTTTTTACCCCAATATATATTTTCTATTGAACTGCCTTTGAGCTTACTAACATAATTTCTGTTGTTTGCAATCTGCTGTTAATCCCATAAAGTGAGATAATAATCTTGGACATAGTAATTTTGAAGTTTGAGAACTTCCATTTGAACATTTTATAAATTTCATTTTATTGTTAAAATTCTGTATCTTTTAATTCATTTTGTGCATTTTATTTTTTCTCTATTTTGCTTAACAAGTTTATAAAAGTTATTTTAAAGCCCTTATCAATTTCTAATATAGTAACCATGTGCATCTATTTCTATTATTTATTTTTTCTCTTGGCATATCTAATAATTTTTGATTGAATACTAGGCATAGTGTACACAATCTCTAGATGATCTATATTATATTGTCTTCCATCAGAGTGAGTTAACTCTTTCTTCTGCTAAGCAGATAACTTGGTGAGCTGGCTGCATCTTAGTCTAAATAGAGACTGAGCTTAAACTGAATACCTCTAATTTTTTCCTGGGCTTAGATATTGCCTTTCATTCTTTCAACCAGTATTTTCACTGGGACACTGGCATATCTTTGTCTCCTGAGCACCATTAGACTGCAAGAAATTTTATTCTGCTTTTCAGAAGTCTTAAGCTTATCTGATTTTACTACCACTTTGCAGAGGTTCAGAACTGGGCAAATGTTTGGTAGGGGAAATGAGCTGTTGATTCTAGTCAATTCTATTTCATCACTCCCATTCCTTGTGACTTCAAAAGCTCAGCTGGTTTCTTTTTTCTAGCAGCCCATCTGTCCAACCCCAAACTCCTAGCTCTCACAATTGGCAAATGCCCCGAAGGAAAAAGAGTTGTAGGTTATCAGCTAGTCTTTAAACACAACTCGGATATATTTAAACAGTTGATTTTTGTAGTTTATCAAACCTCTCTAAATTTTCTCAGTGAGTGCATTTGTCAGCCACAAATAACTTCATCCTACCTAAAAACTGTTTCTTAATATGAAAAGTAAATCACTCAAGCTCCTTTCCACCCAAGTAAATCACTCAAACTTAATATGAAAAGTAAATCATTCAAACTCCACAAAATTTTAATAAGATACAGCACTCTTCCCAATATTTCTACAAATCACTTGATGCAAGCTGCAACATGGGATAAAGTTGAAGTGTGTTGCTTTCATTCTCCTCATGTCTGTTCATAATCGTGACTACTGTGTTCTCTAGTTGACAAATTTTTGCCCCTGTTACTGACAGACCAGGCTCTGCTTGTACTCTCTCACTAAACAATGACTCGAGAGTCCAAAAATTGGTGCAAGGATTGGAAAGTTTATTCATAACTAATACTCAACTAAATGTCTAATCAAACAAACAAAGAGAGAGGAGGAACAATGGGGTCCACTTTATCCTAGTCCCTATTAGCGGGGCCAACCTCTTCCACTGACACAGTAATTGATAAAAGCAGTTCTCCGCACTGTTGTCAGCACAAAGAAGTACTGACCACATTTAAATTAGAAAAAAAGCACAGCCAGGAGCCCTCCAGTTTGTACCTTGTTGGGCTGGATCACAGATCCCTCTACCAGGTCCTGTGCAGGTCATGAGTCACGTAAGTGAAAAACCGAGTAGTGGCTGACAAAGTGGACATGCTTTATTTCAGACATGAGCTCTGCCACTAGTGGTTCGAAGCCACTGTCTTATATACCAAAGTACACAATAGCAGCAACGAGCCAAGGGGTACGTGGGCACACATGTGCACTAACACTTCTATTACATAACTTGTTTACAATGGACATGCTGAATCATACCCAGGCAGATATGAGGCTAGAGGGCCTGACTAAACTAATTCCATTTTCCTCACAAACCTATACAGAACAGCAGAAGATGGCTCAGGAAATCAGAAACAAAGCACAGCTGGGAGTCCTCCAGGGTGCACCTATACCAAACATCAAGAGACAGCTAAGAAAATCAGAGAAAGGTAAAGAAGAAAAGGGAAGGAAAAGGGGAGAGTAAAAGAGAATAAAGAATTATCTTGTCAGAATTTAGGCTGGAGGCTCCGGAAGAGACTTACCAGCAGCACAGATATGGGAGCAAAATAGTCCCAGTGGCTACTTGCCTCTTGCAACTATAGTCTCTTCTGGTGCCCGAGGCTTTCCTATTTTTGCTAGTGCAAATATTAGAGTAGCACGTGTGCTGCATGGGGAAGATCCTGGGGTCATTCCAGGCACCCAGAATCCCCTTACCTCATGCCTTGTACTGAATTAGGCTCTTGGGTCATAGTGATGAACAATGCACCCAGTAGTAAAGCAAGCAACACTTTATTAAACAAAGGGATAGACTTATCCATAAAAGGGGTAGCTACAGTAAAGCTAGACCCCCAAGGATAGCTGGTCGGAGTCTTTTATTTATAGGGAAAGGAATTAAGGGGTACAGGCCAGCATCACTGGAGGTGGTTCATTCTGTTCTTCCTGGTTGCTTCATGGGTGCGTGCTCACTTAGGGCTTTGGTCCTTGTGCCTGCTCAGTAGGTCCAAGATGGTAGTGGTGTTCATCATTGTTACCCCAGGAGAGTCATTGTAGTGGTCACTTTGAAGCTTTGTGCACATGAAGGAATTTCTAAAGGGATCTTAAGGTTAATCTATGACTTAATTTTTATAATTACAGTAAATAAGCCTTGGGGAGGGGTTTTGCAACTCAGTAAATATCTTTTCCCCTCTTGTCTCAGTTTATTTTTATCAGGGCAAGCCATGAGATAATCATGTGCCCTGGGGAGTCTGACTGAGGAGGACAAAAGTAACAAAGTGTCCTCTGCAGGGAAAATGGAGTCAGTTTGGTTCACAGGCCTAGCCTTACCCTGTTTCACCCCTAAACATTAAAAAAAAATACAATACACAAAAACCAATTTTTTACTTCCAAGGTCTCACTAACAAAATGTCATGTAGTGTAACATATTTTACTGGTGCTTGAGTTATAATGGAGTGAATTAGAGCATTTAATTTTTTCTTCATTTATGTATATATATTCATTTATATTTATTTTATTTATAAATATAATTTAATTTCTTCTTCATAAATATATGTACACATTTAAAGTGTTCCATATACATATATGGATACACATATATATATATATGTGTGTGTCATATCTATGCTTACTTAAATCCATTTATCTTTACCCCATATTATCCGCCCCTATGTTAATAATCTTAGTCCTTGTCCTTATGACATGCTGCTGGCATCCCTTTCACTCTCTCCAAAGAAAATTGTTTTATCTATCTTCTGTCACCCTTAAGTTTGTCTCTCCCCCATCCCCACCTGTGATAATGTCCTTTTTTCGAGACAGTAGGTAAAAGCTAATAATTCCTCTTACTATTTTATGTAGAACTATATAAACCTCAACCTCTCCCATCATCATCCAACCTGGACCCTGTCTTTATTTATTTATTTATTTTTCTTTTTTGTTTTTTAATTGAATCATAATTGATTATACACATTTTGGGGGTTCAATGTTGATGCATGGTGATCAAATCAATGTTATTATCATATACATTATTGCAAATTCTACTTATTCTTTATGTCCCTTGTCCAATCTCTCCCCATCCCCCTCTCCTTCCCCCCTCCCACCTCTGATAACCTTAGATTTCTTCTCTTCTTCTGAGAGAATAACAGTTACTCTGTTCATTTGTTGCCTAGATGATCTGTCCAGTGCTGAGAGAGGTGTGTTCAGGACCCCCACTATTATCATAGAGCAGATGCTTCTTCTGTCCCTCTGGAGTGGGTTTTGTAGAGAGAGATGTCCTCTTCTTTTCTTTGGTCTCCACTGGTGACTCTTGTGTCAATGCACTCGAGTGGCTGGTGGGCCATCTGCACAGTGGTTGTGGCGTCTAGCCGCTTTTGCAGCAGCCGTGGCTATTGTGGTAGCTGTGGTGGGTCACCCACACGGAAGTGGTGTTTTTGGAGTGCTCCTTGCCCGGTTGCAGGAGGAGGGTTCGGTGTCTGGCTCCATACCTCAGGACCCTGGGCGGGCCCATTGGACCATATCTTTATTAATCAAAAATTTCAAAAATATCCCAAATGAAAAAAAGTTTGTTCTCCTGATGTCTTCCTTGAACAATTGGTCAAATACAAGCCAATATTTCTTTGGTGTTTTTTGTTTGTTTTTGTGGCTGACCAGTAGTCAATATTAAAATATCATTTTTTTCTTTAGATAACTGTATACTAGTGCAGAGAAAATTAATTAATACAAAATTGTGAAGACTCTGCCTGAGATATGATTGATGTTGGTGATTTTATACAGGATAAACCATTTTTAAAAAAAATAATGTTTTTTACTCAGCAAATAAAAACACTAGTATTGATTTTCTTTCAATATCCAATGATTTTCGAATGGTGAAAACTGGGTAATGAGAAATTTACATAAATCTACTTTACCCAGGCTCACATTGGAAGGGATTATTTGGGTTTTGGCATTATTTAAAATCGGAGGGCTTGTGTTGCATTCTGACTCTGCCACTGATTGGCTTAGGTAACAGAAAGAGAAGACTCCTTTCTGAATCTCTCTTTCCTCAGATGTAAAATAGAGATTAAAACTACCCATCCTGAAGGATTGTTATGAGGTGCAAACAAAAAATCACTCAATCCATCTTTCATCTAGTGCCTACTTTGAGCACCATGTTGAACGTTGTAGAAAGTGATGTAAAAGATTCAGCTCCAAGTCTGCATCTAGTGAGGAAAATAGAGACACAGACACATGGTTACAACTCAGTGTGATAAATGCCATGGCAGAAACACTTAGGATGCAATAGAAATCTAAAAAAGAGATGCTAAAAACAGCTAAAGGGGATAGGAAAAATGTAAATGGAGATGTAAAACCAAATAGAGAAGGTGGGAAAAGAAATTGAAGGTAGAAGGAGCTGTTTATATAAAGACCCATTCTGCAAGGGTACATGGCATTTTGGAACAGTTACAAGTAAATCAGTAGAAATAACTAGATTATTTTCATCTAACAATTCAGAGAGTTGATTCTAGAGAGGGTTGAGTCTAAATGTTAAAACCCTTGTGTGCCATGCTAAGGGATTTATATTTTTGTCATTGAATCAATGGAGAGCCACTGAAGGATTTTTAGAAGGATCTGATTTGCATTTTGGAAGAATCGTTACATTGTATGAAATGTTTAGTCGTGATTATACAAATGTTAATCTCTTTGTTGAAACTGAATTCATGGATTTGCAAAAGATTAAAGTAGATCAGAGAAAGGACCCAAGACATAGCCTCATTAGCCTAAAAATTTACCAATCACATATCTGTCATGTCGTACTAAATACTAAAGTACCAGACATTGAGCCCTATTAATCATTAAAACTCAATGAATTTCATACCATCCTTATGGCAAGCTGAATAATCTACACCAAACTTCAGCACATTTTATCTTCAGTCAGTACTTCCAAAATATCAAGCTATGAGTTTCTTCACAAAAATCAAGGAGCTACCATAGGTTGGAAAAGGACATAAGTGTTGAACAGATCAAAGTGGACAGGTGAAAAGTAAGTTTTGGGCTGGGTCCATGGATTTATTTTTCTGCAGTGGGCCTAACCTAGATGATCTTTTCTGAGTTGATGACTTTGTTATCCCAGCCTGAATAAAAATCTCTCCTAAATCAAGGTTTTTAAAAATTGCTTTAATAGGTTCTGCACCCCCACTTAAGATAAAATTATATTGGTTTTACAAGATTTGTTCTGAATACAACAATGTTGATTATTAACTGGTACCTGTGACTATCAAGATCTTGTCAAAGTTGATAGATGATTTGTTCCTGGATTTTTCCAGGCATCAAGTTAAAAATGACAGTTCTGTAACATCAAACATTTAAAGAAGCTTATTTACAAAAAGGGGAAAAAGTACGCATTACTTTTGCCTCTTCCTTGGTTGGGGTGGGGCAATATTGTAATAATCTTTGATTAATGCTCGGAGGTAATAGCTAAACAATGAATGACATTAAGGTTTTTATGTGAAAAGATAAGTGAAAAGATTCAGATTATTTTGGAGGAGGAATTTCTCTATTAAGAATGAATGCTTCTAATCACAGAGTGGCTCAGATCTGGTTGCCTGATTACAGTTGAACTTTATTTGCTAAAATTAACTTTTACAAATAATATCCATTTCTGAGTATCTGCTAACATCAGTTTTTTCACCATCCACCAACCCTTACTTCAAGTGATCTTATTCTTGATTTATTTGAAAGACATTTTTTAAAAACTTTCATGAAAATAAATGTTTGCTGTTCTTGTTTCTTTGTGCATTTGTTTTTGGTTAAATGGTCTGGTTGCAAAAAGGTCCTTGTTCTGAAAACAAAATGTTTAGATTTAATAAAATGACATGAAACTTTGTGTCATAGTATATAACAACCAAACACTGAAAATAATTTCAAACTAACATGCCAAGGTTACTAGAAAGTACTAGAAAAATGTTAGGTATTATTATAAAAAATGCATTTCAAACTTCTACCATTACATAGCAGAATTCGGTTGAAGTACAGAAAACTGCCTTTTATTATTATTTTATTTGTTTGTAGTAAAATGAGTGCATTAAGCTGTTATGCACAGTGACCTATTGCTCCCTTTCTAAACTCAAACTCAATTAAAAGATTATAAATCTTAAATATTGAATGCAATATGCAAATGCCACTTGATTTTACAAAAGATAATAAGCAGAACACTGAAAACAAAAGCTTCTGTAAGTGTTCTAAGAGATAAGGAACAATGGTTTCACCCCACCCCCATTTAGAATGACCAACATCATCTCTTCTGGAAGAAACATTCCTAGTTGACGGTGTGTCAGTATTAAGGAATGTTATTTCTAAATGAAAAAATGTCCATCAGGCTGTTAGTTTTATCCAAATAGTTTATTTTTAATTTACTTTTAATTGTAAAATATACATTATAAAATTTACAATTGGAACCATTGCTAAGTGTTTAGTGGCATTAAGTATTCACAATGTTGCTCAACCATCGTCACTACCCATTTCCAGAACTGTTCATCACATGAAACGGAAACTATGTGCCCATTAAACAGTAACCTTCCATTCTTCTTTCTCCCAGCCCTGGTAACCTCTATTATAATTTTTGTCTCTACAAATTTGCCTCTTCTAGGTACCTCATATTAGTGAACTCATACAATATTTGTCCTTTTGCATCTTTCTTACTTCACTTAGCATGTTTTCAAGATTGTAGATATTGTGGTATGTATAAGAATTTCATTTATTTTTAAGCCTGTATAATATTCCATTATATGTTTGTACCACATTTTGTTTATCCATTCATCTGTTGGTGAACATTTGGGTTGTTTCTTCTACCTTCTGGCCACTGTGAATAATGTTGCTATGAACATCAGTGTGTGAGTGTCTTTTGAGTCTCTGATTTCAGTTCTTTTGGGTGTATAACTAGAAGTAGAATTGCTAGATCATATGGTAATTCTATGTTTAGTTTTTTGAGGGAATGACATGTTGTTTCCACAGCTGTTGCATCATTTTACATTTCCACCAGTAACACACCAGGGTTCCAATACCTCCACATTCATACAACACTTGCTATTTCCTAGGAATTTTATTTGTTAGCTTTTTGGTTTGGGGTTTGAATACACATATACTAGTTAGATAGATAGATGGATGGATGGATAGATAGATAGATAGATAGATAGATAGATAGATAGATAGATAGATAGATAGATAGATAGATAGATATAATAGTCATCCCAATGGATGTGAAATGGTATTTCAGCATGGTTTTAATTTTTATGTCCCTAATGATTAATGATGTTGACTATCTTTTCATGTGTTTATTGGCCATCCGTATATCTTCTTTAGATAAATATTATCCAAATCTTTTGCCTATTTTTAATGGTATTATTTTTTATTGTTGTTGTTGAGTTGTAGCTTTTAAAATATATTCTGGATATTAATCTTTTGACAGATATATGATTTGCAACCATCGCCTTTTCACTCTATTGATAGTGTGCTTTGAAAGACAAATTATTTAAATGTTGATGAAGTCTCATTTATCTAATTTTTCTTGTTCCTGCCTGTGCTTTTGGTGTCATCTCCAAATAGTTTTGCTTACAGAAAATCATATAATAGCCTTGTACAATCACATACTGTCAGAAAAAGAAAATAAGTTCAGATTATTGGAATTCTTGTAAACTGAAAAGCTGTAAATAAGTTTTTCAGAGTACTTAAATGTTGCTCATTTATTTCTGTGTCTTGATGTTTAGAATTTCATATCTAGTTAATCCAGTAGGTTGCAAGAAGTACTCTCTATGAGTTCATAGGCCCTGCCTTCTACAGGGTATACTGGGAGTATGTATTCTAAAATATATTTCATTATCTAATTTAAAATAATTTAAAAATAAGTTTGTAAACTGCAAGCAACTTGATATTCAGATTAAGATTTATAAATTTAAAATATAACTTCTTGATTATCTTCTAAAGAAATACAAGGAGAGATTTGTAGTCAGCTTTATAGTTTACCTTTGCTTTTCATTTAGACTACTGTATTTCACAACTCTGAAGAGGTAGAAATTAATTTGTAGAAAATGAATAGCTATGCAATTAATTCCTGTTCCTAGAAATGCAAAGTCTGTCTAGGGGAGGTTCAATTTGTCCACGGGAGAAGCTGGTTTTTCACTAATTAAACAAATTCATTTCAGAATGTCTAATAGCCTATGAATGTGTTTGTTCTGTGGATTCTCATTTGAGCTGGTTATAACACTTTCCTGATTCCCTTGTTAATTAATGAGTTAAATAAAATCTTTGATAAATATTTATTTTTTATTTCCATGAGAACCATAATTTTTGAACATTTTAAAAAATATCATTTAATAGTCTACACTCCATTGAAGTAGTTCTTTTTAAAAAATAGTCAAGGTGATTTTTTTAGAGAAGAAAATATATATATATTTTAAATTGGTTTATTTTAATGTTTTCCTTATGGTATTTTAAAATTCTTATTCATATCTTTTGCATCTTTTAAAGGACAGATCAAGTCCTTTCAAGATCAATTTTTAAAAATTTTATGTCTCTAGACTCAGAGCTTTTATGAGCCAACAATTTATTCAATAATTGATCTTGCACAGCACTGGATATGTTTGTCTTTATATGCTATTTAATTTTTTATACGTTAATGCCTGTTTTCTCAATGTGAGTTTACAGTTGTTAAACATTGGAGCTTTGTCTTGTATCATCCACAATATAAAACTTTGGCAGAATAGAAAATTAAATAAGTAGTGATTTGATTTGCTGATTTAATTAATAACAATATCTGAAAAAGCTTGTAGGTATAATTTATATTAGAAAAAAAATTATTAACTAATCACACAAATAACCAGGGTTCAAATATTTATGCCCACACTTTTTTACAAGTTTATATGGAGTGAAACTCAATAGTTGACCAAGGATGCCTTCTTGGCTTGCTTTTCTTTAACCTAGTTTAGTCTTTTTAAAATTCACTTTGCCCTTCTTCCAGCTTCATCTTTAAAAAGCCTTCAAGACCTCTGAGGGTTCTGAGCTTGACTATAGGCCAGTTTTTCTCAACTTCATCTTTGCTCCCTCCAAGGAGAAAAATTAAATTAAATTTAAATTCTCCTTAATGAGTGTGATTAAGTACTAAGAAATAAGATTTTGTTGTGTAAGGTTGAGTATTGGAGGGACACAAGATATTATAATTACTACAATTTTTTCTTCCCTCCAAAATCAAGTTTTGCCCCTTGGGGGAAATATCATCTATGTTCAGAATGCATGCTATCAATGTTTTTGTACTTTAAAAAATATATATATTTTAATTAACACATAATAATAGTACACATTTAATATTTATTAAATATTAAATACTATTATTTAATACCATTTTTAAATAATTTAATAATAATAATACAGAGTAATATTTCAATACTTCTATACCCTGTATGAGGATCAAATCAGCCTAATTGGCATGTCCATCACAGCAAACATATTTATCATTTCTTTGTGATAAGAACATTTGAACTCCTCTCTTCTAGTCATTTGAAAATATACAGTAAATTATTGTTAATTATAGATACCTAGCACTGCTATAGAATACTAGAAACTATTCTTTCTATTTAGCTGTGATTCTGTGTCCATTAACCAACCTCTTTCTGTCCTCTTTACCTTTCACAACTTCTAACCACAATTCTACTTTCTACTTCTATGAGCTCACTATTTTTAGCTCCCATATATGAGTGAGAACATGCTGTATTTACCATTTTGTGCCTGACTTACTTCACTTAACATAAGTCTTTCAGACTCATCCATGTTGCTGTGAACAACATAATTTTATTCTTTGTTATGGCTAAGTAGCATTCCATTGTGTATGTATATCCCATTTTCTTTATCCATTTATCTGTTGATGGACACTTAGGTTGATTCTATATCTTGCCTGTTGTGAACAGTACTGCAATGAACATGGGGGTACATATACATCTTTGGCATACTGATTTCTTTTCCTTTGGATAAATATCCAGTAGCGGTATTGCTGGATCATATTTTTAGTTTTTTGTGGAAACTTTATACTGTTTTCCATAATGGGTACACTAATTTACATTCCTACCAACAGTGTATAAGAGTTCCCTTGTCTTCACATCCTTACCAGAGTTATTGCCTTTTTGGTAATACCCATTCTAACTGGTATGAGATGCTATATCATTTTTTTTGTTTGCATTTCCGATGTTGAGCATTTTTTCATATACCTGATGGCCATTTGTGTGTCTTCTTTTGAGAAATGTCTACTCAGTTCATTTGGAAATTTTTTATTTTTATTTTTATTTTTATTGAATCGTAATTGATTACACATATTTTGGGGATTTGATGTTGATCAAATCAATATTACTAGTGTGTATATTATTATAAATTATACTTATTCTTTATGCCCCTTGTCCTATCTCTCCCTATCCCCCTCTCCCTCCCACCTCCCACCACCGATAACCCTAGACTTCTTCTCTCCCTCTGAAAGAGTAATGGTTATTCTGTTAATTTGTTGCCTAGATGAACTATACAATACTGAAAGGTGTGTTCAGATCCCCCAATATTATCATAGAGCAGATGCTTCTTCTGTCACTCTGGCATGGGCTTTGTGGAGAGAGAAATCCTATTCTTTTCTTTGGTCTCTGCTGGTGACTCTCCTTGTGTCAATGCACCTCTGTGGCTGGCAGACCATCTGCGTGGTGGTTGTGACATCTAGCCACTTTCACAGCAGCTGTGGTTACTGTGCTGGCTGTAGTGGGCCACCCACATGGAGATGATGTTCTTGGCATGCTCCTTGGTGCTGGCAGTGTGCCTGGTTGTGAGCAGTGGGGTCTGGTCCCCGGCTTGATATTCTGGGCCCCCAGGTAGGGCCCTGGGTACTGTTGGTGTGCTCTGTTGTGGGTGGGGGTGTCCAATCCCCAGCTTGATGCCTCAGGTCTCCAGGTGGGTCTGAGGTGGTGGTTGTGTGCCTCAGCCAAAACTAACTTTTTGTCCTTTGCTTACTTCTAAAATAGGGGAACTTCCTGTGGGAACCAGTACTTGAACTGTGTTGGTGACCTAAATTGCTGCTTTGCAGCTGTTTCCCCAGGGAATAATTATTGTGTAGCTCAGGGTTTAATGATTGACCTTATAGGTACTTCTGGCTCTCCAGAGACCTGGTGCACCTGGGTTATGTAGAAACTCTGATCTGGACCTGAATCTTTTTTTTTTTTTTTTTTTTTTGTCTTTTTCGTGACCGGCACTCAGCCAGTGAGTGCACCGGCCATTCCTATATAGGATCCGAACCTGCGGCGGGAGCGTCGCCGCGCTGCTAGCGCAGCACGCTACCGAGTGCGCCACGGGCTCGGCCCTGGACCTGAATCTTTTCATCAAACTGCATCCTATGCAATTCTGCATTCCGGACTAGTCTCCTCTGAGTGATCCTGCACTGATTAAGGGGCGGATTGGCTGTCCTTGCTGTGTCCTAGTGTTCTCCCAGTGGGCCTGTCTTCCCCACTGCCCATATTCCAAACACTTCCCATGGGATGGGCCCTGTGCCAGTCCCTTGAGACAACTCACCACCCTCTGAACAGCTCCCCTTTTCCAGCTGTTCTAGCTCCTCACTCCTGCATGGGTCCATGGAACCCTATTAGTGGTCTTGATGTCCTGGGGGCCACCAAGGCCCTCTTCTCCCCTGCTGCCTCCAAGCAACTCCATCTAAAGAGCACAGCTGCGGCTTCTGCTGGCTCCTGGTCCATGTACTCAGCAGCTCCAGCCTTAAAACAGCCATGGCCCAAAATGCTCAGAGCAGTTTTTTCTTTCTCTCATCGTGGCTTCTTCCTCTTCACGAACTTCGCAGGTCTCTCCTCCTCTTCTCCTAAGCTCCAGCGGCCTCAGCTTGACTGTTGTTACATTTTTATAGTTGTAAATTGGTTGATTTGTGGGAAAGAGTGACACTGGGGACTGTCTGTTCTGCCATCTTGACTGGAGCTCATTTGTAGATTTTTTAAATTGGATTAATTGTTTTTTGCTAATGAGTTGTTTGAGCTCCTTGAATATTCCAGACATTAATGCCTTGTCAGATGACGAGTTTTCAAATGTGTTTCCCATTATATGTATTGCCTCTTCACTCTGTTGATTGTTTCCTTTGAGGTGCAGAAACTTTTTAGTTTGAGGTAATCATATTTGTCTATTTTTGCTTTTGTTGCCTGTTGTATTTATTACTCCATTTCTGTTGCTTATAACAAAATACATGGAACTGGGTGATTTTATAATGAAAACAAAAGTTATTGCTTATAGTTTCTGAGGCTAGGAAGTCCAAAACTAGGAAGTCCAGGGAACACAGGTGGTGAAGGCTTTGGTAGTGACAGTGATGGCATCACATTGTGAAAATGGTGGACCAGAAAGAGCAGAGAGAACAAGAGAGTAACCTCCTCATTCATTCTCTTTTTAAAGCCCTCAGAACCATGCCCCAACCAACATTTTTAATCCATTCACTGTGGTATGGTCTTGCAATCTGATCACCTCTTTAAGGCTCCACATTTCAATTACTATAATAGGATTTCCCACCCTCAACAATTACAATGGAGATTAAGCTTCCAATATGTTAAATTTTGGGGACACAATTCAATCAGTCTATAGCATCTGTGCTTTAGAAGTCTTCTCCATAAAATTTTTGCCTAAGTTTTTCTTCTAGTAGTTTTATAGTTTCAGATCTTATACTTAAATGTTTAATCCATTTTGAGTTGATTTTAGTATGTGATGAGAGATGGGGCATTGTTTTATTCTTCTATGTATGAATAGCCAGTTTTCCCAGAACTATTTATCAAAGAGGCTGTCTTTTCCCTAGTGGATGTTCTTGCCACCTTTGTCAAAGATCAGTTGGCTGTAGATATGTGGATTTATTTATGGGTTCTCTATTCTGTTCCACTGATCTATGTGTTAGTTTTTGTGCCACTACCATGCTGTTTTGGTTGCTATAGTTTTGTAGCACATTTTGAAGTCAGAGAGCATGATGCCTCCAATTTTGTTCTTTTTGCTCAGGATTGTTTTGGCTAATCAGTGTCCTTTGTGATTTCATATGAATATAACATTGCTTTTACTATTTATGTCAAGAATTGCAATGATATTTTGATAGGGTGCACTGAATCTGTGGATCACTTTGGGTACTATGGTTATTCTGACAATATTAGTTCTTCCAGTCCATGAACATGGGATGTTTTTTAAAAAAATTTTTTGTGACCTCTTTAATTTCTTTCATCAGTGTTTTGTAGTTTTTATTGTAGAACTTTTTCACCTCTTTCGTTAAATTTTTTTCTAAGTTTTTTTGGTAGCTATTGTAGATGGGATTGCTTTCTTGATTTCTTTTTCATCTAATTCATTGTTGGTGTATAGAAATGCTACTGACTTTTGAATGTTGGTTTTGTGTTCTGCAACTTTACTGACTTTGTTTATCAGTTCTAAGAGATTTTAGTGGACTCTTTAGGTTTTTCTATATATAACATGTCATCTGCAAAGAGTGACAATTTAACTTTTTCCCAATTTAGATGCTGTATATTTATTTTTGGTGCCTAATTGCTCTGGCTAGGACTTCCAGTTCTATGTTGAATAAGAGTAGTGAAGGTGGGCATCCTTGTCTTGTTCTCGTTCCTAGAGGAAAAGTTTTCAACTTTTTCTTGTTCAGTATGATGTTTGCTGTGGGTTTGTCATATATGGCTTCTGCTGTGTTCTGGTACATTCCCTCTAATTTGTTGGGAGTTTTTATCATGAAGAGATGTTGAATTTTATCACATGCTTTTTATGCTTCTATATGTGTTTTTTAAGATTGCTGTAAGTTCCAATTATAGGAGTCCACACTTTAACTTTTTTTAAAAAGTTTAACTTATTTAAAGTTTGATGTATTTAAAGTTAAAAATACATGAGGACAAAAAACCTTTATCATATCTCTTGAATGTGACACATTGCTATACTAACAAAGCCCTCCCCTCTTTATCTTATTTTTCAAAGATCCTCACTCCAATTTGGTAATCAGGGAGAAAGAGAATAAGAAAAAACAAAAACAAAAACAAAAATCACTGTCCTTTGACAGTGACCATTTTATTCTTTCCCTATATATTATTAAATACTTAAATGTTTAAACATTTCTAAATAGGATGTTTATTTACAAATTTCTATTCTAAGGGAATATTCACAGTACAAGTAGTTCTGTTTCTATGTATACAATTTACAATTATCATATTTTAGTTTAAATAATACTAGTCTCTAACAACATGGTTCAAATTTCATGTTATAATACCTCTGAGTAATTGTACAAAGTACAATTTGATTGTGGCTCTTCAATCCACAAATCACTATGTAAATAATAGATGCACATTTTGACCAGTGATCAATCACATCACTTCTTTCAAAGTCTATCAATTATTGCTCTCTGTGCAGCTGTTGCTCAGTTCCTAGCAGGGTTGCCTCCTTTTCTTCCAGTGATAAACCTGGAAAAAGGATACTCAAAAGAGGGAATTAGCTAACATAGGTGAAAGTGCAGCAAAGATATGAAAAGTGATAATACTGGAAGTGAAATTCAAGTCCAATTTAAATTGGATAATAGAAGCTGACTGTGGGAACGTTGGTGCCCCCACAGTTCAAGACACTCTAGAAAAGCAGCTAGAGGGATTTCGTGAAGGTGAACTTAACATACACAAAGTGATTGTAATGACAAGGAAAGGGTTTGCAGAGGAAGTGACAACATAAAAAAAAGTCACATTAAAGGAACTCTGAAAGATATTTCAGGACACTGAAAGTGCAAATCCAAAAAAAAATAGAATGTTCTTTTAAACTTAGAATGGAGTATAACAATGGATGCTTACTCTCTATCATGTTGTGCCACAAGAAGAAGGCAAGGACTATTCCAAATGCTTTTGGTAAGTTTTTAAACATAAATCATTTTAATTCTCATTATTTTTATTTTAAGTTAAAGTGTAGTAAATACGTATTAGTTTTACTATTTTTTATTTCCCTGTGCATTTACAGCCAGAAATAAGAAAGTTTCAATGTTTTGATAAAATGTTTAATGGTAATAGAATAATTATAATTTTCCCCATTGATTATTAGAATGCTTAGAACAGATTTAGCTAGCATGTAATTTTTACCATTACACACTATCCAGTAAAGCAAGGACTGCCTATACTCAGCTCCTACCTATTCAATACAAGGAACTTTGTGTCATCCATTCACCAAGTTCCAAAGTCTCATCCCATATGCTTACTTATAGTACTTCATTTAAATAAGTTTCATTGTTGAAACATGTTGGTGGACCCCAGATATTTTTTAAACCCTGGGTTAGATATCACCGTTCTAATCCCTAAAAAGAGCTGAGCAAGTAACTAGAGGTATTTGCCGAATTTTTGTCCCCATTTACTCCTTTTGCACATAAATGGGCATTGGAGTGTATCTGGTAACCACCTGTGGTGGTAAATAAAGTTTTTCTTTCTTTCTTCCTTTTAACCTTCTATTAGTTAGTGTTTGTTATAGCTTCCCCACTCTAAGCTGATTGGAGTGGTAGAACTTTTAAAAGAAGAAGTAGTAGCTATAAGAAAAGAAACAGAAGAGAGATTCTAATGAGATTCTAAAAAGATTCTCAAAAAATCAGGTACTGTTAAAGAAAAAATTATTCAATGATATTTACTAAAGCACGGTAGGGCAGACTTTATTCAGGACCATCACAATAGATTTAGAGACCACCGAAATGAGATTTGCAGTGACAAGGGAGAGATCGGGTTCAACTTCGAATACAGCATTGGCAAGTGGTAATGTACAGCTAAGGAGCAGGGTGGGGGGGGTCAATGGGTAGAAAATTACTGAGAGGAAACTTTAGGAATAAGCAGGATTATGGCTAAACAAACATGACAAGATTCTCACTGAAGACATGTCAGAGTGATCAGACATCAGCTGGCAGACAGGGAAGGATGAGAAAGCTGATCCTATGTCAAGGTTAAGTAGAGATCAAGGGTGGGGGTGTTACCGACAGTCCAGGCTCGGCTTGCCCTCTCGCATTAAACAAAATACCTGAAAGTCCAAAAGTTGGTGCAAGGATTGGAAGATTTATTCAGATAACCAGTACTGAAGTAAATGTCTAGCCAAGCAAACAAACAAAGAGAAAAGAGGAGCAGTGGGGTCCAGTTTATCCTCATCCCAGTTGGCAGGGCCAACCTGTTCCACTGACAGTAACTGATAAAAGCAGTTCTCTCCACTGTTGTCGGCACAAAGAAGAAAAGTGCTGACTAGATTTAAATCAGAGATAAAAAGCACAGCCAGGAGTGCTCCTATACAGAACAGCAGAAGATGGCATGGAAAATCAGAAACAAAGCAAAGCTGGGAACCCTCCAGGGTGCACCTGCATAGTAGCGAATACAGTGCAACTAAACAGCAGAAGAGGGCTCAGAAAATCAGAGAAAGGTAAAGAGAAGTTTAGCAGCTTCCAGACGGACTTCCAGTGACTGCACAGCGACATGGGAATGAATCCCCACCACTCTTATGCATCCCCATCAGGGGGAGCCTGCTTAAGCAAGATCTTCACAGTGTAGGACTGGCCTTCCCACCTCTGCTAGTTACCCATCAAGGCAAGCTGGAGGGAGCATGCTTCTCACAGGTGGAGAGGAGTTTCAGCTGTAGTTGTTTGGCAGTCACTTTAAAGAGGAAGAAAAGGGGAAGAACAGAGAGTAAAAGAGAATAAAGCATTGCCTTGTCAGAATTTAGGCTGGGGACTCCAGGAGATACTTACCAGAAGCAAAGACATGGGAGCAAAATAGTCCCAGTGGTCACTTGCCTCTTGTAGCTACAGTCTTCTCTGATGTCCAAAGCTTTCCAGTTTTCACCAGTGATTAAATTAGGCTCTTGGATTCCAAAGTCATAGAAATGAACAATGTACCCAGCAGTAAAGCAAGCAGCACTTTATTAAAAGAGGAGACAGACTTATGCATAAGGGGGGTAGCAACAGTAAAGCTAGCCCCTGGAGGGGAGCTGTTCAGGGTTTTTTATAGGGAAAGGAGTTAAGAGGTACAGGCCAGCGTCACTGAAGGTGGTCCGTTCTTCCTGGTTGCATCATGGTGCATGCTCAGTAGGTCCAAAATGGCAGTGGTGTTCATCACTGTCACCCCAGGAGGGTCATTGTAGCAGTCACCTTGATGCTTTGTATGCAGTTGGGAATTCCTAAAGTAATCTTAAGGTTAATCTGTAACTTTTACAATTGTGGTAAACAAGCCTTGGGGAGGGGTTTTGCAACTCATTAAATATTTGTTTTCTCTCTTATTGCAGTCTATTTTGTCAGAGTGGCGGATGGGGTCACCATTTGCCTTGGGGTCTCATGACTGAGGAATGGATAAGTAACAAAGTGTCCTCTGCAGGGAAAATGGAGTCAGTTTGGTTCATAGGCCTAGTCTTACTCTGTTTTGGGGGTTCTTGCTGAACTGACTGAGCAGAGTTCTTTGCCAAAATTGGATTTTACAAGGAAGTACATAGATGAGCTTAAAAGAAGGTTCAGAAGCCTCTAAATTTTGGTAGAGCAGAGCATGTCAGGACAGAAATGCCTAATCATTGGATTTCACATCTCCTGTTCTATTAGACCTTTCCCAAGCAGAGCTTCCAACTTTTTCCTCATCTCAACATTTGTGATAAAATATTTGGCATAATCTGTTTTTTATTTGTTTCTAAAATATAGACGATTTTCACAAATGAACTTTTTATGTAAAACGACAACACATTAGAATCTTTGTGTAATTTTTTCTTTCATCATAGGACCACAGAAGAAAAGGAGAAGTTCTTAGAAAAAGTAAGACAGATTTTTACAGTCTATGTCCTTTGGAAAATTTGTAGTAAAATGATTTAAAAGGTGTCAAAAAAAAAAAAAAAAAACTGTGTGTATATGTGCACAAGTGTCTGAGTATAAAATGCAGCAAAGTCAGACAGCAAAAAGTCCTGCTATGGTAACACTAAAAGAAATTTTGTTTGCTTGGATTTTCCACTTTGAGTTCCCAAATTCTTTTTAGTTATCATATCGTGTCCAGATATTCTTCTATGGTGTCAAGCTACGTGACCATGCCAATTGTGGCTCTAGGGCTAATGTTGGAATCCTGCCAGCGACTCCAGTTGTCGGGCTCTTTTACCTGACTGTAATCCTGCACCGACTGGGCCAATTGTCGAACTAGGGCTGGGTCTGGAACCCACGGACCCTTCAAGCCCATTCACAGACTGGGTCACAAACCCTTCACGTGCCAGGCTGGGCCCCCAGACCCCTCACACACCAGGCTGGGTCACCAGACCCCTTACACACAGGGCTATGAGCTAGGTAACTGGCAAAGAGGTCCTTGGAAGCCATAGGTTGGAAAGCATGGCTGCACGTGGCGGATGCTAGAGGCAGATGCCAGCCAAGGTTGCGGTGCCATGCAGGAACACTAACTCAACCCCCCACACACACACACAATTTGTTTACTGAACCACTACCAACCAGGCAGAGGTGAGAGGACCAGATTAAATTGTTCTGTTTTCTCAGCATATGGCATGTTTGCTTCTTTATGCTGGGTCTCATAAAAACATAATAAAAGTGTCTGAACTCAATTCCATGATAACATTACTCTGTTTGGTACACTTTAGCATAATTATTTCTTTAAATATTAATGATATGCATTAGAAATCTAATATGTACTAGTTTTTATTTGATATAGTGGAACTGTTTTTTTTTTAAAGATTTTTTTCATGGCTGGCCAGTAAGAGGATCTGAGCACTTGACTTTGGTGTTGTAACATTGCAATCTAACCGATTGAGCTCACCGGCCAGCAGGATATATTGGAATCCTTAATTAGAATTCACTTAACTGTTTCTCAGTCATTAGTATGTAAGATCAATAAGTGAGTAACTCAAAATGAGAGATTCCAAGTCAGAAGGACTAGGATGAAGTCAAAGAATCTGCTCTTCTAAAAAGTGTCTTGGATAATTTTGATGCTGGTACACTGAGGCCTAAACTTTAAGAAATATTGAAAAAAGAGAACTGTCACTATTCTAGTGCAATGGGAATCAAAGGCAGTCTAATGAAGGTGTAGTGTACTAGCATAGTTTACAAAGTCGGATGGCTTGACTTCAACATTTACTTCTTCACTTACTAAATGTGTGACTTTGATTAAGTCAAATGCTTTCTCTGTGCCTCAGATCCCTCATTTGTAAAATGGAAAATAGAATAGAACCTCTCTCAATGGGTTTTTATGAGGATGATGTGAGATAATCCTTCTAACACTTCTTTTAACACTGTGCCCGACATGAAGGAAGTGCTTAAAAGCAATTGATTTGATCTGGATTTCTTCTTTTTTCTCCTCAGGTTCTGCGGATCATTTTCATTGTGTTCCCTGAGGTTCTAATCTCATGGGAGAAAGCACTTTAAGATGTCCTTGTATCAGGGCTGTTCAAATTATTTCAATCTCTTCTAGATTTATTCCATCTGAATTTTAAAAGACAGAGACCTTGATTATGGCTTTTTTTCAACACAGTCCTTAAAATAAAAATCTCTGGTTAGCTATTATGTAGAAAATTCCCCTTAATTAATTGCAGATCCTTGCATCTCCTTGCTACTCTCACTGTTCCCTCTGTTCTGCCATAGATATGGCTATGGGGTGGGAAAATTATCTTCTCCCTGTAGTCAGGGCTAAAGATGATTTCCCTTAGAATTGAATCACATAAGTCTACTCAATGTTTCTATTACTGCAAATGCCATAATTATATCAGTGTACTCTACAGACAGATGTATAGACTGCCTGTTGATCCTCAGTTGATGCTTTTGGTGCCTAAGTCTTTAAAGCATTTGCGTTTTGGAACAAATAAGAGATAATTATAGGAGAAAGGCAGATCTAGAGGGAGAGGAAAGGGTTTAAATAATCATGACTGGTGATATCTCCCCAAATTAAAATTCAGATAATTCACTCTTCCTTCCATAGAGGTAAGTCAGTAAGGGAAAGCAGAAAGGATAGAGGTGTTTTGTAGTAATGTCTTTCCACATGGAAATGCAAGGAGATGAAATGAACAAGACAAATTAATATTCGGCTAGGTAATGAGCAACAAGTATACTGGTAAGTAGGGCTTATCAGTTGTTGAAATATTGAAATGCAATGCAAATATGAATGTAATGTAATTGGTCCTAGATAAAGGAGCCTCTGCCTGATACTTAGGAGTCTATGGGCTGAGAGGTAGAAGTGTCTTCCTTCACACTGAAGCCTGAAAATAGATACTCAGAATACAAAAAAACAAGTTAGGACACACTTTCCCTTAGGTATTTATTTGCATACGGTGGCTTATTTTAATGCTACTTTGCACAGTACTCTCCTTCAATAAACTTGGGTGTCCTGAGATTCTAACACATACAAAATTATTTCTAAATGGAAAACTGACATTTATGAATTTTGAATGTTTTCATTACTTGAAAGTTAGAGGATTGTTATATAATTTTCCTAGTGGTAGTTACAAAACTTTACAACATTATTGATTAAGAAAATCATGCCCTAAGACTCTTGATACTTACCTTTATTTAATTCATACAACTTTTAATTCTGTTTTCTCCACACATTTATTTTAAAATGTTAAAAAATACATAAACCAGTATAGAGAATAATAGAATCAATACAAACATTTTAATATATTATAGTTTAAGGTTTGCATAGATGTCTAACTTATATAAAAGAAATAAAACATTACTAATTATGTTGAAATTCCTATTTTTTCCTTCTCTTCCTTGGGGCATCTACGATCATAAATACAGTTTGTTATTTTCCTAAAAATTTAATTTCTATAAACAACGGTAATGTTTTTGCATATTTTATTATATAAATTGCATCATACTTGACGTATATTTTTTGATGTTATTTTTATTCTTTATATTATGTTGATGTATTTAAATCAAGTATATGTATTTTAGAAATGACATGATATTTTCTTTCTTTCTTTTTTTTTTTTTAATTGACAGGCATTTGGGCAGTTTCTCTGATTTTCCCATTACCAACAATTATGCATAGGGAATCTGAGCAGCTCTTCTTACTGTCTGTGTTTCCGCAGATGCTGATTCTCTATCAGTATCTACAATAAATACAAGTTTTGTATCACAAGCTATGAACATTTTCAACTTTGCTCTATATTGCTTAATTATTTTCTCACCTAATTTTCCAGATTACATACCTATTAGCAATATGTGAGCACCACATTTGCTCACATCTCACTTAACATTTAATATTTTCAGACTTTTTCATTTTTGTCCAATTTTAAGACTATGACATTGTATCTCATTTTTGTTTTAATTTTCATTTCTCTGTTACTGGTGAGGTTGAATATCTTTTCATATACTGTTATTTTTTATTGTTTTAGCAGAACATATAAAAAAATGAAATGTTTCTGATGCCTACTTTAAGAAAAAGCTAATTGATATAAAGTACTTTTAAAAGAAAATTTTAATAATGTAAATGGAAATCTATAATCAGAAAGTGGGATATTCTAGGCTGTATAAATTGACTGTTCTACATCATAGACTATAGAATTGCTCACGATGTGTATGTAATCCATACACTGTTTTATTAGATTTTGAATTATAATATAGATATTTCTGACTCGATACTCTTCCATTAATATTCAATCTGATTAAAGCCAACAAATATTTTGCCTGCTTTTTCCGAAAAAAAAACCCCCCAAAAAAAAACCAGATTTGCTTTTTGATTTTGTTATTTTTTCACTATTGATATATAACTTTGTTTCCAAGATTAAAATCCCAGTTATCCTATAATTATCCACTAGCTCATCAGGCACTAAGTTCTGCAAAGTCATTCTTGAAATAAGTATAGACAGAAATAAATACATAGGTTGAGAATGTGTACCAAAAATAGATCATCTCTGCCAGGGGGTTAGGGTTATTAGTAATCCCAGATCATCTTAACACAGTGTCAGTAATGAAGGTGATCAGAAGCTGGTCATAAAAGTTTCTGTGAAGACTGTTTTATTTCTGGTTCACCCTTACTTATAGGAGATTTGGTTATCAACATCTCAGTCCAAAGGGCAGGAGTTATAGGGCTCTTATCTTGACAGAGGAACCTGGAATTTGTTTATTTCCCCTAACCCTGTGAGATTATCAGAAGCTCTGATAAATTTTTCAGTCTCTAGGTAGCCTCTTCAGAAGGTTGTAGATACTCTTAATGGAAAAGTGGCCATAAATGCCAGTCTTTCTTTTCTCTGTTCCTTTGCTCTTCCAGATCGCAGTCCCATCTTTCATCATTGTCATTATAGACCTCCAATGCCTTTAAGCAGTTGTGCTTGTATTTTTCCTGTCTCTTCCAGTCATTCTCAGTGAGAGACCTGGTCCAAATTACTTAGTCTTGCATTGCTAGAAACACAAATCCTTTGTCATATTGGTGTATGTTTGTAAGTAGGAAATTCTGTCTTAATGAAATTGTTTTTCTTATCCCTGCCAAATTATAAGCAAATCAAAATCCACCTTCAAAACCCAAGTCAAATAGACTAGTGATTGGTAATGGCACCATAGGGATTTTTAAATGAGTGTGCAAAATGATCCCTAGGTGTACATAAAAAAGTGGAATGGATTTAGATTAACAAAATTAAATTAGATAAGTAAAATTAACAGTATTTTTGATGTAATAAATGTGAAGATAAAGATGAGTGAGAAATCAAGTATGACTTCCATGCTTCTTGCTTTGGAATAAGGAGAAAATTGTGCCACAAACTAATTTGATTTAGAAATGATATTGGTTTGAAGTATTGAGTTTGAGGTGCCTGCAAGAAATTAAGTTAGTGACACCTAGCAAATCTTGGGTATATAAATAATCATGCATGAATAAATTAAGTTTGCAAAATTAGTTCATTCATTTGTTCATTCATTAAATCATTATTGCTTAAGTGACTACCAGGTACTGGGCACTGTTCTAGATGATTGGATTACAGCAGAATACCAATCAGACAAAGACCCTTCATACAATATAGTCTAATAAAGACAAAAGACAGTAAATAAACAATGTTATAAATACTGAATAATTAGAAAATGATTATGTGTTACTTTAAATAGGATAGTTAAGAGAGATAGAAAATCTAGATGAAAATGACTTAAAAACAAGCAAGGAAGAAAAGTCACCCTACGAGAGAATAGAAGAGCAGAGGACAAAAAATGAAAGTATGGCAGTACTATGATAGGTAAAGGACATTAGAAAATTAATCAAAGGCAATTTTCATTTATAAAATAAAAGGTAAAAAATTGTCCAAGATTTTAAATTACCTGCTGGATAGTTCTTATTTTTATTCTAAAATAACTAAGACTCTTAATGTTAAATGAGAGATAAAACTAAAATAGGTTAACAGCATTTTTTAACATAATGAAACATCTTTGAAATACTGAGACACTGTTAAGTGTATGAAAGAAGTATATCATAAAGTTTCTTATCAAAAGATAAGTATACTTTGTTCAGTCAAAACACAGAAAATGGTCAGCTAACAGTGTAATCTACTATATAATTGAGAACTTTCTTAATATTGGGCATAATTGTTAAAAAATTTGTGCTTTTTTTTTTTTTTTTGGTCTAGGTGTTGTATACATACAAAAACTTACATAAAGTTATTTTTAAGCATACCTATATAAACAGTACTGGCTAAAATTGTTGCAATGCTTTATAAATTTTAGAGAAATTTTATACCCATTGTAGGCATAGAAGGCTAACTTTGACTAGGCACATAAATCCCAAATATGTTTCTCATGCATGCATTGAAAAATGCAAGATTTCTAAATTTACTATTTTCACATTTTATAATTTTGTTTTAAGTCAACTACAGTCATCAGTCTGAAGTGACAGTAAAAAGAAAACTAGATATGCCATTTCTTTTCCTATAATAGTCACTCTTTTGACTGACTAATATAAGACACAAGATACAAAGAGCTTCACAGACATCCTTCCTTTTGAGGAGAAATGTTCTCTATATTGCTATGAATAGACAAAATTTGATATCACCTACAATGTCATCAAATTGATTGTATGAAAATATAAGAGGGTTTTACTACAAAACAAATGACTGACTAAAAGCCATAGTCAGAATTATATTAAAGAGAAACAATGCAATTCTACTGTTACATTTTAAAAGAGAGATAGAGAAAGTAGTAAGGTATTGGTGAATTTGTGTTGTTTAGTTTACAGCTTTTTTTTTTTTCTTTTTTTCTTTTTCCAGTGGTGTGTTTAACACAGCTTTGGTTCATTACTGAATTTGGTTGTTCTCTGTGAATGACTAAGCTTCTCTTATGGCAAGGATGTTGTAAGTATGGTAAGATCATTTGCTTTCATTTGTAACACGATTACCATATATTACTTACTTTGTATCTCTAAATATTATCACCTTCTATCATATTTTTTTCTGGCAAGGTACCATAGAATTTGTCTTTTTATTAACTCTTTCTTACCAATCACATTCCAGAGTCATGAAATACAGGAAAATGAAGAGTTAAAAGAAAAAAAAAAAAATGTGCCCACACAGGAGTTTTATTTCAATCACTGATATTGTGTACCAGGTGTGAGATCAGAATAATTTTCTTTCCAAAAACAGAATTATTGTCATTATAGTAATATATGTCAATCTCAAAGTGATAAAATTGATATGATTATGTTTTCATATTGCCTTTTTGTGTCATTGTTAAGTACAGCTTCCTATACTCAAATAAGTATGATGCACTATTAGCTGAAAGGTGGATATATAAAAAGAAGGAAGACACTTTGGGAAGAGACAAAAACTTGTTTAAATACAGATAATCAAAAAATTATTTTGTATTTAGAGAATAGGTAATAAAAATGCACTAATATAATCACTCAGCTACTACACCTCTGCAAATTTATTGCCAAACTATGCAATTATTTAAAAAATTTAAAGATGTGTGCAGGATACAATTTTCAACAATATTTATTCATGAATGATTGAAAAATTATGTTGATTTTATCCTACATAGATAGATAAATAGATATAGGTAGAAAAAGTTTAGGTTAAGAAACAAATGTAAAAAGAGAAAAAGAGAATTAGCTGCAAATATGCTCTAGGAAGTTGTCCCAAAGAGTGTCAGACCTAACTCAGCAGTTTTATCTATTACCTCAAAAGTAAACTTTTATTTTCTACTCCTGCCAGAAAATAATGGGAATTTCTAAATTATGGTTGCTAGGATTATCATTAAACTAACAGCACCCTAAGTAATTCCACTTCCTTTCTATTACTCTGTAATCTTTTTTTATGCATGATTCATCCCTTCAATAGAATTTTCAGATTTGGTTTACTTTATATCACTTATGTCTTACAGAAAGAAAAAAAGATCTCAAGTACTGTATTCATATACACATGCATACATATTAATAATATTAGTATAAAAACTAAATATAATGTAAAGCCTTGGAGGTTATAATTTTCAAAAGTATTTGAAACCTAATTGAGATTTCTTGTATTTTAAATTATGGATTATTTTTAGTGAAAAGTTAATGGAGATTTTGTACACGTATGTCTATTTCAAACAGTGTATTTTCATTTTAATTGGAGAGTAAAAGAAAACAATGTCCACAGCTCCAGTTCATATGTTCATCATTTCTAGAAAAATCAACAAAATATAGCAGTATTAAAGGAATAATTGTATGAGAGGGGTTTTCGAGGGTGGGTGCCAACTCCTTCCCACGTTTTTATCTTATTAAAAACACTTTTTCTAGCTTCAAAGACATAATGTTGCTTAGCTTAGCTAAATGAGGCAGGATGAGTGAGTTAGTTTTCCATTTACCCTTTCTTTGCCCTTGTGAGGCAACCATTCTGCCTCTTTCCTTGAGCTCTAGAAAACAGAAGTATTTGGAAGCTTAGAAATAATCCTTTTTTTTTTTTTTTTTTTTTTAACTCTATCTATCATTGAATTCTTCCTCAGGCATAAACACAAGTCAGACCCACAAGGAGATTCTATTTCTGGACACGAGGGAGATATTTCTGTTGGGGGATGGGCTCTAATGGAATATACCATTTGTTTATATACATTTTTTTAGAAAAAGGCTTTTTATGTGTTTATGTACAGTATTTTCAGATGACCAGAAGCTCTAGATAAATACACATTAATAACTGAACTAAACATTTTTATTTCAATAAGCTATTCATAAATAACCATACACATCTATAAATGACCCATATACATCTATAATAGCTTAAAAGTCTGTACCTTGGATAGAAAAAACGCACCTCTAGTCTGCACTACAAACTTATTTAAAGCACTGAATATGATATCAAGTCCTCTGTCAATGACAGCAGAAGGTTCCAGTGCACTATTTGTTTCATAATCCTGTATCTAGCTGACTCTACTTCTCTGAAGCTCAAGTTGCCAGCAAATGCTGAACTGGAGCACGAGAGTCAATCCTTGTTTGGTTAACAAATTCCCCGCAAAATATCCTCCAAGCCCCTAGGAGCTGTAGTGATGTCATATCCGTTGTCCAGGTCTCCACACCTCTCTCAGCAGTTACTCCCTTTATCTTTTTCTTGGGTCAAAACTTTTGAGGTGGGCTGGCTATATAGCTGCGGGGGAGAGGGTAGACTGGGGCGCGCAGGTTGGAGGCACTTCAGCACCTCGGCCAGCGCCAACTGCAGCCCAACCCATCCTCTCCAGCTCCTGGACTCCCAGCTCTGAGAATGCCTGCGGAATGATCGCCCCCCAGGGCGGCTGCCGCTGCTGCCGCTACTGCTGCCGCCGCTGTTACTGCTACTGCTGCCGCCACCGACTCTGCCTCCACTCTGCTCTGACTGGCAGGCAGAAAGTGCAACTGACGAGGGAAAGGTCTCTGCAGTGAGAGTGGAGTGGCTACATAAAAGAGAGTAAAGAGGGAGCAAAAACCCCGATCAGAATGCAGGCGACGTCCAACCTTCTCAACCTTCTGCTGCTGGCTTTGCTTGCTGGATTAGATCCTTCCAAGGTATGGACAGTATTTTGACTCTTGTTTGAAATAAATGTGCAATATAATAAACCGACCCAAAATGCAAATAAATATGCCCCAAACGGCACGGGAGACAGCTCTTTCAGCTACCTTGTGGTGCCTGGCGTATCCCCTGCTGCTTGGAAGATAACGAGGTGAACTACCGGAGGAATAGCTCCTCAACGTAGAGTCCTGGTGTGAGGGGGAGGGACCGGGAGCGAATATAATGTGTATGGGCAGCGGGCAATGCGTCTCTCTGGGGAATTTAGCTTATACCGTGTCCAACTGCTTAATGTTCTCTTCTGAAGTCGGACGGGTAATGCAAAGGAGTTTGCAGTTGAAACAACGCGATTCATAAACATTTATTAGGAGATGGTGAACCGTTGCTTTGTTGAAAGCAGGGAAGCTTTCTCCAGCTGATCCTGGTCAATAATACTCCCATCGCAGACGTGCTGCGGTTTGTGTCCAAAACATTTGGGATGCTGCTTGTAGCACACACGGCAGAGCAGAGGCAGAGCTATACTCTCTGCCATGGCTGAGTGGCGTTGGTGAAAGGGGCTTGTGTTTGCTTCTTCCCTTTCATTAAGGAAATGAGGGGGGCACTGAGGAAGTTTTGATTATCAATGTTAAGAAACAGGAAGTGGGAATCCTATCAAACTAAGGAGAGTAATAGGAAGGATGAGTTATCTCATAGGTGTGGAACTCTGAAAATTACCCTGTACTGATAATTAAAGTGAACAATAAGCTCCTTTATTAAAAAGGTAGGAAAACATAGAGAAATATTTTCTGCAGTGCATGAGAAAAGTCTTGGTAAAGTGAGGTAATTTGAGAGCTTCAGCACTTTAAGAAGATCTTAATTATCTGGAGTAAGAGATAATGAACCTGGTAACACAAGTCAGAGATACAATTTATTTATTATTTTACTTAACTGGGCAACAGAAATTTGGCATTACAGGAGTAATGATTTAATGTTATGAAACAATTTAAAGCTATATTTTGGAATATTGTAATGTTATTTTTAAAGCGTTACATCATCTGTGTTGAAATTAAGTTTCCTTTGATAATGGTAGAGAGGTAAGAGGTAACCAAGCATAATCTAATACTGTGGTTGTAATACTTTAGGCCTAACATAGTATACAGTGAAAACTTAGATTCATGCCATATATGCTCGAATTGTTCCTGTATCTTTTTCATATTTAGAGAGACCTGATGAGAATAAGATAATTTTATTTAAAAGCTATTGTTGTACTGATACTGTTATCATGAAAGCTTCACACAGTGTGTGAATGCCATCTTAATGATCTTAATGACATGTTTTACAAGTAAGGGGAAGCTTTAAAGCATTTTACACCTTGCTAAAAGTGTTGATTGTTTTTATATTTATACATTTTTTTTTCTTTTTACCTCTGCACCTGCAGTGACACATTATACTGCCACTCTCAATGTATGATATTGGTTAAAACTTTTGAACACATTCTATCATATATCTCATTTGGAATGTTCTTGGTAAAACATTTTTAAAAAGCAAAGTTAATTACTGAGTTACTGCAGAAAAGATCTTGACTTAAAGTGAGTTTATTTGTCACTTCTTAAAATGAATTCAGAAATGTAGAGCTCCACTAACAAATGCATATGTGATTTGATTTCTCAGATATATTTAATGCATAGATATCTTTACTGTTTGTATCCCGTTATTTTTCAAAATTAAATATATATATATATATATAATATTTTGTTAAATATGGAGATAAATTCTCCAAATAAACAAACATTTTTGTTCAATAAGATCTTTTTTTTTTCAGTTTTGCTGAGTTTATTTCTGCATATTCAATGATATAAAGCTTTCTGCTTTCTTCAAACTGAACTATGGGTGTTTGGTACAATTAAGCTGATAAATCCAGGGAAGGAAAAGCAAACATTAACTTTTCAAACTGTCGGTCTCAGCTTCTAGGTATGCAATACAGTGTGCAAAGAACAAACTATGATACTTTGTTCTACACCACGTATGACACTATAAAGAATATTAAAATTTCATAGCAAGTAATTTTAATGTTTAGAAAGTTTTTGGGCTTGTATACAAAATATTGCTCTAAAAAAGGTGGATGGAAGCTACTTTTGTATGTTTTATCAGTATTTTTGATAACTGAACTATATTGCCTCCCCCCGAAATTACAAATAGCACAATTGTGTTCTCAAAATAATTGTCAATTAGGTTATGAATTAAGATTTTTCTCAAATTTTATTTATTATTATACTAGTTATTTAAGGGTTTAGATTTAAAACATTAGAATTTAAAAGTAAATAATGTCTTGTGAAATTAAAAATTAAAAAATAATAAAAGAGCATAGTTTTTTGACAAGTAATAATTTAGGTGATGAAACTTAAATGAACAGAAATACTAAACAGCTGTTTTTTGGTTTTTTGTTTGTTTGTTTTTTACATACTAAAATATTAGGACTGGTATAGTCATAATAAAATTTTCAAATAATTCATTTATCTTTAAGTATTATTCTATATTATTACATTTTATGTTCATTCTAAACATATTAATAATCACACATAGATACACACAAACTACAAAAATAGGAGTGCTCTTGAAATTGAATACTTTGTTTAGGTATAGGATTTCATATATTTCAAATATTGATAATCTAAATCTTATAGAGAGTGTTTCTTGTATGTTAATTTACCTGAGAAGAAAAAGCTTTTCTAACAACAGAACGACAGTAACAATTTCATTTCATGGAAGACCATATAATGTTTATGTTTATAATGTTTCTTTTCTTCTTATTGAAGCTTACAGATCTTATATGACATTTTATAAAGTGCTTAAGTATCGCCATCTTATGGTAAGATAAGTTACTTAAAATTAAATTTTGTTATTAAATTTTTTTTAAAAAGCCCAAACTTCTATATTTACAGGATGAACTTACTTTCAGCATTCACTTACTTTCTTTTCTCTCCTTTAATATATCAGAAAATTGGCAAGATTAGTATTTTCTTCCAGCAAAGAAAGGTAATTCACTGCTAATTAATTATTTGCTTTTACATAGACAGATTATCGATTTTCCTTTCAGGAAAATTATTGGAATTATGTTTCTTTAGTTAAAGTTTAATTAACAAGTTTCCAGTTTCTTTTAGAAAAACTCATGGGTATATCACTTTGCCTATTTTAATAGATGTCAATTAATTTCATTTGTCAGGGAGTGTCTGAATTATAGGCAATATGCCAAATTATCATTCAATAAATAAAATTTTAAAAACTGAAAGCTTGTAGAAATTCAATTATTGCTGAATTTTATAGAGAAAGACTATTTCTATATAGGAAATTCCTGAGGGTGGCTGCTAGGTGGCATCTCTGTGCTTTTAAACTGAAGATATTGAGTTTGGTAATGACCTTGATAGTACAAGAGTGGACTTCTTTTTCTTTTAGAAGATTTTTAGCAGAGTATTATTTGAACATTATAACAAAACAGTAATCTCTGTGAATCAGAACCATGAATTTCTCTGTTCTGCAATGCTGAGCTATAAAGATAGGAGGATATAAATATGGCTGTGCAGGTTTCAAACAGAATATTTACACTGGAGTTAGACACTTGGGGAAGAGTTAAAAAAGGTGACATGGGCATATCCACGTGGGTATATTCCCAGTGACTGCTGAACTTTAAAGCAGTCATATTTTGTGATAAATATATTGCAAAATGCCCTGCCAGGGGAATCATGCTTAGACTGAGAGGCATTTACTGTTTTCTTACCTAGAAATATATTAAACTTATCACCATAATACTTGTTCACACTACAGATATAAAATATAGCAATGATTCAGCAGAACCTCCAGTTCTATCTGTCCAAAACAACCCAGCCAATTAGAATTCTTGCTGTAAATAAGACTGTTGCCTTAAAGCTATATAAACATGACGGAAGGAGGAGAATTACAATAATTATATTGTTAAATGTTGCATAATGTAAAATCCTATAAGTGCCTTCATGTTTTGGCATTGCTAAAGAAAATAATCAAAGATTTAAATTGCCTCAAGGTAGCTTTTGTGCATAAATCTAATTAAAGTATTTGTTCTTATAATTTTTAAATAAAATATAGAAAAAGCAAAAACAGCAAGAGAAATAAACTGAGATTACTGTCAATTTGCTTTAAAATCCACTTTGACAATCGATCTTTTCCTGGGCCTCCTGTGTGCTACAGACATCTACACAACAGGATCAACTCAAATGAGAACAGAAAATATGGATTGATGGCATTTGGTAAGAACCTGTAATTATGCAGAACCTGTAATCCCTGGTATGGTAAAAACTGAAGAGTTCAAAGCAACCAATCTATATTTTAAAAAGCAAATAGCTTCCTGCTCTCATTTTATCTCATCCTCCTTAACCTAGTTAAACTTTTATTTTGGAAAAAGTAAATATTATTTCTCACTCTTCCTCCCGGCTGGAAAGGTTAAAATGGTGCGCTTTCCTTCATTTTTCTTCTAAAATTTTTATTCCCTGTAACTCTGCAACCATTCTCTTTAAAAAGTAATTATTGTGACGATGGATCCTCTGTTGGGAGGGAAAGCAGCACAAGAATGAGAAACACAGGGGGCAGAATTCAGTGTCCCTCATTTCTAGTCCCTACTTTGCTACTGATGATATATACATGTGTATATAACTTTGGAGGAGCTGTGATTTCAGCATCCTTACCTGTAAAATCAGGAGCCTGGATGTTCTTATAGCTTCTCTGTTAAATTCTAGAATGACTCTTTTTAGTAATAGTTGATCATTCATCAAAAATTAGCGAATTCTTTTGTAGGGTGTAGTTAGTAAGATCAGAAATTTTGTGCCATCCAAGGATGACCCTGCCTAGAAAATATTCTGAAGCTTTCATCTTCTGTGTTTGGCACTCAGTGCCTTCAATTTCCTCCTTCCTACTATATCACTCTCCTTCCTTCCTGAATCTGCATACATGATTCATATACTCAGGCTTCTATCCATTCACCTAACAAACTTTGCTCCCTGAAAAGATCATTTATCAATCTAGTGGAACCGAAAGCCAACATGTTTCCTACTTCAGCTATAAGTCTTTTACTTAATGGAAAGTTCTCTAGTGAAAAGTGAAGTGAAAACTTGTTTTCCATGTAAAAGGAATCGCTGGGCATACTGAAGAGATGTTGGAGGAATTTGGGAGGGCTATTTATAAAAGGTAGTGCATATTCTGTTGTTGAGTCTTCTTACGCAGGCATGGTTTTAAGGGTTTTAGACTGATAATTTTTAGAAAAACCTCAATTTTTGTACTTAGAAAACATATAAAGAAAAAAGTGAGGCCAGATAAAGCTGCAGCTTAGAAAATAAGATGTGGCATCTAATTTACTTAAGTATTAATTAACCATTATTTTTCTTCAAAACAAAAACTATCTGGCAGTGGTGAAATTAAAAGAGGAGATACAGAACCAGACTGTTGTCTTGGCAGGTTAGGTAAAATTAGAGTGAGTCACTGGATTATTTGTGTGTTTGCATGCATGTGAATAGGCATTAAAGTATTATGGTAATATCAAAAGACCTGTAAACACTTTCCTGGTTTAAATCTATAAAATTATGTTGAAATGGTTGTCCTTGAACATTTTATTCCACCTAAAACTGGTTATCAACCTACTCAGTCTATGCCACTTAATTAAAAACCTTGAAATATTTTTCTTTGAAATTAGCACTATCATGACAATTTTTTAAATACAATTTTTAAAATTGTATTTCCAAACTTGTGTAAAAGCAGGGGCTGGACATAAAGCATGAGAACATGCTTTAAGTTCTAAGGGTACAACTTTTCATTAGCCAACCAATCTGAGGCTCAGTTTTTATAACTATAGAATAATATAATAGCAATGGAACTGATGCAATTATTGATAATCTTAGTATATGAGGGTACTTCAAAAAGATCATGGAAAGATTTGCACTATCTTTTAATTTTATTTTTACAAGAACTTTCTGAACTACCCTTGTATGTAAAACTTTATTTTAAACCATGAAGTTCTATGTGAATATTCCACTCACATCAATCAACCTGTGATCAAATCTAGAGTCTATTGTGGACCATATATTAAGAACTCATAATAATAGAAAGGGTTTCTCATGCTCCTTTGCTCTTCCTTGTTTTCTCTTCTTGGCTTTCAGAAGAGTGAGCATCATATAAAGTTATCAGCACAGGTCCTCAGAATCAGTCCATAATTTTGGCCAAAACTGAAGTTTAAACTTGTCTCCTTAAAAACTGATATTATACTTATATCCAAAAAGTCACCTCTTACAAGTTTCTTAAGAAAAAATAGAGACAAAGAGTGGTTCCATAATATCAAAGCCAAATTACATCAAGAAAAGAGCTTTTAAACTAATCATGGAGAGGACATCACAGAGGGGATGGATGTATTTAAACAAAGACTCTACCAACAGATAAAACTGCTTTTGTGCCCACTGTGAAATGTATGGATTTTTTGTGTCTTTGACAAGTATGCCAAAGACAAAGTAATTTAACTTATTTTGAAGACTCAAAAATAATATTTAAAAAAGAAGGTGAGGAAAGGGATTTTCTCAAGTTGCTCAATCTAAAATGTCCAGGGCAGAGAGTTGTAGAGAAATGACCTCATTTAGGAATGTGATTTCTCTGCTCTTTTTCTCTTGCATAGCTTTTTCTGTCTCTCTGCTTATACAGGTTTTCCTGCTCTTCTCAGCAGAGACTTCTACTGAGTCCTTGAAAAGACCTTGACCCTCAGTCAGCCACTGTAATAACATTTCTGCTGATGTTGCCTATCCAATAGCAAATCCATCTGAGTAACTCATGAGTTGATTCTCTCTGGTCTCAATCCAACCCCTGTAGATAATATGAAGGGTAAAAAATATATGAAAGCAATTATGTAATATCTGTTATAGAACTATGTATGAACAACAAATATTTTAAAAATGTATTGGTTCAAAAATACTTGCACACCATACCACAATGAGATTTAACTTATCTCTGTTACTTTCTCCAAGAGGTTGCAAATTCTCTGAGGGAAATCCAAGATACAGGAATAGTATAAGACCTTCTCATTTATAGTGCCAAGTAATTTGAATGGCAAACACTTCTTTCTTTCTTTTTTTTTTCTTTAAAAACAAGGTGTTGTAAAGCATGCATCACCTTCTGTCATTCTCATACAAAGCCTCCAGAAGAATAAAAATAAGTTTAGAGAGAACACAGATGCTGATGTATCATGGTTTTGTCTCTCCCTGTAAAGCTCTTTCTCTTTTCCCCATATGTCAAATTTTTACCTATACTTTAATATACAACTCAAAAATCACTTCTTCCATAAAGCCTTCCTGACACTCTTTGCACCCCAAGAGGAGGTAATCCTGATAAACTAAGAACTCCTATAAGAAAAGAATTATGTTTCATTTATCTTTGCATCTTCAGCCAGGGGCACTGTGTTTGACACAAAATAGTTGTTCAATGAACGTAGGTGGAATTAGTTTTCCCCTCCAAATTTGCAAAACACTTAATTCCCAACCACGTTTTAAAAATTGGTATTTATTTGATACTTACTACTTTCTCTTTTTTTATTTGTATTTATTTTATCGTATCTGCCTTACTAAACTGTAAGGTATTTATTGCATTGTATCTCTCCTACTAAATTATAAGAGAAGACTCTACGTCTTGATCATTATCTTATTCTTTCCTATGTAGCTACTAGTACAGTGCCTTATTCAGATAAGTACTTGTTGAATGAACAAACAAATGAAGAAAAAATAAACCAAATAATATCTAAAAAAAAAAAAAACCCAAAACTTTAAATACTGGTTAAATGATACATGAATATAATTTATGTTTTTGATCTATTTTCCCATCAGACAAGATATTAGGGGCAGGAAAGTAACACTGTTTTTAAAAATTTTGTTTTCAAGGGCTTAGAACTCTTGTATCAAGTTATTTATTTTGACTAATGCTAAAATATTATGTATCTTTAATTTTTTTATTAATTCTCTACCCAACTCCACCATCTTTATTGCTATTTTTGACTTGGGGTAATTCTCTGGGATTGTACAACCTTAATACTCCTGTGGATCACTCGGTGTGCTTTATGATGCTGGGTGGAACTTACTGTATCTTTTATTCCTTAGTTAGTATATCTTTTCATTCTAAAGTGTCTATTTTACAAGTATTTGCCTGGTTTTATAATTTTAAATATTTTATTGATGTGCATGTGTTGTTGTAACTACCTTTATCTTATGTAATATGTTAGCTTTATTTGATAAATCAGTATATTAACTATATTTTTTCATCTTTATTTAAGGATTGAAGTTTTTATTTTTTAAGAACTTAAAATATTCTGTTGAAATTATTCTCTTACTATGTAGTCTTACAACAGTACCATGTAAAGAAAAGCAATATTGTCTACTACATTAGTATGAGCACAGCATCACGTGTAGAATAATCTTTAATGACTGAAAACAAATATAGATATAGTGGAGTTAAATTTATCTGAACTGTAACTTCCAAATATTATCAGAGATTTAAATTGTTTTATAAGTAATTTTGTAGGTTAAAATGCTATGGAAAGAAATGTAGTAATAACATTGTTTAAACAAATAAACAGCAATCTAGATAACTCCAAAGGGAGGGCATAAACTGAATAGACAATCCTTTTTATTTTTTCAACTAAGTTAAAGGTTATTAAGAAGCATTATCCTATGATGATTTATTTATTTATTTATTTATTTATTTATTTTTTTTTTTAAATTTTATTTTGTCGATATACATTGTAGCTGATTAATGCTCCCCATCACCAAAACCTCCCTCCCTTCTCCCTCCCCCCCTCCCCCCCAACAATGTCCTTTCTGTTTGCTTGTTGTATCAACTTCAAATAATTGTGGTTGTTATATCTTCTTCCCCCCCCCCTCGGTTTGTGTGTGTATGTGTGTATGTGTGTGTGTGAATTTATATATTAATTTTTAGCTCCCACCAATAAGTGAGAACATGTGGTATTTCTCTTTCTGTGCCTGACTTGTTTCACTTAATATAATTCTCTCGAGGTCCATCCATGTTGTTGCAAATGGCAGTATTTCATTCGTTTTTATAGCTGAGTAGTATTCCATTGTGTAGATGTACCACATTTTCCGTATCCACTCATCTGATGATGGACATTTGGGCTGGTTCCAACTCTTGGCTATTGTAAAGAGTGCTGCGATGAACATTGGGGAACAGGTATACCTTCGACTTGATGATTTCCATTCCTCTGGGTATATTCCCAACAGTGGGATGGCTGGGTCGTATGGTAGATCTATTTGCAATTGTTTAAGGAACCTCCATACCATTTTCCATAGAGGCTGCACCATTTTGCAGTCCCACCAACAATGTATGAGAGTTCCTTTTTCTCCGCAGCCTCGCCAGCATTTATCGTTCATAGTCTTTTGGATTTTAGCCATCCTAACTGGGGTTAGATGGTATCTCAATGTGGTTTTGATTTGCATTTCCCGGATGCTGAGTGATGTTGAGCATTTTTTCATATGTCTGTTGGCCATTTGGATATCTTCCTTAGAGAAATGCCTACTTAGCTCTTTTGCCCATTTTTTAATTGGGTTGCTTGTTTTCTTCTTGTAAAGTTGTTTGAGTTCCTTATATATTCTGGATATTAATCCTTTGTCAGATGTATATTTTGCAAATATTTTCTCCCACTCTGTTGGTTGTCTTTTAACTCTGTTAATTGTTTCTTTTGCTGTGCAGAAGCTTTTTAGTTTGATATAATCCCATTTGTTTATTTTTCCTTTGGTTGCCCGTGCTTTTGGGGTCGTATTCATGAAGTCTGTGCCCAGTCCTATTTCCTGAAGTGTTTCCCCTATGTTTTCTTTAAGAAGTTTTATTGTCTCAGGGTGTATATTTAAATCCTTAATCCATTTTGAGTTGATTTTAGTATACGGTGAGAGGTATGGATCTAGTTTCATTCTCCTGCATATCGATATCCAGTTATCCCAGCACCACTTGCTGAAGAGGCAGTCCCTTCCCCAGTGAATAGGCTTGGTGCCTTTGTCAAAGATCAGATGGCAGTAAGTGTGAGGGTTGATTTCTGGATTCTCTATTCTATTCCATTGGTCAGTGTGTCTGTTTTTATGCCAGTACCATACTGTTTTGGTTATTATAGCTTTGTAGTATAGCTTAAAGTCAGGTCCTATGATGATTTAAATAGCATTACTAGGGGGACCAATTCCAGATGGCAGGATTTCTTCAAATAGAGAATCAGTACTGGAAATGTTGATTCACTGACACCAAAATGTCACTGGTGAAAGATTGCCTTACAAAACACATCATCACTTCTGGGAATGATCTATGTCTATGGCTGCAAAGGGAATTATTCATCTGGAATTAGTACCAGTGGTGAATGTTTTTTCACTTGAGTGTGTTTTGTAACATAATGACTACATTTTAGTGCATATTACTGTAGTACAAAACAAACTGATATATTATTTGGCTAAAGACTCACTAAAGACTTCTTACTGTACTTGTTATTTATTAGTTATATAGAGCTACAGATACATTCTACTCTACAAATTGAGTTCTAGACAAAGACAGAAAATAATATTACTCTAGTTTGATTGCCATATACCTTAAAGTACTCAAGAAGCAGGAGGGAATGTTTAGACAGTTATGAAGCTCAAGCCAAAAAGATAGATATTGTAACATAATGACTCAAAACTGGGCAAAAGATTTTCAAAGGTAAGGAGTTAAGTAATGTAAAGAATCAAGAATTATTCACGGTGCTCCTCATTGGGGCCAAAGCATGATGACTTTCCTGTCAATCAAAGCAAGAAAAGACTCCAAGCATAAATATTTGTCCCTAAAACAAAAATAGAACAAAATGATGAAATTACAAATGAGTTTATGTATAGCATGGAGGTAAACACATTCAAATATAGTTAAGAGGAAAGGATGACGTAAGGGGAGGTAGATATTTACACATCAGGGATGATTTGGAGCTCTTACAAATGATGTATACATTTGGCAATAGGAATTTAGACATTTCAATGACGTTTACTGCACCTGACTAACACCACATACACACATGCATACACAGAATGACTGTATTGATTAATCTGAGACCTGGTTACCCTTATTTACTAATTGTGAGCATTCACTTCTGACACAAGGTCTCCTTAGTTCAACTAACCTTCAACATTTCCTAGTAACAAGAAATAGGAAAAAGGAAAATACAAGAAAACATCATTATGCTCCTTTTCCTTTTCTTACTTACATATTGCTAAGCAGAGAGAGGGAGGCAATAGAAACTTGATTGTATTTTGTCCATTTGTACTTAATTATATTGGAAAAGGCATTTTATTTTTCCTCTTAAGAGACTCAACCTAAATAATATTGATTTAGCATGGAAAATGAAGATAAAGAGAGAAATCATACCGAATCAGAGAATATCATACAATAAGTAGGAAATTGGAAAGTTATAGAGGATAAAGTACTAAACCAGAAGTTAGAAAACTGGTATTCGATCTGCAACTGTCTAGTTGTATGGTTTGGGACAACGCACTAAAGTTTTGTGGTTTCTGTTTCCTCACATATACAACGAGCATGCTGAACCACCACTCTTTTATTTTTGGTAGATCACCCTAAAATGGGGCACATTAATCTATCAAAAATATTGAGTTCATCATTCTTTTACTCTCCCTTCATTCTGCTCATAGTCTTTCAAATTATTCAAATTAAAGGTAAAAATCTAGTTGTCTTTTATTTTGTTGAAAATCAGGATTAGTGTTACTGAGAACATCACTGTAATTTGATTATATGTATATAGTGAAACACATAAAAAATAGATATGAAAATGTATAAGCTCATTTCACATCCCAAATATTACAGCATGATTAACATTTATTCTGTAAACTTCCCCTTCATTAGGTTTTGTGATTTAATTGAAATATAAATAAGTATATGGCATTGTATTTCTACTGTCTATCTCACAAAAGTTAAAACAAAAGAGACTCATAGAGTTATAAAGAAACAGAGAAACCATCTATTTCAATTCTGCATAAAAGGCAGAAATCTTCGCTATAACATAACTAATGAATGGTTGCCTTGGGTTGAATGTCTTCCCAAAACTTAGTCCCCAATGTGACCGTGTAAAGAGGGTGGGAAATCCTATTATGGTAATTAAAAGGTGAGGCCTTGAAGAAGTGATTAGATTGTAGGACCATGCCGTAGTGAATGCATTAAAAGTGGTGGTCATGGTATGGTTTGGAGGGCTTTAAAATGAGAGTGAATGAGGAGGTTGGTCTCTCTCTGCTTCCACCATCTTGTAATTTGAGACCGCTGGGTCTCTGTTGCCACCACCAGATGTGTTCTTTGGACTGTGGACTTCCCAGCCTAAGAAACTGAAAGCAATAAATTTTATTTTCTTATAAATCACCCAGCTCTAGGTATTTTGTTATAAGCAACAGATACAGAAAAATACAATGGTTATCTTGCTTTTCTGTCCACATGTTTCTAATATTGAGGAGTGGGACAGTATTTAAAGTAGTGGGTTCATTTTTAACCAGAAATAATTACTAGAAAGTTTCTTTTTAAATTGAATTATAACTTCCCATTATATTTTCTACTACCAAGTTATTATTTTTTTGGCTAAATACAACAACAACAAAAGTCTATTGACTGTGGTAAACAGAATAATATCCCCCCAAAGATGTTCACATCCTGATCTCCAGAACTGTGAATATGGTACCGTACATAGCCAAAGGGGATTTGTAAATGTGACTAAATTAGGGATCTTGAGATAGGAAGATAATCCTAGCTAGATTTTCTGTTTGGGCTCAATGTAATCAAAATGGTCCTTATAAGAGGAAGATGATGGAGAAGGGCTACAAGCCAACAAATGTGGGCTGCGTCTAGAAGCTGAAAAGCTAAGAAAAATGGATTCTTCCATAGAAACTTCAGAAAGAAATGCAGCCCTGCTGACACTTTGATTTTAATCTCATAAAATGCTTTTCAGTCTTTTGCCCATCAGAACTGTAAGGTAGTAAATTTGTGTTATTTTAAACCATTGTTTGTGGTAATTTGTAAGAGTAGCAATAAAAAACTAATACTTTGGCCTACATGTATTAATAATAATCACTAATTTCATTAATAATTAATGTGTAAAACAAAATATAATGAGCCAAACAATGCTTTAGCCTATGCTATGAATATTATGATTAGAGAGATCATAGACATGAAATTACAGTGTGGTCTAAAAATTATAAAGGAAGCTAGATAATATAGAAATAAAAAAATTGCTTATTGAAGAAGAACATAATTAGATTACACATAACTCAAATTGAATTACGTGATAGATTTTTGTTTTCCCTGTTTGACATTTACATGACACCAAGTAAGTCTTTTTTGCTGTTGTTTGAAAAATAATCTGCCATAGAATCTCACCTGCAATCTAAAAATTAAGTGAACGTCATTTCATTCCTTTGCTACCACAGTGCTTTTGAAAATACTTGACAAATTCTTTGTATTGGTTTTGTATTCTATCTTCTTTGGCAGTGAAAGTACAAATAAACAGGCTACCTATTACTCATTACAATGATGGCTATGATTCCTTCTTCTCCTTCTCCTTTGTTGATATCAGTCAAAATTTGATCCATTAAAGTCACTTGCAAATCTTCAGATGAGAGCAATTTTGTTTAGAATAGCAATGCATGTTACACAGTAAAGACACAGACGTGATGATTGCTTAGTGACATTTCACAAAAGATAAGCAAGCTTCCCTCCTCTATGTGCAGTTGAGAAAAAGTTTTGTGTTGTTTAGCTTGCTTATTTAATTTTAAATAATTGAGATTTACTTTTAGCTTTAAGAAAATTCATGAAGTGAAGAATATAATTAGTCCAGAAATGAAAGCTTCTCAATTATCTACTGCAGAATGGGGCATAAAAGAAAATTTGCTGAGGAAGTGGATGCTTAAATAAAAATTAGATAGACAATGAAAGGAGGAAAAAGTATTCCATTAAAAAAAAAAGAGCATGTATAAAGTCACAGAAATGTAAAATAGCATGCAAAGCACTGGAGAATTTTTGTATGTGACTTGAGTTCTTTTATTACTAGTTATATGGAAAGCAGGAGAAACTGATGCAGATGGAAAAGAAAGAGAGCAATTAGTGACATTTAAATGGTGGAAAAGTAATTACTCAAAAAAATCCAAGACTTGGCCTGTACCAGATTGGAAATATTTCTGGAATTTAGTTATCTAAACCCCAAACAACAATATAATAACTCAAAAAAAAAAAAAAAAAAAAAAAAAGAAGAAGAAACTGAAACAAAAATAACCCCACACAATTTGGTTGTACAATTATTTAGGGGTTCTCCAGAGAAAGAAAACCAATATATAAATTGGGTACACACACACACACACACACACACACACACACACACATCACACATCACACTTTGATTTTAATAGAGAGAGAGAGAGAAAGAGAGAGAAAGAAGGACAGAGAGAGAGAAAGACAGATATAGAGATAGAGATTTATTATTAGGAGTTGGCTCACATGCTGATGTAGGCTAAGTCCCAAGTTCTGCAGTTGACAAGCTGGAAACCCAGGAGGGCCGATGGTATAGTTCAACTTCAAAGTTCTGTAGTCTGGAGACTCAGGAGAAGCCAATCTTTTATTTCAAGTATGAAGGCAGGAAAAAACTGATGCCCCAGCTCAAAAGCAATTAAGAAGGGGCAATTTTCTCTTACTCAGCCTTTTTGCTCTGTTTAGGCCTTCAACAGATTGGATGAGGCTCACTCACACTAGGGAAGGCAATCAATCTGCTTTGCTCAGTCTACTGGTTCTAACTGAAATGTTCATCTCATCTAGAAACAACCCCACAGACACACCCAGAATAATGTTTGACCAAATATCCGGGCACCCATGCCCCAGTCAAGTTGTCACATAAAATTAACCATCACAGTAGTAATATATATATATATATATATTTTTTTTTTAAGGATCTACTTAGCTATATATCTAAGTGTCTCTATATTATCTATCTATATTAATCTATCTCTCTCTCATTTATCTATATATACCAGATAGATAGCTTTGTGACCACCTGCCTATCTTAATCATTAAAACAAAAATTACCAAGATGAATCCCAACATATACCTTACCTCAAGATCTGTATGATTTTATTGTGATTATTTCTCTCTGCCTTGTCCAAATCATACTTATTGAGCACTCATGATAGTTGTGATTAAAGATTCTTTGCATTGTGGATTGCATTACCGCCACCATGCATGAAAATTATTATATTGCTCCATTATTTCTTTTGACAGCTTGTCAGATATTACTCAATCTTGAAAATGATTATAAATCCTTCTATAATAAGTCTGTTTTTGGGGTGATTTCTGCCAAATAAAGGATCTTCTAGAATATTCTCATCCAGTTACAAGACCACTCTGGCTTGGTTAAATTGACCTTCAATTTGGCATCACCTAAAACTTTTAGTAAGGCTGTATGTTGATTTCAGATTCTATTGACATGTGTTTTTCCATGATTCAGAGTTTATTACTCTTGGGTTAAGAGGAATTGCTTTCTTTTGCCTTTATTATTTTTCCTTTTCCTTCCTTCCTTCCTTCCTTTTTAACTTACTTTTTTTACTCTTTTATTCATTCAAAAAATACAATAATACTCACCATAATGTTAAAATTGAGGAAATTTTATAACATCTGCTTTGTACCTGGCAGTATCTAGGATATAAGGATACAACGGTGATCAACAAGACACAAATTTCTTCCCTCATAATGCTTTACAGACTTTTTAGAATCAAACAATAAACAAATAAACAAGCAAAATGTATGTGAGATGGCAGTGCATTATATGGAAGGAAAACAAAATAGAGAAGAGCAAGAGACAGTGGTATGCTTTGGGGCAGGGACAGATGGTCAGAATAGGCCTGACAGTAAATATGATACTTGATCAAAGACATAAAGAAGGTGAGGGAGTGTCATGAAGATACCTGGGAGAAGAGAGTTCTAAGCAGAAAAATTTTAAGTATATACGCAATAAAGCAACAGCATAGATGGCATGTTTGAGAAAAGTCAAGGAGGCTAGTGAACTTCAGTCAGAATGGGCAAGAAGAAGTCTAGCAGGAAATGCAATTAGTAATTTAGCAGGAAGCCAGATCGAGTGTGTCCCCAGAGGTGGTTTCAAGGATTCTGAGAGAGACTGAAAGATACTAGTGGATTTTGAGCACAGATGTAATATGATATGATTTTTTTTTAAAGGACCATTTTGGCAGCTGTATGGAGAATTCAATTTTGGTGGTAAGGGAAGAAGTAGAGAGACAAGGTGGTATTAAATATCTTAGTTAATGTTGATGTTAGCTAATAGAATTTGTCAATGAATTGAAAATTGTCAATAAAAGAGAAGAGTAATGAATGACTCTAAGATTTTTTGAGCAACTGGAAGGAAATATGTTTATTGAGATGGGAAACAGTGGTAGAGGAAATCAAGTGTTTGATTTTCAACATTTTATTTGAAATATTTTAAGTTTGAAATATCTATTAGACATCCTAGTAGAACTGTAGAGTAGGCAGTTGGTTTTTGGGGTTCAGATGAGAGGTCTGAATTGCATATTTCATTTGGGGAATTATCAATATGCAGACGGTATTCGAGACCACAAAACTGGAGGGGATCACCAAGAGAAGTAGCCTAAACACTAAGCCTCAAATATTTAGAAGTAAAAAGCTGAAGAGAAATCAGTAATGGGGAATAAGAAGACATTCATGAGGTAAAAAGAAAACTATGAGAAGATATTGTGCTGAAAACAATGCAGAAAAAAAATGTTTCAAGGAGAAAAATTAATTAAAATATTATTAAATTAGCTTATGTTCTGTATGGGTTAAGTAATAAGAAAATTGAAAATTGATGATTGTCTTGGGAAATTGAAATCATTGGTGACATTACTAAGTGGTTTCAGTAGACTGATGGTGGCAAAATCCTCATCCCAATAGATTCAATGAAGTATGCAAGAAGAGCAATTATAGACAACAGGTATAAACAAGACTTCTGAGGAGTTTTGCTGTAGAGGGAAGAGAAATGAAGTATATCTAAAGGAGTATATGGCATCAGACGTTTGTTTTTGTTGATGTCTAAAATAGGAGAAATAGCACCATGTTATAACGCTGACTGGAATGATTCATGAGAGATTAGTTTTAAATGGAAAACAGAGATTTCCTATAGGAGAACAGGTGGAAAGATAAAGTATATGGTATGAATTCTGTTGGCAGTTTAGATAGCGGAGTATGAGCGCATCGAAGTTCTCTTGTAATTGCTTTTAGTTTTTCAGTTAAATAGGAAGCATGGTCAGCAGCTGAGAGGGAGGATGTGTTATTGGGAAAGAGAAGAAAAGAATCATGTCCTGAAAACTGAGATAAGGAGCAAAGAGGACAGCTTTTGCACTGCTGGGCTCAGTGATAGGGGAGTGTTGCAATGGGCTAGAGAATGCTTTAGGGGCAGCTGTGTAATCAGGGGAGAACCAGATTTCTATAAACATGATAAGGCAAAAGAAATTTTCAGAGAAGTGAGTAGACATGAGGAAATGTCACTAATAATTGCTTGTGAGTTTCTGACATGTTGCAGTCTGCATTAAATCAATAATGAATCCTCTATGTACGTTGAAAGACAAGTATGAGTTTTCCCCAGAAACTAGTTGTGTTTTCACTGACCCTATGAAAACATTTAGCCAGACCAATTCTCTCCTGATACGGAAAATCTATAGAGCCATAAACTAGTTGGAGGGTGCTGTGGATTGAATGTCCCCCCAAACTCATTGACGCTTAATCCCAGCTGTAACTGTTGAGGATGGGGAACCCTATTATGATCATTGAAAGGTGGGGCTTTGAAAAGGTGATTAGATTGTGAGGGCTATGCCATAGTGAATGGATTAAGCCATTTGATGGCTTAATGGTGGTTCTGATGGCTTTAAAAGGAGAGCATGTGAGAAGCTCTCTCTCTCTCTCTGCTTGGCCATCTACCATGTGACAATTTGTGTTGCTGTCACCAACCAACAACAAGGCCCTCACTAGATGTGTTCCCTGGACTTTGGACTTCCCAGCCTCCAAAACTGTAAGCAATAAATATTGTTTCTTTACAAATTACCCAGTTCCAGGTATTCTGTTATAGAAACACCAGACATCCCACACAAATTATAATAGAAAGTAGGAAGGTGTATCAGTCCCATCTCTCTCCCTAAGGATCAGACTTGTCTTAGATGGTCACATCATAGCTAAGGGAAAACACATCCATTGAGTTTTAGAAGTGAATATGGAAAGAAGGGCAGAGACAATACAAGTGATACTGTATATTTTAACCATATTTTTTTTTTTTGTCGTTTTTTCGTGACCGGCACTCAGCCGGTGAGTGCTCCGGTCATTCCTATAAAGGATCCGAACCCGCGGCGGGAGCGTTGCTGCCCTCCCAGCGCAGCACTCTACCAAGTGCGCCACGGGCTCGGCCCCTATTTTAACCATATTGAATCAAAACCCTACCCTAAAAATTCCCTTGAATCATTTTTAAAGTGATATTAGAAAGTGTGTTGCTAACTGATGTGGGGGCTATCAATTCCAAATAGCAATTATCCCACATCCAAGAGAATACATTGTTTCAACCCCACCAAACACATGAAGAAGAACTGGGTTCACTTTTGTTTCTTCTATAAATTCTGAGATCAAAAATAAAATCCAATTTCAATGTACTATATTAATAAAAATAAATTTGTAGTTTGTTATACTTAGCAACTTATTTCTGCTCCAGCATATGCCTAAGAAGACATGGCTCACATATGGCTCTTAATCTATTATACAATGTCTTTCTAATTATTCAACAGACATAAAAGAAGAAATATTATAAGTTTAGTTTTATGTGACTAAACCAAAAAAAAAATCTATGTGACATTTTTCTCATTTCTCTTTGTATGGCATGGCATTATGATAGAGTAAAAGGACTGCATAAGGTAATGTAATGTTGAAGTAAATCTAGAAATGGAAAAATTAAAGTGTGTGCCTATCTGTGTGCATATATATGTAGTTTGGTGTAAAAGAGTGAGAATTTTATCTGGTACTTACTAAAAAAGAAAACCTCAACAATTGGAATTAATTATGTTAATTCTAGAAAAAGTGAACAGCATGAATTAGAAAATACTTTTCAATGCAACTTTATCATTTCCAATTTATATAATAACCTAAAAATTAATTCTACAAAGTTTATTTGAACTGTTCCCTCATAGCGATCTTTAGACCTCATTGTAAAACTAGATGAGATGACTTTTAAATTATTCTACCTATTAAACATGGATGACTTAAAATTATTTTCTCATGTGATTTAAATTCCCAGTGAAAATTCTGTTTACACCTAGAAAGCCCATACTCTTCATGCCTTGCTTCCTTTTTTCCCTTTTACACACAAAAAAATGTCATTTTTTACCTCTTATGATCATTATATGGTCAAATGATAAGTTGCAATAAATAAGTTTTCTTGCTCAAAATTGTAATAAATAACTTGTCTTGCTTGAAGCATGTTCCTTCTCTCAAAATCACACAATTCTCAGTAATATAATGGGGAAAATAATACCTCCCTTATGGTAGTACTTGAAGGTTAAGTAAGATAACATTTTGAAGCATTGAGTCCACTGCTTGGCGTTTAGTAAGTGCTAGATAAACAGTAACATTTTTCGGTAAATCAATGTTCAAAAAATCTTGCTTGTGCTATTTGTCCTACTTCTCAACTAATGTGCTAACTCTATAACCTGATATTATTTACTGAGTTTATATTACCCATTTTTACACAATTCCCAGTACATGCTGTGAAAAAAGGACAAAGTAAAGACATATGTTTCTTTCATAAACTCTCTACCTGTTCTAGCCCTGCCTCATAAAGTTTAATGTTTCTAGATTATATTTTAAAACAGTGGTGTTAAAGTATTTATGCTTAAGAGACCAAAAGAGTAAAAAAAAAAGAAACCACAAAGACCCTTTTAAACTGAAACGGCTACATCTATGGGAATAAATCAATAGCACAATTATTAAAAGGAAAAAAAGATGAAAACCAATGATTTCCCATAAGGGTTGACAAATGAGGAGTGAAAGGAAGCAGATAATCTCTGATCTCTTTTTTTTTTTTTTTTTTTTTTGTCTTTTTTGTGACCCTTGGCTTGGTGTTGCCCGCACCGCACTCAGCCAGGAGCACACCGGCCAGCCCTATATACCAGCCCTATATACGATCCCAACCCGCGGCGGGAGTGCTCCCAAGTGCCTCACTCTCCCGTGTGCACCACGGGGCCTGCCCCATCTCTGATCTCTCTAACGTTGCTTCTGGTGTTAAAAATTATTTTGCAAAAAGTGGGGCAGAACTGAACTAACAAATGACCCCTAATGTCCCTCCAAATTCTGAAACGTTTTTTAATTCAGCAAATCTTTGCTAAGCACGTGTTCAGTTCAGGTTTTGCAGATGCTGTAATTTTAGTTTGTTCCAATTCTTTATGCTTTTTCTGTATTCATGCCCCCTTTGGAATTTATCCAGAATCACAGTGAGTTTTCAAGGAAAAGAGAAATACAAACAGATCCAAATTTCAAGTGACTTTGGTCTAGTTCTTAAACAAAGTAGAATATTTCAGGGAACTCAATAATTAATTAAAAATAATCAGAATGGAATAAAATAAATTACTGAATCATATGAGCATTTTTCTCAGCTATTACAGTAAAAATGTTGTGCAAAAAGAAAGGATAGATTGAAATCCCTAAATGAATATTGTTTAATTATAAATCCTTTCAGACTCTTCTATTAATAAAAGACATTAATTTTACCCCCTGCATAATTATTAAAACATATAGTTTGTATAACTAACACTGAGATTTTCGAAGAGTAAAATTTCTACTTTACTATTACCCAATTTTTATTGAAATCATTGTTTGAAGCAAATTATCAAGGGAAAGTTTTGAATACAAAATCATGGCAAACCAGATTGTCCATGAGCTAAGGGAATGTGTACTGCAATAGCTTCCCCTTCTACAGTGTATTGTTCCTTCTAAAGTATATTTTACCATCACACCAAGTACATTTATTAACAAATGTGTGAAAAAATTTCAGGTTCTCAATAAGAGGGGAAGAATGGAATCATTATCTTTCTTTGGGTCCAGCACATGGTAAAGGCTTTCTTCTTCTTCTTCTTCTTTTTTTTTTTTTTTTTTAAATGTAGAGAATATAGCATTAATGGTTAAACACTCATAATATGGAGTTGAATTTTATCAAGTGTCTACTTATTAGATGTAGAATCTTGTGAAATTATTAACTTCTACAAGCCTCATTTGCTTACCCAAAAATTCAGGAAATGATAAAACCAGTGTGATAAGATTTTTGTGGTAAGTATATGAGATAATATTTTCTGGAAGTATCCGGAACACAATAAGACAGAGACAATTTAAAATACCATTACCAATTATAGCCTGCTAGCTAATTCTTTTATTGATATTAGTATTTGTATCTGTGTGTAATTGTCTGTTTTTACCATTTATGTAAGCCCTATCCATTTGGTGGAAAAGGCGTGGGTGCAATTAAAAATCAGCAATAGTCTGCCCAGTCCTGGGCATCTGTCCAGTGACCAGATGGTCATGAGAGTCCACCTGAATACATGCAATTCTCCTGCAGATAATACCAGGTCAGAGTTCCTTATGTGGGATTTAAATATGAAGTGGAGTAATTTAAAATTATCTAATTATATACTAGGTAAATTTATTTTAAACGACTAATAAAAAAGATAAACTAACATAAATCACTGTACAAATTGACTATATTATGTCCTAGTGTTTGGGGGACTTCTGCATCTTAATCTTATGTTCTTTCCTTTTCTCTCTTTATTAATTTTTCAAAGAGCTTAAAATGTTCCATTGAAATTGAATAATGTACACTTAAGTACGATTATGCTTTTGTTAACTTGCAGCAAATTCTTAAAAGCTTGCTTCTTTTTCTTCCTGTATATCCTTCTTACTTTGCTCCTTTTAAGCTCTTTCTCATTTTTACATGGTCTTTTTTCCCTTGCTCTTTTCAATTCTCTGTGTTTGTATATTCCACTGTTCTTTCTCCCTGTGTCTTCTAAATATTCTCTGCTGATGATAGTACCCTCTGTGCAATAACCTGCATTCTGCTGCCTTCTTCTGACATTTGCTGTCTCTTTCTGATAACTTTGGTGTGTATGTAAATAACAATTTTTTATGAAATCATTGTACTACTTGTGTTGCAAGCATTCATAATAAGTGGTTTACATTTTCTGTGGCAATGGTCATTTGCAGTTCCAAGTGACATTTTGCTGGCTGGAATAAGACTATTATACTCAAGAAAACATTGATATTTTGGCAGAAAGGACTGGTTATAAGTCAGAAAGCCACAAAAAAAAAAGAAAGAAAAAGAAAAGAAAACCTTGTTCCCTTAGAAAACAATGAAAACGATTTTTATATATTTTGCAGATTCCTCTATATACAGCAAAAAATGACATTTTAAAAACTGAAAACTTTTGTTTTTATGTCCACAGGATGTTACTTGTATTTCCATGCAGATAAAAGCATCAATAGGCTTAATTTCATTTTTAAAACTAAAAGTGTGTGTGCGATTTAGCCAGATAATTACTTTCTATCTATGGGACTATGTAGGCATGTCGCTGTGTCACTTTAAATGTTAATCTAAATGTTTTCTGACAATATCCACACCACTGTCCCCAAACAGCAACTGTTTGTCTGGGAGAAACCTGGATATGGTGTTAGTTTCAGATAATTAAAATAATTTGCTTCCTCTTGAGCAGGGAGCATTACATGAATTACTTTCATCTGTAAAACACGTCCCTCCAGAGCAGGTGTTGATGACCTCTTAATGGCTTCCTGTTGTTTGAGTTAAATTCATAACCAACTCAGAAGACAAGTTATATAGTAAAGGGTGACTAAGCAAGAGCTTTTCTGACATTATCAACAGTGTCATCAACCACACAAACAGCAAGTAAAACAAGAGGTTCTATTGAATCTCCTCTTTTATGAAAGGTAAAATGAGGGATGCTGAAGAACAAAAGGAGTTTTGTTCTTATTTCCTATTTAGCCTACACCTTGTTCTAGAAGACATGGTTCAAAAGCATGGTAGGGAACAATCCCTATTTCATGGGGCTTACAATCTAGTTGTGACCCAAGACCAGATGAAAAGGAGGCAGATAAATAGCAAAACGATGTAGTACTTGAGAATTGTCTGTCGAGAGACCAACTCAGGGGGCTGGCCAGTGGCTCACTTGGGAGAGCGTGGTGATGAAAACACCAAGGTCAAAGGTTCAGATCCCCATACCTGTCAGCCGCCAAAAACAAAAGAAAAAACAAACAAAAAAGAGAGATTGGCTCAGAGTACAAGCATGAGTGGGTTGTGGACTTAGGTAGCATTAGTCAGCCCTGTCAGAGTTAGATTAAAGCAGTGCCTTACATCAGGAAACCCAAAAGAAACACAAGAATAATTGACAGAATATTATAAATCCTGGATAAGAAGGAATTTATAACATCTCCACAGTGACATAAAATTATGAGAGGAAAGCCACTGTTATAATGTCCAAAAGTAAAGGAAGTCAGGTACGCTAGTGCAATTGTGTCTGAAGTTCTACGTCAGCAACGATGAAATTATAGAGCCGGGGATTATACCAAGATATTTACAGTCGAGTTATGGCTACTAAAAATAGCTTTAATAAGCAGGTTGATTTCAAACAATGTATTTCACATGGAAATACTCAAAACCTAGAAAACCCATTTACCCACTCATTAAATCATTCTTTTATGCACTAGTTTATGTCATAAACCATGAACGAGTAAAATGTTAGTCATTGGCAAAGAAACATAAAACATAGACCCAGCATTGGGTGAAAATATCTCAGCAATTATTACTAATTTTGTCAAATGCTTTTTGGGTACCTACTATGTTCCAGCCATTAAGTTCTTTGTTAGTGATGTAGAACCTCTACGAGCCATGGAAATGAAAAGTGTTGACTGTAAGAGTCAAGAAAAACATCATATACAGTTGGCCCTTTAACAACATGGGTTTGAATTGCATAGATCCACTTATATGTGGATTTTTGTCAATAAATACTATACAACTACTGTAAAAGTATATTCTCTTATGATTTTCTTAATAACATTTTCTTTTTTTTCTAGCTTACTTTATTGTGAGAAAACATTATATAATGCATAACACATATAAAATATGGGTTAATTGACTGTTTATGTTATCAGTAAGGTTTCCAGTTAATAGTAGGCTATTTGTAGTTAAGTTTTGGGGCAATCAAAAGTTACATGCAGATTTTTGACTGCATAGGGGGTCGGTACCCCTAACCCCTCTGTTATACAAGGATTAACTGCACATGCCACATAAACTGGATCTTGAAGCTGAGCAAAAAGGAATTCAGCACATGAACAAAAACCCTTAGACTACCGTGATCTTTTGTAAGAGTGACAGTCTAGGCTATATGATTTCAAAACCCATGGGAAAACAGTAAAGCAGAACATGTTTATTTTCCACCTGCTGTTTGTATCAAAACCTTCAATAATCAGAAATCTCCTTTAGAAAAAAATGTAGCATTTCATGTAAAATCTTTCACAAGGTGACCTCATCTCTCTTTCCAGTCTCCCTTGACACTTGTTACTGTAGCTCTTTTAAAATATGTACTATTCCCCAAATCTCCATTCCTTTGTCTTGTGATATTAATTTTGCTTAGCAGATCAATCTTTCCATTCTTTAACTCTCAAAGCCTATGGATACCGCATAGTTTTACTCAGTTATTTCTTCCTCCCCCAGGCAGAATTAGCTTTTTCTCCATGCCCCTGTAGTGATTAATTTTATGTATTAATTTGACTGGGCTAAGGGATGCCCAGATAGCTGGTAAAACATTATTTGTGGGTGTGTCTGTCAGGATGTTCCTGGAAAAGATTAGATTTTGAATCAGTAGCCTGAATAAAGAAGATCTACCCTCACCAATGTGTGTGGGCTTCATCCACTTCTTTGAAATCTCCATAGAACAAAAAGGTGAATGAAGGGAAAATGTGCTCTCTCTTCTTGAGCTGGGACATCCATTTCCCCCTGCACTTGGACATCAAACAACAGAGCGTCTTGTTCTGAGGCCTTTGGTCTCAGGGTGAGTTACACCACAGGCTTTCCTGGTTCTCCAACTTGCAGATAGCACATCATGCGACTTCTTGGCTTCTGTAGTCATGTGAGCCAATTCCCGTAATAAATCCCCACATATATCTATGTATATCCTATTGGTTCTGTTTCTCTGGAGAACCCCATCTAATACAGCATCATATACTTCATTTTGGTTTCTGCTATAACATTTAAACAGACTAATCTTTTAGAGTCATTTACACATGTGTTAGATTCCCTTATGAACTCCTCAAGACCAAAAATTCAACTCTTTATTTTTGCACCTGCTCCAGGGGAAGCACATTGTAGCTATTCAATAAGTGGTTGTTGAAGGAATTGAGACTGATAGATCTGTAAACTCACTTTCTGTGGTACATACGGTCTAAATTCAATACACCAAGCATCTTACTCTATAAGTGAGAGGGGTCTAAGCTTTTGAGCATAGAGATAGTTTTAGAAAATAATTACATTTATAAAACAGCATGAAGACCTTCCAAGAATAAATACATAAAGCCTTGTTTCTTATAGTTGTGAATCTTGTATATCAAAGGCCTAACCTTGGAAAGTAGTGGACTGAAGTTCTAACTCTGGGTCCACAACATTGCTTGAGACATTTATTCTCTGGCTGCCCAGTTAGCTCTGTTGGTTAGAGCATGGTGTTATAACACCAAGACACTTATCCTCACTGGACTCTCTAGACCTCAATAACCTCCTCTGAGAACTGAAGGTGTTGAACTCAATCATCTCTAAAATGTTTCCAGACTAACATTCTAAAGTCTAATCCCAAGAATTAGCCGGTGAAGATAATAGACATTTCAGTCAGGCAAGATAATTCACTAGAAAATACTATTGATCAAGTAGCAAAAGGGTTGCATTTTTAATGTTAAGATCAATGCACTAATTTTCCTTTTTTGCCACTGAAATGTAGAAAGAATAGCAGAGCCTACAGCATTACCATAAGACACTTGGTATTCATAAATGCACAATTTCCAGTATAACATGAGATTTTTAATATTGTTCTAGAAATATCATATACCTGTCTTTTAATGGGACAGAAATATTCAATCTACCTAAGGATCAGTAGATGCCATATCACCATTACTCTCTCAAAGAAAGATTCAAGCAGTAAAATTAAATGTCAGGGACTGGAAACAAATTGAACAATAAACTTTAAAAAAATACTAGTTATGCCATAGTTATAAATCTGCAAAGAGAGAAAAATCCAATTAAAAAAAAATTCTATGGAACTATGAACTAAAAAGTTGACTTTTAAAAAATTATCTTGAAGTCAAGTTATTTTTATACATAGTATGCAAATCTAAATATATTTTATACATACATCCTAAAATGCTCAAAGCAAAACTAAATTATATTATCGACCTACTGGCACACAAACTACATGAAAAAGAGACATTTATTTATTTTTGGAATACTCCTCATACTTCTAATAAATTATTTGATAATAAATGATAAAATATAGGTAACAAATGATCTGACCAAATTGAGATTTGCTTTCAGCTCTACTTCTTGAACTCTGGTATCACCTTGAACATTTTCAGGTCACATTAAATGCTGGTCTGATTGTGCTTCGAAAGTAACTTTAGTATTAAAAACAATACTGTATACTCCAATTCAGTCATTCATTTATTTCAACTCAAGTTCTGTGAACTTCATTTTGGAATTTTTGCATCTTTGTAAACCATTAAAAATACATTCTCTCCATCAAAGGTCCGTCGACGAGTGGAGCTGTTCTTGAATTTGAGCAAGGAAATAATTTTACTAAAAGACTTGAAAATAAAGTTCTAGCATTCTGCAAGTCTTCACAAACATTTTCTGTATAAATTGCCATTTTACATTTGCCAGAAAGCAGCTGAAATGAAAAGCCCAGGGCCCATCCTAAATCCTAAGACAGGAGTTATCCTAGATCTCTCCCTTTCCCTAATCCCACATTTCAGCAAACAACAACGTCTGAATCTGTACCATTAATCTGGCTTCAATCTTCTCTTCCACTTCAACTCTTTTGTTGCTGCTCTGGCTCAAAATCTCATCTCCAACTGGACAGAACAACTGCTGTCTACTTGTCACATATACTATATTTTCATAGTGTGTTATCACCACACCTGTCAGTGTAACCATTTTAACAATGGCTAAAAATGTAATTATTTCAGAATTCTATTCAAAAGTCTTCAAAATGTTTGCATTATCTCAGAACAAAATCTAAACTCCTTTATATGGCATTTAAGGCCTTCATAAACTGGCCCTAAGTTGCTCATCTCCCATCATTCAGCTACCCCACACTTTACACCCAGCAGTAATATGCTTTAAAATTCAAAACATGATTTTTTGTCATTCCACATTATATTATGTGCATGTTATTTCTAATGATAGGAAGGAATATCCTCCTCCCAAGTTATTCTGCCTTGCAAATTCCTACCCATGCTTCAGCTCAAACCGTTCCTTTTGTGTGAAGCTTATTCCAGCAGAAAATTTGGGAGCTCCTTTTCTCTTTGTATATTTGGAAAAATGATTACAAAAGCTAACTTTATTATCATTTTCCTGATTATGTTTATGTTTGTCGACCCATTAGAACATTGGAATGTTAAAGATATGAATTAGAGCCCTGTTTTTATTATTTATATCCCCAGAGTCTGGCAGAATTCCTGACAGGAAGTAGGTAGTCACTAAATGTTTGTTAAAGGAGTAAGGAATGAGGAAAAGAGGAGAGACAGGAGGGATAGAAGATAGGAAAAAAGGAAAGAAGTAATTCTTTAGCAGAGAATGATGTTTAGACAAACCCCTTTGTCTTCATCTTCTCCCCACTTCTCCACAACCCTTCTTTAAATATTTTATAGTGATATCTGAAGTAAATAAATATCAAAAACAACCTTAAATGAAAAAAAAAAAAAAAAAAGAGTTTACCATCACAAAATGGCAACCTGCAGTCTGAAGGCTGGATGAGGGGACCCAGAGGAAACTCACATGTCAGTTAATCCCTCCAAACCTCCCCCATTGACTTGCTAGTAAAGATAAGAAGCTCCCATCTTTATTCAAATCTTCATTCAGAAATACCACTTCCTTTACCCTAGTCCCGGTGCTTTCTCTTTAGATCTAACTCACTTATTCTCACTGTCATTCTGAGATTGATATCTCTTTCTCTGACATCACACAGACGTAGCCTAGTGATGGTACAGAGAAATAACAGCCCAAAGAGGACAAAAAATCAAGAAGGCAAAATCAGAAAATAATTGTGCTCAAGAAAGATATTATGGATTGCTGGACCTAGAAATAGAAAATCCCACGCGATGTGTCAGAATTGGCTGCGTAACATTGAAGTTTGAATAACACAGGAAGGAAATGGATCATTTAAATAAAGAAAAAATCCTATGTACTCTGACCCAATCCTTCCATAAATCTTTATTGAGCACCTTCTTGTATAGGTCATTATGCCTTGGTCCTTTAAGAAAATAAAAAGAAATGTAAGACATGATTTAGCTAGGGTGCAATCCAGCTGGGTGAAGTAACAATACAAATAGTCATGCCATGCAAAGGCTGTTCACTCTTGCCCACTAATGTCATTGCCAGGGAACAATTGAAAAACTCAGAGAATTTGTAAATTTTGAAATAGAGACAGGAGAAGCAATGAAAGGGCAGGAAAGGCTCAGTGGAGCTAGTTCAAGTAGGAGTGTTCCCACTCTTAATTTCTGGTCACCGTGCTTCCTGATTTCACTTGTTATTCTTACTAAAATTCTACCAATTAAGGAATTCATGATAAAATTTAAAATCTACAGTTATCTGTGGGAATGAATGCTAAATCATACAACATTCTTCCTATCAGACTGAAGTCACTGAGAGACTGGGCCAATTTGGTATAGCAGGAGTAGCAAATTTGAGGGAAATATGAGAACTCAGTAGTAGAGTAGAAGTTAGTTTTACTTGTGCCTTTTCCACAGAAGTGACATTAAAACAGCAGAAATATATAGAATACCTGAAGGGTGTATATGGAGATGGGGAAAAGGGTTTTGAGGCTATTCTTTTTCTTCAGTAAAAAGAAAGGAAGTCTTTCATCTTACTAAGTTTATTTTCTTCAGTGACACCCTATACCTAAGATCCAGAATTAAAATTATCTATGTTGTGGGTTCAATACAGTTCTGTGGGTTAATTGGAAAACCTAATCTCTCTTTGGAACATTATTTCTATGAAAGCTATGTTCTCTGAGTTCCAAGCAACTGACTTGAAAATCTATTGGAACATAATTCTTTATGATATGGAGTCTTCCTCTGTACGAGTAAAGTAATTGTAGAAAAGATGTCCTAAAACCATTCAAACCAGTGCCAAATGTATAATGTAGATAGAGAAGCTATAAACTCATACGAATAGGAGGTTTTTAAAATGCCTGGGATCACACAAAGCTGCAGGCCATCTTCCCAGTATGCAGGCTCATGGTGATCACGCAGGACAACAAGCCACGTGTTTTGTTGCCACCTCGTTGGAACCAAGGCATCAGAGAAATACTGTTAAATGAACAAAATTAACCAAACAGCTAGTGGGCTTCCTAAAACTTGAAAGATGAAAAAGGAGACGTTAAGGGCTCTCTTGATATGCCTGATCCAAAAGTAACAGGCAACCAACTTTAATTAAAAAAAAAAAAAAAAAATCTGTGGTAAAAGGGAAAATAATGACAGCAGCTCCCAGGAGCTAAAGTAGGATAGTCTGAAGAATGACACCATGCAGCATCCACCCACGCTCCTCTACAGGAAGGAGAGTTAGACTTATGTATGTCATTCCTGTTTCTCAGGATATATCAGGATGAATTAACACAGTCTAGGATGGGAAGGTGGTCTATATCTTGTAGGGATGGGAAGGGAGTGATCCCTTTCCTCCTCATCACTAGGATCAGGGCACCCATATAACAAAAGACAGGTTAATAAGAAAAAAGCATAACAAATTTATTTGGTCATAGTTTTACATGACAGGGGAGCCTTCAGAATGAAGACCCAAAGATACAGGGAAAAATATTCATTTTTATGCTTAGGTTTAATGAAGAATGCACAGCTGTGGAGAACTGTGAACAAAAAGAGTATGATCTAATGCTAGTGGACTGAGTGGGGAAACCCAACAGGCCTGTCTGTGTATATTCTCTTGGCCTCTCTGTGCTGCACTCTTTTCTCCTTGGTAAGGAGCAGGATGCTTTCTGGAATGGGGGATCTTATGACCTATAATCAAACAAGGTAGGCCATAGAATTTCTTTATGGTCCTTTTTTACACAGAAAGGCAGGGGAAAGTGAGAGGAATATTTTTAGGTTTTATGGCTAGCTTGAGTAAAAGGGGTTCTGGCTTCTATGACCCACCTAGTGAAAGAGGAATTCTAGTTTCTATGGCTGGCCTTGGGGGAGAATAAGAGGTGAGAAACAAGAGGGCAGGAGAAGTTCAGTGAGAAACTTTGCTTCTGAGGCCTTTGCTTTAGGGTGTCATTTTCTAGCCCCACCAATCTCCATTGGTGTACCTGTTATACCACAGCTCCAAAGCCACTTTCTTTTTCTGCTGATAAGTTATCTGCCTTCCAGGCCATGTCCCTAAAACAGCTTGCGCACTCTCCTTGACCCCTTGTCATTTCTCTTTTTCTACTGACTGGGGTGCAAACAAGAAGGCAGGACCTGGAGCAGCCACCTTGAATCCCAAAACAGAAGCTATGTAAGTGGTTAGCAGAGCCCTATGTCACCAGGCCTGGACAATTGATATTTTGACTGCTACGTAAGAGAGAAATAAATTTCTGTCTTGCTAAAACTACTGTTTTTTATTTTATTTATATATTTTTTTATCTTTTTTTGCTACAGCAGGTAGACAGTACTCTAACACAGGAAAGTAGAAAAAAAATCATGTACAGCCACAGAGGTCATAGTATTTGGATATTTGTCAAAATAAAATGGGAAATCGTTAGAGTTTTAAATAGAGAAGACATTTAAGAATAGACACCAGTATACAGTTGGACTACAGCTCAGAGATATAAACAAGAACTTCAAATTAGTGAGTGGTTTGAACATAAATAGTTTTTGAAATCCTGGGTGTAGTATATTAGATCCCAAAAGAGGTCGTATAGGGACAAAGTGGTGAAGGTCAATGTACAGCCTGGAGGGACTCCAATATGAGTAGCAAATGGTGGAGATTAATAACCAAACATTATAGAGAAGGAACAGCCAAAGAGGTATAAAAATAAAATGTTAGTGAAACAACCATATTTGCCCTAGTTTCCACAGTGGACATTCAGAGTATTTCCCTTTTGGGAACTTATATTTTACATATTTTTATATGTGAATTTCATCCAACTCTCAAGTGTAAGAAATGTATTAAACTCAAACTAGGCTAACAATAAGAAAGAAAAATATTTGAAATATACATTGATCCCTCAAGTTTCAGAAATTCACCTTGTAAAATTAAGCCCTCATATCTGTGCATTAACGGAAAGTATGAGAAAGCCAAGCCAATATCTCAGTAAAGATCTCCAGATGCTTTGGTAGCATAACATAGAATGTCAGGGCTTACTCTTTATTCCCTTGCTCTGACTCTTTGGTTTTCTGTTATCTTGTATATTTTTCTCACTCAAATCAGCATATCATCACATGAAAATATTTCCCCACAAGCTAAGCCTGTTACCTTTTAGTAAGTGGATACCCATCAATCAGAATCCTAGAAGGGAACAAATGGTAAATTCAAACAAGGAGTTTTAATGAAGGATTTATTTATCAAAATATGAGCAGGTTAAGGAAAATCCACAAGAAATGGTACAGTACCTTGTGGCTAGTACCAGAAGACAGCAACACCACTCTAAGCCTAAAAGGAGAAGGGAAGGTAGCAGCTACCTGAACTGGAAAGACACAACCTGTGGGAGAAGTTCACCCCAAATAAACTAGGACTTCTGGTAAAGGCAGAGTGTCAAGGGATTAAATGTATGGATTTCACTTTTCTCCTGCCTTTGATGTCCCATTAGTACCTCCCATTGGCCAAATCCAACCAAAAACCAACGATCAGCCCTCTTCCTCCTAAACATATTGCAGGAGGTGAGGGTAACAATTAGATCTGGAGGTGCAAATTGGAAATGTATGCCTCTTTATTATATGAGGGTTTGGTTATAGTGGAGTGGGTACTACGAATCAATATGTTGTGTTATTTGAACTAATGATAGAGTAAATTGAACCTATGAACAATATTGTAGCTTTTCCTGGGAATGAAATATTTATGGTTCTTGGTGTGACACCCTGTGACTCTAAACTCTGCATAAAGACATAGGACATCTGGGCTTATATGTGTCTGCCAGATGGCGTAGGATGCTCAGAGATCTGGATAGCTAATTTTACTCAGTAACTGCTTCTAATAGGAGTTTTATATTGAAACCTCTGACACGCTTTTACCAGAAGTTGTACTGCCAAGTCTGGCTATAATAAATGTGCATGATTTAATAGCTAATTCTCCAGAAATATCACTTTTTTCCCCCTTCCTTCGAAATCTTTGCCCTGTTCAGCAGCCCACATTTTAATTCTATAACATTCATCCTTTTCTGCCTCTAAGTGGTAGTTCTCATTAGCCTTGATATTTATATATTATTGTGCATTCATTCAGGGGATGTGGAGATACTGTTTTTTTGCCACAAATAACAAAAGCTCTCTTTCCTGAGAACTGAGAAAATTCTAGTTACTACTATTTTCCTGAGGTCTTTAGTGGCCTTTAAACACTTGCTGCTCTTTTCTAAGAGTTACTGTCAGTACAATTTTCTCAGCTTTTAAACTTCATCACAATTTAAGGAGGTTTTGAATGATCTTTCCCTTTTGAACCAGATTTGAGTTTCTTGTACTAACTAATTTGCTGTCTTAGAAATGCTTCTTTATACTCGTATTTTACCCACATGACAGAATACACCCGTCATATAAACAAGGAAAAATGACAAAATGCCAGTTCCCTTGTAGTTTTGCCTTTCATCTTATCCGCTCTCTATTTACCAGGTAACTTGTGAAGATCCCACAAAGTTACACAATGAGATAGTCAGCTTCAGTCAACTGCAACTCCACATAGGGGTATCAAATTTAACTAGCAGCCCAATGAGCATAAAGACACTCAAGTAAGGAAGAACTGGCTTATTGCCTACCTCTGCTCCCTCTCCATGCACCACCCCCAGCCTTCAACTTTGGCAGGAAGTTAACTACCCAGCAAGGGTGGAGATGAACAGGTTGAAAGGATGAAGAGCGAACAACTATGCTACAGGCTTCCAGTTTGAAGCCAGCTTGAGGTGGGGGAGGGAGGAATATTTAATCAGAACAGCTTCTGTTCTCTTATCTTTAGAAGAGACATGCTAATTTCTGAATCAAGACCATATTTGTTCCTTGAAATAATTTTGGAGCTGTCTATTACATTGTCAAAATGTAAAAGCACTAAGACTTGCTAGAACTTTCATTCAGGGCCACAGAAGCTCTTTATCAGATGAAATATCAAGGATCAATACAAGTCAAGAAAGAAGTTGCATTTGGTCATAATCCATGCATCATTCATGCTCAACAGAGCAGTTAGAGAATAAAAGCCAATTTATTTTCCAAAAAAAAAAATTGTTATTTTTTTCCTTTTACTTGGTGCTTCTGTATATAAAAAAGGAATGGAAGCAGAAGAACCTGTTTTACTAATCATGACTTACATTAATTAATCATTTGTCAAAGTCCCTACTAGAAGGAAGGTGTTTTGCTAGGTATTGCACATGGGGGCTTTTGGGGGAGGATGTAAAATATCCAGTCAAAACTCCATAAAAGTTTATGACATTGAATTGTGGATCTCCACAAACTTCATAATCCCTGTAGTTTTAATGAGCATGCCTTCCCCTTCTAACACTGAAATCTTCCCCGCTAAAAAGAAGAATATACTGATAACTGATGAAAGGTGACTAACAGCAAAATTTTTGTTTAACTTCAGGAAACACTTCTATACCTATTACATAGAAGATAGAAATGGTGCTTTTAAAAAGCGGGTAATTTGATAATCTTGGAGAATAAAAGGGAAAAAAAAATAAACAGGAGTGTCAGCAGATAAAAATGAAGCTGTTGTGGGTGTTAGAAAAGAAGCCAAGAAGAGGGGAAAGGAAGCTGAGTAGTTGAACCCTGAAATCTTCTCAGAACTTCCCACACCTCTCAGTGTATAGTTTTCTTTCTTTAATTTATTTTTAACATACTACCTTTAAAGCTGACCTCTTATGTAAACTATATGCCCAGTACCCTAGATCACTTTATATCTTTCAGTCATAAAAATATATCGGTTACCTTGCAGCCTATTATGAGAATTTGCTTTTAACTAATGCATGGTCTCCCCTAAATGTCTGCAGTAAATCTCTATCTCCTTTATTGTGAAACACTGTAAGATTATAAATCATAACAATAGTATTAACAACTTTTTATTGTATAGTACTTTAGTCTGTCAGGGACCATTATCATTGGAAAAAGGATTTCTGTAGGGTTTTTTTTCTATCTGTAACTTTATTTTATTTACTAGACTTAAACATTTAAAGGATTTATTTTTTAGCATAATGTTATCTAATGTTAAGAAAAATGAGTTCTTATAGCTTTGCTATTTTTGACGAACAAACAAGTCTTGATACATGTTATATAATAGGTTTTAGGAATCAAGTATAAAATGCAAAATGTAGTAGATTACTAATATAGTATTTATATTATATATGTTACTGTAATTTCCAAGACTTAGATCATTTGGTTGGCTGAACTTAAATTTCTCTATTTACAAACTATATGTAAAATTATATCTAATTACAAATTAGCTTCTCTTTTAGCTTTTTCATGCAAAATCTGTCATTAACTGCTTGAGGAATTTACAAATGTCACTACTACACTGATACAAATACACTTCAGAGAAATTTTTATTGCCCCACCATCCTCGTTTGCCAGTTCTATCAATTAATCTTCCTGTAGTAAACTGCCATATTCAAAAAGATGTCTCCTGGAGCCATTGAACATTCCAAGTATATGATCCAAATAATCTCATCATAGTGTTCTAATAATTAAAATCAGAATTTTCTTTCTGTTTAATTTATTCTTAAACTTAAGACTCATTTAAATATATTGTCTTCTCTAAACACTCAAAATGTTAGAAATATAATAAGCATATATATATTTTTTATAAGTAAATGAATTAATGGGCCATCTTAGAAGTTGATGAACTCCCCATCTCTATAAAATTTCCAGCAAAGACTGGTTAACATGGACTATGAATGCAGTGACTGGGGGGTTTCTTCAGTTGGGCTAGCAGAGCTCTAGGATTCTAGTTAACTAATCCTTTCCATCTGTAGAATGACAAGAAGATACCCAGACTCAAGATATTACATAGCTTAAGAATGTGTCAATCAAAAGAAGCATTGGTCAGTCATATATAAACATGAAAGGAAAATCACTGAGGCAATTTGACAATGTTCACCCAAGAACTACCCAGGGCAAAGGGTGCTCTGTTAGACCAACACAAGCAGACTGCTCTGTTACAACACACAGCTTCGGTCACACCAAGTAGCTCATATGATTGGCAAAAAGAGCAATAATGTTAAAAAACAGAAATGTTGCATTGGTTTTCTAGGCAAGTGAAGCTGGAATAGTGAGAGTAAAATGATAATGTGCACCTGAACCAGATCACCCTTCCCAGTAAGACATACTGTCAGCCTTGCTCTGGACTCGTGACATGTGCACTTACTGCAGTGTCCATCTAAACAGCAGTCACGATGACTCTGAGTTCTGCCTCCTTCTGCCTGTGTCCCAGGGCTCAAAAGTCAACATTTCCACTCAGTTTCTTTCAGCACTTATTTCATGGTGCAAACTCTAGCTATCTTGAGCTGCCTCCCCAAGTTATTCAAGTAGTCCTCTGAGTACATACTTACATAAGTTTTGGGTGGTTTGTCCCCATTCCCATCTCCACTATAACCCCTCTTATTTTATTCTTAGTACACAGTGTTGCAGAATACAGGGTTTTTCAAGAATGCAAGTATCATGTTGCAACAGAAACACTTGTACCCTCTGTAGAGAGACTTAAGGGTACAGACACTGGTGTTATTTGAATCATATGACTAAGTTTTCTCATACTGATTTCCTTTTCTGATCATTATGGGTCAGTCTCATGCAAACATATACAACTCATTATCATATTTCTCATGGGAAATTATAAAATTAATTTTTTATAAAAATTCATTTTTATCATGTATGTCTAGCCATGTAACTTTTAAAAAATGTCTAATTTCTGTATTGCAACACAGTGAAGACAGATCTTGATTCAAACTGCAATTCCAGTTGAATCAGTTAACCTAAGACATTTTCTGCATTAAGAAATATAATATTTATGTATCTATTGCATAGCTGTGTTGTGAATGTTTTATAAGTCTAGCAAAGTGCTTGTCATGTAGAAGTGCTTGATGAATTTACCTATTGGTAATATTAATATTATGCATTATTTATTTATTTATTTATTTTTATTGAATCATATTGATTATACATATTTTGGGGGTTCAATGTTGACATATGTTGATCAAATCAATATTCCTGGTATATATATTGCTATCAATTGTACTTATTCTTTATGCCCCTTGTCCAATCTCTCCCTGCCCACTTCTTGCTCCCCCCTCCCATCTCTGATAGCCCTAGATTTCTTCTCTCTCTCTGAAAGAGTAATGGTTACTCTGTTGATTTGTTGCCTAGATGATTTGTCCAATGCTGAGAGGTGTGTTCGAGTACCCCAATATTATCGTAGAGCAGAAGCTTCTTCTTTCACTCTGGAATAGGCTTTGTGGAGAGAGAGGACCTCTTATTTTCTTTGGTCTCTGCTGGTGACTCTCCCAGTGTCAATGCACTCCAGTGGCTAGTGGACCATCTGCATGATGGTTGTAACGTCTAGCCACTTTCATGGCAGCCATGGTTACTGTGGTGGCTGTGGTGGACCGCCCACATGGAGATGATATTTTTGGCATGCTCCTTGGCACTGGAGGTGTGCCTGGTTGTGGGCGGGGGCTCCGGTCCCTAGCTCCATACCTCAGGTCCCCAGGTGGGTCCCAAGGTGCTGGTGGTGTGCCTGATTGTTCACGGACCCCAGTTGTGCCAGTATTTTCCCACCATTATGCTGCCAAATTCAACAAAGCATTAAAAAGTAAAATAAAAATAAAATAAAAATATTTCACTTCTCACTGTGTAACAGAGACGAAAAAAGGATTACTCAAAGCACCATGACTGCGATGAGAAGCCCAAAGGGTCTGTACCCCAGCAATTCCCCTGTTAGAAGGAGAAAACTGGATACTGCCCTGATTCAAAGTTAGCTTCTGTTTTTTTTATTGTAAAGACAAGGAAGTTTCATCAAAAAATTCAGTTGATTCAATCATTACAAAAAGACACAAGGATATGGGCAGTGTTACAAAAGTTATCTATAGCTAAGTATAGCTTAAACAATGGAAACTAGTAACATTCATAAAATTAACAATGTGACATTCCAAAGTACAATTTGTGAACAGCTAAGTTGGCTCCTTATCTAAAGTATAACCTCTCCTTAGGCAAAAGTTGCATTCTTATGATAAATCTAAGTACAATTATCTCTAAACTTTCCCCCAACAGACAGCATTCCCCTAGCAAACATTTTTTCACATCTTTCCCTTCAGCAATTCTTAAAATCTCCTAACAGGATCAGTGTGACGACCACCGGTTAGCTCTAAAATCATTAAAGTATACAATGCTGTACCTAAACAGTGATTAGAGTTGATTAGGTTGGTGGTTGCCCAGCTGTCTGTGAGCTGTGGACCCCTACCCAAGGGCTTTTGCCCTATACATGCACTTACCTAAAAATCTTATTCTAAAATCAAATGAGAATCAAGATTTCTAACCCTCTACGTGAAAAGAACAAGGGGAGGAAAGAAAATGTGTACTGGGATTTTAGAAGTATGTGTTTTTTTCAAGGTCTGAGACTTATCTAGTTCAGCTATATATTTCTGTATAAAATATATTGTATATTTAAATATAATATGCAATATATATTATATATATTATATTTGTAGCATATCAAACAGGAAAAAAATTATTCTGTAGTATTTCTGAAGAGGAAACCAGTATAAATGATATGCTTGTGTGCATTGTAGCCTCAGATGCAGTTCTTAGGGGGTCCAGAGCACCCCCTGGAGCCATCTTATTTGTAGAAAGCTTTATAACTGTTTTATTTAAAATTGTATTCCAATACCAGTGGCTTGGGCTGGGGGTGGGGATGAGGAGATGTTGGCCTAAGAGTACAAAGTTAGAGTTAGGAGAAATAAGTTCTGGAGATCTATTCTACAACATGGTGACTACAGTTAATAATGTACTGTGCTTGTACATGTACTCTAGAATTGCTAGGAAAGTAGATTTTAAGTGCTCTCACCACATTAAAAAAAATGGAAAGTATGCGAGGTGATCAATATGCTAATTAATTTGACTTAATCATTCCACAACGTATACATATATCAAAATATCACAGTGAATGCCATAAATATATATTTTTTATTTGAAAAGTTTTTTAAAAGTCATTTAAAAGACTATGCCTGCTTTATTCAATGGAAAATAAAAATCACTTTACCTCGAGAATCTACTTTCACGCTCAAACATTTTAGCCAGGGAATTCTTCCTGTGTCTTCTCCAAATCCCTTCTTCATTGCCTGTTTGAAAAGGGCAAACAGAGCCACATTCTGAAATTACGATGATAAAAAGCTTACATGTCTGAAGAAAGCTTAAGATGCAGCTAATCTTTATCTCTACTGGTCCCCAAATCTACTATGTAGTATTGTAGAAATAAATCCGAATTAGTGAAATAATCTAGACTTTAATACTAATAAATTGTGTGAATTGGGAAAACCATTAGATATCTCTGAGCCTATTTTCTCTGAATAAAATGGGACCAATAACATCGGTCATGACTTCCACTACCTTACAATGTACAGAAAGAACCACTGAAAAGACTGACTTGAAAAACTTATGCTGGATACACAAATGAAAATCTATAATCATTACAAAATTTCAGTTATTTTTAAATGTAAAATTTATTAAAACTTCCAGGCTAATAAAAACAGTGGACACAATTAAAATATAATTTGGACTGTCAGTATTAAGTAAAGCATATAATTTGTTTTTTTCACCGTACTTTTAAAAGTTTCAGTGTTTTAAGGAAATTGATTGGCTACTGCAGGCTCAAAAATTAGAGGCAGAAGAGGTCATCTAAACCATTCACCTGACAACGCTGTCTCCTGAATGCAATAGCACCTTTACAGCTCATTCATTTAGTCACATAAATCATTGCACAATCCCATAGTTGCTTGCATCTCTTCCTGCCGTGCATTCACGTTTTGCTCTGGTTGCCAGTTAAATGAGAGCATTATGTTACCATCCTTTCTATCCCCTGGGATATTTCCTGAATTAAACACACTTAGGAAGAAAGTATCATCTAAAATTTCTCTAATTTCTATTCTCGCTTCCCTACCATTCCTTGATATATGATGCTTGGAACTGGTGATTTGTCAATTTTAATAGTCTCTAACCTTTTAAGAACCCACAGTGTTATCCTTTCACTTCCTAATTATTCAGCTTCTTCCCTGAGAGACTTCTTTTATGTAACATCTAGTCTTTATAATTTCTTAAATCTCAAGAAAGAAAAAAAAGGTACATGTAACTTATTAGCTATTTAATTTTTGTAGTAAATCCCTTGGTGCAATAAAATTAGTGTCAATGAGATTTTTAGGTTATGTTTTAACAGAATATTGTGTTAGATTTTTTATATTTAATCTGAATTTCTCTGTGTGATTTACTGTGAAGGTGAAAATGCTTCTCATTTGTATTCAGAGTTTGCTATGTAGCTTTCATACTGTCTCTTTGGTGTTTCTTAATCTACTTGGCTTTTGATCTTCATTGTCTCTGGCACTCTAATGGAGTACATTACATGAGCATTCAGTCTAAGTGTTCTTCAAACATCTTTTATTTTTCAGCAATCAAAACACCATGTAAAAGGCTTTGCTCACTACATTTGGAGAAGAAACTCAGAGACAACCCCCAAGTCCGGCACAATGGCTATAAAATGGCCTTGTTCTTATCAGACAGAACTTAGTTCTGAAACCGTTCTTTGAATGCACACCAACATATTTTATATTATGGGGACTACATGGATACCCTACTGGAAATTATGCAGTATTATAACAAGCCTCCTAAAACACTACATGGGCATTTTGTAGCAAGTGCAATCAGGCTGCCTAAAACCATAGAATATTCACAAAGACATAGTGCAGGCATGAAAGAACATAATTGAGTCTAGAAGTTTATCAACCCAATTTCATTATCATGAGAGAATCAGTTGAATTACAAAATGTAAGATTATTGGAAAGAAAAGAATTGATGAGTAGTGCCTTCAAAGATTCCTCTTCCCAGAAATTAGAGATGAAGAAAAAACATCACTCACCAGGGTATATTCTTCTCACAAAGGACCATTTGCTGGTCTGAAATATGTGATGAAGTTTAATGCCTTTGAGGGTTTACTTACTCTGTTTAATTAAGAATTGCTCGATATTCCTATAAGACTCAGCTAAAATTTCATAGTTTCTGTTACATTTTCTCATCTTTATACTTCAGACTCACCTGCTCAACAGAATTATTTACTTCCTTATATGTGGCATCATTACATTTGGTTTATACCTTTAGTATGGAATCTATGGTATGGTTAAGAAATACTTGTGTCTTCTGCATATACATGCTTATCTCTCTGTATAAGTTGTGAGCTGTTAAAAAGATGGTATTATTTCAACTATCTTTGTACCCCCAACGCTGGTAAAATCTCACAAATTGTCAATGTTATTCATTTATCAATAAATTAATTCAAACATTATAATGCTATTTTTGGTTAGTTAGCTAGCTAATTAATTAGTTATATTTACTGACCCTACTCTGAGCTCTAGGCCAACATTTATAACAGTTACTTGACATCTCCTTGTAGAGGTCTCAAAAGTATCTCAAATTTAAAATGTCCAAAATTAGATCTATGAAATTCCAGTCCCTAACATTAGCATGTCTAATATTTTTTGTCCCAGTGAATGTTACCATCCATCCAGTTGTGCAAACCAGAAAGCTAGATGTCACTCTTGCCACCTTTTCTTTTATTATCTTCCTTTCCACTTCATTTCCATTGCATTTGATTTTCATTCCTCTTGATTTTGCCTGCTAAATGTCTTGAGTCTTCCCAATTTTTTTTTCTCATTTATACCACCTTAATACAAAACAGCAGCACCTCAAGTGGGCTTAGGTATACTGAGCTATAGGTAATAATTAAAAGGTGAGTAAAATATGAATAGACTTGTAGGGTTTTTGCTGATGGGGAAAAAAAAGGCAGAAAATAATGTTAAACAATCACACAATCCCCACCCATTAGGATTAACCTATAAAGATATGAGACTGGCCTCCAAAAGTATATCCCTCATCATAGCCCCTCCCAAATGATATGTTTAGAATGATAACTGTGCAATTGGCTTTATTTAGCATGTCAATAAACGCTGAACACCGATTGTGGGACGTACTGTTGTTTAGAGAGGGAGAGAGATGCCTATATACATTATGTCAGGAAAGGTTTTGTAGAACTAAAAGAAATGTTGAGGCTTGAGAATTCCTGAGGTTTTCTCTAGTGAGTTTCCTGTGATATGATCAAGTTCTCTTACATGCAGTTTGAACTGTAGCTAGTCAGAGGTCAGACTTTTTTCGTTAGAGGTCCCAGGATGAATAACTTCTGTCTTGGAGGAGTTCATTATCCAATGGGGAAGAGAGAGAGGCATAAAGCAGTAGCTATTATACCACATGATGGGATTATGTATGAACAAGGGGGGAAGATAGTCAAAGACCAAACAGATGCAAAAAACGCTTTCTCTTTTCTCTTCATTTTTTCTAGATTGTGTTTGGGGAAATCTGTGCAATTCATTAAAGGAAAAAAAACAGACCTTTGATGAGCTACTAAGGACCATTCCAAATAACAGGGCTTTCCATTGGCATTAGTCTAGGTAGAATAAATAAGCTACTCTCTGACTCAAAATTTGCAGAGTCAAATTTATACTTAATGTTGAATGAATTTACAAGCCCAAAGAAAGCAGAGCTCTAGCAAGGTTGTCAAGGAAAAAAAAAAAAAAAAAGAATGTTTGAATATTGGAAAGCAAATAGGCATTTTTCAAAGAAGAGAAGGTAAGATTAGAACATTACCATCAAGAAAACTGAATGAAAAAATGCATGGAGTTTTAAAACAGCTAGTGTTTGAGGGTCTACTGGAAAGTGTGGTACAACTGGAACCAAAGACAAATGGGTTTAGGGGACTGGAGTGAATGATGTGGGATGAGATTGGACTAACTCAGTAAGTCAGGACCAGATTATAAAGGGCTTTACATAGCATATTAAATAGTTTTAATTTCATCTTCTAATCAAAGAGCTAAAAGAGGATTTTAAGCAGATCTTGTTTTTAGTGAAACTACTATGGTAGCACTGTGAATTTTATACTGGACTGGAAAAAGACTGTTAACAGCGAAGGGAGAAAATTCCAAGAAAATCTTTAAAAGGTATTTTTAAAAACTGTGATTGTGTAAAATTAAGAGTTGGGAGACGTAAAAAGAACCATAAAATAAAATTGACAGAACTTGGTGACTGGTAATGTCCAAACTGAGAAATACAAAAGATTAATAACTGATCTGTAGCTTGATGGTGGCTGGTGATGACATGAACTGACATAAAGAACACAAGAATAGAAACAGACTTTGTGGGTCCTGGGAACAGTAAATCACAAAAGTACAATATAGTACATACAGCATTTCAGGAGCCTGAGATATATTCAAGAAGTAATTATATTTAAGTATATATAGAGTTTAAGACTGAAGGTATTTCTCTGATTGACATCAACACATGGAATGTAGTTTAAAGCATTGGGTAAATGAGATTATTCCAAACTACATATAGTTAGAAAAGAAAAATATAGAACCCAAACCTGTGGACCTCCAACAGGTAAGGAGAAGACTTCAGCAAGGGGAACTGAGCACTAATGGTCAGACAGGTAAGAAAAAAGTCAGAAGAGATCATTATCTTAGAAATTAAAAGTGAAAAATACTTGAACAAGTAGGAGATGTACAATAGTAGTAAAAACTGTATATAAAAGTCAAGTAGTGCTAAAAACAGGTTATCAAATATGGTGATCATAAAAACTTTAAACTGCTTTCATAAAACAGCAGAGGCAGGTTAAATAAAGAGTAGATGTCAAGTGAGTGTGACGAACATTACAATCTTACTTGTGCAAGGAATGAGAGCTATGGTGTCATAATTCAAGTAAGAAATAGCTTGGAGTGATGGTGTTTGGGATAAGAGAGATTATTTTTTATAAACTAGGTTAATCGCTGTCTCCCAATTCCAAACAGCTCAAGTGGCAACATGATGATGCTCAGGAAACCGAGGACTTCCTGAATCCTGCCTTAACATAACCACTTCTCTTCTCCTTTGGGTCCCCAATGGAGATATAGGTACCACAGCAGAAAAACAATTTAACATTTTAATTTTATAATTTAAGATTTCAGTGTAGAATTTTAGCATGCCAAAATGAACCATATCGAGAACTTACTTTATACCATACTTGTTTTACTGAAACAGCCTCATAATGAAACAAGCAATTTGCTCAGCTTAGCCTTCCCCACTCTGGCATTGAAACTGAGTTTGGGATGCACGAAAGTTACACATCCTTTGTACAGACTATTCTGACCCAAAGCATGACTGGGAGGAGGGCGACTCTATAGGGAAACAACTTTGAAAATAGTCACACTTAGCTGTCTGAGATCCCCTGAAAATGTCACTTATTAGCACAGTAGGCAATAAAATATTTTAAATTTGGACAAACCTAGATCAGCACTCCTGTTCCTCCCTTAGGACAAAATAAATGAGGGTGGATTTCCTCACTGAGAAGAGAAATCTACTTTATAAACTCTGTTATTTACCTTTTCCTTTAGTTTATCTTCATGTGTAGGTGACATATCTAGTTTGAAATGTTTCAAGTAGAGTTGTTGCTTTTAGTCAAAAGTCATTATTAACATTCAAGATAGGAACTCATTTTAGGGAATAATAAAATTATCAAGGGATATTCTAAAGGTAAATTAAAACATTTTAGGGTACATATTCATTGCAAAGAGGAAACAGTGTGTCATGTCACCAGAAATGGAATAAAATTCACTATTTCACAATAGTCATATATATCCATATGCACTATCAAATTTTGCACATTTACTCATATTGTTTCTAATATAGAAATTATAGGCAGAAGAAGTTATACATTTCTATAACTACATTTTGAGTAAATCTTTTTACGATGGAAATTGGTAAGTTGATTTAATTCCGTAGCATAAAATAGCAAAGCAATTTGCTTTTTGGCTATAATTCTATTAAAATGGATGGACAATTTGGTCAATTCTTAATTATAAAAGAAATGGTAGTATCATTAAAATAATTTTAAATGAATAATTTAGAGATCATTTTAAACTTATGTTAGAATACATATTTTAATACTTATATCCAAATATAAGTATATCCTAGGAATAAGCCTCATTTTAAATAAAGTATTAACACTACAATTTATGAAAATAAAAGTAAGAAGCATCCAGAAAGCTGATCAATTTTTCCTGCTTTCTTATCTATCAACCACTCCTTCCTTTCCTCTCAAAGCTTTCTCTTAAAACCTGTCTCCATTAACCCAAAATGTAAGCTAGTAGTTTCCTGTCACTCTCTTATTTATCTTTTTTACCCAGGGACTAACACAGGGCTAAACATGTTTGACACCTGGGTCACAGTACCTGCTGGACCCATCATCCTGTTCTGACTGCTCACAGAAGTCTGCAATGATTAAAAATGTTACGTAGATTTCTGCCCAGGATTAGCCACTTATGGATTGAACTGAGTATCAGATCTATAGGCTGGATAAAATGGCCTGGCCAAAAATTCTCTAACCAAATAAAATTAATAGTAATAGGATAAACCAAAAGTCCTGTTTTCTTCTAGAATTTAGAGATTTCAAAGGGATTTGTCTAATTCATAGCAAGAAGTGGCAGAATGGACACACAGGGGGAAGCAGGGATACTATGAAAGACCACCTATCCAGAACAACGGTCTGCAAACTTTTTCAGGAAAGAGCCCAGTGGTAAAGATTTTAGGCTTTGTTGGCCATATGATATTTGTCACAACTACTCAACTCTACCATTGTAGCAAAAAAGTAGGCATAAAGAAAATGTAAACAAATGAATGTGACTGTTCCAGTAAAATTTTATTTACAAAAACAGGAGGTGGGCCAAATTTGGCCTACAAGCCATAGTTTGCCGATCTCTGTCCTAGAAGACTGCTGTCCAGTAGAAATACAATGTGAGCCACATGTGTAATTTGACATTTTCTAGTAATCATGTTAAAAAGTTAAAAGAAACAGGTAAAATTAATTTAATCAATACATTTTATTTATTCCAATGTGTCCAATATGCTATCATTTCAATATATCATTAATAAAAATGATATATTTTACTTTTTTTTTTTTTTTTTAATACTGAGTCTTGGAAACCTGGTGTGTATTTTAAACTTACAGCACCACTCAATTAAGACACACCTCAAATGCTAAACAGCCACCATTGACTAGTGGCTATTATATTAAATTATGAGTGCTAGACCATAAAAGGGATCATGAAAGTAGCCAGTCTTCTGTGATGTCTGAGTCCTCATGATTTTTAGCTGCAGAATTTTTCTAAAGATAGCCAGGGAACATCTTGTTACTGGCAGCTCAAAAAGTCTAACCTAAAGTGTGAATAAATAAATGAATGAATCAACAACGGAATGAACGCTAACTGGTAAATGGTTGGATGATACCCTACTATACATACGTTTATATATTTTATCTAGCTTAGTATTTTCATTATTTTTTAAACCGAAAATTCTTAGAGAAAGGGGACTTTGTCTTGCATATTTTTCTAATTCTACAGCTCCCCTTCTCTCTTTTTCTTATTTAATTCCATAGAGATGCACAAAAACCATTTATTGAGTAACATTAAATGTAATAGTCACTATATTTACCATCTACTCAGAAAATATTTGTGTTGCTTTAAACTAAATCATTGAGCCCTAATGTAGAACTGAATTAAGTACTTGATAACTAAAATAAGAAAGATGAAATAACTCAAGTTTTCTATAAATTAGCCAAGAAGACCAATACAAGGATACTTCAAAAAATTCATGGAAAGATTCATATTATCTTTAAATTTTATTATTCCATGAACTTTTTGAAGTACCCTCCTATGTAAATAAGCCTATCCAGTAAAGGAGAAAGGAAAAAAATCACTTCTCCTGCCTTCCTCAGAGAGGCAGTCTTTCTTGAGTTAAATCCTGAAAGATGGATGGATGTTTCTTAAACAGATCAGTTGTTTATGGTGGCAAATAGCAAAGCCAGGATACTGTTTATATGATGACTTCTGGTCAAGAGTACCAGAGAGAAAGTTGCAAATAAATAAATAACTATTAACTAGCTACATATTGGACATTTAAAGTCTTTTCAGGTTGTTTGAAAATTTTTAAATATTTACATATTTTAGTTTTATTTAAAAGAAGCTATTATCCCAATTAGTACCTCTCAATTTACAATCTGCCTTCTCTATAAGGATAGAGAAATACAAAAGTATTATCCCCACAAAATTTAGGTATCCGTTTCAGCAGAGGCAATCCTTTTACTAATTAGAACAAAGAAAGTTGAGTTTGAATGGTTTTGCTGACTCAAGCTGAAAACATGCCCTTATTTTAAAAATTGGAAGATCGTGTAACTTACAACTCTGAATGAAACTTTTATAGATGTAGAATATTTCATAATCTACCAAGAATAAAGCATGTTTGCTAAAGAAATGACATCTTTGAAATCTTGAATCTCGCTGACCTTTTCTTTTTTTGGCTTATTCAAGATAAATGACTACAGAGAATGACTAAGTGTTGGGGGGAAAAAATTAAGAACCTTCAGAATTCTGAGGCACTTATGGACAGTAGATCATTTCCTTTTATCACAGGAACCCCTGCCAATATATGATCATTCTGATGATTAGTTTAAACTAATCATGAATGATTCATAAAGTCAGTCTCTAGTTTATTATGAGGTTTAAGCTGCATACATCTGGAATACTGAGATAGGAAAAAAATCATTGTGTTTTATTTAAAACATTTTGTCAAAAATGTTGGTTAATACTTAGGTTTTTCTTATGCATCCTTCTGCATGAACAAACAAATGTAAATGAAAAACAAATTATAAATTCTCATTGATGAGGGGTCTTCAAAAAGTTCGTCTAAAGATTTGTATTATTTTTTATTCATTTTTCCAAGAACTTTTTGAAGTACCCTTGTAGCATTCACAATTACTACTTCAAAATTTTTTCACTTGTCACATTTGATCTGCCAAAATATATGTTTGCAGTGGTCATTATTAATATTTTTCAGGTAAAATTGACTCATAATCAAATTAGAATAGGAAAATTCAAATGCTAAAAAACTGCTGATCCAAATAGTTCCTGGCTCAACTGTCATAGAGATACAAATTATTTAAGACTTACAATATGATAATATATCCCTATAGCATATAGTTCCATTTAACTTTAAATAGACTCTGTAAGTTAGTTAGATTTTCTTTCTTTTGGCTGGGTAAATAAAGAAACCGTGATATAGAGAGTTTATAAAACTTGTGACTTTTGCAGTAAGTGGCAGGTCTGAAATTCACTTATTTGTTCAATCAATAAATATTTATTGAGCTTCTTTTCTGAGCTTGGCACTGTTCTAAGGGATATAGCAATGAACAAACCAGACAAAGCCCTTGCTCTGACAAAGGATATGAGGTGACAGATGAAGTCAATTTTAAGAAAAATACAAATAAATGTATTACTAGCAATATGGGTGTGTAAGGTGAATGAAGGGATAAAGGATAAAGTATTCAACTGGTCTGAGATTCTATACACTGAGATCATGCCTGGCCTCTCTGTTAAAAGGCCATTTGAGCAGAAATGTGAAGGAAGCAAGAAAGTGTATGTGCCAGGTCAGGGAAGGGTAAAAGGATTTGATAGTGAACCTGTTGGCGTGTTTAAGGAACACTAAAGAGGTCAGCATGCTTGGAGGAGATTAGAGAGTAACCAGAGATAATATTAAGAAAGTCACTGGGACAAGGTCCCAAAGGGTCTTATATACTGTAGGTAGATTTTTGATCAAATCCTCAGTTAAAAATTGCAACCATCAAAGGCTTTTACAACAGAGGAGTGATTTGATCTAAACTTCTATTCTAAAAAATTTACTCTTACTATCTACTCTTACTACCTTGTAGAGAATAGAGTATAATGGAGATGTAGGGGCCAAAAAAATAGAAGTATATATTAAAGTAGATTTGTCTAGACCAATAGCAGTTAAAGTGTGAAAAGGTTTATGATTTTGAAAGTAGCACTAACATCATTAGCTGACCAATCATGGGATGAGGTATGTGAGACAATTTGAGAAACCTCAGCATATACATGATATTTAAAATTATAGGATTGAATGAACTCATGTAGGAAGTAAGCATAGGCAGGTGAGAAATGTCTATCTGCCTTTCGTGGCCTAAGAATTGCTCTTCAGAAGTCAAGAAGACAAGGCAGAACCAGCAAAGAAGGCTGGGGAGGAGTGGGCAGTGGAGTAGCAAGAGAGCAAAAGGAACAGTGTCCTGGACACCGTGCAGCAAAAGTGTTTTAGAAGGACTGAGTTCTGAAGGTTCATCATAAAATTAGTAACTCCAATGTGATTATAGTAGTGTTATCATATAATATTAAACATAGGCAAAATATAAGGGAGAACATTTAATTCCAAAAATGTAGAGAGGAATTTTTTATATGTGACATTAAAAAGTATAATTAGAATTCACTTTTTTCCTATACTAATATTTTTCATAGTTTGTAATAAAATGGCAGGCATACTTCTATTTGTTTTGTTGTTGCTGTTTGTTGTATTGTATATATACATATATACATTGCTGCTAAGAGAAAAGATACATTTCCTTTATAGTAAGGGTGATGAGGGATATGAAATCAGCATTGATGCAGAAGTTCAAAAAAAAAAAAAAGAAAGAAACCTGAGTGTTTTGACATTAAGTTCTTTTAGTACCCAACTTGATGCAACAGAAAATGGAGGTATGTGCATGTGAATGTTATTTCAGTGATACTTGTTCAGACAAAAAATTAGAAAATTCTAAAGGGAAATGTGAACACTGAAAGTTAAGTGTTACAAGTTAACATTTTATAGATATATACATCTATACATCTTAAGAAAACATTCCAACCAAATCATAAATAATATATTTTCAAATTAAGTTAGAATAATACATAACAATATATCTAGAACGGCAACTTTCTGATCTAGACCCATTCAATGTTTTGAAATCTTCGAGGGAATCATCACATTCCTAATTCAGGGTCACTCTTTATGTTGAGCTTGTATATTCACCAAGGAATAAGGAGATACCTGAGGTTATTTCTCTGCTTCCATTGATATTTGCATATGTGCTGTGTCAGTAAGTGTTCAACCAGAGAAGCAAAACCAATAGGAGGTATATAAAAGATTTATGGCAAAGAATTGTCTCACAAAATTGTGGGGCTGGCTAGGCGAGTCTGAAATCTGTAGGACAGACTGTCAGGATGGAAGGCACAGCAGGGGCTGAAGCTGCTGTCCACAGGTAGCATTTTCTCTTCTTCGTGGAAGCCCCATCTCTATTTTTAAGGTCTTTCAATGAATTAACTCAGGCTCATCCAGATTATCTAGAATGGTTTCCCTTAAAGTCAGTTGGTTATGAACTTTAATCATATCTACAAAATACCTTCACTGTGACACCTAAATTTATGTTTGATTGAATAACTAGGGACTATAACCTAGCCAAGTTGAAACATCCAAAAGACTATCACGATGCTTCAGTGTCCTTTTAGGGGACATGGGATTAGAAAGCTGAGGGTTTTGCCAGTCCTGTACACTTCTGAGCTCAGCCACCTATAGATCATTTCACTCTAAGGTAATATAAAAGAGTGAGGCTTGTAAATAGTTGCTGACAGCAGTCACTATTATTAACCAAAGAGAAAATTATGATCTAATTACTAAAAGGCTAAGGGTCATTCTTGATTTTTTTTCCCTCTGCTTTTGTAAGAACAAAGTAAGATGGAAGTGTGGCCTCTAATACAATGCTATTATTCAAAGATCGCTTTTCAGTAATTTATTCATTAACTGTGGGAGGAAAATAATTTGAGTCCTTATATTGTACCACATATATCAAAGAACTGTTCACCCTATGGCTACCAATTATGACAGGCAATTGTCTAGTAGTAATTGGAAAAATTGTAGCAGGTCCATAAAATAATGGAACTGTAATGGACTGTCCCATATAGTAATGTTGTGGGTTACTGCTATAGGAATAGAGAATTGTGAAGAGGCATCACAGGGACACATAAAAGGGAAACAAGAGCTACATGTAAACCACCTTCTCCTGGTATGAATATATAAGTTATATCTGGAGGAAACACAGTAATATCACCCTGGAACTCAAGATATAAAACTGCAATTACAAAAATTAAATGCCAATTTTGTTTTGTTTTGTTTATTCATATAAACTCTCCACTTATTACACCCAATTGTTGCAGCACCTCAAAATATGCCATTAACTCTCAGCCTAGGCTTTTTTGTCTTGTGATCTCTAGGCATGTAGAGTATCCTGCATATGCTTCAGGAAAGTTTCTGAAAGAATATTTCAGTTTTGTATATGTGCATATCTCTGTGGTTTTCTAGAAAGAGGGTTTACAACTTTCTTTAGATTTTCAAACATTTCATTACCCTAAAATGATTACGATGCACTCTGGGCTCATATACTCATAGCTAGGTGGTTGTAATTGGAATCCAAATACTTAAGTTCAGAGTCCCTGTGTTCGAGGTTGTGTTTTTACCCCTTTGAGCCTTCCTTCCTCATCAACAAAATTAGAATAAAAATATTTTCTTGAAAGAGCTATTATGAATAATAAATGAGATGATGAATATGAATGTAGATTAGAAAATGTTTTGCATAAGTTAGTTTTACTGGTTTTTTTTTAAGGTTAAAGGGTTAAAGAAGTATGGTGCTGGCTTCTGTTCTGAGAACTCTTTCTAACAGCCTGGAAATACTACTCACCTGCTTTGTAGAAGCAGCTGATAACAATACCCCACTTGTTTGAACTGAGGCTGTGCTTCAGTTTCAGCAAATGTTACTTATATCTAAACTTAGGTATTTCTTTACTCCTTAGATTATAACTTCTGAAATGTAACATGATTTTTATTTTTTAAATTTTTAATATGCTTTTTAAAAGTTTCAAAAATGTTCCTACAACTTAAATTTTTCATTGTTTCTGGATTTTTCCTTTCATTACCTCATCATTAGGTAACAAAGTAAATAAATGGGATAACAGAAATGACTTAAAATCACACTGGTTTCACCAGCCTCATGAATGGACATAAATGAGGTCACATTCATGACCTTGTTACCCCCAAACAATATAACTGCAATATGTCAGCTCTACCTTTAAAATTCTCTCCCCGCTGGTATATTTCCAGGAGACTCCAGTGAGATTCGCACATTCAACAGTTTCAGCTGGAAAACCAACTTCTCTATCATTCCCTGCTCAGCCATGCCCTGGGCCACTATTTGCCACCACCGTGTTGCTGCTTTTCAGTCTCCCTGCTAAAATGCATGGTTAGGACTCTGCCCAAGCTGTCCACAGCCACCATTCTGCCAACAACTCTGCCATTGCTGTGGCTGACCATTGCTCTGCTCTGTGGTAGCCTCTATCAAACCTTTAGAGACCTGGTCTCTCAGTCTGCTGGTGCCTTCACCCTTCACAATTCCCTGTGAAATGAAAATGAAAAACAGCATACTTCTTCTACTACCGTGGTCTCACAGAGGGCTCCTTTAGCTTTGCAGTGTTGTGAAATTTACTGAGGCAACTCCTTATATTTTAACTGACAGCCTATTTTTTCCCCAGGGTTCAAATGTGGCCACCAGCACAGATTCAGAAAACAGACACTGTGCTATAACCCCAAATACCACTTTTAATTGCCAATTTCTAGGCTTGGATAGTGAGTTAGATAGATTTAGATAATTAGAGAGTAGATTAGATATAGGTATGGATACACATATACATATATGTATCTGAGTAGTGACTGGTGTTTGGGGAATGTCAAGGGATGCATGCCACCTGGCTCCACCCGCTAAACATATCTGCATTTGCCTCCCACTTAGCTGTGACTTGCTGTTGTACAAAAGTAAATAGATGATGGGTGGATAGATAGATAGAGAGAGAGAGATAGATACATAGATAGAAGATAGATAGATGATTGATAGAGAGAGGATAGCTAGAATCAGATAGAAATAGATGACGAATTTTAAAAACCCAAATCCAGATTTTTTCAAATCTCAGGAAGAGAAAAATGTGAGAAGGACCTAAGTACAGAGCCAAAAAATAATGTTGCCTTGCATATGCACATACCATGGATTCTGAGAATAGTACGGCTCTATTGAAGTTCTGAAAAATGAGTAGAACCTAAGAAACAAAAGAAAATCCCAAAGCCCCATGTTTTGTTTTCATCCAGACTTTTATCAACCCAGGTCTGTTCTGCATTACTGGCTGGAAACATCTTTTAATAACTACTTGTTTCAGAACGTCAGAGAGAATACATGTATTTGCCTATCACAAATATACTCACATGACCTCTACTACACTTCTTCAGTCCCATATAAAACCCCACACCTATGATTAGGTGCTAAAGAAGTTTAAATCAAATTGGGATGAAAATGTGAAATAGATTATATATTTTTCACTGATTCTGTTGCCTGTTTCTTACAATTTTTACCATAATTTTGATAGATTTTGAATTAATGATTTTTTATGACAGATGTATGAACTAGATGAAAATGATATAACAGAAAGAATAAGCACTATATGGATAGAGGCTATCATAGCATCCGATTATCATAAACTATGACCATAAAAAATACTCTAAAAGTATTTTGAGTGCAACGTCTCACCAATGCAAAAAAAGAAAAAGAACACAGCAACGACTTCTATTACAGCCTTGTTTAAAAACTTCCACTACTGGAGCCTTCTTTTTCTTAAGGAAGCTCATTTCTTCTTAGCAGTCTACCTGACATATCTTCTTTTCAATAGTCCGAATCCCGTGCTTCTCTTAATTTTTTCTTTCTAAAGCAACACACATTGTGTCTACTCCTTTGTCCACATGATAGGCTTTCAGATACTTGAGGACAGATATCCTGAGTTTTATCTTCTCCCTTAACTGCTGCAAAGAGCCTCGCCTGTATCATCGTATTTGTGAAGATGTGCTCAAGGTTTGTCAATAAGCCTCTTAAATATGTGATTTAGATTTATATCTCTATTGTTGTGCTTCCTTGAGGGCACGGGCTGTGTATATTCATCTTGGTAGGCCCAATATGTCTGACCAGTGATGAGCAATGAACACATTTGTTGCATGAACACATGAATGTAAATGAATAAAGCTACTTTTAAAATATGCTTTTAATATAAATTACATTTAGCCATTTATTTCCCTATAAAATATCATTTCTTCATCCAATTTTAGTTTCCAAAGAAGTTTGCAAACAAACAAACAAAGAAAAAGAAAGTGAAGTTAGTTTCCAGGGAATAAAAATTATAAGAGATTTAATATATGAGCTAAATCTTTACCTGTCTATAGTACTACATAGTGGTTGTGCTAGTTGTAAAATGGCTTATTTTCTAAAGAAGTTTTTTTTTTTTTTTTTTTAAATCATTGCAGGGATTTTACAAAGTGAGGCCTACCTTGGCATTATAATTTGTAAAAAATACTCTGGAATTAGAACTATGGAACAAAACAGAGACAGAAAGAACCACCCCCTCTTTTCAGTACCAGTCTCTCAACAAGGACTCCAGGTGGATGGAAAATTTACCCTAGATAGAGAGAGACAAGCCATCTGGGATTTATCCTGGCAAATATGTTGATGCTCAGTATGGGAGGATGATTTGGGTGAATATTTGATAGGGACACTCCAATTCTCTCAAGACTCAGGGGAACTTGTTACAAATACCTTGAGAGAGGCAGCTGCAAGAAACTGAGAAAGTGGGCCTAATAAGAGTTTCCCTCTAATATATGCCAGGAAGCAATATACAAAACTGAGTGAATGGGAAAGCTCAGCAGGGACTCTAATAACCTTTAACACAAGTGGGCCAAAGCTTCTTTCCTTCTCTAGCAAAAGCAGCATGTGCTGTGATGTGCATAACATTAAGGAACATTTGTGCTGATGATTTTGATGGGAATAGCAATATTCAAGTCACCACCTAGTGGCCAGGTAAAGCCTGAGTCACAAGGTGGCCATAAGAGAACAGAACAAACATAAGAAAAAAAGGCTAAAGTGGAGAATGTATTAATTGTCAGCTAAGGACACATATTTCAGGGGAATAAGAAAACTTAGTAGGTCCCCAATGATTTACTTGGGTAGAGACTCAGAGGTAAAGGACTGTTTTAGTTCACATTGGTGTTTGTAGTCATGGACTATGCTGGAGTTGCCTCAGTAGCAAAGATTACAAAGTAGAGTAGGTATCTAGAGAGCTCAATGAAATAGAAAGCCCAATAGTAGGCCTTATCTGTTTAAGAATTATATCTCTGATAAAAGATGCTGTACAAATATTGGGGGAAGAAAGCATGATTCAGTGAAGAGTGCTAGAGTAATTTGTTAACAAGTTGCAATACAAAATTTAATTTCTATCTATGTCTTAGAACAGAAACAAAGAAAAATACCATATGTATTAATTCATGTAATAAATATTTATTGAGCAATTACTAAATGCCAAGCAATGTTCAAGAAGCTCAGGAGACATCAGTAAATAGAGTTCACAAAATCCTGCCCTTGAGGGGCTTACAATCTAGTATGGAGAAGCATCTGATAAAGAAGCAAACAAGTAAAATTTATAATATGTAGGGATTAGTAAATGCTTAGAAGAAAGATAATGGAAGTAAGGAGGACCAGATATTGTGTAAGTATAGGGTAATCAAGGGACACCTTTGATAAGGAAATACTTGAGACCTGAAGGATATAAAAGTGAGTCTTGGTATATCTGGGATACAGCATTCCAGGCAGAGAGAACAAAAAAGAGCAGAAGACCGGACAAGGAAGCATTTGTATGTTGTTTCATGAACAGGAAAGAGGTCATCCTAGCTGGAATGGACACATGCAGGGGGAGAACAGGAAGAAATGTAGTTGGTGATATGTGAGTGTGTCGGGTGAAAAGCATGTAGTCCTTGTAGACTCTGTAAAGACTCTGGGGATTACTCTGAGTGAAATGGATCAACACTGCAGTTTTATGACTGAGAAGGAGTGGCCAGTGAGGAAGAAAACAAAGAGAGAGTGATGTCTACTATGTTTTAAATGTGTCCCCTCAAAGTTCATGTGTTAAAAACTTAATCTCCATCACAAGACTATTGAGAGGTAAGACCTTTAAGAGGTGAATAGGTTGTGAGGACTCTGCCCTCATGAGTGGATTAATGTCATTATTTCTGGAGTGGGTTAGTTATCTTAGGGATGGGCTCCTGATTGAAGGATAAGTTTGGCCTCCATTTACTCTCTCTGTCTTGCATGCTCACTTCCATCTTCCATCTTCTGCCATGTGACGACCCACACCAGATATGGGTACTATGCTCTTGAACTTCCCAGCCTCCAGAACCATGAGCCAAATAAACTTCTATTCTTTGTGAATTATTCAGTCTGTGGTACTCTATTACAGCAGCATAAAACAAACTAAGACAGTCACAAATCAAGTGGAGCAAATGTTTCAAGAAGAGGAGACTTAAATGTACAAATATGGTTACAGGAAAGATGTAAAATAGAAGAATGTGTTTATCAAATCTATGGGAAAAATGATAACTTTCTTGCCTCGAAATAATAGAATAAATCATACACTTACTTTTGACTTCATAGAAATTTGAAACTTCTAACAGGCCATTAAAATGAAATGTAAAAAAAATAAAATACAACAAAAGAGTCAAATATAATAATATATAATTTCCTAGTTCAAAATAAAAGAAAAAACATTAAGACTCAAAAACAGGTTAATAACATAGGTTAATGAGAAATAATGTGAATCGAGGCTGGCTGGTCAGCTCAGTTGATTAGAGGGTTACATCAAGGTCCAGGGTTCAATCCCTGTACTGGACAGTGCCAAAAAAAAAGAAAAGAAAAGAAAAGAAAAATAAAGTGAATTGAGCTAAAATATTTTGGAAATCTACTCATGCTTTCTCGGTGCTAGAGATAAAAAGACAATGAAGAAAGCTCCTGTTCTTGAGCTGGTCACTGTATAATGATTTAGAGATTTCAGTTCAGAAAGTATTTTCTGAGTATTTATTTGTACTATGTGCCATGCATTATATTAGATAATGAGGATAAAGAAACAAATAAGCCTAAAGAAAAAAAAAATATGTAAGAACTACTGTCAACAAACACAAAGAAAATATTGTAGCTCTTTAATTAAAAAAGTAAGTTAAGTTGAAATACCTTTTGTCCTTCAAAATTAATAATTTAAATATGATCACACCTATTTCTGAAATGAAAATAGATGTGGGCAATACATGTGTGAAAAAGTGTGTGAAATTGGTATGTAAAATTATAAAAATAGTTTCCAGAATCAACTTTGTTAACTTCAAAGCATCTACTACTTACTAGCTGGGTAATACTGTGTAAGAACTTCATCTCTCTGTTCTTCATTTTCCCTATGTGTAAATTGGGATAATAATAGCGCCTATATCATTGCTTTGTTGTGAATACTACATAAGTCCATTTAAAATGTCTGCTTATAGTGGACACTCAATAAATATTATCTGTTATTAATATCATTATCATAATGTAAAATTAAAACAATTCAAATCTTCCATTACAGGTGCTCACTGAACAAACATGGTAAAACAATCCACTGAAATTATACATATAATAGAAAATGAGGAAATTTTCACACACTCATTCATCTACCCATACATCCATTCCTGTTTTCTTTTTTATTGAAATGTATTGACTGTATATATTTATGGAGTGCAAAGATATATTTCAATGCATGCATACAATGTGTGATGATCCAATCAGGTAATTAGCATATTCATCATTGAAGAACTTAAACATTTCTTCATGATATGGACATTTGATCTCTTCTAGCCATTTGTTAATATGCAGCAAATTATTGCTAATTATTGTAACAACTATGCCTAGCTCAACTGTACACCAGTGGTTTTTCTTCCTATCTAGCTGTAATTTTGTGTCTATTAAGCAAACTCTCACTATTCCCCCTCTCCCTCCCCTTTCCAGCCTCTAGATTTTTTACGTTTGAATATCTGTTATATGCCAAATACTGTTAAAATATTTCTAGCATAAGCTTTTCTTAAGTAAAAGAAACCTGTATTTTTCTGCTCAACTCTACCACCTTTGTAGACCAGGGCATGATTTTGTATAAATATTTCTCTATATAGCCTTTGTTCCTGCCTTTAGTCAACACAGCTCTGTGTCAGTGTTGCTTAGGGTAATTGAAAGAATCTGTTTCATGTTTGGGTCAATATGGCACAGAGAGAGGAATGCAATGATGGAGACAAAATATAAGGGGCTTCAGATTTGAGCTGTAATGGGAAACTGAAGTAAATACTAAATATGGTAGATAATTTGTAGAACCTCTGATAATATATTGAAATTGCTACTCTTTGAGGAGTGTGTCATGCACAGTGCAAAATGATGGAGATTTCATAGTGAAAATAACAAATTTAGCGGATCCTAACCAAACTTACTATCTATGCTTTCAATGAAAAGAAAACATAAGAGAATGCATACTACCTGATTCCATTTATACATCAAAAACAGATAGAATTAATCTTCAGAGTTAGAAGTCAGGATCATGGTTACTCTTGAGTTGTGGAGGATAGGTATAGGAGTATGAACAGAAGTTGACGGGGTCTTCATGGGTGCTAGCAATGTTCTTTTTCTTGTCTAGAATGCTGATTACATAAGCATGTTGAGTTTAGAGAAATTCCTCAAAGGCATACATCCATAAATTGTGTATTTTTCTGTGTGTATATTATACTTAGTCAAAAACATTTAAGAAAGTTTAAGTGATTTGTAGCAATTTTCTTTTATGTATGTTTCTATATTTTCCATATTTATATACTTTTTTACACTTCCACATATTTATAATAAAGAAAAACGTTATATCTTCTTTTAAATATTTTAAAACATTCTTCTAAAATATTTTAAACATTTTTTTTTTTTTTTTTTTTTTTTTTTTGCTCCTGGATACGTCACTGTTGCCAAAATATGAGGTCTGAAGAGATTTGGAGAAGGAGATATCATTTTATAAAGGTTTTCGGTTCCAGAAACAAACAAACAAACAAATAAATAAATAAATAAATAAATAACTATTGGCTTTGTTTGGAGGAGTCTTATTTTAAAGAAATAGGTCATAGAAAGAATAAGCCATCTGTGTATAATTTTATCCATTAACATGCAGAGTTCAAACTTATAAATATTGTGACTTTTAGGGTGGCATGTAATGTTTTCTTGCTTTCCTTTGTTTTCCACCCAAATGAAGCAAATCAATACTAATCTTATATAAAGTAGTAATCTACTTATAGTGATGTAAAAAATACACATTGTATTTTCCAAAGATAGCAAACCAATATTTCTCCCATCCCATGTGCTTTTCTTATAATGGAACATTAAGACTCCTCCATCAGAAGATGGGGTCTACGTTCAAGAATGAACCTTGGTGGCACTTGTAACTGGCTTGGCCAATAGAATGTGGTAAAAGTAACATTTTATAACCTCTAAGGCTAAGTCATAAAAAGCAACATGGCATCAGTCTGGTTCTCTCTTTCTTAGGAAACTTGCCTTTGGAATCTGGTCTTTGTGTTGTAAGGAAGCCCAGGCCACATGGAGAGACCACCTAAGGTTGTTCCAATCAATAGCCCCAGTTAGGCCCCCAGCCAAAAATCCATACCAGACTCCACATGAGTAAAGAAGACTTCAGATGATTCCATCACCAGTTTTTGAGTCTTTTAGCTGAGATCCCAGAAATCACAGAGCAGATACAATCCATCCTCCCTGTAACCTCTTTCAATTCCTGATCTATGACAACCGTGAAAGATAATACATGACATGGTCATTTAAGACATTAAATTCTATGGCAATTTGTTACACAACCAGAGTAACCAGAACAATATATTTAAATATTTACAATTAGGTCTAACCAACAAATTTAAGTGTGTGTGGTCATCATATTTGAAAACTACATATCATTTTATTACAATTATATTTATATAGAACTTCCAACAGTCACATTTATTTTCTCATTTAAAGCAATATCATATAGTAAATACAAGCTTCAACTCTGTAGTCTGACTTTGGATCCTAGGCTTTGGATCCTAACTTGCCATATACTAGATGTATGACCTTAGAAGAATTAATTAACCTCTATGTGTTAATTAACATCTATATAATGGGGATAACAACAGTGCCAACATCAGAGGGCTGTGAAGAAGATAAAGGAGATACAACATGTAAAGTTGTCACAACATGTTAAGTTGTCACAACTTGACTGGGACAAAGTAATTGCTTATTAACTCACCAAATGTTAGCTGCTATTACCACATTATTCTTTGATTTGTTCAACAATACTGTGAAATTAAGTGCTATTATTATTATTATTCCAACTTTATAGGTAAGAAACTGAAGCTCATGGAGATTGAATATTTTACTCAAAGACATGCAGCTAGTAGGCAGCAATGTTGGGAGTAAACCCTGACCTTTCTGACTCAAGACCCTGTTTTAAAATGCCTACTCCTGGGTCTCACAACAGAATGTCTGAGGGTGGGCCCAACAATCTTCAATTTAAACATGATTCAAAAAGGTTCTTTTTCACAGTAATGCTTGAAAACCACTGCTACTAGTCAATACAGATAATTTAAGATATCCACAAAAGAAAAATTAAAAATCAGTTTTTCCTTCTGGAAAGCTTTCAAGCAGGGAAAAATCACTGTCTTCAACTTTCATATTCATCATAAGTAAAATAATCCAGAACCATGCAGATTTTGCCATGAGATTCCCCAAGTACTCTAATAGATTCTTACCCTGTGAAAAACAACTTTCTTTATCGAAGGTTGCCCTTAATTGATCATGTGAAAAGAAGAAGAGCTTGTCCCCAAAGTGATAGGCTGTCTTGTTGCTTTTTGGCAAGAATAAATTGCCATGAGTATTTTGATTCTATTTATCTGGCTGCCCACAAGCTACAGAAAGATTCTTCTTCCTGCTTTCCTGAGACAGGTCAAACTCATATAACCCCAGTGGACTGCCAGTTATTATTAGGAGAGGCTGTTGATAAGCTCCCCCAAGTTGTATTAGTGGCACAAGTCAAAACACCTGTGGATTCTGGAGGACATGAGCAGCCTTTGACATTTTCCAACTTACTACACACCAGGCATCTGCTCAGTGTGTCTATGGGCACCTTTATCTCATTTTTTATGTGAACTCTCACTTCGACTCTATTGTGTGTTGTATTTGTGATTGCTAGTGCAGTAATACATGAACCATTGTTGCACGGACAATGGAGGCAGAAGGGGGAAGACAACGACGGAGGCGCTTACTGTAGGATCAGTTCTAGCAGTTCCTCGGCAGCCCTGCCATAGGCTAGCAGCTGCCTCCAAACAGCAGGAGAATGTGTCCCCAGCCTTTCCCAGGCTGTGTGAGAGCAGTGGGAAAGGGGAGAGGGAGAAGAAAGTACAGGAGGGTAGATTTCTCTTCATTGAGAGGATTGATTTTTATGAATGTCCTAAGCAATGGAGAAAAAAATAAAGAACCTTTTTTTTTTTTTTTCTTTTTGGCCTTATGCATCTTTATAGTGCCTTAACATGAGTAAAATGTGAGTTTGGTGGAGGTCATGAGAGCTTATTACTGAAATACTAAGACAGTTTATTTTATTTTCACTGAGGTAGAGACAATTAGTCTTAAATATTTTCAGATGCAATTTAAAAGCCTCCTTTGCATGGCAGTTATATGAGTGAGTATATTTCACCATTAACTACAAAAAGTAATTGCAAAACAAAATATCAGTGTGACTAAAATCCTCTAAGATATGGCAATATGAACATTCCCACTGACATAAATGATTCCTTTAGGTCCCATTATTTTGATAATCCCTTTCAAAGCTAACATAGAATTGATTGTCTCACATAAAAATGCTGGAACCTTGGCTCCTGGCTCAGCCACTTCCTAACTGTATTCCCTGGGGACAATTATTCAAATGCTCTTAGCTTTCTTTTCATCCTGTTAACGTAAGAGATGTAATGGCAGCCTCCTCTATAAGAGATTCTGGATCTACCTTGAGTGGTATTGACCACATTCTTCTTTAAAGTCCTTCTGTAACCTGCATGCTCTTTTTATCACAGCACTTACCATTCTTTCTGCACCCCACCCACACCATACACTGACAGCTGTACAATCAAATAGGTGACACTTACTACATACTTGTGTATGAATAAAAAATGGATGGATGAGTGAGAAAATCTTTTGCAAAACACTTATGAAGTACATACATTACCATAATTTTGCAGAAAAAGAAGGTAAAGCTCCAAAATGTTAAATAAATTGCCCAGGACCCAGAAATAGAGGATGGAAAAGCCAGGATTTAAACTTCAGTTGTATATCTTTTCACTCTATCATGCAGACTTCAACATGATGTAGTTTCCCTTCAGAAAACTCACAGAGCATTTTGTGCTTTGCCTGTGGCCACTATTATATTCTTTCTTTCACTGTGAGATGCCAGTACTGGCTTTATCCATTAACTAAATCTTAGATTCCTTGAAGACAGGACTGCACATTACTGATCTTTGCATTTGAATTCATAATACCTAGTTTAATAGAAAATGTTTGTGGAATTGAGATATTTAGCTTTCTAATGAGATTCCAGCAGTCCCTCTGGGTTACTTTCACTGTAGCTCTACCTGTGGCAAAGGAAAGGATTAAATGGTTTTCAGCAGTAAAATTATTATGCCTCTTCTACAGCAAATCAAGGTCCGTCTGTTCTCTTGCATCCATCACAGAATTTTACATGGTTTCTGCACAAATACCACCTTTTCTTCTCTGCAATCTGTATCCTATATTCTATTACAATTTTCACAGAATTGTTAGATATTATAAAACAATTTCCCATAATTTTATCATATGTGGAACGTCTTTTCTACATGTACTTTATGATTCATAAGCAATCTTTTAATAAGATCTTAGAACAGTTAGAACTAACCGAACAAGAAAACAGTATTTGGGTTATTTAATTTGCAAAAAACTAGGAAAAATACCATTGTCTCTCAATTTTTGATAATTTTTGAATATTTCAAATAAATTTTATTTGTTTCATATGGCAGAAACTCTGCACATAATATTTAGGACCTCTGCACATAATATTTTAAATTTGATTTTATAGAACCCTAAATGGTTTCCTAAGTTATTTTTGATTCATGTGAATTACCTGAATTGGAGGTCCATTAACTTTCATTATGCTGTCTCAGGAGCTGACTGGGTGGCAAAGTGCCACAGTCCTGGAGCCTGAGGGGGTAGAGATAGATGAGGCCCTGCCAGAGTGGGGAGAACAGAAATAAAGGTATACCGCCACCAAGTGCTGAGCCCACTTATGCTTCTGCATCCAAATGAAAAAGATTGCAATACAACTAGCACTTTGGGCATTAAATAATCAGGATCCGAGAAAGCTTAGTATAACACAAGAAGTGGGTTTCCCCAAATGCTCCTTTGTTTGGCCTATACTTTTGGTAGGACTTGGCATTATTCTAATGCTTCCTGATTTAACTCATCCAAATGTAGCAACAAAAAAGAAAAGATGATTATACTGGGAGCACTTATGACATTCTACAGTGCCAGAATGATTGAATATCTGCTTAGTTAAGAAGTTTTACCTGTGCAGTTGCTGCTGCTAGGAATCCATCACTAATGAGTTCAGGCCCATATATCATAACTAGAAAGCATGTGACAGTTTGACTACGGTCCAAATCCTGGCATTTCAAGATCGTACTCTAATTTCCATCAGAATTTCCTAGGGTATGCATGCTCTTTACATGGAAGGGGCAGCTGGCGAGAGAAGCCTTAACAAAAATGGATTATAGTAAAACAGAAAAAAACAGCAACAGCAGCAAATATCCTTAGACCCAGACCCACCAGAATTTGACTAGTCATCACAGATTAGTTATTTTCATACAGGTCTTGTGTGAATAAATTTAAAATCTCTGAGCCTCAGTTTCACCATCTAAAAATGGGTGTACTAATACCTTTCTTATGGGGTTTTTAGAAGATTTAAATTAGAAAATGTACATAGTGCCAAGCACATGATAAGCCTTCAGAACACAGTAGTTGCTGCTGCCTGTGTCATATCTCTATGTCTGTAGACATATCAAAGCAAAGTATCCCCCCTTAATCATACCTTTAGAGTCCTATGCCAGAAGAAACCACCAGGAATGAGTGTAAAATTCTAAGTCTCAATGGATTTTCTCAAGTTCTTTCTGTTAGGAAGCAGAAAAGTATTTATAAATTTGAGTAAAAAGAAACATGTATCCTGTGCAAGTGTCACTGGGTAGATTGGCCAGTAAAACACGCTCCCAGGGAAGGAAGACACAAATAGATGAGAGGAAGTCAGGATCTATTCCTCTCATTCTGTAGGTCTTGCCAAATTTAATGTGTGTTAAGTCATGCACAATAAACCTCTGTAATCCTACAAAAAGAACCATTCTAGCAAACATAATGAGCATACTTTTTGTTTGTTTTTTCCCCGCTGAATAATTATATTTCCAAAGGCTTGCACCTGTATTTCAAACACATTTATTTCCCATGGCAATGGCCAAAGATGTATTATCCTAATTTAACCATGCAAATGTTCCCATATGAAGCAAAGATTTCATTTGGTCTCTAAAGACAGCTTCTAAATTAGTTGTGGCAGCTTCTTTAATGTTTTCATTCATTTACTCAAAAAGTGGCTATTAAATGCCTTCTGTGAGGCATGTACTGTGAAACACAATAGTGAATAAGATAGAAACAGAGCCTATATTTATGGGGTTTGTACCTTCTCCTTTATATCTCACTCTCTTTTATGTTCACCTACTATTACTTTTTTAATCATTTCTTTTCTAATTACAAAAGACATTTAAAATTCAAAAGCTATAGAAAGAAAACTTCCTCAATCATCCTATTTTCTGTGAAAACACCAATAGTCTGGTATGTGTATTCCCACTTTTCCAGTGAAATTTATATATATCATGGCTTTTGCAAAAATGGTATTATATTTTGGAATTGTTAATGTTTAGCTTAATAACTAAGTGATAGTAGTTACTCAATCTAATTTAATTTAATAAAGTTTGTAGGCTCTAAGTTAACTTTAGTTTCAAACAAAGGGAGTTGAAAATAAGACTTTAGACTTTAGAAAAACCAAATAGCTCTTGCAGACTCATGAGAGGAAATTTTCCACAGTGCTGCTTGCTTTAACCTGATTATCCTCTTACCAGATACTCATTATTCTCCAAATCTTAAAAGATGGACTGACTTTATCAGACAGGGCTTCTTAAAGAAAATTGCAAGTGACATGACAAGTCTTCCTCCATATTGAAAAAAAAAAAATGTTTGAATGGATTAGTTTTCAAAAAAGGACAAAAAAAAATCTAGATTAATAGGAAGCTAGTTCTTTTCTGTTTCATTGAAAAAAAATTAGAAAGACAAGTCAGAATCATTTTAGAAAAAAATGCCATTTTGTATCAAACCATTTCAGGCAGTTTTTACTTCTTTTCTTACAATTCCCCTCTAGGCCTTTACAGCATAAGGTTATAGAAGACTGTCATTTTCAGTCTCTATCTATTTTTATAAAAAATGAAAGTGGTTATATGTAAAAAATGAAATCCACTTTTCTTTAGAAGTAAGGCTAAATAATTTTTAAAAGATTTCAGGCTAAGTATGGCTGTCAAATGCTTTTCAGTCCCAGGGACTGCTGCATCATTCATTTATCACTAGGCAAAAGAGGTTGCATTAACTTTCCAGTTCTCTTGCTATTGCTATTGTTTTTCAGAGACAATGTTAGCACTAAGGGACTTCTTTTTAGAAATGCATTAAAAAATATAAAAATTTATTTCAATCCAATGTTATAAATCTTTGTTCAGTTCCTACTTTTTATGTTCTGCCACATTTGAGAGACAATTGTCTACTACATGTGAAATGTAAACAAGTAGTTTTATAATTCATCTTTATAGAATTATACACTCAAGAAGACATCCAAAATGATCACAACGAACCCTCCTACTTTAATAAATGAAAAAACTCAGAGAGGTGACCAGGGAGGACCCTAACACCTCCAATGTGCCAGTTAGTCTACTAGTTTCTTTATATGCTAGATCTAAATCTGATAACCAACTTGAAATCAGAGGCATTACCTCCAGACTAAGATGACTTGTCCAAAGTCACAAGGCAGTTTAACTGCAGGGCTGAGACTTTCACTGGAAACTTCTATCATACTGCAGGGCCTTTCCTGCTATACCAGGCTACTCTGTACCATTGATCTATCAAAGACTTACATGAATATAGTGGTGACCTGAATGAATAGAAATGGCTTGGGGTACTGAATCATACTGTCAAAGCTAAGGGATTTAAGACAAGATACTATAAACATGATTTTTGTCTGTGATATGGATCAGCCTACTAGATATAGATTAGATATCATCTCTATTTCAGTACTATTTCTATGGCCATAGAAAGATGTATGACCAAGTAGTTTAATGTGGTTGAATATGGCTTAATTGGCTTAAGTCTACAGTTAGAAAATTCTAATATTTTAATGATCTAGTTTAATTAAACTAAGACTTTAAACATTGAAATATTTATTATGAGCAAGAGTATAGCATATTTACTACACTATATGTTAAAATAAACTCTCAGGTTCAAATCCAGACTCTGCTACTTTCCCTCACTACTATCTCACCTCACTTCTCTGATCCTTAACACTTGTGTCAAAGTTATAATCCTAAAAATATGATTAAAATATTCACCAAATATTTACTAAGACAAATATGCAAAATAAAAATATTTTCATCAAGTATTGTGGATAAAAGTTAATGATTTACCTCTGGGAACATTTCTTAGCTGGTGAAAATAAATTTAAGTTCTGAACAATGGTTTACTGCACTTAGGACAATATTCAGGCCTCACAGGTAGTGTTAACATTAAAAATGTAGTGGGAAATTTTAATTCTTAATATTTTAAACTCAATAATTATTTTTCAAAATTTCAAGAGAAAGAAAGGAACAAAATATATATAAAACAACCACAAAAGCTCAACAAAATGGCAGGTGTAGGGCGATATGTTTCAATAACAACAATCCATATAAATGGATTAAACTTCCCATTTGAAAGATACAGGCTGAAAAAATGAGTTAAAAAACAAGACCCAATATATACTGCATAGAAGAAACTCATTTCACCTGTCAAGTCATAATAGAATAATAGTGAAGGGAAAGAAAAAGATGCTTTATGAAAATGGATTCAAAAATGAGTAGTAGTGCTATACTTAGATAAAATAGATCTTAAACCAAAACCTATAAAAAGAGACAAAGAAGAACATTATATAATGAAAAGGGATCAATTCAGCAAGATGATATAACAATTATAAATGTATATGCACCAAACATCAGAGCACCCAAATATATAAAGCAAATATTATTGGATCCAAAGGAAGAGATAGACCTCAATACAATAATAGTTGGGGACTTCAACACCCATCTCTCAGCATTGGACAGATCATCTAGACAAAAAATCAGCAAGAAAAATAGTTTTGAATTATACTATAGACCAAATGAATTTGACCTACATTTTAGAGCATTTCATCAAACAACTTCGGAATACACATTCTTCTCATCAGTACAGGGGTCACTCTCCAAGATAGATCACATGTTAGGGCACAAATCAAGTCTCAACAAATTTTAAAAAATTGAAATCATATCAAGTATCTCTTGATACCACAGTGGAATATGCCTTGGGTTGAATGTTCCCTTAAAACTTAATCTCCACTGTAACTGTTGAGGGTAGGAGATCCCATTTTGGTAATTGAAAGGTGGGGCCTTGAAAAGGTGATTAGATTGTAGGACCATGCTATAGAGAAAGGATTAAAAATGGAGATCACATGCATGCTTTGGAGAGCTTCAAAAGGAGAGTGAATGAGGAGGTTAGTGTTTCTCTCTGCTCCTCCATTTTGCAATGTGATATCCTGCCATCACTGAGGTCACCAGCAAAGAAAGATATGTTCCCTTTACTTTGGACTACCCAGCCTCAGAAACTGTAAGCAATAAATTTTGTTTCCTTACAAATTACCTAGTTCCATGTACTTTGTTATAAGCAACAGAAACAGACTAATACAGAATAAAACTAGAAACCAATAAGAAATGACACTTTGGAAACTGTACAGTACATGGATATTTAACACCATGCTATTGAATAACCAGTGGGTCAAAAAAGAAATGAAGCAGGAAATCAAAAGATTCCTCAAAACAAATGAAAATGGGAGCACATCATACCAAAACCTGTGGGATACTGCAAAAGTAGTACTAACAGGAAAGTTTGTTGCAATAAGTGTTCACATCAAAAACAAGAAACGTTTCAGGAGGAATTTCCAGTCAAGATGGTGGAGTAGTCGATTCCTGGTGTTGCTATCTCCCACAGAGTGACAAATTTGCAACTATTAAGGAGCAACGACAGAAGACCCAAGATCTGTGCTGGAGTAGGCAGGAAATGTGCACTACGGGACTCCAGTTCAGGTTGCTCCCTGTTGTGTAGAGAGACTTTAGAGGCTCAAGGCTCCCAAACCCCAAGCTAGCAGAGTCAGAGAAGGCAGGCAGGGTGAGACTTCCAGCCCAGGCTGGTCCCCACTGCCGGGAGAGACTTTAGAGCCTTGGGGCTCCCATACCCCAAGCCAGCCATCCTGGAGAAGGCAGGTGGGGTGGGACTTCCAGCCCAGGCTTGTTCCTGCCACTGGGAGAGACTTAAGAAGCTCAGGGCTGCCACACCCTGAGCCAGCCATGCTGGAGAATGCAGGCAGGGCTGAACCTCTGGCCCAGGCCAGTCCCCACCACTGGGAGAGACTTTAGAACCTTGGGCTCCCACACCCCAAGCCAGCCATCCCAGAGAAGGCAGGCAGGGTGGGACTTCCAGCCCAGGCTGATCCCTGCCACCAGGAGAGAATGAAGAGGCTCAGAGTCCACACACCCCAAGCCAGCCATCTCAGAGAATGCACGTAGGGCTGGACTTCTGGTACAGGCCAGTCCCTGCCAATGGTAAAGACTTAAGAGGCTTGGGGCCCCCACACCCCAAGCCAGCTATAAAGAACAGGCAGGCACAGTGGGAACCCCAGTCCAGGCTAGTTCCTGCTGACCAAAAGTGGCAGTCCCTTCAAGATCCAAGCCAGTAATCAGGGTGAAATGAGTGGACTGGGACCCCTGGCCACAATAACAAAACACCAAAAAAAGATACCAGAAATATGAAAAATCAAGAAAGTACATCACCACCAAAGGAAAATAATAACTCTCAAGCACTAGATCCTATAGAACAGGAAGTCTTTGAAATGACAGAAAAGGAATTTAGAGTAACAATTCTAAGGAAGCTAAACGAGATACAAGAAAACTCAGACAACACAATGAGATGAGAAAAATATAATGGATCTGAAAGAAGAAATGTATAAAGAAATCAATGTCTTGAAGAAGAATGTAGCTGAGTTGTGGAGCTGAAGGGTTCATTCAATGAAATAAAAAACACAACAGAGAGTATAACCAGGAGACTTGAACAAGCAGAAGAGAGAATTTCTGACCTTGAAGATAGGCTGTTTGAATTAACACAGACAGACCAGAAAAAAGATAAAAGAATCAAAAAAATCGAAAATCTAAGAGAGACTATAGACAACCTTAAGTGCTCAAATATCTAAATCATGGATTTGGATATAAGAAGGGGAGGAAACAGGAAATGGCATTGAAAACATATTTGATGAAGTAATAGCAGAAAACTTCCTAGATATATGGAAAGACACAGATCTCCAGATTCAGGAAGCCCAAAGATCCCTAAACACATTCAACCCAAAAAGATCCTTTCTAAGACATGTGATAATCAAACTGGCAAAAGTCAAAGACAGAGAGAATCTGAAAAGTTGCAAGAGAGAAGTGGCAAGTCACCTGTAAGGGAGCCCCAATCAGAATAACATCAGACTTTTCATCAGAAACCCTAAAAGCCAGAAAAGAATGGGATGGTATATTCAAAACACTAAAGGACAAAAATTGCCAGCCAAGAATAGTTTACCCAGCAAGGCTATCCTTCTGAAATGAAGGACAAATAGTATATTTCTCATACAAACAAAAACTTCAGGAGTTCAATAAAACATGACCAGCCCGACAAGAAATTCTCAAGGAATTACTGGGTTTGATACCACTAAAACAACTATCACTGCCATGAATACTCAAGAAAGAACAATACCTACCAGCAAAACAAAAATGATAACAAAAGAGAAAAAAATAGCTTACCTATCACCCCAAGAAACCAACAAGTACAGAAGACAAACAGAAAATTAGAAAGAAAGGAACAAAAGGTTCCTAAGACATCTAAACAAAAATCAATAAAATGCTAGGTGTAAATTCACACCTTTCAATAATAACTCTAAATGTAAAGGGATTAAACTCCCCATTCAAAAGACATAGACTGACTGACTGGATTAAAAAGGTGGACTCAACAATATGCTGTCTTCAAGAGACTCACTTGACCTGTGAAGACCCACAAGACTAAGAGTGAAATGATGGAAAAAGATGTATCATGCAAACAGAAATGAGAAACGAGCTGAAGTAGCTATTCTTATGTCATATAAAATAAACTTTAAATCAAAAACCATAAAAAGAGATAAAGAAGGCCACTATATAATTATAAAAGGATATATACATCAGGAAGACATAACAACCATAAATATTTATGCACCAAATATCAGAGCAGCCAGATTTACACAGCAAACACTATTAGATCTAAAGAAAGAGATAGACACTAACACCATAGTAGTGGGGGATCTGAACACCACTATTTTTTTTATCTAGGCAAAAAATCCATAGAGAAACACAAGATCTAAACAATACTTTAGACCTATTGGACTTGGCAGATATCTACAGAACATTACATCTAACAACCTCAGAATATTCATTCTTCTCATCAGCACATGGAACATTCTCCTGGATAGACCACATGTTAGGTCGCAAAGCAAGCCTCAACAAATTCAAAAAAATTGGAATTATTTCATGCATTTTTTACAATCACAATGGATTAAAATTGAAAGTCAAAAATAAACAAAATTCTGGAAACTATAGAAACACATGGAAATTAAACAACATCTACTTAATGACATATAGGTCCAAGAAGAAATTCAACAGGACATCAAAAAATTTCTTGAAACTAATGAAAATAATGGCACATCATACCAAAACCTGTGGAATACTGCAAAAGCGGTATAAAGGGGGAAATTTTTCACATTAAATGCTTATTTCAGAAGAATGGAAAGATGGCAAATAAACAACCTAACACTTTACCTTAAAGATCTAGAAAAATAAGAACTATCTACACCTAAAGTTAGTAGACAGAAAGAAATAATTAAGATCAGAGCAGAACTTAATGAAATAGAAACCTGAAAAACAATACAAAAGATCAATGAAACAAAAAGTTGGTTTTTTGAAAAGATAAATAAAATCAACAAATGCTTAGCAAGGCTAACTAAGAAAAGAAGAGAGCAGACCCAAATAACAAAAATTAGAAATGAAAAAGGTGATATTATAACTGACACCTCAGAAATATAAGGAATCATTAGAGACTACTATAAACAACTATATGCCAACACATTTGAAAATCTGGAGGTAATGGATAAATTTATGGATGCAAACAAGCTACCAAAACTGAGGCAAGAAGATATAGAAAATATGAACAGACCAATAACAATAAAAGAGATTGAAGCTGTTATCAGAAGGCTCCCAACAAAGAAAAGTCCAGGACCAGATAGATTCACTGCAGAGTTCTACCAAACCTTCAAAGAGGAACTGATACCAATTGTCTACAAACTTTTCCAAAAGATTGAAACTGAGGCAATTCTCCCAAACTCATTCTATGAGGTAAATATCACCCTGATACCAAAACCAGACAAAGATGCATCAAAAATAGAAAACTACAGACCAATATCCTTGATGAATATAAATGCAAAAATCCTCAGTAAAATACTAGCTAACAGAATACAGCAACACATACACAAAATTATACATCATGCTCAAGTGGGATTCATCCCAGGGATGCAAGGTTGGTTCACCGTATGCAAATCAATTAATGTGATAACTCACATCAATAAAAGCAAAGACAAAAACCATATGATCATCTCTATAGATGCTGAAAAAGCATTTGACAAAATTCAACATTCTTTTATGATAAAGACTCACTACAAGTTAGGCATAGACGGAAAGTATCTCAACATAATTAAAGCCATATACAATAAGCCCACTGCCAATATCATCCTGAATGGGGAAAAGCTGAAAGACAAGGATACCCACTCTCACCACTCCTATTCAACATATTGCTGGAAGTACTAGCCAGAGCAATCAGAGAAGAGAAAGAAATAAAGGGCATACAGATTGGAAAGGATGAAGTCAAGCTGTCCCTGTTTGTGGATGATATGATCTTATATATTGAACAGCCTAAAGCCTGTATAGAAAAACTCCTAGAGTTGATAACTGATTTCAGAAAAGTTGCAGGATACAAAATTAACACACAAAAATCAGTAGCATTTCTATTCTCCAACAGTGAACATGCAGAAAAAGAAATCAAGAAAGGTAGCCCATTTACAATAGCCACCAAAAAATAAAATACTTAGGAATAAAGCTGACCAAGGATGTGAAAAATTTCTACGAAGAGAGCTAAAAAACACAGTTGAGAGAAATTAAAGAGGACACAGCAAGATGGAAAGATATCCCTTGCTCTTGGATTGGAAGATTTAACATTGTGAAAATGTCCATATTACCCAAAGTGATCTACAGATTCAATGCAATCCCCATCAAAATTCCAATGACATTTTTCCCTGAGATGGAAAAAGCTATCAATACATTCATATGGAAGAACAAAAGACCATGCATAGCCAAAGCTATCCTGAGCAAAAAAAATAAAGCTGGAGGCATAACACTACCTGACTTTAAACTATATTACAAAGCTATAATAACCAAAACCGCATGGTACTGGCATAAAAATAGACACATGGATCAATGGAACAGAATAGAGAACCCAGAAATCAATCCATACACCTAAAGCCATCTGATTTTTGACAAAGGCAGCAAATCTAAATACTGGGGAAGAGACTGCCTTTTTAACAAGTGGTGCTGGGAAAATTGGATACTCATATGTAGGAGAATGAAACTAGACCTGTACCTTTCACCGTATACTCAAATCAACTCAAATGGATTAAAGAATTAAATATATATCCTGAAACAATAAAACTCCTTAAAGGAAACATAGGGGAAACACTACAGGTAGTAGGAGAGGGTACGGACTTCATGAATAGTGCCCAGAAAGCACAGGCAACTATAGGAAAAATAAGCAAATGGGATTATATCAAACTAAAAAGCTTCTGCACAGCAAAAGAAATAATCAACAGAGTAAAAAGACAACAAACAGAGTGGGAGAAAATATTTGCAAAATATACATCTGACAAACAATTAACATCTAGAATATATAAGGAACTCAAACAACTTTACTGTGAAAAAACAAATAACCCAATTAAAAACTGGGCAAAGGAGCTGTATAGGCATTTCTCAAAGGAAGATATACAAATGGCCAACAGACACGTGAAAAAATTCTCAACCTCACTCAGCATCTCGGAAATGCAAATCAAGACCACTTTGAGACACCATCTCATTCCAGTTAGGTTGGCTAACATCCAAAAGACTGAGAATGATAAGTGCTGGAGAAAATTGCAGAGAAAAAGGAACTCTCATACACTGTTTGTGGGACTGCAAAATGGTGCAGCCTTTATGGAAAACGGTATGGAGTTTCCTCAAACAATTACAGATAGATCTACTATATGAACTGGCTATTCCACTGTTAGGAATATAGCCAGAGGAATGGAAATCATCATGCCAAAGGGATGCTTGTACTCCATTGTTTATTGCAGTTCTATTTACAGCAGCCAAGAGTTGGAACCAGCCCAAATGTCGATCATCCGATGAGTGGATAAAGAAACTGTGGTATATCCACACAATGGAATACTATTCTTCTATAAAAAAGAACAAAATACTACCATTTGCAACAACACAGATGGACTTAGAGAAAATTATATTAAGTGAAACAAGTCAGGCACAGAGAGAGAAATACCACATGTTCTCACTTATTTATGGGAGGTAAAAATAAATAAATAGATATATAGATAAATAAATAACTAAATAAATAAACAAACACACTAACAAATCAACGGTGGGAAAGAAGACAGACTAACTTGAACTATTTAAGTCATGTGAACAGATATGATGGGGGGAGTGGAGAGGAATGGGTAAAGGGGCATGAAAATCAACTATGATGTATATTGAGTAGTAAAATAAAAAATAAAAATAAACAAGGAAATATGACAATAAATAAATAAATAATAAAATTTTAAAAAATAGTTGAAAACTTAAAAAAAAAGTAGATAAATAAAAGAAGGAAGATTTCAAATAAACAACCTAACATTTCACCTCAAGGAACTGGAAAACCAAGAACAATCCAGTCCCAAAATCAGTATATGAGAAGAAATAGCAAAGAACAGAGCAGAACTAAATTAAACAGAAACTGAAAAATAATTATACAAAATATCCACAAAAAATAAGTTCATTTTCTGAAAAGATGCACAAAATTGACAAACCATTACCTAGTTAAGAAAGAGAGAGAAGACCCAAATAACGAAAATCAAAAATTAAAAAGGAGCTATTACACCTAATACCACAGAAATATAAATAATCATTAGAGACTACTGTGAACAATTACAGGCCAACAAATTGAAAAATCTGGAGGTAGTGGGTCAGTTTCTGCACACATACACCCTACCAAGAAGAAACAGAAAACCTGAACAGACTGAATGGGAAATGAAATTGATTCGGTAATCAGCAGTCTCCCAGAAAAAGCCCAGGACTGGATGGCTTTACTGCTAATTTCCACAAAACTTTTAAAGAAGAATTTATATCAATTCTTCTCAAACTATTCAAACTAAAAAATTGAAACAGAAGCCATTCTCCCAAACTCTTTCTATGAAGCCAGCATCACTCTGATAACAAAATCACATGAGGATGTAAGAAGCAACAAAACTACAGTCCAATATCCTTCATGAACATTGATGCAAAAATTCTTAACAAAAAACTAGCAAACATAACTCAACAGAACATCAAAAAGATCATATAACAATATCAAGTAGGATTTATCCCAGGGATGCAAGTATAGTTCAACATACAGAAATTAATACATCAACAAAATGAAGGAGAAGATCTATGTGATAATCTCAATAGATGAATAAAAAGCATTTGATAAAATTCAACATTTCTTTATGATAAAAACTCTCAACGAATTAGGTATAGAAGGAAAGTATTTCAACACAATGAAGGCTATTTATGACAAACCCACAGCTAACACCAGCCAGAATTGGGAAAAGTTGGGAGCTTATCCTCTAAGACCACAAACAAGATAAGGATGCCCACTCTCACCACTCTTATTTAAAACAGTACTGGAAGTTCTATCCAGATGAATTAAGCAAGAGAAAGAAATAAGAGGCATCCAAATCAGAAAAAAAGAAGCCAAAGACTTAGATAGAAGACTTAGATAGACTTAGATAGAAGACTTAGATCTTTCTGAAAATTGATTCAATTTTTCTTTTCACTTTTTGTGCATAAGTAAAAAATATATACATTTCACTTTTTAGATTTAAATAGGACTTTTTCCTAAGTTTTGCTAATTATATGAAACTTTAAGCAGATTTTACCCATGCTTTAATTATTTCACTGCTAAGATGAGGCTAAGAATGTATTTGAGACATTCCTGTTTCTAGGTTGTTCAGAATTCAGAAATGGTGACGTGTTTTGAAATTCCCCTGTAGAATGTAGTGCAAAAATACAAGTTAAAAATAAGTAATTGGATTGAGATTATAAATACACATATTTAAATGGACATGGCCACAGGAGAATGTTAAAATATTTATAAATTCTAACAAATCTCCTTATATTATATTCAGGAGCAAACATTCAAAAGCAAAGGAATAGTCATACAGGAAGAAATATATCCTTGTGTAAATTTTAAAATTAGCATTTTTTAGGTCGATCAGGTTAATGTCAGTCATTCTACAGAAATACGCTTAAGAAATAAAGGGTATTGTCTCCCGCATAAGACAGAAAATGCCTGGACAGACTCCTCTGAGGTTCATGGTTAAGCCATTGAGGCCTGTAGTCAGACTGCCTGGATAATATGCAGGCTTTACAACTTTACTAGTGTGGTAGTTACTTTCCAAGCTACAGTTTTAAAATTGGGAGACATTATAGCAATTACTTCATAGGGTTTCTGTGAAGGTTAAATGACTTATTGAACATCAGCTGCTTAGGACAGTGCCTCTCTCATCATAAGCTCTAAATATGTTAGCTGTTATTTGTATTTAATTCCACAAGTTACTCTTCACATTTTAACAGGTGTTGATTTAAAAGACTGGCTTACATGTCCATAGGTACATATGACATTGCTGAGAAAAAAAAATTTCAGGAAATAACACATCTTTAGGGTAGGTTAGATGCTTTCACTATAGTAATTTTAACAAATATTACTCCATAGACGACAAATACAAGAGATCCCCGACAGGTATTCAGAGGGATAATTGGTTCTAGGTGGCTTCCCATATGAATGAAGAATTCAGGAGGTGAAGTTAAGCAGAGGAAAATCCTAATGAAAAGAAAGCCTGACCTGTCAGCTTGGACCTCAACTAGCCTTGCTTAGCTAGAATTGGGGAGATTTTGTTCTTGAAGGTCAATCCTATTCCATTCTCTCTTCCATCCTTATAATAAGAAGATCAGCTAGGGATTATATATGGTGTTTGATATGTATTGAATGTGTCCCTAAAGTTTTATGTATTAGAAACTTAATCCTCACTGTGACAGTATTAAGAGGGTGAGAAATCCTATTATGGTGACTGAAAGGTGAGGCCTTTAAGAGGTGATTAGATTGTGAGGACTATGAATGGATTGATCCATTCATGGAGTAATGGGTGTGGTTCTGATGGCTTTATAAAGAGAGGGAGTGAAAAGCTTAGCTCTCTTTCTCTTGCTCCTGTCATTCTTGCCAAGTGATACCATGTGTTGCTGTAGAGTGACCACCAACAAGGCCCTCACCAGATGTGTTCCTTGGACTTTGGATTTCCCAGCCTCCAAAACTGTAAGAAACAAATTTCATTTCTTTATACCTTATCCAGTTTCAGGTATTCTATTATAAGCAACAGAACTGGACTAATACAGAGTTCAAAGTATGGTCTGGAGTCGGATGAGCCTCGGTTTGATTCCTAACTCTGCTTGCTACACAATAAATTAAAAGCCAGCATTTATTAAGCACTTACTAACCACTGTGCATATATTAACTCATTTAACTCTAATAAGAACCATATAAACAGACATAACTATTAGCACTACAAATGAAAAAAAATGAGACATGGAGACATTATGTAACTTTTCCAAAGTACGCAACCGATAGGAAATAGAGCCTGGATTCTTACCCAGGCAGTCTAAGTGCAGAGACCATACCTTTTCTTGTAGTGTAATTTTAGGCAGGCTTTTAAAACTCTCTGAATCTTTGTTTCCTCATCAGTTCATACAGAGTTGTTGTAGAGATGATCAGATAATATCTGTACAAATGGCGTGGTCTGACATTATTCCTTATGAAGGATTTGACCACTGCAGTTGGATGGCAGACCTTTAAGACTAGCTGACTCAGTGGTCAAACTGGAAATGAGCCTAGGTTTCTTCTGCTCAAGATCTCCCACACTTTTCCAGGGATTATAGCATCACTTCCTCACAAGGAGCCTAGTGTGAACCTCTTCTCAAAGACACGGTTTCAACTACATTTCCCTACTGTGATTCATTTCTTTCCAGCCCAGTGAAGTTTAACATTGGGAAGAGACAAAGACAGTTGCAGCAGACTCTGTTCCTTTACATCTGGATCTTAGAGTTTATCTCAAAGTCAAACATTTGATTCCTTTACTCTTATTCTGCTGTAAGAACCTTGCTCTGAATCAAGGGATTGTTATGACCACCTGTCCCAGGAGAGGCTGATGGAATAAAAGAAATATTAGTATATATGATACTTAACTTACTAAAAATAGATTGCTATCAACTATTTATCTGGTATTTTAATTAGCATATATATAATTTAAGAGATATCAGATATTTTATTATATTTTATTATCAACTACTTTCTTACACTTTCCACTCAACACTGAGCATCTCTAAAATTCTAAGTGGCAATTGTGGGAATAAGAAAAGCAGTCAAGGCATTTCTATCTGGGCATATGGAGCATTCTCAATGGGGGCAGGAGAAGGTGAATAGTCCAATAAATGATTAATAGAGTACTATATATATAACAGCAGAAGTAATAAAAACACAAAGAAAACAAACTTTTGAGAAAAACTCACAAAGAAATTGTTATGGTTTTTGTATGTTTAAGAAATTCAATACACACATAAAACAAACAAACAAAAAGGAATCTACCTGGTTGCTGTTAGCAACAGCCAAAATGACAGTAAGAAAACAATTTAGTGAAGAATCTCTGTGTTTTACTGCAGTACCAGAGGCAGCTCTGAGCTTGGCTGGTGCAAGGGCTCTGCCAGGAGGAGAAATGTATTTAACCCCATATCTCCATCACCTGTCAAGTGACCTCTGATTGGGAAAATACAAGCAAGTCACTGGCTACCTACCATTGTCCAGCCTGTAAATTCCTTTGGAATCAAATGCTAAACACAAGCAAGAAAAATAAACACTCGGCATTTTTGCTGTCATTAGATTTTATAATGGAAGAGCGAGTAGTGAACATATTTAACTTAACATTAAGTTTTGGATTAGATATGTTCATCCATTTAATAAACATTTACTGAATGCCTTCACTTTGACAAAGTCTATTCCTGAAACTGGAAATATGAAACAGACAAATACCCATGCCCTCATAGGGTTTACCTTCTAAATAGAGGAGAGGGACAATTAAAAACATAAATAAGGGGCCGAGCCCGTGGCGCACTCTCCCGAGTGCGGCGCTGGGAGCGCGGGAACGCTCCTGCCTTGGGTTCGGATCCTATATGGGAATGGCCGGTGCACTCACTGGCTGAGTGCCGGTCACGAAAAAGACAAAAAAAAAAAAAAAAAAAACATAAATAAGTACAATAGATGTAGAATAATGTATTGGGTTTATTGCTATGCAGCAAATTAAAGCACAGAATAACAGGAAATACCAGATTAATAGGGAAAGGTTACCATAGCTAGGAAAGATTTTATACTGAGATTGACTTTTGAGAAAGGGCCTTTTAAAAACTTTAGAAAACAAGCAATGAAGAACATTCCAGAAGTGGAAAGAGCATGTAAAAAGCTGTGAGTTGAGCTAAAGTAAGTAACAGAGAGCCAGAGAATTCAGGAGCTTATAGGACACTATAATGATTTCAGATTTTACTCAGAATGAGTTAGGGAAATTTTGTTAAGATTGTACATAGGCGAATTAAATTATTTGACAATGTTTTTCAAGGATCTCTCTGTTGGGTTTGAAAATACACTGTAGGGAAACAATACAGATAGGGAGATCAGTTAGGAAACCGTGTAAATACTCTAAGTGAGAGATAAGCGGTGGTAATGGACGTGCTGAGACGTGTTCATTAAACTTCTTTTTTTTTTTGTCTTTTTCGTTACCGGCACTCAGCCAGTGAGTACACCGGCCATTCCTATGTAGGATCCGAACCCGCGGCGGGAGCGCCGTCGCTGCGCCGGGCGCCGCACTCTCCCGAGTGCGCCACAGGCTCGGCCCTAAACTTTTTGAACTGTGGTTAGAGTCAGCGGATGTGCTGATGGGTTGGATGTGAAGTGTGAGAGGAAGGGAGGAGTTCAGCGTGATTACAATGCTTTTGGCCTGAGCATTTGTAGGAATAGAGTTGCCATTTACTGAGATAGGGCAGATTACTAGAGCACTTTTATTTTGTTTGGGTTTTTTTTTGGGGGGGGGGGGTCAGAGATAAGAAATGCAGTTTAGGTTATATTGCGTGTATGATGCCTATGAAGATCCTAACTGGAGATATTAAATAGAGAGTTTAGGAAAAATAATTTGGAGCTCAGAAAAGAAATCCATACTGGAAATAAAATTTTAAGGGCACACAGTATGTAGATAATATTAAAATCCCTGAGACTGGAAAATCTCAAGTAGGTACGAGTAGAGGAGTTACGAGAAAGTAAAAATTCAAAAACTTATCCTGGGGCAATTCACCATTAGAGGTCAGGAGGTTAAGGTGGAAAAGCAAGGGTGGCTGAGGCTGGAATGATGAGATAGTAGGAAAATCAAGAGAGTTGGGGTTCTAGGTGTAAAACTATGTAATCGTTTCAAAAAAAAAAAAGAGAATGATCATGTGCTCCCATGATATTAAGAGATCCGGTAGAATGAAGACTGAGATTTGACTGATTTAGCAGTGTGTGTGGTGATCATCGATGACACTGACTAAAGCAGTTCTTGTGAGGTAATGAGGGCAAGACATGAATGAGATGGGTTAAAGGTAGAACAGAAAACATTTTCAAAGCATTTTGCTTCTAAGAGGAGCAGAAACATGGGGTGATAGAGTGATATGTAGAATCAAAAGATTGTTATAAAACTAAAGATTTATAATTAATTGATTTGATAAATAAAATTTCTCTGAAGTCAACTATTTCATTGTTTTAAAGTCATTACAAGGGTTTTCTGAAGGGCTAATTTAAGTGTTATTGTCCAGTTATGATCATTTTCTGATGATAAGACTTTGCAGATAAAGTTAAGGTAAATTTAGGTAGTTGTCACGTGACAATGAACTGAAAATACACATGTAAGTCACTAACTAATGCTTAGTCTATACATTATCAAAAAATTTGCTTCCTTTTTTGAAACCTAATATGAAAATTTTTTTATGCCTATTTAATTGAATATGTTAAAATTTGGGCTTTATAATCGTTCTGGATAATATTTAAATGTCTTTAACATGAATAGATTAAGACAATCTAAATGGTGAATTTTTAAGTGTATTATTATCTACATCTGAGATATAAAGTATAGGTACTAATCTATTAACCATAGTTAGGTGAGTGTCGTAGGCAGAATAATGTCACCTCCCGTCTCCAAAAAAGATGTTCACATCCTAATCCCCAGAACCTCTGAATACATTACCTCACGTGGAAAAAAGGACTTTTGCAGATGTGATTAAGTTAAGGATTTTGAGATGGAGAAATTATCTTAGGTTATCTGGGTGGGCCCAATGTAATAACAACAGGCCTTATAAGTGAAAAAAGAAGACAGACAAGTCAGAGTCAGAGATGTATGGTGGAAGCAGAGTTAGAGTGATGCAATTGCTGGCTTTGAGGATGGAAGGGAACCACAAGCCAAGGAATGCAGGCAGCCCCTAGAAGCTGAAACAGGCAAGGAACTGGATTCTTTCCTAGAGTTTCCAGAAGGAACATAGTCCTGTCAACTCTTTGATTTTAGCCCCATGAAACCCATTTTTGACTATTAGATTAGGTGGGTTAAATGATCTGACATAACGTAAATACACAGTGCACAGTAACTATTAGTAGGAAAATGAGAGTGCCTGGCCACAACAAATGTTTATAAATATTTTCACCACTGTTTTTTAATTTGAAAAATTCTTGACTTGTGAATCAGTTTCCAGTTATGTAACTGGTTGAGTCAATTCAGTTTTATGAGTCAGTTTCCCACATATACAAGGAGGATGACAATAGCAGTGCTTTAGAGCTCTCAGAGTTACTGATAGAGTTAAATGAGGCAACACAAGTGAAAGCTCTTTGAAAACTACAAAGTGGTATTATTAATAGCTATACTAATACTCATAATAATTTCAACAGCACAGATAAATCTGGCATTAATTCAACAATGGCCCTTCTTGCTGAGGACATTACAATGATCTATTTTCAGCATAGAAAGTTCCCAGTGATTTGGCAAGTATATAGAAATAGACTTCTGAAAGGATGCCAAAGCTGGAATATCCTCAGTTCTGTGGTTTCCAGCTATAGGGTGTGAAACTATTCTACCTTGCAAATATGATTATTACCTTATTTTAGCATTTATTAATTTTTCAATGTTTTGAATATTTGCCAACTTATTTTCTAGGAGGAGGTTTGAACTATTTCTACTAAGAGAGGAGAGTTATTGTATATTTAGCTCTATCAAATAATTATCATTATATTTAAGCTCTTCAAGAGTAGAGAATCAAGCTTTTAAAAATAAGCATGAAATGTAAGATAAATTTCTTCATTATTTCAATAGCATACTTCTTCATTTACTTTAAAATAACAGAACCCTCTTTATTGGTGCCCAGTTGTATTAAAAATGTTTTTTTGAACAGACCAAGTCCTAAGAGTATTACAGTGTGAGCATTTTTTACAGCAAATTTTCCAAAAGCTAAGCTAGACATCTTTTAAAGAATACCAATTCTAACTGTTTAAATAAAGGATGCCAAAAAAAAAAAAATTCAAGTATTTTTTGTACTCTGACAGCATAATGGCTCAATTATTCATAAAATATTGATATTTGCATATATCTATCTTGACACTTAAAAATCAAATCGACTTTCTTATGCAACTCTGTATTCTAACACATTCTATGAATTCATCAGCAACATATACTGTGTACATTGAATGCACATAATGTACTATGGACTATGAGCCTAGTTTACTTACCATTGATATGTGCATAAGTTTTGGAACTCTTGGAATTGTTTGCTGACTTTACTTGAAATATATATAATGAAATCGAGGGGAAAAAAAGAAGTATTCTGATCAAGTACCAAGTGATGAATAATGAAAACATTAGCCAAAGTGTCAAACATTTAAATTACTGTTCTACAGAGAAAAACTTCTTCTTTCCTTCAGATGTTTTTCTATCTGGATTCCATGAGTATGTGTGTGTATAACTTCAATGATTTTGCTTCAGACCATTTGAAAGTTCTTTTATTTTTTTGACCACTACAATAGATTAAAGACCAGAAGAAGCCCCATGCAGCCTTTTCACCCTTTAGCCAGACCTATGCAACATTAAATCCTGCCAGTTATCCCCACTTCATCATATTCTCTCCCTGAGCAATTTCTGCCAGCATAGCATATTAAAAGTGATACTCATGGTGACACAGGTCATTGGAATATTGCCCCCAAACAGTGGCTGACCTAATACTATTGAAATAGTATTCTAAAAATTGAGTAATCAGGAATGAAGAATCAGTTGAGCAAAATTTTGAACTTGTGACTCAGTCCAGTTTAATAACTATCGTTGGATGCCAGACACTATCATCCAACAGGCAGTACTAGGACAGCAGTATATTACCAAGTTGTATAGAACATGTCACTATCTTCAGTTATGCACCTAGTCCACTGGAGAAGACTGACATTTAAATAGACAATTTCAAAACCAATGTCATAAATCCTAAGAAATTAGGTGTGTGCAATATGCTGTAGAAGCTAAGAAATGGGGGACCCAATTTAGGCAAAAGCATCAAGAATGGCTTTATGGTGATGTGTCAGCAGGGCAGACTTGCAGGATGACTAAGAAATACTGGATATTATTCACCATGATGTGTAATAAGCAATTTATGTTTTCTTTAATTAATTATGCATGTCCCAATTGTTTCTGAAAAGGGAATGATGCAGTTCATGAACAGCCTACTTGCAAAATATTGACAAAAATTAATTAGAATATTTTATGGGAGTCTCACTGTAAATATTTAGTTGTATATGTTTGATTTTTAGTTTTGTGCCTCAAGTGTAGAATTAACTCCATATAGAGGAAATATATTTGGAGTTTCACAATGAGTTCTGTGAACAAGGTCTAAGTGTAGTAATGTTTTCATTTTTCCTACTCCCTTTTATTTCATATTTATTTATTTAATTCATTCCTTCACCTGAAGCATTTAAATCACCTTATTCTGGTGATAAAGTTTCAGATGATTTCCAATTCTAATAGTGATGAGAGTTATTGCTTTCTATTGCTACTTAATGGCCTTGGGGCTATCAGTATTTTTGACAGTTGAATAGTGGGTATTGATCTTTTGTTCTGCTTTTAGGATTAAGAATTGAACTCTTCATCTCTGAATGCCGATAGCTACTATGTGATCATCTTGACATCATCTTCTTCACCTGACTGCCCCAAATGTCAGTGTTGATGTCAAAATCAATGAAAATAATGTCAGCTGGGGTCTTGTGTAGTCTATACCACACTCAGAAAAAAAAAAATTCCAGAACATTTCCATTCATAAGCTAAGGTTATGTGAAGTTCATGTCTTTTATTTCAGTCCAGGCTTTAAATATGATTTGTTGATTGGTAATAGTAACACTATTTTTCCAAGAACTGAAATCTTATAAAATTCTTGGGTGCTTATTTGTTGAGGGAGTTTAAGTCCCAAATTATTAATGCAGAATCAGTAACCTCAAACTTTGCTGATCCAGTTTCCTCTTAACCTTTCAATTAAAATGTCTGATGTGGAAAATCAATAGCTACAGTTACATAATCTGTAGCCTTTCATGAGAGTGAAGATAGTGCAATTATGACTAAGCCAGATATATAATTATTTCTTTATATCCTAACTAAAGTTAGAAAGCTAAACTTGGAGCACTGCTTTAGAAATTGCTTTGCTCCTTAAACATTTTCAAGACTGTTCAAATAAGAAGGCTTTCCTACTAATTAATCTTCTTTGCTTTGAAATTTCATACTCCTTAGAGTTACTAGTAGGACAAACCTTCAAGAAAACATACTAAAGTGAAATTTGACTTTGTATCTCCTTTACCTCTTTTAGTTTCAATTCATTCCTTCTTTCCCATATATTGGGTGTCCTGGTACTGGATTCTACCCTTTAAAAGCTATTGCTCTCAGATAGCTGATAACTAGCACTTTTTGGAATTTTTCTCCCTGTAGGAATCTGTGTGGCTTTCTCAATCTCTGCCCTATATCCCTTTAGCCAACAAATTCAGCCCTAATGTATTTGTTCGGTGAATAAGAGTGTAGTTCAAACTCCAGGTTCTGCATTAAGAAACTGTGTGACTTTGGCCATTTTGCTTTAAATCTTTAAACTTCAATTTCCTCATCTTTGAACTAGAGATAATAATGGAATTTAGCTCCTAGAGTTATTGTAAAAATTCAACAGTTGACAAAGGGCTCTCAATTTTGCTGGTGATCCTCTGAGAAGCCATGTTGAATGCACCTCAAATAACTCATACAAGGGATGGAAAGGGGAGTGTTTTTCCTCTGCCTCAGGTCTCCCACTGGTTACATTTGTAGTGTTAAACTCCTTGAACTTCCAGGTTTGCCCACATATGAGCCCAAATGTCTGAGTGGTTTCCCGTAGTAATTCCACAAGATAGAAGTAGAGAAGCCCCAAGGCAGAGAAACCCTAAAAGGCATGTGAAGCACCAAGAAATAGTTCTGTTAGGTTCTACCTGCACAGCTAATTGCCAGAGCAATAACTAGAATAAATATGGAGGCAAGAAAAGTCAGGCACAGCCAAGAGGTGCTTGATGAACCCCCTTCTCCTGGCTGAGGGTCTGTCATGTCTCATTACCAAAGCTTCACTACTTGTGAGATTTTTAATATTAATAACTTACGTACTCAATATAAAAAATAACAATACACTTACCCTTTTAAATAAAACACTTTTTGAAATTATATAGTTAAGTAAGGATAGAGATTCAAGATCAAGGAAAGAGTTCAAATAAATAATTTGAAATTTAAATTTAGGGTAGTGAGAAGACTCAAATGTCTAGATCCAAATTAAAAATAGTTCTTCTGCAATGTACAGACTAGTGGTTTGGCACTGGCTTTTAAATATGACTTAGCCTAGATTTATTCCTCTCTAGGTACTGGGCAATAACATTGTGTGTGTGTGTGTGTGTGTGTGTGTGTGTGAGAGAGAGAGAGAGAGAGAGAGAGAGAGAGAGTCAGCTCCTTAAAACAGTAACTGTGTCTGTATAGCTCATCACTGTCTCTTTACCACAACTGTTCAGTTGGTATTTGTTGTCCTCCTGACAACCTCGAAGGACTGCTGTGAAGTTAGAATTGGGTAACATGTGAAAGTAGAACCCCAGAGCATGGAGTTTCACTTCTTTTTCTTCCACTGTATTATAGTTAAATAGATGGCCACATCATTGGAGTCCTTAAGGTAAATAAATCCCTTTTCTACCTACCAAAAATGAGTAAGAGGTCCATGCATGTCCAGTCATTTCATTTATCTGTTTTACCACAGAGCTTTATGCCATAGGGCCTTAACTCAGATTCTATATTTGAATGTTGTCCTTCTGGTACTGACTCTCTTTATTATAATTATTATTGTTACTATTAGTATTAATTTTCTCTGCTTATATTAAAAATCTTATTCTATTATCCTACTACCAGTTTCTCCTCCCTTCTATTATAATTTTCTAAATATAACTTTATTTACTTTAAGTTGCAGGAGGGTATGTCTTTGCCCTACCAGATATTTGCTTCTGTTTTATTCTGAGGATACCTATTGAGTTCCCTGGTGTAAACCATAGACTAGACTCGCAATGCCTTTACTCACAGGGCAGCTATGAATGAAGTAATAATGAGATTCATAAAATATTACCATTATGCATCGTTATGCTATCTGCTATTTTCCTTTCAAATATAATAGCATTACAGTGCTAATAACTCTACTGAGTGAACATCCTTTCTGGATTGTGACTAAACAAACAAACAACACACACACACACACAAAAATTGCTCAGTAGAATTCTGAGTTCCCCAAAGGCATCACTGAATCTTAGTTTTTACTATTCGGTTCATCTCAGAAACTTTAAATATAGCTGTTATGTAATTTGGAAGTAATGATGATTTCTATCAGGGATTTAGTCCTAACTTCACTTCCTCATCAAAAAGAATTTTAAAGTGCTAATTCTGCATTGTGAATACTATTTTAAGGTTCATACAAAGAGAATTATTTAATATGATCCCAACCCCTCTGGACTTCGCAATCTAAGAAAACACTGGCAAGCAAAAACGTTTAGAAAATGCAAAATACCAATCAGAGAAGAAAGCCAGAAAATTGACAGAGCTGACCATGATTTTAAGTTTAGATTATGTATACCTGTTTTGCAGTTCATGTTGTTAAACTTTTGAGGACAGAGGCTAAATTTAGACCTTTTATAGCCCAGTCAGAATGTACATTTTACATGATAGATACTCAGTATACATCTAGGGATGATGAAGAGGATTATTTAACTGTAGAGCTGAAGCTTCTTTGAAACAAGGGTGAAAAAGAGGAGGAGGAGAAGAGGAGAGGCAGGAGGACGGGGAGGAGGGAAAGAAGAGGAAGAAAAGGGGGGAGAAGAAGAACCCTAATAGGATACATCAAGATCAGATGTGGTCTGGCTGTACAAAGAACGTTACTGGATGATTCTATAGTTCACTTGGACTTCAAGTCTGCCTTTAACAACATCTGTCTAGCTCAGAGAATCTTCACATTTTCCAAACCAATATACACACCTTTTATTAGAAACATTTTTAATTGTTTTCTTTGAAAAAAATAACATTGCAACCTATACACAAAATAACACAACCTACCAACATCAACATTTAAAAGCTCAATATAATTACCTAACTGTAAGATAACTGAGATATATAAGATAAGCAATGAAAATGAAATATGTAGTTTAATGTTAAATAGATATAAAAAGTAATCAAGTGATTAAATGTATATGTAGAATGAATATAAATGTGTGAATTACGAATAAAGATTAATCAAGTGTGTGGTATGGGTAATTTACATATTGTTGCCAACAAAAGACACTTGACTAGTTAGTGGGTGATTCTAAAAATGGTGAACTAGTTTTGGTAATGTTCCAAACTTAACAAAATACAATCTTCCTTCAATATACGTGGTGATTATATTCCTGAAAAACTCAATGTTTATTAAAATCATGCCAAAACACTTCTCATTTATACAAAAAAAATGGTGTTATTTTAGGATCAGATAATTAAACACAGGATTTTCACCTAATGAATGTTTACGAAAGCAGTTGAATATCTTGAGGGATCCAAAAAGTTGTTTTTTATTATTATCTGGGACTGTCTGTAGATCTGCAAAACCTGTGGCCTCTCTGTTGCTTAGCTGCTCAACGCCATCAGAATGACTGGTTTCCCATAGATTTCCCACAAGCGGCAGCAGAGAAGCGCCAGGGCATAGTGACAGATGTATCGCAGCTTAACGGAGGCAGCAAATCCACAGCAACGGCTGAAGAATGAAGGTCAGCAAACTGGAAGGGGAACAGAAAAACTGGCTGATGCACCTCTGTATTAGTTTCCTGTGGCTCCTGTAACAAATTAACCACAAACTTCGTGGCTTCAAATAACAGAAATTTATTCCTTTACAGTCTGCAGGCCAAAAGTCTGCAAGCCAGGTGTCTGCAGGTCCTCTGAAGCCTCTAGGGGAAATTCCATTTCTTGGCTCTTTCAGCTTCTGGTGGCTTCAGGCATTTCTTGGCTGTTGGCAAAATCACTCCAGTCTCTGCTTCTAGTCACATTGACTCTTCCTCTTTCTCTGAGTGTTTATCTCCTTCTGTGTATCTCTTATGAGAACAGTTTTCATTAGATTTAGGTCCCATCTGGACAACCGAGGATTGTCTCATTTCAAGATCTTTAATTTAAGTACATCTCCAAGGATCCTTTTTCCAAACAAGCTAACGTTAACAGATTCTGGTTTTTAGGACATGGTCATATCTTTTGAGGGGTCACCATTCAATCTACTACAACTCACTTCCATTCCAGGCTGTGGTTCTGTCATGCCTCATTGTGACTGGCAACAAAAACACCCTTACAAGTATTCAAAATACATCTATGTGTGCAGTATTGCTCCATTGAGAACCACCTGGTCTAGCTAGCTTTTCTGTCTTCATCCTCTCCTTCCCACAAAAGTGCAAAGCTATTCAGGAGCTCCTGGCACATATTATTTACTCTCTCCCACTATTTACTGATTTAGTCTGGACTGTTCCTCATAATGCTGTGGCTTCACTGTTTTAGTTACACACTTTTTTCTGATGTCAACACAGGGCACAATCAAGAACAATAAGTTTGTTGAGGAAGGATTTAATTCTATCTATTGAGGTATTCTACTATTTTCCTTTTTCAAATCTTAAACTCTCTGACTCACTTTTCATATCTGTAAAATGGGGATAAAAGTTTTTTCTTCACAGGCATGTTCTGGGTATAAATGAAATTACAGAGGAAATTTATTTATAATGTGTAGAACACAATGCAAAAATAAATTTTATTGGAGTGATAGACTTTGAGTTGTATCTACATATTTGGGGAGAAAAATAAATTCTGAATAGATTAATTTTTCAAAAATTAAATATTATATCTCCAGCTAATATTTTTTCACTACTAATATATTTTGGGTTGTGTGTAAATAAACAGTAATATGTTAGTAGAGGTTTGTAGAAAATTTACTTTGACTTGGAAAAAAGTTATAAAATTTTTAGCATTACTTCCAAGTGTTTCTTTTAAGAAAAATGGAACTTTCTAAAGACCCCAGGCATCTTCCCCCTTTTACAAAAAAACCCTTCTGAACTCAAAATTGGTAACCACAAAATGTCCCAGATTGATCAGGGACTTTTGTCTCTTTACATTAAATGTTAGCCTTAGAGTAGATAAGTAGACAATGTCCAGAAAAGCTTTGACATTGCAGTAATGTCAATGATATGTGATATATATATATTTTTTAAATGAATATTTAGAAATGTGTGAGTTGGAAACCACTGAGACCCCCCTCCCCCACTTTGCTGGCTCTTGTCTGGTGGCCTGGGTCATTTCTGCAATTCTATTTTAATTAATTAAAACCACAGAAACACTATCAAAGTCACAGTGACCTGGGTTATTTTCCTCTATAGTCTGGACAGATAAGATCAAATAAGGTCAAGCACTCAGCAGGAGTAAGGCAGATTTTTCAATCTGCATCCCATGGCCTTCATTGAATAATCACTTAGTGAGAGAATGGCATTGTCATCAAGATGGTTTTGCATTTAGGATATATATAGAAGGGCTTAATAATTGATGAGTGATGTGTGTGTGTGTGTGTGTGTGTGTGTGTGTGTGTGTATGTGCAGATATATTTTAATTATATTCTACATACGGATAAAAAAACTTAAAATTCCTTTTACTCTATTTAAGAGATTGTCTATATCTCTATCAGCCTATGATTTTGTGTGGATCCCATGGCAAAATTTTTTAGACATGTTAAAGACATCAGTTGCTATTATAACAGGAACCTGGTCTAAGATCACATGTCAGATAGTCACATTTATATTTTAGCTCAATTTTAATCCTTTTCTATTTGTCAAAGAAAATAATTAGAAAATCGAAGACTTCTATTTCAAAATTAACAGCTTAACATTTTTGAAAAATGTGAATATGAAAAATAATGGATAAATATTCTACCCAAAGACTTCTAGTTTAGTTTCGAAACAACGTACACATGCATATGCATCCATGTTTGTGTATGTGTACATATATGCATTAGTAAACATATTCTAAATTCATGTGTGTAAATGATTCATAAATATATGTGTATCATACTCAAAATCTGGTCACTGATAGCGATGGAGATTGTTGGAAATCAAGTGAATGAGTCTAACTGTCAGATTTCCAAATGATTGAGGTAGATTTTCATCTCATCTGTCAAAAGCTTAGTTTTGTCAAGAGGACTGTATAATCTTCACCTACAAGCTGACATTGCTTAGAATAAGAGATTCATTCTTGCTCTGGATTTGTGGGCCCTAGAAAATCTGAGGTTTTTCCATGGTTTTATTGTTTTGTTTTAAAATACATCAGGATCCACTCATAAATATACAAAGATTATTAGGCTAGGATAAAGAATCCAAAGTCTTAGACCCAAGATCCCATTTATTTCATTTCTAATCATAGAATTCTGTTTAACTTCATTGGGTCTTGGTTTTCTTACATGTATAACAATGGCATTAAAATAAATTACTTCCGAGATGATCTCCATGGGAATATAAAACATATGAAATAAAATATGAGAACACTTGCTAGGCAATGCACAGTTGGAAATATTGAGACACACCATTTATATTTAGATATTTGAATTTTCTCACTATTGCTAGGATTTGAATTAAAGTTATGTCCATGTTATTTCTAAATATATATCTGTTACAATTCAATAATTTAGTAATGATATAAAAAAATCAGGTGTATTTTCTAAGTTTATTTAACAACAGAGCATTAAAAGAAACTGGCTATAAAAATTATTTCTCCATGAGAGTCTTCCCTTGTTTCTACAAAATTGATTTGCCAGTCAAGGAAACATCTCCCATAAATGAGGGAAAAGATAGCTATTTCTCCCCTGGCGGCTAGAGAAGAAGGCATTCTAAATTAAGCCCTATTCTTGCTGTACTTAGAAAATGGAAGAGATGTGGGAATGAGTTTTCCCTATCCTCACTGGTTACTAGTTATTTAACCAGATAGTAAAGGGGAAAGAAACCCATACAAACTTCATATGATGAGAGTAGACCATTTCCTGATTATACTGCTGAGAATTTTGGTTTCCTGCTCTGAGTCAGAGGCAGACTATTTCTGGTTCGGAATTATTAATTAAATCTTAAAGGTAAGTTTAGGCCAATTGTTGAGTGTTCTCACAGATTCTTGCTGCTGACAGTAACTCTGCCTTGAAAACACTGACTACAGATATGATGTCAGGCAGTGATAGCCAATCACAATTCTGAAAGCCAAAGATCACAGTTGTTCCAGGGCCTTCCCCTGCGATAATGATCATCTCAGTTTCAGAGGCTTTATTCACTTTCTGGAAACTGGCCTAGCTTGATGATCACTTCCCACTGAGAAATTTACTTTACAACTTTCTTAAATCTACAGAGTAACCCTTACAGAGCAAATTGTAGGCTTCCTCGAAGAAGTAAATAGATCTGAAGTAAAATAACTCTTTTGGCAATATAACACTGACGTGATTTAACAGTTTCCCATACCCAGTCTGGATACAGAGTATTGAATTACATTTGGCCTGAGTCCATCATTTAGTGTATCTTGAGTGATATTTGTATTCAATGGCTGCTTTTAATGAGATCTTGATGTTTCAGGAAGTTTAATCAATTGCAATCCAATGAATGTTTTGTTGTCTTCAGACTACTCTCACTGTTTCAAAACTGGGGGAGATATTTTCTTCCGTGGTTGCATTAGAGTTTTGCAGTAAGGAAGGAAGCATTTCACTGAGAGTCTAGCAATGTACACAGGAGTAAGAGTAGCTGATTGAAAGCTTATTAGTGAAAAAACAATATGCAAAATCTATGTTCTGACAAGTGCACATCCATCAAATTCCTTGTTGCCACAACCTCACTACCAAAATCTTTAAGAAATCTTTGGAAAGATTCCTTTTATTCTGTCCTAGACCAAGAATTCTTGACAAATACCTCCTCAGATCTGCCCAATTTCTACCTTCCATTGTGCCCAAAATTGCAAGTTTTGTCAATCTACCACATGCTTACTTGAGACAGTAAGTGGGCACTGTTTTTGCTGTTATGATTGTGGAGAATAGAGGTAAACAGATGGGAGGAGAATTAGTCTCAGCGGTTTTATTTTTTCTGGATGGCTGCTTTCCATAATTGTAAGAATTATTTTCAGTGATAGAAAGAAAGTTGCTTGCCTTGATTGTTTGCCATCAATTTTCACCTTCTAAGAGTAAAATCTCTTGGGAAAACAGTCATTTTTCATCATTGAATTGTATTGCTGGCCACAGTTTTCTGTAATTCTCTTCACAGCTTGGTGTATTAGAGTTTTTTATATATTTATCAACCATTTATGCAAATACTAAAACTTGATTTAGCTTTCCTCCACATAATAAAGTATAAACGACATATTCCAAGTTACTTAAAAGTTAGATATTGACAAACTCATTCTCATCCACTCTTTCTATGGAATTGTGGGCCATGTGATCAGGCTAGGACTCACAGTCAGCAGCTGCATCTTCAGAAATAAAAAATGGAAGCTCCCTCTCTTCCCCTACCCTGCTAAATGTTACAAATAACTTCTGACTAGTTCCTAAAATAAAGTCAAGATTTTTTTTCCTCCTGCCTGACATGATTAGTTTTGATCTGTTCCAATTTACCCTGACCATATCCACTCCCATCTTCAATCACTTAAGAGCATTTCTTTTTAACTTCTTCCATTTATTTTTTGATGATCTTAAATAGTTGCTTCAAGTAAGTGTGGGATGGTAGCCTATGTGATATAAAAAGCTATATAACTTGGCAAACTGTAACAATGACAGAGTCAAGAGAAAAAATAACTGCGAATTACCCATATTCTCTAGCAAATAATAGTCATTATAGAAAGAGGAAAGTTTGAAAAAGTTTGGTTTTGTTGTAATAAGGAGATATCTTATTTCTGTATCCAGAGTCCTCAGAATAAAAAAGGAATTTAAATCCAAAACAGTGGAGTAAAGTGTAGTGTTGTCCAGCATCATATTAATAAATAAAACACAATCTTTTTTTTACTGTAATCAGGCATTTCAAAATAATAACTGAAAATAATTTATTGTAATGCATAAGAATTATTATTGTGTAAAAGTAATTTTATCTGTTTAAAATATTACAATGTTTTGTTTCAGAGTTTTACACATATCAAATTCCCTTGAGGAGGACATCTATTGAAACATAAAACCACAACTTCACAAAATAGTTGCAAGAATTGTTTTCCTTAATAGGGCATGCAAGAAGGTATAGATTTTGATAGAAGCTGTAAACAAGCAGTTATTAAACATTACTAATCATAAACAAAGTATAAAATAGTAAAACTAAGAAAACTATGCAACATTTAACCTTTCTAAAGCCAATATTACCACCCTTACCAACTGAAGAGTTAATTAACATCACGCACTGACTAAAATTCCTGCCTACCTTGGGCCTCATGTTCCCCAATTCCATGACTATAGCAACCCCCATTTCTAATCTATTTCAACCATATTAATTCTATTCTCTCATGCAGAGCTATGTCTAATTAACCTTTTCATATTAGGACTTGTCACAGTGGCACCTATTTGACATTTTTTCTGGAGGAATGAACTTCCTCTCTTAATTCAGTTTTTCTTGCTCAGAGAGCTACTAACACTGTCCGTGTCACTCTTGTGACACCCAGCCCTTACTTACTCTCTGAGCCACCAATTAGCCACTGTCTTTGGGCTTCCCTTCAATTCTATCCCAAACTATACTCCAATGTCAGTCATTTCAAATATATGTCAAGTCTTAACTCTTACCTTAGAATTTTCTTCCTCCTTGTCCTTTTGCAATACCTGCCTTGCTCTTCCTGAAATTCTCTGCTATCTTCTTTGTCAAATTTTGCTGGAAGAAGTCACAAAACTACATTAAATATAACATTACAAAGCCATGTTGTCATGTGGATTGCCACTGCTGCTGGGGAATTTTTTTCCTCCATAGTGGTGAATCCATATCTCCATCATCCTCACATTCTCAACCCACACCTAGCTTGGTGGTCAAGAGTATGGGCTTTGGAGACAGTGTTATTAGGTTTGATTCACAGACCTATCTCTCAATGAGAGCCTTGAACAAGTTACATTCTTTAAAGATTCGGTTTCCTGTATCCAAAATGGGGGTGTTTACATTACTTACTCCACAGAGCTGCTGGAAAGATTAAATGACTTAGGACATGTAAAACGTTTAGCAAAGAGTAACCTTTAAGCAAATAGTAGCTATTTTAAAAATTGATTACTGCAATTAGAACAAACCAACTGGTGTTTCCTTAGCACGTCAATTATTTCTAGAACTTCCACTTAACTTTTTGTATAACTGATGACTGAGACCTTCTTTCTTGCAAACATTTCTCTTTTAATCTGTACTTTTGGCCCCCCGTATATTCTAAACTTCCTACTTCTGCTTAGATTCATTTACATCTTCAGTCTCTCCCTCTTTACTACATAGTCCCATCTCTTTGGGGTCACAAACATGCTCAGTTTCTTCAATTCCTCTTTGTGATGCTACTATTCCAAGCTTCCACACCATCTAATCCCTGCCTTTCTGCCAGACTTATGGAAATTGATCATATCTTGATATTTCCACTCTCTCATAATTTACTTACTTTTCAACTTTAACTGTTGTAATCAGGATTCAATGTGGACTTATGCTATTGAATAGGTCTACTCAGTATTATATTGAAATTATTCTCTCCAAACTACTACTGACCTCCTAACCACCTCACGCCCTCCTTCTTGCACTCTTTCCCCATTGAGCTTCCAGGTCATGATACCATATCATTTACATCTCTTGTTTTGGAAAAAGCCAAGGAATGCTTTTTCCAGTCCTTTCTCCCCTTCCTCCTTCAACATTTCAGTAGAAATTTCTCTTCTCAAAGATGTATTGTTTTCAGCCCTATCTGCTCTCTACTAATTGACGGTTTCATTCATTCTGAATGTTTTGACTCTTGTCTCTATGCTGTTGATTCCTGACCTTGAAATCCTAATTATTCAGTACCTTGTTCCTGAATTCCTAGCTCAAAATTTAAATTGAATATTGTGCCTCCCCACTTTGATTTATCTGTAGCATTTTAAAGTCAGGAAATAGCAAATTTGTTATGCCTACTTTCTTTTCCATTGACATTTCTATTTCTGTTAAAGCACCACTCTTCTCCCAATTGAAATCTGGGGGTCATCTTTAATGTCCTTCTCTCCAGTTGCTCCCACAACCAAATAATTTTTGGATCTACAAATCACCATATATTTCTCACAAACTCATCCTCATGCTTCCATTGTTCTAGTTCTTGCTCTTACTAGTCCTTTCTGGGACTGTTGCAATAGCCTTCTACTTGGTGTGCCTGCTTCTAATCTGCTTCCTGATCCATTTTTCATTTTGCTTATTATGTCACTAGCCAACTTCATAACTTTTAGAGACACACTTAAGTCCAATCTCTTTTTTGTGTAGCCTGATTCTCTACTTACCATACCCTTGCAGTTCTATACCTCTAAACTCCATATAAAGGGGATCCCATGTTCCATGCAGACTGCTCATTCTTTCCCAAAGGCCTGGCACATTTGATTGTATCCACTGATATCTCTCAGAGTTTTGTTACTTTCTGAAATTCCACTTTATCCTATGTGATTGATGAAATTCTGTCTATTCTTCAAGACCCCACTCATATATAATTTTCCTGAAGTCTTCCCTAGTTCTTCCAATTGGTATGACAACTATTTATTTTGCTTGCCCAAAATAGTATAAACTTCTTATAATGCTATTTGCCTGTCTTAACCAGTATTAGTCTTAATCAGGTCATTAAATAAAGATATTTTATTGTATTTGTCTTCATATCTCTCATACCATATACTAGGCTCTGAGAAATAATAGTAAATTGATTTGCTGAAGTGGATTTATGTATAAGAATATGATCAAAGATAAATAGGAGTAAAGGTCATAAAGAATCCAAATTGTCATGACTAACAATTGCATTTTACCTTATTTTTAAAATATGTTTAATAATTTGCTTAAGTATAAGCACCCACTTCTGAAAGGAATTTTTATATCTTCACTTAATCTATAAAGCTAATATTTTAGAGTGTTCCCCAAATAGATTCTATTAAGCTTTATCCCCAACCCACTTGAGCCATCCACACCTATATTCCATTCCGTTTGTCACTACAGATATCCTATACATTTCAATCATAATATCCAGAACTCAACTCTCTCACCTATTCTTTGACCTTATTGAGCTTTCCAATGCACCAACTCTACCATTTTCTTTTAATTATCAGCTTCCTCCTGAATTCACTTCTTTCCCTATCTAGCTCTGACACCAAGATTTGCCTGTTCCAGACACTTTCTTGCCTTTACGCTCCATTAGCTGCCTCCCCATTTTTATCTCCCATAGCGAAATTACAACCCACTGACTGCCTTCGTCATGTCACTCAGATCATGATCTGCCATGTAAAATAAAATATACATATAGACTCGTATCTGTTATCAATTCATGGAGGCCTTCCCTTTCTCTAACTCCAGCTTGTCTTAGCTCAAGCATTACTTCCCTATCAAACATAGCCAGGATTTGTGGGCTGGTTAGATATCTTTCTTCTCTGTTCCCATAGGAGTCTGTACATAAACTTTATTTATTTCTTCAATAAATATTTCTTAAGTCTATGTCCATACCCTTATCTGGATGATTGGTACAGAGAAATGAACAAGGAAAACTAACTTTCCACCAAAGGTAAATCAAAGGATAGTATAATGTCAAGCTATAAAAGATAATAGGAAAAAAATATGCAGAATAAGAGAATATCTTATTTCAAATGAGAACTTTATCATTTGTCATGACAATTCAACTTCTATGACCTAAACTAAGATTCTAGGGTCATGAGATAATAGGCAATCTTCTCTAGGGTGCTAACATGAGAACAAAGACTGGAATAATGCTAATAAATAAAAAAATAATATATTAAATGATAAATAAAAATAAATAAATTTACAAGTTTAAATTATTTATTGACATTAATATGTAATCCATTTTTATTAAAAATTCAAATAGTTTTTATATAGTTTGCATTTCAAAATTCTTGGATAACTATGTTTAGAAAATTTTTTTTCCATCTTTCTAATTATTTCCTTTGATGTGATTTCTATTGATTAAATTTATGATATAAAAGGTATATATGCTATGAGTTAAATGTGTTCCCCAAAGGTTCATGGATTGGAAACTTGATCTCCATTGTAATAGTGTTAAGAGGGTGGGAAATTCTAGTATGGTAATTGAAAAGTGGGGCCTTTCAGAGGTGATTGGACCCTGAGGACTGTGCCCACATGTGTGGATTAATTCACTGATGCTTTAGTGGATGGTCACAGGTGTGTTTCTGATAGCTTTAAAAGGAGAACAAGTGAGGAGATTAGCTCTCTCTTGCTCAGCCCTTCCACCGCATGATTCCCTGTGTCAGTGTTCCCACCAAGAACAAGGCCCTCATCAGATGTATTCCCTGGACTTTGGACTTCCCAGCCTCTAAAACTGTAAGAAATAATTTCATTTATTTATAAATTACCCAGTTTGAAGTATCCTGTTATAAGCAAAAGAAATGAACTAATACTGTTTCTATTTTGTAAGACTCTTAATTTATATGCCAAATATCTACTAGCAACTAACGAATGTTGATTACTGTAGTATAAAGTTTCTACATTGTCCCCCAAAATCCCTCCCTCATGGTATTTATGTCCTTTTCTAATCCTATTTGCTTGAGTGTGGGGGCCCATCTAGTAACTCCTTTTTAACAAGTAAAATATGCAAAAGTGATCAAATTATGTTTTCAGTATTAGTTACAAAGTGCCTTTGGTTTCAGTCTTGCCCCTCCTCTGTCTCTTTTACCTGCTCTTATTCTCTCCTTTGCTTGCAAGGAGGAAAACCAGCTATTGTGTTGTGAGCTGCTCTGGGAAGAGGCCTTCATAGCAGGGAACTGAGGGCAGCCTCTGTCCTATAGCCAGTGAGGAAATAACACCTCTAGTCCACAACCCCTGAGGAGCTGAATCCTACCAACAACCACATGAGTGAGCTTAGAAGCAGATCTTCCCCCATTTGAAACTTCAGATGTGATTACAACCCCTAGCCTTGATTACAGCCTTGCGAGAGACCTTGAGGTAGAGGTGCCCAGCTGAGCTGTACTCAGATTCCTGACATCAGCAACTGTGAAATAATACATTTTTGTTGTTTAAAATAACTAAGTTTTTGGGTACTTTGTTACACAGCAATAGATACCTAATATAATTGCTTTTTATTTTTGTATACTCTATGGCACCTGTATAAATGATTATTGAATGAATAAATTAAATACATGTTAAGGATTTTCTACTGCTATCATCCAATTCTATCTTTTTATCAGAAATTCATACTTGCCGATATAAATTAGTTCTCCAAATTACTCGGTATTAAATATAATCACCTAAACATGGAGAAGTCAAGTCAGAACATCATTCAGAATTATATTTAATCATCCAGTATAATTGCAAAATTTTTAATCACTTCACAAAAAAAGCTGCTGTTATTACATGTGTTTGAAATCAGTCAAAAATCACATCCTAGATCTTTCACTTGCTGTATGATGTTGGGTGAGTTGTTCAACCTAATTAAACTCTTCTGTTTCTTAATATCAAAAGGAGATTATTTTACTCACCTCAGAAGGTTTTTATGAAGATTAAATTCAATAATATTTTAAAGCAACTGGAACAGTGTTTGATCAATAGTAAGCAAAATTGTAGCTATTATAATTAGGCCCCAACAAGACATTCTGAAAAAAAAATCATTTTCTCAAAATCCTGAAACCTAGACTGAATGTTCCAGTTTATCCTGAACTCTGTAGTATAACTGATCCAGGTCATGTTAACTCTTTTTGAAAAAGAAATTATGACCTAAAAATCTGTAACTTAAGTTAGAGCATAGCAGTTGAATTGTTATGAAAGATTTTAAAATTATTTAAGTGTGTTATTTGTTTGTTTGTTTATGGTCCTTGAAACTTCAACAAATTGAAAAACATTTGTTTTTCTCCAGCATGCAAAAATGCCAAAGCACACAGAATGACCATTAATTTTCCCCGGATAGAATGTTCTTATGTATCAAGTTCTTTCCTTAAAGGGTCATTTTGAAATTGTGATGCTATTTGAAAATGCTAGGCAACTATATTTTTTACCTTCTCTGTGAAGTTTTCCCTATATTCTGGCATAGTCTGAAAACATATTATATAGTTAAGAAACATTTTTATTTGGTATTGGGTCTTTTATTTATAAACTATAAACCTAAGGGGAAAATCCTTGTAAAGAAGTGATGTTCTTCTCCAAGGAAAATTATACCAAGAAAGTAATGTAATGTGGCTAAATAGTAATAGCTCTGACAAAGAAGAAAATGAGATATCCCACCAAATACTGTCTTCTATGTAACTGTTGCTAAAAAATATTAAATATTTAAAAATCATCCTTCTAATACTGAAGATATGAAATAACTTCTCTAAAACACTTTTTTTCCTCAGTAAACTAAGGACATTTCCAGTGTAGGTAAATATTAGGGGAGAGTGACTTTTCTTTTAAAAAATTATTTTTCATCTTCTGGTCAAGACAGCAGAATAAATGATCCCCAGCATCACTCTTTCCCACTGAACAACAAATTTACAGCTATTAAAAAACAGTGACAGCAAGCTGGCACCACTAGAGCTCAGGCGAAGAGGAGGAGAAACCTAAGGAGTTAATGAAGACAGGAGAAGCCACGATGAGAGAAAGGATCACTCCTACCGTTTCGAGCCCTGGACACGTTGAGGCTGGAGCTGGTGAGCACATGGAGCAAGAGCAAAACCACCGTTGTGCCCTTAATATGAAGTTGCTTGGAGGCAGCCAGGGAGAAGAGGGCCTCGGTGGCCCTCAGGCCAGCAAGACCTCTAACAGTGTTCCTGTGGACCCACATAGGAGAGTGGAGGAACAGACAACAGAAAAAAAGGCCAGTGAGTCACCACAAGGGACTGGTGCATGGCCCATCCTTTGGGAAGTGTTTGGAGTATGGCGTTTGGAGCACAGTGTTTGGAGTACGGTGGTGGGGGAGATGGGCACACTGAGGGAACATTGGGACACAGCATGGACAGCTGATCTTCTCCACAATCAGCACAGGTCCACTCAGTGGAGACTGGTCAGGAATACAGAACTGCAGAGGATGCAGTTTGCTGAAAACTCAGGCCAAGACCAGAGTTTCCACACACCCAGGTATACTGAACCTCACAGGACCTGGAAGTGCTTATAAGATCAACCTTAAAACCCTGAGCTGCACAAACAGTCGTCCCCAGGGAATCAGCAGCAAAGCAACATTTAGCTCAACCACAGGGCTCAAGTGCTGGTCCCCACAGGAAGTTCCTCCATTTTAGAAGTAAGCAAAGGACCACAAATTATTTCCAGTGGAGAATTTAAGTAGTGGGAACAGCAAATAATCCAACACAGAACTGAACGGAAAAACAAAATACGCACAGATCAGAGACAAAGTTTGATTACAACTAGTAAAGGTCTAACACCACCAAAGAACACCTATAAAACCTAGAAGGACTAGAAGCCCGCTGGGCTACCAAGCCAGGGAGGGGGGAGGGCTGAGGGCCTCAGCCATGCCCCGCCAACATCCACAACCAGCATGGAGACAATCACTAAGCTGGTGCTGGAAGCACCCTGGGCCCCTGAGCCATGGGTGAGGGGCCAAGGGCCTTAGCCATTCCCTGCCTACATCTTTAACCAGCTCAGTGATGACCAGTGAGTTGCTTCTGGAAGTGCCCCCAGTTCCCAAGACAGGGTGCTGAGGGGTCGAGGGCCTCAGCCATGACCCTCCGACATCTGCAACCTTCCCAGCAATGACCACTGAGTTGCTGCTGGGAGCACCCAGGGTTCCCAAACTGGTGCCATGGGGGCTGAGTGCCTCAGCCACTCCCCTGACATCCACAACCAGCCCAGCAATGACCACTGACCTGCCACAGGAATTGCCCCAGTCCCAAGCTCAGGTGGTGGGGGGTCAAGGGCCTCAGCCATGCCCCCCAGACATCTGCAGTTAGCCCAGCAATGACCATCAATCCACCACTGGTAGTATCCTGGTCTCCCCTGCCAGAATGATGGGGTGCCATGGGCCTCAATCACACTCCCCCTCCTTCCCTCTCTTCCCACCCTATTTCTCCTCTCCCTTCCCTTATCTCCCCCTCCCCCCACTGCTCTGCAGCAACATCTTAGAATGAGGCTTGAGCTGGGGGAAGCCAAACCCAGCCACAACTAGGCAGGCTGCTGCCACTGCCCTGGGCCTTGCAAGGGTCCTGAGGCATGGAGCCAGGGGAAGCTGAACCCAGTTGCAATCAGGTAAAGAGCACACCGAAAACAGCAAAAACAGCATTTTCACACAGGTAGCCCACCATAGCCACCACAATTGTCATGGCTGCCACAAAAGCAGCTAGTCTCTATAGCATCAGTCACAGCCACTGTGCAGATGGCAATCAGACTCTCAACTGCATTGATACAAGGAGAGGCACTAGTGCAGAAAAAAAAAAAAAAAAAAAAAAAGAGGTCCTCTCTCTCCACAAAGCACACTCCAGAATAATAGAAGCATCTGATTTATGATAATAGAGGAGGACTTGATCACACCTGTCTCAGTACTGGACAGATCATATAGGCAACAAACCAATACAGGAACAGTTAATCTATCAGATGGAGAGGACAAATATATGGTTATTAGAGAGGGGAGGAGAGGAGGAAAGAGGGGAGAAGGGGAGAGATTAAATAAAGGGCATAAAGAATAAGTATGATTTGTAACAATGAAAATTCTAATAATAAAAATAATAATAAATAAATAAACTTAAAAAATGAAAAAAAAATATAAGGGGTCTGGCCAGTTAGTTCAGTTGCTTAGAGCATGGTGTTATAACACCAAGGTCAAGGGTTTGGAACTTCGAACTGGACAGCTGCCAAAAAAAAAAAAAAAAAGTATAAGGACATCATGACCAAAAAGTTTTAAAATCTTTGTTCAGATTTGTGGAATTAAAAAAAAAAATTCTGTTCTTTTGTTTTCTCTTCAAAGTTTTTCCTATCTCAAAACTAACAAATAAACAAATGCCTAGAAGAAGAAAAACAAAGCATTTTTTCCTTCAGATACATAAAAGTTCCTCAAATTGAGTCAATATTCAATTGAAACATTGTATTAATTGTGAATTGAACTTACAAGAAATTTTAGAAAGCTGCCTTAGAAACAGTAGTCTCTTTTCTTTATGATCTTACAAATTGCATTCCTAATCATAATCTAAAAAGTTGTATTTACTGTAGAAATAGTGATTTTTCAGCTCGCATCAAATGGTTTGCTAGATTATGTTAATCAATATCCTCAGCTGTATATGCCAGACTTAATCAGCTATAGATTAATTTAATACTTTAATATAAAGTAATATTTTTTACCTCTCTAAAGGTTGATAAATTTATGACTATTTCTAATAATATTATATTTAAACTTTTAGTGCCATGTTTCTTAATGTGTACTTCACCAGCCACATGGACTCTTATGGTTGCAAATTGATTTTTTTAAAAGTACGCTTTTGTTCCACAAACTTTCCACTGTCATTCACTTTCAAGTTCACTTAAGGGCTATACTAGTAACTTGCTAAAAGAGTGGATAGAGGTTATTATAATCTGACATTTACAAACTAAAATTAGAGAGTAGAGTCTACTTAGCATTATAATTTAATGTTCCCCTTGCCATGTAATACTTAGTCATTTTACAAAGCTCATTGTGTACATATGTAAATACAAATTATTAGAATTCTAATAAGTTTTAGAAAGAACATTTTTTATAAGTACATCATAATTGCTGTACTGTGTTGGTTATGAAATCTATTTTTTAATATTTGTATAGTCATTTATACATTTTTTTAGTATAACAATGAACATTAATTTTGAACATGTATAATTTCTTCATTAACATTTTGCTTTTTCTACAAATAGTTGGGACGTGTGAGATGCACACACACATGCGCGCACACACACACACACACAAACACACACATACACACACACACATCTGTAGTCAGAAAAGTAAGAGAAATTTCCTAGGGCAGGTTTTTCACACTGGTGTCTATGAACCTCTTGAGCTCCATGAATACATTCTGGAAAGTTCTATGACAGATTTTAAATTGTGTGTTCCTTCTTTCAAAGATAAACTGAAAAGGAATTAATCTAATTATGTCCTGGATTATCTTGTGACCATCTTTTGTCCTAGTATTGACCCAAGTTCTATTGTTTGCTTTTACCTTTGCTATTGTTTTCAACTGCATTTGCTCTTGGAGAGGGTCAAATTAATTCAAGGGATGATATAAAACAATGATTTTGCATAAGTTCAAATAGAAAAATGTGGTCAGAGAATGGAGACATTGTATGGGTACAAAGAGTGTAAGTATGAAAAATGCAAAAACAAAAAAATACCTGCACAACTGCAATAATCATGTTCAAATTGTGAGTGCACAAACTGTGATCACTCTTTTAGAACATGCCAACTTAGAGCAGTTCTTTAGTGATAAGTGTCATGGAAGTGTGCAAAACAACTATAGTAATTTTGACAGTGATTCAAAGGATTACACAATTTTCTCAAAATTAAAATATGCTAACATATCTTTATATTATTAAATCCAACCTGGTTAGTTTAAATTCGGGAAAGCAGATGCATATGCCACATTAATGTCATAAATTTAAATTTTATCATTTTGGTTTTAAATTTTAACTTGCATAGTTTTGGCATATTAGTTATATAAGGGTAAAATGAATAATAAATTTATTCCTAATATTTATACATATTTGTTGCAAATATTTCTATGTTTGTAGAAATCAATCTAAGTAAGGAATGTTATCCAAAATTTTATTATTATTATTATTACTATTATTATCTACCTTTTAAATGGGTCATTTGATATCTCTTGCCTGAGAAAAACTGCCGTAAACGTTAAAAGTTTTCAAACACAAATCAGAGTAATATATTTACTACAAGCATACACATATGCACACACACACACTGAAAGTTTTGACATTCTTACATTTACACTACAATGTAAGAATTAGAAATGCAATCTGTTGGGCCGAGCCCGTGGCGCACTCAGGAGAGTGCGGCGCTGGGAGCGCAGCGATGCTCCCGCCGCGGGTTCGGATCCTATATAGGAATGGCCGGTGCACTCACTGGCTGAGTACCGGTCACGAAAAAGACAAAAAAAAAAAAAAAGAAAAAAAGAAATGCAATCTGTTATATTATATCCTGTTCCATTTTAATTTCAAAAGCTGTTTGTGACCCATTAAATTAATTTAACAGCCTAATAACAGTAAAATCACACAATTTGTAAACCACTGTCTTCAGGAGTAGTTTACAATTTTCAATCCTGACATGGATTGAAGGTTGAGTATTGGACCCAACAGGAGGGAATTGACTGTGACAGAGGAGAAAGAAATTGTTAGAAGCTCCTGTTAATGTAAAGGGTTAACATAAGATTCATGAAAAAATGATGAGTGAAGCACAGAATTTAAGTGCACTTTAATATAACCCCCCCCCAAAAAAAAATCTCCCTGAGGTTTACTAAGGTAGAATAATAGCACATAAGTCTAAGATCAAAATCCTAGCTTGAATAAAAAGTAATTTTGTCAGTGTGCTGATATCCATAGATTATTGCTAGAAACTGAGTTGAAGGTTTGGGGTTCTAGAAGAATACAACAGAAACAAGAAAACTGATTGTAAACAGATAAGAAAATAGAGGAATTTAATCCAGGGCTATGTTAAAACTGATGAAGAACTGATATGTGGAATCTAAAAGAAGGGTTCCAGTGAGAGAAAAGTGGTTCTCATAGCAGAAGAGAGTAGAATAATGGTAACCAGAGGCTGGGATTGGAGGGGAATACGGAGAAGGAAAGAGATGGATTAACAGATTCAAAGTTACAGGCAGATATGAAGAGTAAGTTCTGGTGTTCTAGGCTGACTAGATCTAATGATATTATATTGTGTATTTTGAAATAGCTAGAAAAGAGGATCTTGGCCATAATCACCAGCAAGGAAAGATAAATATTCAAGTGATAGATATGCTATCTATCCTAAGTGAATCATTGTACACTATATGTATGTACTGGAACAACACACTACACCCCACAAACATGTACAATTAATTTTTTTTTAACTGATGAAGAAATAAATTCCTTTAGCTAAGGTTGGAAATAAAGGTTACAGAGCATGTGCAAGGGCCTAACTCTCAGAAGAGGGTTTAAAAACAAAGATGCTAGAAACCTGAACCCATTCATCTTACTTAGTCACTTCACTCTCAGCTGACCTGATAGCAAGCAGGGTGTTTACATCTACTGGTATTATATTTATTCTCTCTATAAACAGTAAACAGCTTAATACTAGAATAATTCCCTCTATATCCTGAGAGTTCCGAACAAAAGAAATATCTTAGGTGCTTCCACACCAATATAGTATTTTCAGCTCTATGTGTAGGAAATATTTCCAAGTATGTTAATGACAAGCTTAAAGGAGGCACCTGTCCTTGCAATACATATAATTTGTAAGAATGGTTGAAGTTACACTGTTATGTAACAAATATTTTAAGTTGTTGAAATACAGTTACAATTTGTATTATTGTTACATTCAGTGGACTTTAAATCATATTTAAATGAATTTTAAGAGAAGAACTCACATATGACATAAAGACAAATACTGAAATAGGCATTCATTATGCTGTAAATCCTATTCTTTTTAAAAATTGAAAATATTAAATGACAGTCTGAGAAAGTTCAATTCTCTTTGAGTTTATGCAGCATAAAATGAATAAAAGTCAATGTACCTAAAAAATTATTCTTAGGGTTTAAATTATCTAGAATAAATAGAAATACTGATTTAATAAGCCAGATAATTTATATACATACCATTTGAGGGATCTCATCATATATTTAATATCTCTCAGAGTTTATCAAATATCAAATAATAATTAGAAATAATCATCTCCCTTCTGACAACTCTCTAATAGATATAATAATAGAAATAATCATTTCCCCTCTGACAACTCTCTAATAGACCCTTTAGTTTATATTTTCTGGTTCCCTGTGGTATATCTTCTACTAACTTTGTTCACCAAATTTAAAACTTTTTGATGCCAAAGTGAAGAGAGCTTTGTTGGTGATGCTCAAACTTGTCAGTTTGATAGCTTTTTTAGAAACCCAAAATTGGTTTACACAGATGTTCAAAATTCCTTTCACCTAGAGTAGAGGTCAAGGATTCAGGGATTAGGTTTAACAGTAGAATGAATGAATGTAAAATCTACCATACAATCTACTTGGAAAAATTCAAATCTCATTTCTCTTTTACCCTTCACCAAAAATATTGAGTGAAAATTATAACAAATTATGAATGTAGTTACCTTTGATCTGTTAAATATTAGAGGTTGAATAGAGAGAGGAAATATTGCTTATAAACAGGCTCTTTCTTTTGTAGAGATCTACCAGCCCCCGTAGTTTCTTTGCTGAAGGTATTATAATGCTCAGAGCAACTCATCAGTATTAGAAAAGAAGGTTTGGGCATCAATCAAAATAGTAGCTACACTTTACATTCAATATGATTTTTTCACTATTTTAAAAGTGCAAGTAGATAAAATTATTTAGTTTCTTTCATTGGCCTTAGATATAAAAATGAAAGAAGAAAAAGAAAGGAGAGGGGAGGAGAGAAGCGATGTAAACATACTGTAAACCAAATTCTTCCAAGTAAAATTTTCAGTTTTCTAGAGTAAAGGCTGTATTTTTGAAAAAGAAATTAGGGAAAGGATACTTGTTTGATAAATGTGCAGTTTTCAATTTAAAGTCTGTTGTTCAGTTATTGCTGCCCATGAGCATCTGTAGATGAAGTCTTTGAATAGAACCATACATTCGACTAATTATCTGATATGTTCTCTTATATTCACCAACCTGTTTTAAGAAAGGTTTGTGGTAATAGGAAAACTTTTTTATCTCCTCAGGCTACTCTAGGCATTTTGGGGCAGAACTGAGGCCACACCCGATACACCTATCTTGCTTGGTATACCTGTAGAGTTTAGGTAGAAAAAATAAATTGCATAAACATTTAATATAAAAATTGATAGAGACTCGGGGTAGCATCTTATTCTTGCCCAACAAGGCCATAAAAAATGTAAAACTTCAGCTAATAAGGAACTGAAAGCTTTACCTGATTAAAAAGACTCAGTACAAAAACACATAAGGTGTTGTACTACATGTGCCTAATTCTACTATCCATAGTGCGCTTAAAGGCAGATTTGGGGAGAAATAAGTATTAGGTTAAACTGTATCAAATTGACCATGTTCAACATTTTTATCTTCAAAAAATGGCAATTTCATATAGTTCTAATATGTAGTGAAATATAATTACATTTCATGATTATCATAGTAAATAATGTCCATGGCAAATCTGAAATTTTAAACACTAGTAATGAAAATTAAATTTAGATAGCTTTGCACATACTCATTGGAAATTTGCCCACTAACATCTATTTTCTTTAATAGCTAAGCACCATGTTTGGCTTTACAAAAATTAAATTGGCATTAATGTAGATGATCTTATGCATATAAATACTGGCCTTTATTATTTATCACATCATAAAAGCATTAAACAGGTTTGTGAACGTAAGTGAAAAAATATAAATCCATTTAAAATGGGGATACTATATAAGAAACTGGTCCATATATTTAAAAACAAAACCTGTGCTCCTTATGAGTAATAGTCAACAGGTCATCAATATTTTTGTCTGGTGCTTACACTTTCTTCTTATTGCATTTATTTTTATATTCATCTAGTAATAACTAGCATGTTATTTAAACAATATCTACCTTTTTTATATGGAATACTTGATAAGGTATATTATTATTTCTTTCAAAACTAATGACCATTTAAAATTTCCTCTTTGAATCTCTCCGAAAGATTTAAATTGCTGAGCTTAACCCAACCCACTGTATATGTTTTATATTAAGGTAATGATTCATGGAGTGGATTAACTAGTGCAAATTTAAAATCTCTAGTTCAATCCTTTGAAAGTCTGACGGCTGGGTAGAACTAATATGCTGTCCTATCAAGAACTACCTGCAGGGTGCTTATGTTAGTTCAACCAGAATAATTAGGAAGATAAATTTGCTAAATCACTGTGAAACCTAATATATTACTAATAACTTCTTGGAAGAGAGGCTGTTTTATTAAATCAAAATCCAAGATTATCCAAATATTTGGTTAGGTTAAAATTGTGCTGTATTACACAATGCTTAAAAGACCCATGACATCAGCTAGAAAGTAGAAATGTTTGCTGTTTGAAAATTAATTTGTTTCAACAGTGTTAATTTGTTCTGTTGTATTAAATTTGCTGAACCACTACCTTTATTATTAGTACACAAATTCAATCTTTCTTGAATTGCATTTTTATGATTTATGCAGTGAATCAAGTACTTCTTTGTTACCTGAGTTTTAGAATTTAGGATTTTCTGTATATTTAGTACAACTGAAAACAAACCTCATGGGGTTGTTTTTGTTTGTTTAATTTTGGTTTTTGCATAATGGGCCTCGAGAATAAGCATGTGAAATAATCAAGTCTTTTATAGAGATATCAGAAACAAAGTTTTTTCTTGATTGGAAGGATAATCAACTAACCCCCATTTCAACAGTTCACAAAATTCCTGACTCTTTCTGGTATTTTCATGTTGGCTGTGATATATTCGTTTGGAGAATTACAAAATCATTAGATGGTTGTAAAAATTGCAAAAATTACAGAAAGATTTAAAAAGTGAAATGAAAGTAATATCACTCCTAATTCTAGCAAGATTTCGTCACAATTATTTTCTTCCAGATTGTTTTACTTTCTGTGTGCATGTGTGTGTGTGTGTCTGCGAGCATAATTGTGTAAAGATGTGTGTGTTTTAGGGATTATTAAGATTATTTCTTGTATGCAATGGTTATTTTTTTATTGTACATTAAATAATAACTATTTTCAAAGATCGTTAAGATCTCTTTGAAAGACACAAATATTTATTAATATCATATTTAAGACTGCAACATGATTTACTTAATCAATTCCCACTGATTGAATTTTTAGGATGTTTTCAGTTTAGTTGTCTTATGTAATTAATATGCATGACAATATTGGATCTACACTATTTTTTCTGGCTTTTCAATTATTTCTTTAACCTGGCTTCTGAGAAGTGAAATTGTAGGTCGTAATATGAAAAAATAAAATATTTAAAATTAGAAAAATTAGGGCCGAGCCCGTGGCGCACTCGGGAGAGTGCGGCGCTGGAGCGCGGCAACGCTCCCGCCGCGGGTTCGGATCCTATATAGGAATGGCCCGTACACTCACTGGCTGAGTGCCGGTCACGAAAAAGACCAAAATAAATAAAATAAAATAAAATAAAATAAAATAAAATAAAATAAAAATAATAATAAAATTAGAAAAATTATATATTTAAATAGTACAGATATATATAATCGTCTTTCACTCCTCATTGTTTACTCTTCAGTTAATTAATGTTAACAGTTTTAGGTATATTTTTATAAATTTCCTATGCTAGATCAGCATATTCAAATATACAAATAGGTTACATATAATTTTTTCTTTATTTCTTTTTTATCAATAAAAATAAATTGTAGTATAGTTACTCTCCAATTTGATTTTTCCCATTGAATAATATGAGGGTACTTCAAAAATTTGTGAAAAATAGAGTTAAAAGATAGGATTGGATGGTTAGCTCACTTGGTAGAGTTTGGTGTTGATAATACTTATGTCAAGGGTTCGGATCCCTCCACTAACCAGCTGCCAAGAAAAAACAAAATAAAAAAATAAAACCAAATATAATATGAACTTTTTGAAGTATTTTTTCAAGTCAATATATATAGATAAAAAACACTCATTAATAGCTGCATAGTACTACACCGTATGAATATGTGATTATATTATTATTCTCTTAGTGACAGACAATCATGTTGTTTCAAACAATGAATGAGACAGTAAGCATAATACAGTAATTTCCCCTTACCCACAGGGAATACATTCCAAGACCCCCAGTAGATGCCTGAAACCTATAAATACTATCTATTTTTCCTATACATACACATACCTATGATAAAGTTTAATTTATAAATTAGTTACAGAAAGAGATTGACAACAATAAATAACAATAAAATTAAACAATTATAACAATATGCCAGCATCACTGCTCCTACACTTTAGGGCCATTATGAAGTAAAGTAAGGGTTGTTTGAACACAAGCACTGGGATACCAGTGACAGTCAATCTGATAACCAAGATGGCTACTAAGTGACAAATGCAGGGAGAGCTTATATGCTGGAAAAGGGATGCCTCACTTTCTGTGTGGGATGCAGCAAGACAGCGCCAGTTTTCATCAGGTTGGTCGCTCAGAAGGGTGTGCAATTTGAAATTGATGAATTGTTTATTTCCAGAATTTTCCCTTTACTATTTTCAGACTGGCATTGACCTCAGGTTACTGAAACCGCAAAAAACAAAACCACGGATAAGGAGAGACTACCGTATATTATTTATTTATTTGTGATTGATTGCTATATTCTCTATCTCTGGAAATGACAGAGGTATCAAAATTATTAGAATAAGATTAGAAATGACAACAAAGATGCCTAATATTCTAAGGAGGAGAGAAAATAAATGTACCAGGTACCTGAAATGAGTAGTGAGCACAGTGGAAGTTCTAAAAACATTGACTTATTGCAAAATAGTAGCTAACTGTATTAGTAGCACATACTAAAGTATTATTTCCCCTCTTAAGATTTCTTCTTTTTTTTTGAAACGTAATCGATTTTACGTATCTGTGGGGTATACAGTTGAATATCAATACCTGTGTGCAATATGTGATGCTCAAATCAGGATAATTAGTATAGTCAACATTATACAATGTAATAGATTTTTGTGGCCCTTTATCAATTTCTCCTTAACCTCCCATCCCCCTTCCCTATGGTAACCTCAGTTCTGTTGTCTCTTTTTGAAAGTTCAATGTATTATTGTGGTTGCTGAATATTTTTCTTTCATTCTCTCTCTCTCTCTCTCTCTCTCTCTCTCTCGTTTCTCTCCTACTTATGACTGAGGACATGCAGTATTTCTTTCTGTCCCTGGCTTATTTCACTTAACATAATTTTCTCTAAGTTCATCCCTGTTGCTGTGAATGGCAGGATTTCATTTTTTTTTTTTTATGGCAGAGCAGTATTCAGTTGTGTAAATATACTGCATTTTTCTTATCCAGTCATCCATCAATGGACATTTAAATTAATTCAAACTCTTGGCTATTGTAAATAGAGCTGCAATAAACATGGGAGTGCATGTATCCCTTTGACGTGTTGATTTCCATTTCTTTGGGTATATATTCAGCAGTGGGATTGCTGGAACGAGTGGCAGTTCTATCTGTAGTTGTCTGAGGAAAACTCCATACTGTTTTCCATAACGGCTGCACTAATTTACAGTCCCACCAACAGTGTAGAAGGGTTCTCCTTTCACTGAATCCTTGCCATTATTTGTTATTATCTCTCTTTTTTATAAAAACCATTCTAACTGGAGTGAGTTGATATCTCAATGTGGTTTTGGTTGCATTTTCCTGATGTTTAGAGAGGCTGAGCATTTTTTCATGTCTCTGATGGCCATTTGTATGTCTTCCTTTAGGATATGACTATTCAGCTCCAGTTGGGTTATTTGTTTTTTTACTGTGAAGTTGAATTTAAAGTAATAATAATAAATAATAATAATAACAACTTACTTTAATCAAGTGATAAACACACATACACTGAATCTACATAGAACAAAACCAAATGAAAATTTCCAAGCCTTCAATCAAAAAAGTTGCAATTTAATAAAACATTTTTATTTTTTTTAAATTAAGTAGGTTGAAAGAGAAAACTATGCTATCCACCCTAAGTGAATCGTTGTGCAGTATATGCATGTATTGAAACAACACACTGCACCTTACATATATGTTCAAGTAAATGTTAAAATAAAATTTTAAAAAAGAAAGAGAAAATGTGTTGTGATAGGAAGAAAGTGAGCTGTACTTGGCATTGGAAGACTGGAGTCTTAGTCCCAAGGTTAACATCACCTGCTTGGCCACTTTGGAGTGTCAATTTGTGTGCATATTGAAATATGTATTGCAGATATTAATCCCTTGTTGGATACACAGACTGGAAATATTTTCTCACATTCTGTAGGTTGTCTTTTTGCTCTGTTAATTGTTTCTTTTGCTGTGCAGAAGCTTTTAGTTTTATATAATCCCATTTGTTTATCTTTTCTTTTGTTACCTGTGCTTTTGGGGTCATATTCATAAAATCTTTGTCCAGTCTTACTTCCTGACATGTTTCCCCTATGATTTCTTTTAGGAGTTTTACAGTTCAAGGTCTTTAATTCATTTTGAGTTAATTTTGGTATATGGCGAGAGGTATGGGTCTAGTTTCATTCTTCTACATGTGGATATCCAGTTTTCCCAGCACCATTTGCTGAAGAGGCAGTCTTTTCCCAATGTATGTTCTTGTTGTCTTTGTCAAAGATCAGTGACTCTAAGATCGGAGGTTGATTTCTTCTGGATTTCAATTGTATTCCATTGGTCTGAGAGTCTGTACTTATGCCAGTACTATGCTGTTTTGGTTATTATAGTTTTGCAGTCAAATTTGAAGTCAGGTAGTATAATGCCTCCAGCTGTATTTATTTATTTATTTTAACTTTCTTTTTTTTTTGCTCAAGATTCCTTTGGTTGCTTGAGGTCTTTTGTTGTTCCATGATTGTTAGGATTGTTTTTCCTGCTTCTATGAAAAATGTCATTGGTAATTTCATGGCAATTGCATTGAATCTGTAGATCACTTTGGGTAGAATGGACATTTCACAGTGTTAATTCTCCCAATCCAAGAGTATGGAATGTCTTTTTACCATTTTGTGTCCTCTTTAATTTCTTTCAGTTGTGATTTGTAGTTTTCATTGAAGAGATCTTTCACCTCCTTGGATAAATTTATTCCTAGGTTTTTGTTTTATTTTGTTTTGTTTTGTTTTTGGTGACTATTGTAAATGGGCTTGTGTTCTTGATTGCTTTTTCTGCTAGTTTGTTATTGGAGTATAAAAATTCTACTGATTTTACATGTTGATTTTGCATCCTGCAACTTTACTGAAATCATTTATCAGCTCTAAGAGTTTTTTGGGAGAGTATTTAGGATTTTCTAAATATAGGATCATGTCATCTGCAAACAGGGGCAGTTTAACTTGGTCTTTTCTAATCCAGATACACTTTATTTCTTTCTCTTGCCTGATTGCTCTGGCAAGTACTTCCAATACTATGTTAAATAGGAGTGTTGAGACTGGACATCTTTGTCTAGTTCCCACTCTTTCAGATAAAGCTTTCAGCTTTTCAGCATTCAGGATGATGTTGGTGGTGGGTTTGTCCTATGCGGTTTTTAGTGCGTTGAGATACTTTCCTTCTATACCTAGTTTGCTGAGGGTATTCCTCATAAAGAATGTTGAATTTTGTCAAATGATTTTTCTGCATCTATTGAGATAATTATATGGTTTTTGTCCTTGATTTTGTTGATGTGGTAAATCACATTTATTGACTTGTGTATGTTGAACCATCTTTGCATCCCTGGGATGAAACCCACTTGATCACAGTGTATAATTTTTTTGATGTGTTGCTGTATTCTGTTTCCTAATATTTTATAAGCATTTTTGTGTCTATGTTCATCAAAGATACTGGCCTGTAGTTTTCTTTTTTTGTTGTATCTTTGTCTGTTTTTGATATCAGGTTGATGCTGGCTTCATAGAATGAGTTTGGGAGAATGGTCTCAATTTTTTTTTAATACTTTGGAGAGAATTGGTATCAATTCCTCTTTAAAGTTTTGGTAGAATTCTGCAGTAAACTCATCCAGTCCTGGGCACTTCTTTGTTGAGAGACTGCTGATTATACCTTCAGTCTCATTGCTTGTTATTGTCCTGTTCATGTTTTCTTGATCTTCTTTGTTCAGTCTTGGTAGTTTGTATGTGTACAGAAATTTATCGATTTCCTTGAGGCTTTCAGATTTACTGGCACATAGTTGTTCATAATAGTCTCTAATGAGCCTTACTATTTCAGTGAAATTAGTTGTAATGTCTCCTTTTCATTTCTGATTTTTGTTATTTGGGTCTTCTCTCTTCTTTTTTTAGTTAGCTTGGTTAATGGTTTCTCTATCTTGTTTATCTTTTCAAATACCAAATTTTTGTTTCATTGTTATTTTGTATCATTTTTTGGATCTGTATTTCATTTCATTCTGCTCTGATTATAATTATTTCTTTCCATCTACTAATTTTGGGACTGGATTGTTCTTGTTTTTCTCATATTTTGAGGTATAGCATAGGGTTGTTTATTTGAAATATTTCTATTTTTTCGATGTAAAAATTTATTGCTATAAACTTCCCTCTTAGTATTGCTTTTGCTGTATCCCACAGGTTTTGGTATGATGTGTCTTTAATTAGTTTCAAGACATGTTTTGACTTCCTGTTTAGTTTATTCTTGGACCCATAGCTTGTTCAGGATCATGTTGTTTAATTTCCATAGGTTTATATATTTTCCAGGGTTTGATTGTTACTGATTCCCAGTTTTAATCCATTGTGGTATGAAAAGATACTTGAAATGATTTTAAATTTTTTGAGACTTGATTTGCAACCTAACATGTGGTCTATCCAGGATAATGTTCCAGTGTTTATGGGAAGAATGAGAATTCTGTGGTTGTTGATTGAAATATTCTGTAGATATCTGCCACATTCAATTGGTCTAAAGTCTAGTTTAAATCCTGTGTTTCTCTGTTGATTTGTTGCCAAGATGATCTGTCCAATGCTGAGACAGGAGTACTAAAGTCGCCTACTATTGTCATATTTGAATGTCTTTCTTTATGTCTAATATTGTTTGTTTCATATAGCTGGGTGCTCCAGTAAAAGGTACATACATATTTATGATTGCTATGTCTTCTTCCTGTATAAATCCCTTTATAATTATATAATGGCCTTCCTTGTCTCTCTTTGCAGTTTTTGGCTTAATATCTATTTTATCTGATATAAGAATAGCTACTCCTGCTCATTTTTGATTTCCATTTATGTGTTATATCTTTTTCTATCCTTTCACTATTAGTCTGTGAGTGTCTTCACTGGTGAGGTGAGTCTGTTGTAGACAGCATATAGTTGGGTCTAGCTTTGCAATCCAATCAAGCAGTCTGTATCTTTCCAGTGGGGAGTTTAACCCATTTACATTTAGGGTTATTATTGAAAGGTACTGTCTTCTGGCATTTTACTGGATTTTTGTTTGGATGTTTTAAATACCTTTTGTTCCCTTTTTTCCATTTTATTATTTGCCTTTGGTATCTGTTGGTCTTTTGAGTTGGTAACATATAATTTCTTTCTCTTTCTTGTTTGCCTTTTTATTCTACCAGTGGGTTTTATTCTTTCTTGTATATTTGTGGTAGTGATTATTGTTTTTTGAATTCAAGATACAGTACTTCCTTGAAAATTTCTTGTCAGGCTGGTCATCTGTTGGTGAAATCCTGTAGTTTTTGTTTTTCTGGGAAATACAGTATTTCCCCTTCATTTCTGGAAGATAGCCTTGCCACATATAGTATGCTTGGCTGGCAGTTTGTTTTTTTCTTTTAGTTTTTTGAATATATCATCCCATTCTCTTCTGACCTATACAGTTTCTGTTGAGAGGTTTACTATTAGTTTGATGGCAACTTCCTTAAAGGTGATGATGCTTTTCTCTTGTTGCTTTTAGGATTCTCTCTGTCTTTGAGTTTTGCTCTTTAATTATGTCTTTGAGAGCAACTTTTTGAATTGAATCTATTTGGGGATCATTGAGCTTCCCGAATCTGAAGTCCTGTGTCTTTCCCTCTTACTGGGAAGTTTTCCATAATTATTTTGTTGAATATGTTTTCAATGAATTTTCCTTTCTCTTCCCTTTCTAAAATACCAATGATTCAGTTTGAGCACTTAAAGCATCTACTAGCTACCTTAGATTTTCTTCATTTTTTAAAATTCTTTTTTTGTCTGCATGAGTTATTTCAAAAAAACTTTCTTTAAGATTAGGAATTCTTTCTTCTGCTTGCTCTAGCCGCTGCTTAAGCTCTCAGCTGTGTTTTTTGCTTCATTAAATGAATACTTCAGTTCCAGGAGTTCTGCTACATTCTTTTTTAAACTGTTAATCTCTTTGTAAATTTCCTCCTTCATATCCCACACACTTTTGCTCAGTTCATTGTCATCTGAGACTTCTTGTATCTCATTGAGTTTCCTTAAGATTTTTGCTCAGAATTCCTTTTTGGTCATTTCAAGGGTTTCTTGCTCTATAGGGTCTGGTTCTTGAGAGTTATTGTATTCCTTTGGTGGAGTCATATTTTCTTGGGGTTTTTTTTTTGTTTGTTTATTTGGTTGGTTGGTTTTTTTGTTTTTTTTTGTTTTGTTTTGTTTTTAATATTTCTAGTATCTGTCTGTTGATATCTGGTCATCTGGTAGTGTTGTTGCTTCTTCTATTACTCTGGAGTTGGCTTGGAGAGACTTCCTCCTGTGGATGTGCTTTATATTGACTGTTGAGTAGGATGTTTTAGTATTGTTTCTGGGTAGACACAGTAACGTAGTCTCTGTGTATGTACTTCAGCCATATTCAGTATTAGAGTTGCGTGCAAGTGTTTCTGTGGTCTAGACACTGGAGCACTTAATGATTCTCGCTGAGGTTATTGAAACGGTTTTGTGTCATCGAGGATGTGGGTGAGATCCTGAGTTCTTGGTAGAAGTGTCTGGGTGTGCTATCACTTTTTGGCTCGGTGGGTGACTCTGGGAGGGCTTGTTGCTCCCTTGCCTAGCATCCTGTGACCCTGATAGGTACACTGAGAATTTTCTTTCTTACTCTATTTGACTAGTCTAGGTTTCTGCACTCTCTGTGGACTCTACATGTGTCTCTCCCAGATCAAGGCAGTTATGTGGGCTGCGCATGAAACTCCCATGAAAGGCATGCACTACCATGAAGAGCAGAGTAATTAATTCCCCCCATGGGATAGGGCACTGGTTCACAGATCTGCACTTGCTCACCTCTTTCCTTGGACTATGCTGGTAATCCTCTTTGTGTCAATGTGACTTCAATTGGTTGGTGGTTCCCCTGCACAGTGGCAGTGGCTGCTTTGGTGGCAGTGGCTGTTCTGGGCCACCCACACAGCAATGGTGGCTACAGCAAGCCTCCCACACCCAACAGAGTCTGTGGCTGGCTGCCCATGTGGGTAGCAGCTAGCAGGCAGTAGCAGGCAGTGACAGTGGTGATTGCCCAGTGGTGGCCTCCAAGCCACGCACACAGCTGCAATGTCTGCAGCAGCCACCTGTGCAGTACAGTATCCACAGTGGCTGTGGCGTTCCCATGTGGTGGCAGTTAAAGCAGCCTCTGCAGGGCTGCAGTGTCTGCAGTGGCAACAAACTTCTCTTGTAGCAGTAGCAGCAGCTGTGGCAGCCTTTCACACATCTGTGGTGTCCATGGCTGCAGTGATGGGCTACTTGTGGGAATGCTTCTCCGTGGGAAGCTGCTCTGAGTTTGGATTGGTGACAGTTCTTTCCCCTACTAAGGTTTCATATGGAAATAAATTGTTTAATTAAGGTTACATTGTTTGTAATCCATTGGAGGAAAATAATATATTTTATTTACCTTATTATACTCAGAGCCTGTCATAGTATACAACATTTAATAAATGTTTACTGAATAAATTGGAGACAATAAAGAGAAAATATGGTCTCATTATTAATCTGGTAAGGCAGTTTGTTCCAATTATCAACTGCTATGTAGCAAATCACCCCAAAATTTAGTGGTTTCACACAAAATTTATTATAGTCTCTCAGCTCTATGGGTTAATGGTCCTGAGCTGTGTGGCTTTACTAAGGGTAAAGTTGCAGTCAGATGGCACCTGGAGTCATGTGAGATGGCTTCTCCACTCACATATCTGAGGTCCTAGCTTTAATGGTTGCAATAGCCAGTGGCTGGTTCCCCCAAGCCAGCGTGTTGTATCCTGGATCCTGCTTCTGCCCTCTCTAGTCTAACAATATTTTTTTGCCTTAGGACTGAACTAGATGTAAAATATCAGCACTTTATTTAACGTATCACCCCCCAGCTGCCTTCTTTCTTCCCAAGAATTTATGTGTTGTTGCAAAATGTTTAAGCCAAAAATTGTGCTTCAGTTCTTCAAAACAAACAGCTTAGAACTGAGTATTAGTTATCCTTAATTTTAAGTCTTCCGCTTTTTTTTTTAACCTTTCTTTCCCATGCCTTTTATCTTTTCTCCTTCCTCATCCCTCTTCTCTGACTCAATCCAAATCTCAAGGAGGAAAAAAAAAACTTTTCATTTTTATATACACACACCGTTTTGCCCACATCTGAAATTCAGCTCCATTTGAATAGTCAAAAATTCAACTGAAGCTATAGACAGAGAGAGAAAGAGAGAGATAGAGAGAGAGAGAGAGATCAAGGGGGAACTGATATGCTTATTCTAATTACCCAAGAAACAAAGGGCATAAGGAACGTCACGGACATATTAACAGAGAAATATTTAAAAAGTAAGTAAGTAAGGAGGGAAATCACAAGGGGACCAGGAAGAACAAGAAGATTTGGGCAGAAGTTTGGCATTCCAGAAAGTCCTTGGATGGTCATAGAAAACAGAAGATCTAAGAAGTTGAGGAAAGTACAGATTCATTTAGATCATTAATTGTGCTGTGAATCAATGCTGAGAAATAAATCTAGGCTTACTGCTTATTTGTATGACTTGTGGTGATAATGGTTCTGAACATGGGGAGAAGCGGTACAGACCGAGGGGGAAAAAAAATGATAGCAAGAGGTTTTTTACTGCCCTTTCAGAGGCCAAATGGAGCCTCTTTCCTTGCCCTTTACTCTTTTGGTATTTCTTCTAAATATTATGTGTCATGAATGTATTTAATGTTAGATGTTTGTCTCTCACACATGTAACCTGTACTTATAAATGTGTGGATTCTTGAGAATTCAAAGAAGCACTTATATATATGCAAATATATACATAATGATTATTATTAATTATATATTACTTTTTGTTCATATTGCTCTAGCAAAAACAAAAAAGAGGGTAAGGCAGTTATACTAAAACTGGTGGAAAATCAAAGTAACTAGAACATGCCTTAGAAAGGTAACACAGTGATAGACATAATCTTATATTGTCAAGGATGTTAAGGGTATTTCACTGATATGCAATAGCAAAAAAGGAAGGAATTCTGAAATATGCAGGAAAATGTACTCTTCCCACTACTTAGAAATCAGGGAATTTACATCACAGTGAAATAAGGAATGGCTTGAAATTTTGGGGGACTATATTATTTTAACTGGCAGTAGAAATCTAAAAAAAATCTGTTCTTTTGAACTGCATATATAGATTTTTTTTTTTAAAGTAAACACAGCAGGTAAATATTCAGGTTTAATCCTTACCAGGCTCCTCTGGGGTCAAGGTAGAAACATTAATCAGTTTGTTTTGTCTTTTTTTAAAAATAGCAATACAGGTTACATTAATCATCTATTCCACTGGAGTGATGACAGACACCTGGAACAGTTACTGCAGAGTAGGACTGGCTGCTAGGAATAACTATAAGCACTCTTGATCTTCATTGGGCATGTCTTCATTCCTCCTTATCTTCACTCATACAGGTCCTTGGTAAACAAACCACTACCAAAAGCCCTGAACGAAGGAACTGGAGGCATTCTGACTAGATTCTTTGAGGGAAGTAGATATTAACAACAGAATTGTTAAAATGGGAGAGTAATGAGGAGACTTCACTGTTGCATCTGCAGCTATAACAATATTCTGACACATCAATGGCAGTCAATGTGACATGTAAACAGAGAGGTATGATATGAACCAGGCACAGTGGTTAAGGAGAGATTTCTTTGTGTAGTGGTCTTCTGATCCCTTCACTTTTTAACTTTGTTCTGAGCAGCTGCAGCTTCCATGACTATACACACAGCCTCTTGGTCCCCCAGGAAATGCATGGGTTTGATGACGTTCAAGTTCTTGTCCAACTCATAGGCAATTGGTATACCAAAGGGTAATTTCAGCCCCATGATGGTTTCTGCAGGCAGACACTCAGATATTTGACAGTTTGCTGAAGACATTTGTCATAATGTACAATAAGTACCTACTTCACCTTCTTGATTTTTGAACTGTTTACTCATTCTGAAAGAGCAAGGTCAGGCACTAGTGCTATTTAGCCTTTCACAGATGAGTGGCTGATCTTCAGTGTAATCTGTGTTGCTGTAGAAAGGGCAATCGGACTCTTTCACAAGAGATTGGACTTCATAAAATTACCAGATATTTTTTCCGGACTCCACCGTCCTTGTAGCTGTCCCTGAGGTTGGTCGGACCTCCACAGGGTTGCTCACTACTGGAAACTGTATTTAAAGTGTTATTCAGCACTGCTCAGAGGATCTAGACTGCTGCTTTCTTCACCAAAAATGAAGCAGATATCAAACTTATAGCCAGAATCTCACACTTTATCTCCTTATGCTCTGCCAGTGTTATCCAGACAAATAAAGTAGTTGTCCAGATTCCAGGAACTCTCATAGCGCCAGATTAATATTATTTTATAGGCAGTCATGGCTGCAGAATGAGGAGGCTATACTGACTAGGGTTTGCCTAGACATGAAGGGGGGGTTGGTTGAAGGTTTTCTAGTTATTTTTCAGAGTTACTCTAATCTGATATATGTGGACATTATATATGTACATAATTATATAACAATATCAGAATTGGCAAAGATCTTCTAATCTTAAAATAAGTATATATGCACACCAATATTAAGGGTAAATATAATATAGTGATATTTTTGTTGATTTTAATATATGCTTTTTTATATGTTTTGAACATAATATTTCTTAAAATTGAATTATTATACCATCGATGTTTATATTTAATAGTGGTTGCCCAAAACACTACTAATCTTAATGTTGCATTTTACACTCAAAAGTATCTTAAAATTAAATAAACATGATATGTATATAGGTATACAGATATTTCATATGACTAATCTTCCATGCTCTGTATGTAAGTTAAAACAAATGAAACTATATTATGTGGTATGCATTTTCCTGAGGATCATGACTAAAGCTGTAATCAGTGAATAGTTAATAATCTTTACATATTTCTATCACAAGGCTAGACATAACATTAAATATTTAGGCAAAAATACAGAAAAACAGATGGGATTTCTGACAGTAAAAGGTCTGAATGCTTGTTGTATCAGATGCTCTTTTTATAATCCCAGATTTTAGGAGATAGGGAGAACATTATATGAGTTTTTTTAAACTAATACATACTAGTTTCCTTACAATAAAAGTGAGATTTAGGAAAAACTTGATGTTTTGAGGTTTTTGGTCTCTTACAAGTTCATGGAGGAGTAACTGCAGACTCTGTGAATATTTAAGAAATTCAGAAAATGTATTTACCAAGTAATCTCTATATCATTCTTCTGTAAATTAAAATTTTCTGAATGCAGAATACAAAATATTTTGCTATTTACTGTTCAGAATTGTATTTATCAAAATGGTATTCAGTCAATCCACAGTGAAAGCTAAGCTTCTATATAAATTCCCTTTTATTATGTGAGTTAGTAATATTCCAGCCATGATAAAAGATAGGAGAAAAGGATTTTGGACCCAGACCCAATGTTTTACATCAAAAAGCAAAATGACTTATTAAATCCAAGTAAGACATATAAAAGATCTAACAAATATCAAACAAAATCTTTTACAAAGATTAAATCATATAGAGCACAGCATCAAATGATTTAAGATACAGCAAAACACCTAAAATATTCAATCAAAAGATTGTTATTTTAAGAAATAGTTTCTCATTTATGTAAGATAGAGATATCTATCAAGAATAGGAAGAGCTATGAATAAATTTGGGAGTTCACCATTCGAACTATGTTGTGTAGTCAATAGCATACATAAATTGTATCATAAAAACTGCTAGTGAAATAAAAAGGTAGTGATTAATAGATAAATCTCAGGCTATCCTTTCTGTATTTAACAAAAATAAATTCTCATTAGTTCTTGACAAAAGAGTGGTACCACAATCCACTGGGACCCCATGACATTCTCCGAAGAAGTTTCACGTGCCTCTCTAACTTTATTAGAATCTCAAGGCTGAGGTGACCCAGTTCATTCGAAATTATCCTTTCTCCATACTTCTCTCCCTCGGTGATATTCAGAACTTTCATAAGCATCGGTAGTTAGTATGTCAACAAATATGGTTCAGTTATAAAAATTTTGTAGCTCATATGATTTCTCTGAGGGACAATGATTACTGATTGATTAAAGTCCACAATGAAGTCCACCTGAAAGCTGTTTCCATAACTGCTCTTTGCTAAGTGAACTACAGCTGATGCTGAAATACACAACGAATTTGTACCAAGACTAATTCTAAATCAGTTTTCAGACACTGTGGTTGCCTTTGTTTTCTAAAGATCCACAGTAAGATTTTCTGCTACTGTCAAGAAATTGCTTTCTAGAACTCTGCTGCCTTTGCCCAAAAGATTGACCCAGAAGATGCCTTGCTATTATGGATGTTGCTAACTCATAGGTGATGGCTTCTGGCATGAGCCCAGATTAATATTGGAATCTCGCCTCCATTATTTCCACCCTTGCATCTACCTATAACAACCAATCTCAAGCCAGACTTAGAGCCTCAGTACTACAGATGGGACCATTACTCATTACTGTAGTTGATGTAGAATGCAAATTGATCAGCTTTTGAAAGTCAACTTCCTTCTGATGTGATAGTTGAATGGGCTGACCCAAAGTATAAAAATGCCTATGTGCTTTGTGGGATCTACATAGTAAGTTTACATCTACTTCTAGGGACACTGATGAAGTCCTTACAGAAGAATCAGGAGAAGTTAGCTCAGTAGCCCAGGTCTACTGTACCACTGCATATCATCTAATACCCCAAAATGAAGCATATAACAATTAACACAGCAATTTGTAATAAACTATCTTCAAAAATACATCTCTTTAATTAAAAATATTTCCTAGACTTCTCTTATGAATGTCTCTTTCTAAGGTTTAAATTAAAGCTTTGGGTTTTTCCAAAGACCTGTCAACTTCCAGAGTCTCATGATCTTGCACTTTATGTCTTGGGACATACAGTTGGCAAAGCACTTAAATTCCTGCTGTACCCCAAGAGCAAGCTCCTGAAGTCCTCTCACTTCCTGAGCTGTATCTAATATGATGCCACCTGCCATACAGACTCTAAGCCAGTTCATAATTATAGAGAAAACTTACCCAGTGAACTTCAAGGGAATCTGAACAGTACTACACTTTAGTACAATTATATTCAAATTACAACTAAGCTTTAATTTAAATTGTGTTGTATAAATAAAATCTGAAAAAAAGATGTATTTCATTAAAGTCTAAATATTTAAATGCCATGTAGCCAACTAATTTACTTTAAAATACTTAAACTAAGATGATGTTTTAGTAAGATTATACATACAAAAACTTATTCTTGGCATTTAATCAAACAACTGGTTGATATTGAAAGTAGCACTGAACACTAAAAGCTCAGAATTGGTTTACTTATTTATCATTCCCTCCTCTTCTTCATATTCCCAAATGATTATTCAACATTTTCTCACAAACATTAAAATATACAAAGGTAACTTTAGATGATGCCTTTTATTTCATATAGTAATGTTGTTTTTGAAATACAGCTCTTTGAAAAACTAGTTTCTAATATGTAATAATGATATCAATAAAATCTGAACATCTTTAATCAGAACAAAACACATGTTCTTTATTTTGATCTTCTGATCTCAAGCTTATAAAATAGAGGTCAAGGAACCATAATCAGTGTCAGGAAGTCTTTCAGGTATGAGGAAAGTGGATGGAAAGAGAGGAATCTAGTTTTCCCTGCAGCTGATGGTGTCACTCTTATAGGTTTACATATTGAATAAACAGGAGTGTTTAAACCCTAGAGGTTCTAGCTTGACTCTAGACTGTTTCAAATTATCAACAAATAAGAAATAACCATAGCTTGTATCATTAAGTACTGGTCAGATATCACAACTGCATATTCAATAACTAATCTTTGCAAACTACTTTATTGTTCACAAAGAAGTTTCATATGTAAGCTCATTTATTCTTCAAGATGGCTCAATGAAATATCCATTCACCAACAAGCATGTTTCAGATGTTGTGTAAATAGGTTGTATATTAGCCCATTTCTGTTGCTTATAACAAAACACACCGAACTAGGTAATTTATAAAGAAAACAAAATTTATTGCTTACAGTTTTGGAGGCTGGAAAGTCCACAGTACAGGGAACACATCTGGTGAGGGTCTTGGTGGTGGCAACAGTGACCCAGTGGTCTCACATTGCAGAAAATGTCAGAGCAGAGAGAGCAGAGACTAACTTTCTCATTTGCTCTCCTTTTAAAATCCTCAGAACCACGCCCATGACCAACATTTTAATCTATTCATTTTGGCACGGTTCTACGATCTAATCACCTCTACACAACCCACCTTTCAATTACCCTAATAGGATTTCCCACCCTAAACAGTTACAGTGGGGATTAAGTTTTGGGGGACATTCAACCCAAGGCAGGTTATATTTTCTTTTCCTACTTGACACAAAAAATTTTAAGCCAAGTCACACACCTATGAGGGTGACAGAGCTAGATAAGAAATCCAGGTCCGGTGATTATACACCTCGTGTCCATTTCACTTCAAGACACTGACACTTGCGAGGTAATGTGAACACAATCATGTGACACAGTGATTTATTACAACCTATACTGAAACCCTGGGACAAACCAGGCAGTGTCCTAAAAGATTTTAATATACCAAATTAAGGTAGGATAATTATTATGAAAAAGTAAAAAACTTAAATATGACAATATTTAATTTGGAATCATAACATTAAAATTACCTTTTACTTTGACCAGGACTAAACTCATTTTTATCCTACAACAAACAAATACAAGAAAAATAACAAAGCTAGAGATATTTAATTGACTGCCCTAAACTTCTGAATGTAACTTTTACTTTTTTAACCACTCTTCATATTGGAGATACAGAAATTCTTCAGTAAATATTAAGTTTGTAAAAGCATTTTAGAGAGTATACCATTATGTAGTGGCCCAGAAGCCATCATTTCTCTTACAGTGTTCATTGCCCAGGTGCTTTGGGACTTGCTATATGGATGAGGGATGCTGAGAAGCCATCCAATACTTGGCACCACTGCCTTCTGGCATTTGCCAATTCCCTCTAATATGCTTTGCACTCTAATGCTGTTCAGAGCAGGTGGCTCCTGCTGTAGGAAGAGAGCTGTGGAAAGCTATTCATGAAATGAATATTTATGGGCAATCCCAATCTTCATTTTAAGTATGAGGGAAAAATAAATTTTAAACAGAGAGAGCCTTAGGAATTGCTGATCTAAGGTACCATCTTTTAAATACGACATTCTTGTGTTGTGAAATCCTTTAATCTGAAGTACAGTAAATAAATTAAGACAGCAAAACTGAAACTGCCAGAGAATTCTGATAAATTCTCTTTTAGCATGAGCAAACCAGTCATTTATGTAAATAGTTTCCTCATTTTTGTGCAAATTGTTTTTCAAACAAAGTGAAATTATTTTGTTATTTAACTGAAATCTAGTTTGTGACACTCATGTAAATGTTGGTGTTGAAGTCTTTCCTAGTAGTTGTTTCAAAATTGTGAAGGCCATTCTGGTTAGATTACTGGAAGTTAAGTATAGAAATCAATGATATTTTCAAATCTGATTTCATGCAAACATTTTTAGGTTTCCATTATGTCTGCAAAATGGAGACAAATGGTCTGATGACAAATGAAAACAGTATTTGAAACCATACTGTTTGATGAAATTCAGTATAGGGCTATAGACTATCACTTCCTGTACACACTTTATATTTGTCCTCATCTTTTGTCCTAGAATATATACTTTACTATTTTTAATTTATAGACTTTATTTTTTAGAGAAGTTTAGGTTTACAGAAAAACTGAGCAGAAAGTACTGTGTTCTCTTATACTCCTCCCACCCCACACACATGCACATATTCTATTATTGACATCTTGCATTAATGTGGTACATTTGTTACTACTGATGAGTCAATATTGATACATTATTATTAAAGTCCATAGCTTACCTCAGAGTCTACTATTTCTGCTGTACATTCTATGGATTTTAACCAATATATAATAACATGTATCTACCATTACAGTACCACACAGAATAGTTTTATTGCCCTAATAGAATATGTATTTTAATTGCTTTTTCAGATGGTTCACTGTCATCTCAGAAGTTTTTCTCCCAGTCTAGAGGGGATTATCTATTTCAAAATTCTGGTGTATAGAGTCATTTCATTTTTCTTCCTTAATAGTGAATTTAATTATTTTGTTTCATAAATGAATTTCTTTAAATACCCAGGACTATGAGGTTAGAAATAATTCTGCTTAATGAAATTATTAGTCATAAAGGGGACTCACAGTCATTGTAACTCAGGAAGTCTAATTCACAAATAAGAGAAGTTGGGATTTAGAGCTCTGCAATGACTTTCAGCATAATGTCTGCTCATTACTTAAGTTCACATGAAAAAATTCCAACTGGACTGTTGGGAACTACTGAGGCAGTTGGGGAAGATGAGATCAAATCTCTCTCCCTGTTTCTTAACATTAGATTTGCAGAAAATCTGACTTCTCCTTCTACTCGGTGCCTCCTACAATATCACAACACAGTTGGGACAACAATTCTCACACTGGAAGTAAAATACTGATATTACCAGTTACACTGTGTGACCCTAGGTGAGATATTTAATATTGCTGAGCTCCAAATTCCTCATTTGAAATTATCATAATGACAGTTGCCTCACTTAATTTCTGCAATAATCAAGTTACTAAACATATATCAAAATTCTTATTATAGTACCTGGTATTTAACAGATGTTCAATGAATATTTCTCATTGTTGTTTTCATTATTATTATGTTATTAGAATTTTTATTATACAGTGGAGACACAAGAAAGAAATTGACCATAGCAGCTTGCAGTTCAGGCAAAAATGATCAGGAGATATATCTAGATTTTCAGTCCCAGATGTGAATATCATTAGTTGTACAGCCAATGTAATATAGCATATTAGTGGCAGTGACAAAATTTAATTCAACAAATATTCATTGGAATCTCTCCTGATTTTCCTCTAGGCTAGTCTGACATCTCTTTTTTTACCATCTAATGTGGAATAGTTCAAAATTAATTAGTCTTTGAAAACCACATGGTCAACAGGCAGAAAAAAGGCATTTTCAAAAACCACCATTGATCATAAAAGTGTATTGGAAAAAGTTCCAAATCTTTTTTCTAACATATGGATTTGGAAGACTACAAAAATATAGTGATTATCCCTGCTCCCAAGATAGCCTACATGTAATAATCAATGTAAGTAAGAAGAAGAAATGAACAACTAAATATTGGAGAAGGCATATTACATTTATGAGCAAGATACTTTCTCTGCTAGAAGTTGGAGACAACTTATCTTAATAAATAAAAATGTAAATGATTTGGAAATAATAATAATAGTTAAAATGTATTAGTATTTATTTGGTCTGGAAAAATTTGAATGCTGAGCAAGTATTACATCATTTAACCCAAATAGTAGCTCTGTGAGTAGCATTATTTTCTACATTCTGCGTTAGCAAAAACTGAAAAAGATCTACTAGTAACTTGATTAAATTAGTAAATGATGGGAACATAATTTGAACCCAGGCCATCTGGTCACAAATACCCTGTATGCAACTATTCTGTCATACCAGGGAAAAAAAATACATTAGGAACTAAAAGAATCGAATTTAAAACTCAGATATACCATTTACTATTCATAACCGTGGAAAAGTTACAACTCCCTCTGAGCTACTTATCTTTTCATTAAATTAAGGTTCTATAGACCTCATACGGTTACTCTGAGGATCAAATGAGAGGACTTTGAAAGCTTCAAGAGGAAATGTAAGGCATTAGAATTATTATTTTTTAATCAGGAGGCTCCATGTGGTGCTATAGAACTCCTCCTGGTTTCTTCCCGGGATAGTCTGACACGTGTCTATTTTTTTAAGTGTAACAGGCTGGAAAATTACTGAGTTATATCTGTGCACACACGCATGTACACATATTTGTACACATTGCCTCTAGGAATTAATCCTTTTGAAAGTGTAAATAGATAAAAAGCTTGGAAAGTTTCCAATTTGATATTCATCATTAAAATATCTTCCTATGGTACAGAATAAAAGTTCCACAAATACTTACATGATTATATTATGATATTTATGTTTTCTTTTATTTTTAATATAAAAGCTTGCATTTTTATTAGCTTATCATTTTACAAGCCTGAACTTTACATAATATAGACAATTTTTCCCATACAGAACAAATTGCCATGTATAAAACAGGAGGAATCTAATGTTAAGTCTGGAAGCTGCTATTTCCTCTTTACATCCCCATAAAGGAACACACGTTTGCAGAAGAAAGAGCAACTGAAGGGAAACTTGCAGGAGATGTAAAAGGACACGGGGCACTCATCTCTCACTCATATTTTTATTATAACATTCTGTGATGCCATTTAGTGTTATTTCATGTTTACTCACACTAAAATAAATATATTTTAAAGTGCCATTTTTATAGACTTAATCTTATTTTAGCAATTCTCTTAGTTCACGAAAATCTGAATTATATATTCTAAAATTTTCAAATATTCACTGAGGCATAACTTTTGAGTTGACATCAGCTTTTAAGTGTCCTTGCACCAGGTAAACCATGTGTTCATTCAACTGCAGAACCTGTGGCTCTGTGGTAATTAAAATTAGCCTCATTTAAAAAAAAAAAAAAAAGATTCTCAAAATCAATACTTTTTCCATTTTTTCTGAAACATTTATTCTTTGCATTGTACTCATTAAGATATAGAGTAAGAGACAATCTTCAATAGAGTTGCTACAAAATCAAAAATGATAGAAAAAAGCTTTTGAATTCTAGAAAGTACCAAAAGGTCCATCTTCATTACTAAAATGTAGTCATCAGATTCAACATTTTTATCCTCATTCCTGCCTCTCTTGTTGATGCCAAGTTGAGGTTTCATTACAGAATAATTATCATTCATCATCATTTAATTTGGAAAGTCTAACTTCCGAGGAAATAAAATTAAACTAGAACAATTGATACCTTTTCAGGAAAGGGAGATAAGTAGCTTTTACAGACACTTACTATGTTTAAAAAGTGAAAAATAAGCTTTAATTTTCACTTTTAAAAACAAATTTCCTTGAAGGAAAAGTATAGCACTTACTTCAGTCACATTTATTAAAGCTCAGTGAACTACAGGATAACAGTTTGTTGAAAAACTAATTTCAGAATTACTCAAAACTGTATACATATCAAAATACTATCCCATATATAATTTAACATCATCTGACTTTTCCCATGACCTCCTCACGGTCAAGCTTATGCAAAAAGGACCTGATACTACTATTTACATTCTGATGCTCCCCTCATCTCTCCAATCTGCACACGTTTCAATGACTGGCTCTACTAATCTTCCAAAGCAGAGCAAGCTAATGAGTGATGCATACACTTTCTGATAGAATAACCATTTTTCTATACATTTCACTGCAACATGTGACACTGTTGATGCCTCTATGCTCTCTCCTTGACACACAGCCCCAAACTCCCCACTATTCCTCTTCAATCTTTCTCAGCTTCGCTTCTTTCTTGCATGTGCTCACCCTATTTTCTCTGCTTATCTCTAATGTAATGCTAGCTCTCAGAGTTCTGTCTATGATCATCTTTTTGTTTTCATACTTTATGTTCTTTCTTGGTGGTGTTCATCTATTCTCATGAATGATAGTAACCAAATCTCAATCTCCCGTTCCAACAGCTTTCCAAATATCTAACTCATATTTTTGCTTATGAAACATTTCCATTTGGATGTCTCATTCTCATTTTGCTCACTCTTCGCAGGTTCAAACCTGCATACACTACTTTCTGCCCAAACCTATGCTTCATCTTGATTTTCCTAAGTCTGTTAGGGGGTCATCCTCAGCACTTCCACTCATTCATTAATTTTCTCCAATCTAGTAAGACCTAAGTATCTTTTTAGTACATTATTTCTCCTTAGCCCCTTTTCAGGCTTTTACCAACACTTTTCCTGAGCTCACCATGACCACCTAACTGGTCACTCTACCAAATCCACTTTCCACTCATCAGCGTGAGTTCTCTGACTGAAACAAACCAATAAATCTAGTCATGCCATACCTTGATAAAAACTTTGTGACCTCCCTGTTGCCAATAGTGTTGATTCACACATTCTCAGGATGGCCGATGAATCTTTCCATCCTTTTCAGCTTCTCCCAACTCATCTATAATCCTCACCCATCCATGCTTCAAGGACATTCAACTCACCTTCTACCCCAAACACTCCGGGCTTTCTTTTTCTGCTTTCACTTTTGCAAGACTTCAACCCGCTCTTTAAGACCAAGCTTAATTACCATCTCTGTAATGTATTTCATAACTCTTCAACCCAAAGTGAGTAGCTCCCTTTATGATTACACAGTAATGATTCATTCTTCTATGAAAACATTTATCACGTTATATTATACACACATCTACCCCACTTCTCTGTGTGCTATTCAAATTCTTGCATATAGGGTGCTAAAATGTGTATTTTTAAATAAAGTTTAATGTAAATTATATTTTCAATGTATATTTAACTATATCTATGCATATTCATGCCCATTCTATTTTCAGTGTAACATATTTCAACATATGTTAACATATTATTAATAATTTAACCTCTCTAATGCAACTTAGAATGATTATAAATATGCCTTTATTTTGTTTTGTTTTTGTTATGCCTGAGTGACATATCTATGGTGATGTTTGTTGTTGAATTAAAACACCCAACTTCTCAGCTGGTTTAGGACTTGTGTTTATTTTAGGGTTTGTGTCTATTGATAGCTTGTCAGATTATCAATTCTTACTGCTGTTGGTGCATTTTTCTGCAAAAGATGTCAACCAAAACTACTCATTTTTTAAATTTTATTGTCAGAATACCAGAAAACTAACCTTATTATAAATCAGTATACAGTAAAAGTGGGTGATAACCTGGAAGCTTTTTTATTAAATAAAATATTTAAACTTTAATGCTTAGACTGTATTTTCTCGGTTTGAATTTTTTAAAAATTAGTATGCATTCTGTTATTCAATTTGAAGTTTCTAGTTAAGTGACAATGTCATAAGTAGTATAGTACTAAAATGTATTCATTTATGTATCAGTATAAAGGCACACATTGATTTCCATCAGGTGTTTAGCACTGCACTTTCTTTTTTTAAAAAAATGAAAGCCTCTGCCCTTGAGGAGATTGGTGGAGGTAACAAATATAGAAATAAACAATTATAAAAAACTTCAATGAAGAAGTTGTTTTACTCAACTTAATGCTTATGAGAATTTTGGAAAGAAGCAATATTTGATACTCAAATAAATGTGAAATGAAAATGGTAAAAAACAAACAAACAAACAAAAACAAAACAAAAGAAAAAACAGCTATAAAACGATGGTGACTTCACAGTAACCAGGTATGTATAAGAAGTACAGAATCAAGAATCAGTGTTTCTCTGCAAGGTCATAGGAAAAGAAGTAGAGGATGCTTTATCGAAGGTACTTGGAAATTTTTTTTATATTATAAATTCTAGCACTCACTCTCACAACATTTGGGGAAAGGAAAGCCCCCAGCATATATATATTTCTTTTAAAAAAGCTCTTTATGTAATTCTGAAATTTTCTACCTACACCTCCACAGGGAACCATTGTGAGAAAGAAAAGACCCCTGTTCTTCTCCAAGTTTGCTTGAGGCTAAGAGTTGGAAAAATCTTCAGAGAAAAAATAAACTTTGAGTTGAGTGTTGATGGGTTAGTAAGTCTACTAGCCTTTTATAAGAAAGAAATTATATCTAAGGGCATAGAGATGTTAGAAACTTAATAAGTGGAGCAAGCCTTACAGGGGGATGCGTGAGAAAGAATTAGAACCAGTAGTTGGAAAGCTAGGCAGAGATTACATATGCTTTATGAAAAATTGGAGATCCCATATACGAGTATAATGAGACAACTGTGTTGTTTGTAACTAATTCAAGGGTAGACAATTTCATATGCATTACTCTCAGTGACTTCAGTGGGAAAGAAATATGACACCAGAGGTCATTGTCATGCACTGTAGCAGAAACCCTGTGTCAGGGAACATTGTGAGGGACAAAGGTGAGCATGATGTTGTTGATGAATTATAGAAGACTCTTAAGGCAGTGAACAACATTGAATTGAATGAGCTACTGATGTTTACAGATCTTTTAAATTTCCGGGTGCAAAGAGATAATATCTCCATTATGTGGGGAAGGTGCAGCAATTGTTTTGTAATTACCGACTAAATTTTCACAATTATTTATTGACTACATACTATTTACTGAGAATGTTAATATTGATAACAGCTAATATTTTTGAATATTAATATATTTCAGACACTACACTAAGCATTTTAGCTAGTCAATTATTCCTTAATAACCCTCATGATAACTTTATTAGGCAAGCATTATTATTTATTCCTATTACAAACATAAGGCAACCAAGGTATTTTTAGATTAAATGACTTCAGTCAAACAGTTATTTGGTAGTAGAGTCAGAATTCACACCTAGATCTGGCTGACTCTATAGAACAAGTTCTTCCCCACTGAGTTATACTGACATGGTGGTATTAAATAATTATGAACCTCACCCTGGTTCAAGAAACAGAGCACTGCCTAACATGCAAACAACCAGGCTAGGCAATGATATTCTAGTCTAGATTCACTTTATAAACATAGTGTAGCTGCCAAGGAGAGTAATGATCCTTCAGGAGCATTCTCCACATTAACAACATTATGAGCAATTAAGATATTAAGAACATGACACCTTTGCAATATCGAAATGGCAGTCTATCATTTTTAGGTTAGTGATGATGTTCTTACTGTGAAAATGCTTTAATCCTAGAACATCATAAAGAATGAGATTACTAATGACAATAATCTCTAGATTTGATAAATCAGAGGTTTAACATTTTCTGCTAAATTGCAGTGTAACAGGGGTCATGTTTTTCATCATTCTGGCTTCCAGTTACTCATAATTAAAATAGGTATAACAATACAAACTGACCACAAAGTCCTGTTTAAAGTCTAGGCAATACAACCGCAAATTAAAGCGCTGTTTAAATATGTTGTCATAATGCTATCCCCATTGACTGCATGAAGATGCAGGCTAGTAAGTCACCATGGTCCATGCCAGCGATGAGCAATGAGCCGAGTCCTACAATTTTAAAGAATGTCGTTTTCCTCTGGCTCCATTAAAATGTAATATTTCTGCTTGTTTTCTTTCAGGCAAGACATGTAGTAAAACCAAATAAACATTTTAAATTGCACACACACAAAACTTGAAATTAGTGAAGCTACATTCCATTACTGAGCCATGCTTATTATTTATAAAAATCGACTTCAAATATTTGAATAAATAAGCTATCATTACATATTGCATTTTAATTATTACTAACTTGCTAAAATTTTTATGCAGAATGCATACATAAAAACATTAATATGAATATATGGGTGCTTATTTGCATAATTTACTAAGTTTACTTTAAGTACTATTAAATGTTCTTTAATTTTCCATGTTCTTTTATAGTATGTTTTAAATTAACATTAACTAGATTTTAAAATGCAGATTGCATTCCTAATATACTCTGACATTTAACAAACTACTCATGATTTTATGAAGGCAAGCATTTAAATTAAGGTACTAATCACTGTAAGCTAAAAAAGACATGGCATGATGTATTTTTAAATTTTTATTATGTACTGATTAACATGCAAATTACAGTGTTTGAACAAAAATATTGAAAGTATTTTATTTTGGTAAAATAGAAATAGAATGGATATATTTAAAGCAGTTTTAATCAATTTAACACCAGCACAAAAATCCATTTTTAATCCAAAATGATTCAATGGACTAAGAAAAAAGTGGTGCTCTTCTAATTCCATCAAAGCAATTACATTTTTTAAAGTAGAAATAATTGTATTATATTCATTTATATTTACTAATCATAATTCAGTGTTTCCTTGAATACATTTGGCTGAAGAAACAACTTTCTGGAAATTAGAGACTTTTTATTTCATCTGATTATATTTTAAATATGTAACTGTGTGGCCATTAGTGCCCTACATACTGATAGATTCTTTCAGCTGAAAAAATATGATTTCTTTTTTCTCTTTTGCAGGAATTTAGAAAAGCAAAAAGCTTTGTTACATATAATGGCAAATCACTGGACCAACTTTCTCTTTGAGAAAGATACTGACCAAATAAAATAAACATTCCACCAAATAGAAATATTATGCGAATTCTTCAAGAAGTTAGTAAAAACTCTTTATTTTATTTTTAAAGCAAATCTAATAGAGTTAAATTTTATACAATTTCATGGTTACATCATTTCGACCTAGTAGTCCTTGAATTTGTCAACACTGAGTCAATGTGGGCATTAGCAGCCCTGGACTAATGGCACCAACAGCCAGTGTCTCCGAGGATTTGTCCAGGCTGTGACTTTATGTGGTTGTTGGATATGCGAGAATAAATGCTAATAATTTTAGATTAAAAACGTGCTGTATGGTGCATTGGCAAAAAACAGTCCTGAATGACCTGCCAGTGATCTGAAAAAGTTAATGTGCCTTTACATTATGTACTAACATCATTCTACATGTGGAGTAATATCACATATTTGGAAAATCTACTAGAATATAAAATAACTTTTCAAAATATTATAAAAGAAGAAGCAAAAGCCTAGGGGTCTGTAGTGTAGATTGAATTCCACTCTGGGCTGGTGCTAATAGATTGCTTTTGCAGATATAAAGACTGAAAAGGCATAGCCTTTTTGGAAGGTAAAGTGACTTTGGAAGTAAGCCTGCAGGATAAAAAATGCCATTCTGTGCTTCTATGCCAGTTTTTCTAAATCGGCTTTGTCTTAAGGATTGGCCAGGGCTGTTCTAACCACAGACACCGAGGAAAATCATTCTTGCGGAGGGGTTCCATAGTGCTCAGAACTGGAGCAGGGAACATAGAATAAATGAGAAACCACACAGAAAGTTCATGGTGCAAATGCCTAAAGACAGCCAAAGGGAATGCCATGTAAGGAGGGAACAGAAACACTGACTAACTTTAGGGATCTGAGCCAAGAGATTGGAGCCAAGGAGTTAAGATAAAGCAAAATCATATTGGAGGCTATGGAGATAGGGGAAGAAATTGGGGAATCCTGAGAAATTAATTTTATGGGTCAGCCTCTGTGTGTGACAGTGTGGGGTGGCTTAAAAGTCTTGAACTGAGAGAAAAAAGTGTCATTTATTCAGACATTATTTTTTGTACATTCAGTGAGGCATATGAGCACTGATATTGAGGTTGACCATAAATGTTTGAGATAGAGGAGGTACAGGCATTGAGGGGAGTGAGGTTCAGAGGACTCCAGACTCACAAAGCCCCCTCAGTCACAGTGCGTCTCAGTCTGTTCTGGTTAGGAGAGTCCTGGTCACGCTGCAAATAAAATTCAAGATGTACATTCCTGTAGAAAACTTCATGTTCTCCAAAATCAAAATCATGCTTTAAAAACAAGAAGTAAATTTTTTTTAAAAGAAGCGTTATAGAAAAATGAGTTATGGAAGACCACTCAAACCTATAAAATTTGTTTAGAGAACTACAAAACAAAAGCATATACAACATCCTAGATTTCTAATAAATAAGAAAATATCTCAGTAAATTAGAGTTTTAACTTCGAAGAAAAGTTAAAGGTCACTCGATGGAAGGGGATATAAGAATAGACTGAGGCAGCTGAGCTACTGAGAAAACAGCAAAGGCACAATCAAGGCATATCACAAGCGAAATATACAAAGCGCATGTCCAACTCAAGTCAAGAAAATAATGTTAGGAACCATTGTGTACAGGTCTATATAATTCTTCAGCTTGCTGTGCTCAGCTATGATGATATGTTTTGCTTGTGTTACTTTTGCTGTAAAACATTAATGAATTGGAAAAAATGTGCATGAACCACTGTAAATTCTCATTATACTGAAATCATTTCCCAATTAACCAATTGTGTATGAGCTAATTCAATATGTTTGCAGCTGTTGGGAGGGTAAAAAGAAGGGGAGAGGGCTGATGTTGAAACTAACATTCAAAGCCCTAAAGCAGTACAGAAAAAGAGACAGTGGTGGCCTCTGAGCTGTTCTCCTCACTGAGTCTGAAGTGGCAAGTTGCTCTGATATCCATATGATAAGACTTTGAACTTCTCTAGATACCAACAGCTACTTGGGAAACTCTGGTGTAGTGAATCTTTAATGGAATTTAAAAATATAATGTATCTTGAATCATCATGTGTAGTAATGAGAACATTTTAACCCTATTGATCACTGATATATGTTATCCTAAGTGCAAAATTACCATGTACTCTGCAACTGGACTTGACTTTAGCAGACAGCATTCTTTGTATTAAAATGAAGATATTTTCTTTGTGCCAGTTATAATCCCTATTCCTTGTGGAAAAAATAATATATTTAAATTGTGATAGTTTTTATTAATACTACAAAAGAAAAAAAATGTATTGCCTTTTTTATGAATGAGGATCTTTACTTCTCTGATCTATGCTAGTCAAACCAACCTGGAGTGTTTCATAGTATTTCATTATGTTCAGTACATAGTAACATTGACCAAGAAGAGAGTGTCCAGATGAGAATAACCAGGAAGGTGGAGGCCCTAAAAGCATCTCATTAAAGAAACGTTCAAAAGTTTGGGCATGTTCTTCCCAGAAACAGACAAGTTTAGTTTGATATTTGAATATCTCCATTATGTAATGGAGAAAAGTAGCCCTCTTGATTAGTACATCACAAAGCAGAACCAGGACAGTGAAAAGAGAGTGAGTGTAACAAGGACTTATTCATGATTAGAGAATGCCCAGTATCGAAGTATCTAGTTGCACAGGATTGACTTTACCAATATTGAAATTATTCAACTTGAAAACTCTATATATCAGGACATTCCAATATTGAGTGAAATCTAGACTGGATAACCCTTAAGCCATATTTTTGGTGCTCTAAAGCTTTAATCCGAACCTACTTTATTTGGGAAGAGCATATATACTGTGATACTTGCCCATGCACATTTGGTTAGATAAGTGTTTCTGAAATTTGGTTGCACATACAAATACATGCAAATACATGTTCCACTCCAAAGTCTATTTATTGAATAGTATTTCTAGTGAAGCGGGTATAGGAAATCTGTATTATCAAAGGTAACAGGTAATTGTGCTGCACCTAGATCACTGTTCAAAGTATGGAACTCCTGAGGTCAAGACAATGAATCCCATCCCTTTACTGGCTGGCTAAGTTTTTGAAATTGTACTTTTCAGTACTAAAGAATTGGGCACTTCAGCTCAGCACCCAGTTTTATTATGAGAGGTCTATGTGTGAAAGAACAGCTAATCAATAATAATAATGATGATGATGATAACAATTGCTTATAAGACAGGCACTGTGCTCAACACTTCATATACATCATCTCATTTTATTTGTACAAGCCTGTGAGCTCAACGTCTAAATACTTCTTTTGTTACTTTACCAGAGGGTGTAGTGCTGAGACACTTTGTTCCCTAAAATCGTAGACTATTAGAAACTTTGCCATTTGAAATCAGATCAGAAAAAAAGGAACAGCCCACTCCTGCCTGGAGGATTTGAGTCACTTTGACACTGAGAAGCAGACTCAATTTTGAACCCAGGTGCAAAGCTTCAGATAAGAGTTTTTCAGACACAATACTCAACACTTATCTTAACTTTGTAGTTTCCAAGGAAACAGAATCCAGAGTTCACTTCTCAACTCAGGCCTATTGTTAACCTCTTTACGTATAGAGCATTGCTCTTTTTTGGCACTATCAAGATTCTGCTTTATTTAAATATTTTCTGAACTTCATCCTTCCCCCAGTCCTATTTTTAACCCTGTTTTCTTTTTTTTCCCTTTACTTGATAAAATGCTCCATGGTGCCTCTGCTATGCAATCTCCCTTGATGCAACAAGTTAATAAAGTTAACTCTGTTGAACTATAGGTATGCCCTTGGTGTTCTTTATCAGATAGTATAACCCTAATTTAAAGACAACTAAAATGAGATTCAGAAAAAAACTTAACTTATTCAGCATCACACAGTAAGTGACAAAACTGGGTTTTTGACCGAAGTCCATATGATTTCAAAGCCCATGCTCCTAACACTATGCATATTGAGTCAGAGAATGTTGGAGCTTCAAAGGAAACTAAGGCATACCATGCTGCTAACTTGAAATGGAGACTCAAGACTAGCATCAGATATACTAATCTCCTTACCTAGTGTCACAAGGATTTGGTTTTGTCTTTATTCGTTTGCCAATCAGCAACTTTTCAGGCTTTCCCTTTTCCCTGCACCTTTTGCAGATGCAATATGTTCATGGGGCTTTCTGGATTCCCAGAGCCTTTACTGAAACTCTAACACTGGTAACCTCTAGGCAGCACCGATACTCCAGATATTTCCTGATCATCCTCTTCCTAACAGATAGAAGAATAAGCATATCAGATTCATGCATTTCAAATATCCATAGCTGTTGAGAACACAGTTCATTAACCCTTCTACATATTGTTAATAAAATCCTTCCCTAAAAAAGAGCGAATTATATGAAAGCATCATTCTTCTCTCTTTTTTCCACCTGTATCCCAAAATTGGAGTCTATTCTGTCTAAACCTCTACCCAACCCTAAGGTAGAGTTATCCAAGTATGTGTCACCCATGTCCTATCATTATGAAGCTGTGTAAGGCAGCAGAAGCCATCAAAACTCAGAAATATTCACTAATTATATGGCTACTTATTTAATGAATCATCTCTAAATCTCACTAAAATATCCCTCACTGTTTAATGGTAGAATCTATATTGGATATTGTATCTACCTAATGTTATTCAGTGCAAGTATAATAGAAGTCAAACAATATCATGTAAAAGATACAAGATTTCATAAAATTAATGGAAGTGTGAGAGAACTGGCCTGATCAAATGAAAAGAAATTACTAAAAAGTAGCTGGCTGATTTATGTCCTTTAACAACTAAAGAGAGAAATTATGAGATTGGCTCTTCAAAAGACAATGATTTGAATATCAAAGGAATAAAAGTGGACCGAAAAAATTAAGTCCTTGAAGAGATTTGCAAAAACAAATTTCTTTATGATTGCGCTGTGAGACCAAGTGATAAGATTTTTTAAAAATCACATACACGCATACATACACATTAGTACTTATCTATTCTTTATTTATTCTGATATAACACATAGTTGCAAATATATCCTTACAATTGTAAGTTAAGATAACTTATTTTATTTTCAGGGTCATCTCTTTTTTTTTGAGGTAAAATTTCAATGACAGCTTTTTTGCACTTCTATGAAATTTTAGTACGCATTTAAAATGGATTAATTTTAAGTGTCTGTTTTCTGCTAACAATTATCACTGGATAAGAATTTCCAAACCCCTTCTTGGTAAGAGGCATTTGTGTGTGTGTTTGTGTTTGTGTGTGTGCGTGTGTGCGTGTGTGCATGTGTGCGTGTGTGTGCGCGCGTGTATGTGCGTGCGTGCGTGTGCGTGTGTGTGCGCGCGCACACACACACACGCACGCGCACACACACTTAGGAATATTGCCAGCTGGTGCCCCTAATTTCCAGGAGAAAGCAGAGATATCCCAGCTGAGAAAAATGCCGGAAGATGGGGTAGAAGGTACCTTGTTTGGGGGCTGGTCCTTATCTGGTGATGGCCTCTGAATGGCTTCCCTTTTTCAGCTGTTCTGGCTCCTCACTCCTGCGTGGGTCCATGGGAACCCTGTTAGTGGTCTTACTGTCCTGGGGACCAGCAAGGCCCTCTTCTCCCCTGTCGCCTCCAAGTAACTCCATCTGAAGGGCACAGCTGCAGCTTCTGCCGGCTCCTGCTCCGTTGCTCCAGCCTTAAAGTGGCCGCGGGCCAAAACGCTCAGAGCAGTTTTTTCTTTCTCTCATCGTAGTTTCTACTGTCCTCATGAACTCGGTAGGTCTCTCCTCCTCTTCTCCTGAGCTTCAGCAGCCCCAGTTTGGCTGATGTTACATTTTTATAGTTGTGAATTGGTTGATTTGTGGGAGAGAGTGATGCTGGGGACCTTCTATTCCGCCATCTCGACCGGAACTCTTAGTGTACTTTTAGAGGTATATTTCTTCTTTGTTCCTGGAGGTACCCCACTAGAATGTGAGGTATTGAATGAGAGTGAATTTTGTTAATCTCTGATCTCTAGCATTTAGTATCTTGCATGCAGAGGATGATCAATAAATCTCTGTTAAATGGATAAATGATTCACCACCATGAAACAAACCTTGCTTCTCAATTCTAAAAGTAATTTTTGAAGAAAACTATTGACTAATATATATGGATATTTTGATAGATATTAATAAATGTATTATTGGAAGGCAAAAAAGAGAGGACAATTTTTTACTACTGAGATATTAACTACTCCTGACTCCTGAAAGAAAAAAAAGAAAAAAAAAACTATTAATGAGGTTCACATGAAAGGCACATCACTATTATTGAATAGCAGTTATCAGTTGTTTCCAGTTTTAAATTCAACAACTTCTTAAAAACCTTATGAATTTCAGTGCGAGGTAGATTGTAGCCTAAGCATGCATGTTTAAATGTTGAGAAAAGGGAACTTTGGTTTGTTTGTTTGCTTGTTTGTTTTAAGCAATGTTGAATGACTGGAGAGGTAAAACAGAACTTCCAAATATGAAGTGCAAAATATTAGAATTATTTGTGTTTAAATTGCAGCCATACAGCCTGGGTAATGATTAAAGATAGAATCACTGGGGGAGCTGTTGCAAACCATACTCAAATCTTATTTCAGCACATGACACTAGAAAGGACTCAAACAATTTTGAAGGAAGTGAGAGAGAAGAAGAGAGAAAGAAAGAAAGAGAAAGAAAGAAAGAAAGAGGAAGAGAGAGTGAAAAGAAAAGGAATGAGGATGGAAAAAAAAGTTGAAGAAAAATGAAGGAAGGGACAGTAAGAAGGAAGAAGAGGGAAAAGAGTGAGAGAGAGAGAGAGAGAGAGAGAGAGAGAGAGAGAGAATCCACTTTTAATAATGGCAAACATCTCAACACTCCTCAAGTTAACCTTTTGCAAAGACCTGACAAGAAGCTTCTATACTAGAACTGAAGTTTTAGCACTGTACTTTATGACTCATCCTGCATAAATGCTAGAATTGAAACTGCTCCTTGCTGACATTTGCATGTAATTTTGAAGCTATTTTCTTGGTAATATGAAGTCATTTGAGAGCTCTAATATTTCTATTTGTCTGCCTTCCTTCTCAAGGAAAAAACTGTTTTCATAACAATGATCATTTTCTTTTCACAGTTTTTTAAACTCAGTAGCCCTACATTATGGTCTAGGTAAATATCACAATTTTATTTAATTAATGGAAAGAGAGGTCCAAATGTAAAGTACTAGGGCGAAAATGTATATTGACAAAGGAAGGGCTGATGTAAATAAATCTCTGCTATTGGGAGCATTGAATCTAATTCTTTATTACTTAACCTTTTATCTCATTTTACGGCCCATAGTAAATTGCACTGTCAGTTTTTCTAAGTGAGTTGGAAATTAAGAGCTGAACTTTTAAAACTAGCTCATGCATTATCTTTTCCATTGAAGTATTTCCTGGCATTTTACCACAAACTAATAATCACCCTTCTTTTACTCCTCCACTGTATCCCTGTACTTACAAAATAGGAGCTATTTTGTCTCTAATGTATACATAATCACTTGTATTCTGTTACATTCTTGAATTGTATTTTGCTACATCCCTCTTTTACTCAAAAGAGGAGGCTGTATCGTGTTAATCTTGTAATTTACAGTATACTACAGTTCCTAGCCCAGAGACAGCACTTAATAAATGTTCAATAGATCAGTACCTTTAAAGGTCAATGAGAAAGTAATAACATACTTCTGTTTATGTTTTTCTAACAATAGAAAATAATACAAAGTGAGTGTGAAAAATGTGGAGGGAAGAAAAAAATTAGGAAAAATCAACTATTTAATTTCAATAACAGAAGGCAACTTTTATCAACACATTTTCCTTTCCTTATCCATTGTTAAGTTCAGACTTATATGTCATTGAGCCCATTTTAGATGAGTATTCACAGAGAGTTGTTTTTAAGTCAAGTTACTTATATCCTTCCCAAACCATTTATATAAAGTTAATAGTTTCAATTTTATTAAAACAAAAATGGGCAACTTAATGAGTTAATGAGTTTGCACAGTTTCATCCATGTGGTGGTTGTTTTAATGACTGGCCTCGATTGTTTCTGTGAAACCCTTTTATAAAACTTGTATAGCACTCATGACACTTTCAATGACAAAGTGTTTCTTACTATTTGCAAGTTCAGGTCTTTAAATATTTATATTTAACTATTTTTATATTTAACTATGTTTGTCTGCCTGGAGCTTTCAAATCACAAAACAACCTTGACTACACATATTAATAAGGGACAATGATGACAAACAGGATGGCCAATGCGACTACATAAAAACCAGCTCTACAGATCTCCTGCTATTTACATAAATTTGTTGAAAAAAGGCTTCAAATGTAATCTTCTTTCATACTTTGATGTTTGGGGTTATTTACTACCCCTAGATTTCTGGTACCTGCTAAACATACATTTCTAATTCCACAAGGGAGATAAGCTTTTTGAAACAACTTACAACTTTTCAGAAAATTACATATTTGAAGATCCAATTTTGTTCTTTCAGGCTACCACTGCAACAGTCTGCTTTCTGATCACCAGACAATTTCGCATCCTCTTTGAGATTTCTCTTCCGAAACAATTTATTTCAGAAAAGCTTTTGGCAATAATTTAACACTTCAGCCTGCCCTGGTGAGTTGGGTGAATTAGAAAAATCTGAAAATAGATTCCAGTGAAAATGGAGAGGGACCAAACCCTTACCTGAGATTCAGTTTCTCCCTGGTGAGAGTTTTTCTCTGTCACATTCAAAGATAAGCTCAATAAGTGAAGACATGTTACTTTTAATTTTTATGCTCAGCTTTAAACATTCATCTCCTGAGAGCATGCAATGACTAAACTGTAATGCTTCACTCAAATAATTCCAATTATTTAAAAATTTGTAATTAATTTCAGTTGCAATACTGTTATTGTATGAGTGTGAGTGTGCATATATGTGCGTGTGTGAGAGGGAATAAGATAGCCTGATAACTAAGAGCATACCCCCTAGAATGTGGTTAGGGGGGTTCATGTACTGACCTTGCCGTTTGCTGGCTGTGACCTCAGATAAGATATTTAACCTCTCAGTGCCTCAGTTTGTTTAATGTATAAACTGGTTGTAATAGCAACACCTACCTCATAGGGTTTGTGTGAGGATTAAATGAGCTCATACAGGTAAAGTTCTTAGAACAATCCCTCAAGACAGACTTAAATAGGAAGCTTCTCAAGGAAGGCCTGTGGGATAGGCATGTTTTATACTTGCTATGATACTGTTGGTGGTCAGTCCTTATGATCAAATCAGATTAGAAAGATAATGTGCATTTTTAAAATTCGAAAAGATACACCTGTTTATTGGTAACTTACCCCAAGTTTGATGATCCTCACTTCTTTATCTCCAACAATTTCTGTTCCTATTCTTTCTTTCAGGAAGATGGGGAAAAGATACAAAAAGATCTTTTACCCTGGAATAACAATGGCAAACATTGATTGAGAGCTTATCATGTGCCAGGCCCTGTGAGAATAGCTTTATATGTAACAGTCTATCTTATCCTCACAAATACCAGAAGAGTTAGGTTCTCTTATTATCCCCAATATACACATGGAGAAATTGTGGCTCTGAGAGCTCAAACAGCCAGTAGTCTGGTGGTGCCAGAATAGGGAGAGATGCAGGAGAGATTCAGGAGTTGAGACTGAGGTCTTAAGTGTGGCACTATTTTATGGTGAGACATATGTGAATTTTTGTTGTTGTTGTTTTTGCAGGCCAGTAGCCAGTACGGGGCTCGAACCCCAGATCTTAGCGTTATGAGCACTACATTCTAACCAGCTGAGCTATTATGGAAGGGTCTGTAGAGGAAATTCAATTTAATATCTTCATTTCCAGTTGAAGAAACTAGGACTCGGAGCAAGGCAGTGACTGAGCTGAGGGTCTCCCTATCACACCACCTGCATCCCCCTTTCTTCTAGCCTAATCCTGGATTTATATTTCCCAACTTCTTCAATTTTGAGTAGGAAGTCAGGGGAAAAAAATCACAACATGTTTCCCCTCAGTATATTCCTCCCCCACACAACCACATTTTCTCCTTTGAAGTAGCAGCAGCAGCTGCCAACAGAGGATCCCCAGGGCTTATAGAGCATCAGTCAGCTTCACACATGAAGGCAAAGATGAGAAGACAGAAATCCCTCCCCTAAAGAACTTTGCTAATGTTTTGCACTCTAAATTCATTCTTTCATTCGTGGGCACCTTTAAAACAGCACTAAAACCTCAAGGCTAGAATGGCAGAGCTACAAGTGCACTCTAATTGCCAAAGCCCAAGTTGAAGGAGAGTTGGATAAATGGATACTCAGATTTCTTTCTATCTTCTCTAATTCACTTTTTGTCTATCTTGTCTTTTAAAAAAATTTTATCATATTTCAAATTATATCGTGTTTGATATACATATAGATAGTGAATTTTTTTAAAACACATCCTTTCCATAGCCTGTAATCTCTTCCACTTTCCCTACACTATTAGAGACAAACTTGATTAGCCAAAGGCAAGAGGAAGAGAAAACTGCTTTCATATTTATTTAAGGTTCCAGTAACCCTTGAGGCTTATAAAGAGAAAACAGAGCAAGCATTGGAGCCAGTACTTCTTGGCTTAAATAAAAAGTGCTTGCATTTTAAATTTGAAAATTGGAAGGGAAAAAGAGTGTAATTAGAAGCATAAGGTTTCAATATTTAACACTACCTGCTATCCACATAGGTATCCATCGTGCACACACAGAAACACATATGCAAAATGCAATACTTGAATATATTGCACTGACTTGTATACAGAATAGACTCTATCCTAAATTCACACTGAAAGTGGTCTCTTTTGTAATTTAGTAGCAGGCCAGCCACTCAGTAGTAAAATTTGTTTGTTCAGTCATTTAATAATTTTTTTATTGAGAACCTACTATGTGCCAGGCAGTCTCCTAGGCATTGAGAATACCCCAGTGAACAAAATAGGCAACATACCTGCCTTCATGGGGCTTGATTTCTAGTGAAGAAAACAGATAATAAGCAGAGTGAATAAATAAAATATATAGCATGCTAACTTGTTCTGAGAAAAAAGTAAAACAGCAAAAGACAATAGGAAGCAATTAGACATGAAGAATAGAAATTTTAGATGGTGTGGTCAGCAAAGACCTTATGAGGAGAGGATCTTGAATAAAAACAAAAAGGAGTTGTTAAGACATTCGGGAGACTGGAGTTTCATCAGAGAAGAGCAAGTGCAAAGGCCCTGAGGTGAATGATCACCTTGTATCTCTGAGGAACAGTCAGGAAGCCAGAGTGGACCAAGTGGAGTGAACAAAGTGGGAGTATATGAGATCAGAGAGATAAGAAGAGGCCAGATTATGTAGAACTTTACAGTTCAAGCCAAATATTTTGACTTTACTACACAAGAATAGTGTAATCTGATTTATATTTTAACAGGATCATTCTGGTGGGGGATTACAAATAGACTGAAGGGATACAAGGTCAGTAACTGGTAGCTTTTGTAATGATCCAGAGAAGAGATGATGCTGGCTTTGATCAGCATGGTGGCACTGAGGATGGTGCAAAATAGTTGAACACTGGATATACATCAAAGTAAAAACTAGAAACTTTGATGATGGAATTGAGAAGAGGTATGGGGAGGGAAAAAAAGTCAAGGCTGAAACCTAACTTTCTGGCCTGAGCAATGTAACCATGGTATTGCTGTGTGTGTGTGTGTGTGTGTGTGTGTGTGTGTGTGTGTGTGTGTGTGTGTGTGTGTGTGTGTGTGTGTGTGTGTTGTTTGTTTTTGGAGGGATGTTGTTTTGGTTTGGTTTGGTTTGGTTTATTTTATTCACTGGGCACTGAGAAGCCATGTCAGAAACTCATTTTTTTAACATGTTCAATTTAATATGTCTATTAAACATTGAAGTGGAGATGTCAAGTACATAATCAGATATGCAGGTCTGAATTGATAAGAGAGATCTGCAAGGACAAAATGAATTTTGGAGTCATCAGCATACAGATTAGGAAGAATGAGCAAAAGAAACTGACAAAGGGGGCAGAACAATGGAGGAAAACTGGGTGAGTGTGGAATCCTGGAAGCCAAGTGAAGAAATTATTTCAAGGAGGAGAAAGCAAAACTGGTGAATGCTGCTCATGGGTCAAGAAAATTGAGGACTGAGAACTGTTAGATTTAGCAATGTGGGGGTCATTGGTAAATGATAAAATGTAAGTGTGATAAAAGCAGTGCTGGTGGAGTGAATGAAGTATGGACAAAAACCTGATTAAGAAGAGAGAAATTGAAGATGGTGAATCCAGACAACTCCTTCAAGAAGGTTTGCTGTAAAAGGAAGGTGAGAAATAGGGGAATAGGAGAGAAAGTAGAATCAAAAGAGTTTTATTTGTTTGTATTTTAAATAGGCAATATAACATGGTATTTGGATGCTTCTAGGAGTGATATATTAAAGAGGAAAATTTATTGACATTGGAAAGATATAAGAATCCAATGCTTTGTCTGAGTAGGTGAAAGGGATGTGATCAAGGGCCGTCTACTCAAAGGGTGGGCCAAGAATGGCAGCATCAGCATCACCTGGAAGAGTATAAGAAATGCAAATTATTTTGCTCTACACTATCCCTAAGTCAGGCTTTCTCCAGTTGGAACCTGGGAATCTGTGTCTCAAGCTTCCAGGTAACTTGATAGTCTGAAAGGTGCTAGTCTAGTGCACAAGGGAGAAATCAACCTGACCTAGGAACACAGGCAATTTACCTGTGGCAACAGGAGAAAAGGTGGAGTATGTGGGCACAAGTGGGGTAGGTGCAGAGATACTATAATGGAACCTTGTGGATGTTTTCTTGTAATTGCTTTGACTTCTCAGTGAAAGAGGAAACAAGAACAGTAGTCAGTCCCTTTCCTCTATTTTCCATTGGACTTGAGCTCCAGAGCCTTAGAGTGACTTGGTGTCATGCAGCAAAATTGTATTATTCTCTTCACCCATGGTGACTCACTTGCAAGACAGTATATACTCCAAGCTCCACCCAGCTACCCCTTGCAAAACTGCAAAACTTCTCATCTTTTCGAGGACAAATTGTTCCTTCATCTGATCTATTCTCTTTGGCCTGCCCCAATCATGGCATTTCTTACCAAAGATAGGGCTGCCATTTATTGAGCATCTGACATGCTACAAGCACTTTCAAATATATTCTCTTATTTGGTCTTTCAAATAACCATTCCACACAGGCACTTTTACCCCACTTTACAGATAATAAAATAGTGACTTGGAAAGACTAATTTAGTCAATGTCACCTTGCTAGTTAGTGGAAGAACCTAGAAAGCAACCCTCTAAACTGCCTTTCAGGTGTCACAGCAGGGGAGAGCTTCTCACACCATACCCCCTGCAAGGGTATACAGCAGGCCCAAAATGATTTCAACACAAGCACTTTGTCTTACATCCTCTGTTTCATGCTACTCTTCCTACCTTTCCTACTTAACTTGATAATGAGAGCCCACTGTTTTTTCTAGAGGTCACTCTGTTTAGCCATTCTTTTAACCAATCGATAGAGTTCATCTTTCAGTGTTCTACCCAATTGCTACCCTCCTCCTCTTCTCCCTATTGCTTCATCTCCTCTTCCTACTCCTCCTTGTTCTGATTCCTTCAGCCCCTATAGTTGTATCTTTACAACTATATCTAATAAGCCATTTTCTTTCTTCTTCAAACCGTCCACAAATTTAATATTTGTTTTAAATGACAAAAATAAAGTACATGTAGAATATTCCTTCTTAAATTTTCTATTGTTTAGCAAGCAATCTTAGTCTTCTCATTTTGCCTAAAGTCAAACCTCTGGGCCACAATTACCCTATTAAGTGCTTATTTTCTGCTGTATTTATGTGGCAATTAGGTTGTTAATGTATTTATTTGACTTTTCATATTTGCCTAGGCTGTGTTCCCCAGAACACACACATACCACACAAATAGCTCCCAAACTAGGAAGCATATGTTGAGCACTAAAGCAATGTTAGACTTTTGTGCTACAAATCAAGGAAAAAATAAAATTCCAATGACAGAATATGCCAATATTATATCAGGTTACCTATAAGTCTTTCTCACTCAAGATTTATTTGCTTATTAATTATTTATTATATAAGTCTATGATGAATTACTCTCTGTGTGATAAAAAGATAGGCTATCATAAAAAAAATCTAATGAATATATAAGCTGTCAAAGCCACTATTTCCGGCCTCAATTCTTGCCACTTATTCCATTATCACTCACACTATGCTTGTGTAATTTCTGCAACTACTAGTTTTCTTGCCCTGAACACATGTTGTTCCTTCTAAATAATAGCCTCCTTCCCCATCTGCAAACTAGGACTCAATTTTTAACATGGAAATCACTTCAGTAGATTATGAGAGTATTGCAAACTATTTAGCTCTTTGCACATTGTCGTTATTTTTATTTCCCACAACTAATAATCATTATAATTAGAGTTTTTCTACTTCAATGGGTGCCATTTAAAACCTGTTCTAAAAACAGCACATTTTAGCTTTTATGTTGTTCATAAACATCACTGAATCATAAACTTTCACCATTGTTGTCTTTAATTCTTGAGTGTAAATGTTTGCATCTCTGGGAAATTGCAAGAAGCATTTATTTCATTTGTATTGTTTTTCCTTATTTCTTTCCTTCATTTTCATTTGTAAATAAGAGTGCTGTTTTCCTCTGACATTTAATCCTATATTCTTCTAAAGATGTTATTATTTTGTTGACTGATAGTTCATTAATAAGTATAATTACCATCTGCCACATTGCTTCTTAAATTATCCAGTAATTGCATATATATTAATTTTCAGTTTTAGAAATTAAGCTCTTGAAAAGACACCCCCCTCCTTTATTGAAGTCAAGTAGAATTCCAGGTATATTTTTCAAATGTTTAGATTTATATATCCACTTTGCTTTTTGTTATTGCCACATTGTAATACTAATGTAAAATCTCACAGTCCTTTCTATGAATGCTGTGTGTTACTTACTGTTAAGTTTAACACATAAACTATTGTGCTTTTATCCTTATTGGTTTCTCGTATGTCATAATTTTTGAAAGACAAAAAGAAATAATAATCGATTTTCTGGGCACTGTGGTTAAAAAATAAGGGTCAACTGAAATCACGTGGATGTATTTTGAAAGAAGAAAAATGGCCTGCATTTCATGCTAATGGATACAAGGAAGATTTGAGGATTCTCTTAGCATTCATTCCAGTTTAAAGCTGTTTTTGAGAATAAAGTACACACACGCTATAAATATGTATCTCTTTCAATTTTATTAAAGACATTTTCTTTATTTCTCCTGTCAAAACTGTTTAAGAAAAATATGTATCTTTGGGTGACAATTCCAGATACAAACAATTCCAGAATTCTCCTAAGGAATCAAAACAATATTTTTCCTGTTTGTAAACTGATTCTGTTTCATTTAATTTTCATTCAGCCATATTTCCCCTTGTTTCTTCTCTCTATATTTTTATTTTAAAACACGTATATTGTATAAGACAATGGCCTCTGATTTATTCCATTTGGGACTTGAAATTTGGATGTGGGCAATTTGTAGTATTTGTAAAAATGAATATAATAAAATTACCCATAAGCCCTGGATTCAATATACCACTTTTGCCAACAGAGCTCTAATAAACGGATCTCTGAGTTTTAGAGCTGAAATGGGCCTTGGAGAGAATGAAACCCAACCCCCATTTATTGTTGAAAAACCTAAGGAATATTAAGGCACTGGCCAGTCGCACAGCTGACCAGAGAGAACAAGGACTAGACCCTCAGACTTCCTGAATCCAAATCCTGTACCCTTTTAAATAAGTCATACATTCTCTCAAGACACAGACTTTCATTATCATTCTGTCATTACTCCCAACATAAAAATAGAGATAACTGAGCAAAACTGTGAATACATAAAATTTCCATAACAAAAGTTTCTCTCCAAAGCTGCCTGTTTTGTCTGTTCACTTGTAAGGTGCTTCAAGGTAATGTTTGCCACAGGCAATAGCTATTAATCTTTGACTATAATTTTAAAGCAATGATGTTAATTTTAAGTTACAGTTTTAAAAAATTATCTCCTACTCTCAAAATTATTTGCAGACTGTTTTCATACTCTTCCTAAAAGCACTCTGTCCTTGCCCAGAGAAATCTGTAGATATTAAGTTTAGTGTTTGAAATGTGCACTTTGGCAGACCTCCATTTAAAGGTATATTTTTTATGAAGGATAAAGAGCAGCTGATTATACTTATACCCCATAGGAAATGGACTCTGTTGAGTATAGTGGAGCTGGAAAAGCTTACATTTCCCCTTCCCTCCAAGCTCTGCTCTGATAATTACCAAAAAAGCCCTATCAAGAATATTTTGTTTGATGATCCAGCCATGTGTCTGGTAAGGAAGGAAAAGGAAGGGCAGGGCACTTCTCACACGGGTGGGGGAGGAGGTTCTGTAAGCTTTCCTGGGTGATTAGAGCTGGGGAAGTTGATCTCTTTTCATGCTGTAGATGTGGAGTGCTGCAGTCACGCCTCCCGCTGCCAGCCCAGCACCGGGATCTTAATCAGCCACTATGAAAACTCGTTAGCTCCACAGCAATGAGTCCTCCACTGCTGAAGCTTGGTGCTGTGCTGAGTACCATGGCTATGATCTCAAACTGGATGTCCCAAACTCTCCCATCCTTGGTAGGACTGAACACCACGAGGCTGTCGACGCCAGATACCTTAGTAAGTCATTCCTGTGGGTTTGGCCATCTTGGGAAGTAAATGCATTAGTCCAGTGGGCTTTATTTTGTAAATTGCAAAGACTGAGATTTTGCTTCTCTCTATACAGGTCAGCTTCAAAGATATAATATCTATCTGGTAACATTAGTTATGATATTTATGTATGAACACTTAAAAAGTATACCAAAAAAAATTGAGTGCTTAAGAAATTAGCTATGAAAGGGAATACTAAACTCATTACATTCTTAAGACTGAAAAGCTTTAGTTTAACTATATTAATTTGAGGCTTGGAAGAATTCTTAAAGAAATATGTTTTGTTTCTTATTATTTTACTTCTTTTAATGTCTGTAAAATCCCCATAATTTTTTCTACAGAGTATATTTTATCTAATCTAGTGTTACTACAGCAAGTTCTTCTTTGGAATGTAATGCCTGTGACTACAATGAATTCAGTCAGAGAAACCAACATCTTTTAAACATAAATGAATAAAAAAACCTTAGCAATTTAAAGCCTGCCAAAAAGACTTTAAGAGAGCTAAGAAACATGAACAATAGAAAACTTACTTGATAGAAACATCTTCCTGTATTGTTTAATATTTTATAAAGACTTTCTGTCACAGTCTATCTCCTGTAGTCTTCATTCACCTAAAATTAATGGCTTTTTAATCCTCCTGACATTCTAACAAATCTGACAGTTTGAAGCCAGGTTTAGTTAGCAACACTATGAAACATTTCAAACAAAAATAAAAACTATTGGTTTTTTGAATAAAAATTTGCTATTTCAAATAAAAGGAATATCTGGAAAACAATTTCCCTGCTATCAAATGAAAGGTACAGAAACAATTAAGATTTGGAGCTTTTTACTTTTATGTGGATCACTCCAGTGGATAAGAAAAAGTCAGATATAAAATGAAAAGTAGCCCTCCATTTTCAAGAGTTGTTCAAAGTTACTAAAAATAATCAATCAGTGTGTAATTATCTGAGTCTATTTAGAGCACACGTAAGGCACACTTTGACCTGCTTTAACATGGTCACCTCCCTCGGGTCATGGATGGTAGCTCGATACCCATGTTATTGAGGGTATTCTCTTTCTTACCTGCATGATGTGGCCTGGTAGAAGTGATGTAAAAGAAATTTGTCGTTATAAAGAAAGTAAGGCATAACATCAATAAACAATTAGAAAACAAATACATTTACATTCCGTAATATTTACTGAGACACATCTTTTCAATGTCCCAGTGCTTGATTTTTTTCAATGACATAGTTGATGAATTAAATCTTTGAGAAAAAATGAACCTAAACTAAGAAATTAAGGAATGAGCTTTATTTCAAACTTGGCACCGTGGTTCTGAAATGTATATTTTTTGCATATATAGACATTGGTTTGGTTATTTTCTATTGTTGTTGACTGAAAAGAATCAAATTTCCCAAATTATACATGGTTCTTTTAGGACATCTAGTTATCTTGTAAGTTTAAAGTGAATTAATTTCCTTTACTTTCCGATTTATAATTTTTTGATCAAAAGATGTAAAGCATTGCTATAGGTCTACATATGTTCTGACAGTCATTTCTTACTTTGAATGGACCCCCCCCCCTTTGCAGGGAAAAAAAAAAAAAACCCTGAAAAATTCAGGAAATGCAGGCTTTTTCTTTTTTCTTCTTTTTTTGGTATACTTTACAGAAGAGCAATGTCTATGACATTTCCCTAATTATTCAAGATAATTGCTCATACCTTAGGATCCCCATGGTAGAGAATAAATGAACCCGTTATTTCTTAGATAAAGATCATAAAATGTTAATGCTAGAAAGGTGGGAAGGAACTCAGAAACAATTCAGCCATTATTTTCCACTATTTTTAGCAGCACAGCCTTTTTACTTTTGGCAAATTAAATCTTATATAATACGTGCTGAATAAGTATTTTTTAATGAAACTTGAAGTGGAAATCCAATCTGTAAAACAGGTCATAGGTCAAATAATAAATAGTCAGGGAGGCATTTACTGGGCCTCCACCATCTCCTCCCTCCACACACAATCAATCCCTTGCCCCAGTCGAAACATCTGCATGGAAACTTTAGAGATCTCAAGAGTTTACTTGGAACTATGACTGACCTAATCCAACCCTACTCATTCTGCAAGTGGAGTGACTTACCAGACATGTATACGTGTCCAATCAGATTTTCTCCAGCAGGTTGATGGCAGAGTGAAGTCATCTGACTATGATCCTGCTCAGGGAAGTCATCTCACCAACACCCCGTTGCTCGTCCTCACCTCGTCTGGCCCCAGGTGCTCCACTAGGTCCTCTCTGCCCTGCTCAGATTGTTCCCCATGTCCCTGGACTCCCCTTTCTCTTCCCCTCCTATTCACCAGCACCACCATCCTGTAAAATATCTGTCCTCATCTCCTTGGCCTCAGAGTCAGAGAGAAGCTATACACTCAACTATGTCACAATCCTTCCCAAAGTTTTTGCATTTATAAAGAAGAAAACCTTCTCTGCTGTCATTTTAGTCATTATGGCAAAGTGGTGAAGAAGCCTTTCCAGCTAGGGAATTCTTCCTGCAGCCTCTCACATAATTTCATAAGGGACCCATATTGCTGTTTCCACGTACAGGGCTGGCAAAAACTCATCCCTTAGATGGAAGGGTCAACAGGTCTCTGGGTATAGCTATAAAGTAATAAGCCAGCATTTCTCAATTTTCTCACTGTATGTTCTCACTTTAAACCGTATGGATGGGATAGCCTGAAGTTGTGTATACACCACACAAAAAAAGTGTGTCTTAAAATTTGTTTTATGAGTGTTCGTGGAATGTGCAGATGGCAAAAAATGCAGATTTACACAAAAATGAACATAGTCTTTAGAATGGTAGTTTCAAATGACCTTAACAAACAAAATCAAAAACAAGAAAGATAGGCTTTGAATCATTAAATCTCAATTAAATCTATTTATGGCAGGAGCCTGTGGAATTGGCAGTGTACATTTGATTGTCTCCAAAGCTGAAAGAGGTTTTTAAATTTCCAAGATGCTTTTATCAGTAAATAGTTAAATGCAACTCCTTATTAAGGGAATAAGCTCCCTTTTGTTTTTCTTAGAACCTTGAAACATTCCTTTATCCTTCTTCTTGGCCCCGTTTTCTTGTTTGTTTGCTTGCTTGCTTGCTTATTTCTTTTTTCTTCCTTCTAATCTATTGACTGGGCCATAAGCCTCTGGAGGAGCTGGTGTCTGAGGATAGGAAGCCTCATCTCTCAGAAGGCTCAGGCTCCGTCTGGCGCTTCTCTGGGATGCAGACTAACTTCCCCTTGAGGCTGGGCTTCTGAGAAGTTCCCCGCAGTGGACTCCACACCAGGAAGAACCTGGAAAAGAGCAATTAAAAAAGCAGAGGACATTCAGCAGACACCAGCTGTTCTCAAACAGCCCTACCGCTGTGGTGGGAAGAGGCCTTGAAGGGACCTGTGGGCATAAGTCACTTGTTTTGCTACATTTTCAAACATATAACTGGCTTCTTCTCCTACTTTGATGAGTTAATCAATTTAAAGTTCCAGAGAATAGCCTGAAACTAACCGTCAGTACCCTCGAAGTTTCTTATCCTCAACTAAGCAATGTGATTTTAGTCCTGGATGGCAATACCTGATTTCACTGTTTGATCAGTTTCACTATATGACTGTTTTCCTTCCCCAATCCATATGCAAAGTCCATTTTGTAATAGAGCAACGACACAAATAAAGAAGGGGATGCAGGGGAGAGAACAGAATGGCAAATCTAGAGAGTGACAGAGAGTGGGATAATAGCCTTTTTTTTATAGAAGAATCATCACATGGATAAGAAAGTTGATTCATTCTTGTTTAAGCTCCTGAAGCAGAGGTAGGACCAAAGAGGGAGAATTACAAAGAGAGAAGTTTAGCTCAAGCCCCTCAGCTTCTCACCAGGGAAGAGACTTCCTCCAAAGTAGTGAAATCCTACCATGCGGAGGTCACATGGAAACACAAGGAAAATGTATAGGAGAAGTTGCATCCAGTGCAATACCTTGGGACTAAATATGACTTCTAAGACCCTTCCTAACTCTAGGTCATTGTGATTTCCAAAGGTTATGAGCAGAAATGACCAGCCTCAATTTGATGATATCTTTGGGGTTTGTTTCTTTGTTATTTGGTATTTGTCATCGTTGTTGTTCTTATAGTGTTTTTTTTCTTGAAGCCTGGAGGTTTCCTTAAGAGAGTAATATGCATTTCTTATTATAGTCCCAAGTATTCCTATAAGCAATACAAGAAAACTGCTATACTGTGACATCATTATTAACACGTCCTCCAGAACACAGCTTATTTTAGCGTGGACTGTCAGCATCTCTCTAACGCCTGTCCTCACATCTCTCTCCTCTCCACCGCTGCTGACGCCATTAGCATGCTAAACCACATTTCACTCTCTGGGACTAAACCTGTCCTCAGACAGCAAATTGATAAGGGGTTTTCATCACTCAGGTTTCTCCACTCTAAATCAAAAAGGTTTTAATAAATGAATTTCTTTCTGCTTTGTTTCCCCCATCTGTCTACCACTTTTAGTAGCTAGATCCTTTACTCCTTTTTGCCTCACTCTGTACTTTTATGAAATACCCAGAAACTCAGACTACAACATAAAATCTAGCAATGTCCGAACAGTTGATTTTCTTCTATTCAGAGGATCTGAATTCCTTTCCTTTGCCTGTCCCTCCACTCGGGCCCTCATGAATGACTGCAGTGCCTTCCACAGGAATGTCTGGTTGCATCTTGCTGGGCCTTTACTGCTAACTGCTCCTCTGGGGTTCCAATGGACCTATTTTCATACTGTTTGGGTAATGCCCTCTACCTACCTGGGTGAATCTGCTCCCATCAACTGCAGAGGGGTCTGTCTCCTCCAGAGCACTGTTTATGGCTATTGGTGAGTGGATGTAAATTGTCTGTCTATATTTATCTGCAAAGGATGAGCATAAGGGGCTCTGGGCTGGAAGTTGGAGAAAACTTAGGAAAAAAAATCCTTAAATTCCTTGCGTGTCAGTTTCCTTATAAGTAAAATAAGATATTTTCTATTTATAAGGGTAGATCGTTCAAAAGAATTGAGACTAATGTAAGAGAAGGGATTCTATAAGCAGAAAACCTAATAATGAAATGCAAAGTGTTTTGATTTATTTATATTTTTACTTCTCAAGCCCCAGGATCCTTCTTTTCTGGTACAAAGTCCCCAGAGTTTTGGCAGAACTCACACACAGTAGCTTTATATTTATAAAGCATAGCTTTGTAATTAAATTAAGAACAAAAAAACCAGACTTGAAACACAATTGTTGAAATTATTATCTTAATTCTCCTATTTAGAACATTCTTAAATATTTCATGAGTTTTGTAATACTAAAAAGTCCTAAATAGTTTGTTTAGTTCTTCTAATTAACACAAAAGGTTCAAAGAGAACTGCATCATTAATCACTGATTAGTAATGCTTTGGATAGTAATAAACTATATGCACCCTCCAGTTCCAAGCTTCACAAGTTCAGAAAATGCTATCAGGGTTATCGTCTTCTCATATGAAGGGGGATTCAAATAACTGTCAGTGCAGTGTGGTGGTTAAACTTCAGACTCTGAAATCAGACTGTGTGAGTACAAATCTCAGCTCTGCCAACTACCCCCTGCATGACCTTGAGCAAGTTCCTTCCTGTCTCTAGGTCTCAGTTTCTTCATCTGTAAAATGGGCAGAATAACATTACCTAGTTATAGTGTTATTATGATATTCAAAGAAAGTAACATATGAACTGCCAAGTAATGAATAGAGCTCCATAAATGATTACTATTACTATTATGTGAGTTTTATTGACACCTGAATAATTAAAATAATGAGTTAAAGTTGGACCAGGTCTTTTCTTATAAGTATTCAAAAAAAAAATCTAAATATATCCTTCCACCTGAGATCTTAGTGGGTTTTATTTTGATCCTTTTTTCAATGCCAGCATGGTCTCCCTAAAAAAGAACACTAGAAACACTCATAAAGCTTTCTTTATTTATCACTGACCCCAACACAGAGGTCTCTATCAAAACCCACAGGACTGTCAGTACATCATCTTTTATATTAGATTTTTTTCTCCTTCAAGTTACCTTTTCCTTGCCAGAAAAGGTGACCTTTTATAGTTTAGATCATTCAAACTAACTCTGTAGTAGAGAAGGTCATGGCTCTTTTCAATGATTCTTACAAGGAGACAACTGGAAGTACAAAGAAGGCTAGAGTCTTTACTTTTATTAAGCTCACACTTCGGGGGGAATGCTGAATGAACATTAAACCCTATTCACCTTTCCCACATCCCTCATTCCAGAGAGCGACTGATACCTAGCCCAGTCATGATATGTTTCACATTAGTTAGCCAAACGCTTGGCAAGTGCACATCAATATTAATACTGCCAGGTTTGATGATCAGTGTTTACACTGCTGTTAAAATATTTTAATATTATAATTGGATGCCTTTGCTCCTTTATCCAAAAGCTTAATTTATTCCAGTGACAAACCTTAATTCTCTGACATATTTGAGATTTATGTCCAATGTTCGGAGAAGCCTAGCTAAAACTACAGGCTCTGTGTCCAGATATATTACTCCCATAATGTTATTCAGCTTAAACCTTTAATTATATCATTGAAACTACTCTGCTAAGCTGTTTCTATCTCCATTCCGTAGATAATCTCTGCATATTTTCTTCTATAATACAAAAAGATAACCCAGTAATCTTTAAGATCTTATCTGATTCTAATAATACATAACTATAAGTACATCTTTCTATTCTAACTGTATATTCAGACATAAATGCTAGAAAGGAGGGGCAAGGGGAGTGGAAAAACAAGGAATGTAAATGAGTCTGACACCCCAGAAATGAAAGGCAGCATAGGAGGCTTCTATGAACTATCTAAAAAAGGAGTCAGAAAAATGAAATTAAAAAGATAGGTCTGGCAACATTTGCTTTTTGTGATAGATCAAGGACAAGGACCATGATATCTTTATGAGTTTCTTGAGTTTATAATTTACAGCTTCCCCTATATTTGTTCAGGATTGTTGTTGAAATGCCTATCAGCACTCTGTAGTGATTATCATTACAGTCCTTGAAAAGAAGATCTGTGTGGTGGTTTATGGTACATGATGAGCTGGGACCTGGGACAGAATGAACAGCAGTCTGTTCTGCTATGAATTCTGGAGACAGAAGACCCCACAGACTATAGCAGATCTGTGGAGAGAGAAGCCTGCCTGGTTCAGCCCTTTTAAGATTTGCTCCCAACCAGCCTAAGCACTCCAGTCTATAGGTAAACAGACTATCCTAGTGACACTGAGCATTTTACAAAGCAGTACTCTGCTGGCCTCCATCCACTGGCATGATCCCAACCCTATCTCTGTCCCTGACCCTCAGCCCTTCTCTCATTCTTCCTTGGCCTAGCCTGATTCATTAAATACCCTCTTTCTAGACTCTGAATTCACCTCCATCTTCTCCTTATACATCTCTTCTCTTCTCATACAAGAAACACCTTCCTATCTGCTGAATCCATGGAAACTACGGAAGGAAAGATAGAGGGAGGCTGAAGAATTCACATCCTGGCTGCAGAAATAAACTCAGAGCTGAGTCAGAAGGAGGCCCATTCATTTATCCATTTCCACAGGAGAAACAAATTCAGATACAAAATGATGGTCTGTCTATGTAACAAGTATCTAGTTTTTTCAATAGCCATATGATTAGTCTTTAAAACAAATGATCTGGTTGTTTAACATCATATCTATATGGCCATAACATAGGAATTAACAGCAGGACTCTAGAGCCGTACTCTCCACAAAGGAAGCAACGTGTGCCTATGGAACACTTAAGACATAGCTGTCCAAATTTAGATGTGCACTTGGTTTTGAAGTTTTCATACCAAAAAAAGAATTAAAAGAACAGAATGTAAAGTATCTCATGACTTTTTTTTTTCTTAACATTGATTACATGTTGAAAGAACATTTTGGATAAGTTGAGTTAAATAAAATATATTCTTTTAATTTTTAAAAAATTTTTTATTTTTTAAATTTTATTTCTCTTTTTTTTTGGTAAAACATATGTAATCTAAGGATTGCCATTTTAAGCATTGTTAAATATGCAATTGTGTGGCTTTAATTACATTCACAGTGCTGTGTGACTACTACCTCTATCTATTTTCAAAACTTTTTCATCATCCTAAATATAGACCTTGTACCCATTAAGCAAAAATTTCTCATTATTCTTCTCCTTCTCCCCCACCCCCATTTCTGGTAACCTCTAATCTGAATTTTTTTTGTTTTAATTTATTATTAAAATATATTAAAATTAATTTCACTTTTTTTTTCACTTTTTTTTTTTCACTTTTTAAGATCTGATTACTAGAAAACTTAAAGTTACACATGTGGCTGCATGTTTCTATTGGGAGAGGCTGCTCTAGAGCATGCCACCTGGCTTCAAATCCTGGCCACCACACACAAGCTGCGTGTTCTCAGGCCGGTTACCTAATTCTCTTATCTGTGAAATGGCAATGATAATAGGTCCTGCCTCTTAGGGTGCGCCTTTGTACCCTTCTATTAGCAAATCAATGGATGTGAGCTGTCCCCTGGAATGGGGCCTGGCCTCTAGCAAGGCAGTATTCTTCAACTAAGGCAGTCCCCAAAGGAAGACTCGACTGAGAGCCAAGCCACCTATACTCCCAGCACCTGGAGGAAAGAGTGCATGGGAGGCACACCAACCACCTACAACAACTTCTGTTTGCATAATGGAGAGAAATTTTATGAAAAATTAAGAGAAGTTAGGAAAATTAAACCATCAAGTTTGTTAATACAGACTACTAGTTTGCAGAATTCCAAGCCTAGTCAAGGTAATGTTTTTCCACTGCCATATAGTAAAAATAAGTTTCCTCTATGTACGTTATTTGGAAGTCTATTGATGTTCTTCCTGAAAAGTAATTAGACAAAAAATAAAGATGCTTATCCTTGTGCTTTATAGAATACTTGATAAAGCAGATAGGAAATACCCAAATTTCTAATAGCTGAGTATAAGCTAATTGATGAAATAAGACAAATTTCATGAATTTGAAAGGCAAATAACAATAGTAAACAATACACGTTAAATGTCTAATGAATGGTATAGACAATTCTTCAGAACAGTTAGAAATCAAAAGGGCTGAATGAATTCATAGTTTGTAAAGGAGGTGTTCCAAGCAGGAGAAGCGAAATGACCAATGTACAATGGAAGGAATCAACATGGCATGCTTGCACGACACACATATACCAATTTGGATGGAGTGAAGTTTCCTGTTGGACAGTACAGGAAGTAAAACTAGAAACATAAATAGGAGGCAGGCTGCACTAGAGGAGAAATGCCACCACTTCAAGCTAGAGTTCTAGGGAGCTGGGGTAAGTGGACAGAAGCGATTTGGGAACATCAGTTTGGTAGACTGTGCCCCCCAAAATCTCTTTAACTCCCCTGACAGTCTGCATCCTTTCAAAACAATGCTGATCTAATTATTTTTACTCAATGTCATCATATGATATCTTTCCCACTTTATTAATAATTGGGCCTTCAATACATTGGAAGCTCCTTGGGACAGGGCTTTGCTTAAGAATACCACACATGGATAATAATCAGAAAAGAATATACTGTTAATTGCCATTTACTGTTGAGAAAGACAAGCTAATAGATCTAACATAGAAAGATTAATCACATGTGATTAAGTGATTATTAGATGCTCCTAAAGTTGCATTAAAATCTTAAAATATGGCATAAAAAAATTAGGAAGTGGTGTTAGTTCAACTAACAGTTAATAATACAGAAACTAAAGAGAAAGGTTCTTTTTTTGCACAATGATAAGGAAGGTATAACTGAAGGATGCCCCACTGCTGATGGAAATTGTTTAATCTTTCTCTTCTAACTTTAAAGAACGAAAACACAAACTTTAATTATCAAAAAAGAGGCTTTGCTTAAAATACCACAAATCCACATTCTCTTTATCCTATAACGGCGGCCTGTGTTTTGTGTGTTTGCCATTGGTTTCTTCAGACTCAGATAAGTCCCAAAGAAGGGTGGCAGGTGTACAGCTCAGCCCAGGATCCTGATGGGCGATGCATTTGCACAGTGGTTGCTCCGGAGCAAAACCTGTGTTCCCGGGATGCCAAAAGCAGGCAACTTCGTCAACTACTGGAAAAGGTAGGTGTCCTGTGTCCCCTATGCATATTTTTATTAACATTTACCATTCCTTGGAAAAGAAATATAATAGAGCAGGTAACGGTGACGAGCGCCCTGCTGATTTTTGTCCCTCTTCTCAAATAAGGTATTTCTGGTCCCTGAAAAGAGTATCTCAGTCTTCCTACTATATTGTTGTATTTCTATGACTTTTTACTTTTTACTTTTCTCATCTTTTCTTTCTTAGGACTCTCTCTCTACCATATATCTTAATATCCAGTCAGTCTCTCTTTAAGTAAAAAAAAAAAAAAAAAAAAAAAGGATGAAGTCTTACTCTGATGCCAGAAATTCAGCCTCAACTCTCAGAATCACACTAGGCTCTTTGAGCTCATAATTTTGGATCCCATTAACAGCCTTGCAAGGAAGTTAAAATAATGGCTTGCAATATGCAAGCTATCTGGACAGATAATGAATAATTCTAAGTACTTATCATCATTTTCTAAGTCATTCCTTTGAACATTAAGCTCTTCAGTTTCATTCAATATCATTCTTTCCATAATTTACTTATGCTGGATCCATAACAATCAAATGCAGAATGCTCTTGATTTATTCTCTTTTACAGATAAAAGTCAGCTCATGAAAGGTTATTTATGTTTAGTTAAGGGGGACAAAACCAATGAATGGTTCTTTCAAATTTCCCCATTCATACTTTCACTGTGCTAGGCTGTGAATATAGTAGGACAGCTGGGGTGGCCAGACTGATGGAAGGATGACAACATGTTTGAATTTTAAATATAATCAGGGATAATAGGATAAATTAGGTAGTATGTGTTCTAGAGGACATCATGCTCAACAATTCACACTGCAACATCGTTTTTAGAATTACCCACACATTGTGGTATTGAATAGGAACTTTATAATAGAAAATTAAAAGAAGCAAGAAAAATGAAAGAATCGAGTTTGTTAATAGAGACACTCCTAGTTTTCACAATTTCCTGTCAAGCCATGGTAACTTTCTTCTTCTGCCATATAATGAAAATAAGTTTCCTCTGTGTATGCTGTTTGGAAGTCTGTGGTGTTCTAAGATTTTAAGACTATTTTTTTCATGTTTTTTATTTTGTTTTGTTTTTTGCTTTGGAGGCTGGTCTTTCATTTTTTATGCAAAGCTTAGTCTGTTTCTCTTTACCCTTTCCTTAGAGACATTATCACCTATTGACTCTCTCTTCTTAAGCCTCCTTTATGGTAAGATTCCATGCTCCCTGCTCCCTCAAAATCTGTCCTCAGGCAAGAGCATATGTCATTTCATTCAAACTAATTAAGCTAGCGAATATGCCTCTTAACTATTAGAAATCATACACATGGATTATGATTATTCCTGGGTGTGGTTTTTCAATCTTGATTTTATTTCTATGAAAAATTTTCAAATATATACTTTAATTTTGTTTGGTTACCAGGGAAATTAATTACATTAGTAAAAAAAGACTTCATCTTTTAAATCCACTTTTGCTTTTCTGTTCAATTGTATCTGCCTTCAGATTACTGACATTCTGCACCAATCTTCTTTTCTGTGCAGAAATATATTTTTTCTACATCAACTACGGTGAGAAACATTTTCTTAGACACCATACCTTTATTTTCTGTATTACTATTTTTTTAGTATAGCGTTGCATACTCTCTCTCTCTTTCTCTCTTTCACACACACACACACACACACACACACACACACACACACACACACGCACACACACACACAGAGAGAGAGAGAGAGAGAGAGAGAGAGAGAGAGAGAGACTGAGACATTTCTTTAAAAATTAGTCCAAGAAATTCAAATAAAGTATGAATGTCAAGAAGCAAATAATTCTTGATACAGATGCAAAATTAAATGTATTTCAGAGCTACGCTAGAACTAAGAATTAATAAAATAAATAAGGCAAAAAAGTATGAATAGAAGGTTGGTTGAAAGCAACCATGGATATTAATATGACCACTGCATCTAATATGTAATTTGTCAGAATTGTTTCAAGAAATTCTAGAAAATCACACCTTTAAAAATTCATCAATACCTAAATGACAAAAAACAAATAAAATTTATTAACAAAATCTAAGTCACCACAGTTGGAATTATCAGATTTACCATATGATAGTTTAATGCCAACAGAGGAAGAGAAAATTTTGTGTACTATTTAATGGCCTGATGGAGGTAAGTAGTATTTGCACTGATCCAAAGGAAAGACATCTGAAATGACCATTCCTTTTTAGACTGAGCCAGTTCCTTGCTGATTTCTCTATAGGTTCACATATATCCAAGGTACCAGGCAAACAGGGGAGTGACATATAAGCAGCCAATTCACTGTTAACCAAAATGATTGATTTAGTCATATAAAAGGAAATATTGTTGATAAGAATAATATTAATAATAATAATTTCTATTATTATTATATTTTTATTATATTTTTATCTACTCCATTCAGTCCTTACAGAAGGTTTAGTTATCTTTCTAGGTTGACATAAAAGGAAATTGGTGCTTTTTGAGGTTAAATCTTTCCAGTGTCACTCAACCAATAAGTTATGGAGCTATATGAGACGAGTTTCACGTTTTCTTAGCACAATGTCAGTGTTATACAGAATGCCACTGGTGGTATGTACCCACTTTTATTTAAGTGATTCTCTTTCAAACATTTTTAACAAGTACTTCAAAAGTTCATGGAAAAAGTGAATTAAAAGATAATACAAATTTTATCATGAATGGTTTGAAGTCCCCTCATATTTGTATCACTGAATATGAAGAAAAATACAGTTCGTTTCATGGTATTTCAGGTCTTAGTATGCCAAAACCAAAATTTTTCACCTAGAAACATATTTATTTGTAAACTATGTAGCTTCTCTGTACAGCTGAAGATGTTCTGCATTGTCTAGGTCAATATTTCCTAAATTGTGATTTTTGGAATATGGTTCTGCCAACATTGTTATCAATAAAATAAGTGAAAGAAACACTGTGCATGACACTTTACTCTTGAAGATTTCTAAGCCACAGTTTAATACTAAAAGTTCTGTGAAGTCCCCTAGTCAAGAAATATCTGTTTACTTTTGTTATACCCAAGGGTATCCAAACATATTGAATCACAAAACTTTTTTTATCCCTCAAGTAGCCTCCCAGTTAATTACAAATGAGAGTAAAAAATCTAAGCTAATTTCTGTTTAAGTTCAGAAGGGACTCAGACATTTTATTTATACAAAGAACCAGGATAAATAAAGAGTTCAAAAGAATTATCAGTGAAAGGGGACAAAGAGCTTGTCTAACTATGTTGAAAGGGTCTAAGCACAGGAACACGTGTGGAAAGCTGCATTGCAGAACATCAGTGACAAGCAGACTAAAGGAAGAAACACAGCAGACAGGTCTCCTTCCTACAAGTGCAATCAGGGTTATCCAGTCTCCTGTATCATCAGGAAACTGAGCCTCCATAACCAGTGGAAAACTGAACTATCCTGGTACAGCCAGCAGCAAAAGCTAATGGCAACCCAGAGTAAAATCCTTCCCGATTAGATAGCTGTATCTCTAGCCATTACCCCAAATGTAGCTCTTATAATTGTACATGATTCTGAAATATAAAAGGCCACAATCAAGTCTCAGCAAAAATTTGCTCAGTGCATTTTTCAACAACACAAATTAATTTGAAAATTAAGTAGATAGGGTGAGTGAGAGGCAAAATTTTTTTAAAAAAAGACTATTTTAACTTTACCTATAATACCTTCTCTTGCCCATCATTTTCTAAGTGTTTGGACTCAGCCTAGGTACCTAGAATTTTTAGGAGGATATTGACCATGCTAATTATGGGTATCTTTACAGACAAATGCCTTATTTATTTATTTATTTTTTTTTTGTCGTTTTTTCGTGACCGGCACTCAGCCAGTGAGTGCACTGGTCATTCTTATATAGGATCCGAACCCGCAGCGGGAGCGTCGCCGCGCTCCCAGCGCAGCACTCTACCGAGTGCGTCACGGGCTCGGCCCAAATGCCTTATTTAAATGGCTAGATAGTTTCTTTACCACAAACGGCTTTTCTTTATTTATGCTTAACTATAAATGAAGTTAGAAAATCGTTTTGAAAGCATTGCATGTATCCACGATGGCATTACCATGCTTTCAACATTGTCTCAGTAATTTTGTGCTGCACTAAAGATTTAAAAAAACATTACATTTGCATTTCTGAATATAAGGATGATAGTAAGTTAAGAAATATTTGGTAATCATCTAATGTGATAACATAACCAGGGACAGTAGGGAGGAAACTCTCCTTAACATCTCAAAATTCTAATTACCCATTACTACTACTGAAAACATGGGATAATTTTACTCAATAAATATTTATTGAGCACTTATTCTGTGCCTGGTTCTGTGTGAGGTCCTGGAAGTAAAAGATAAGTGTAAGATACAGCTTCTAAGCTGATGGAACTCACAAAGGGAGAGCCACTTCTCTGTCCCCACCTGAAACACACGTTACATAATTAAATTTGACCTAAGCAACTGTGATATGTCCTGAAAAGACAGGATTCATATAGGGCAGGCCTTTGGGCCAAGTCAGCAAAGAAAAAACTAAAAGGATAATGGATCTTGGCTGACAAGAAAAGTGGAAGAAATGAGGCAGGCCGATGCAGGCCAAGGCAGGAGAATTCACTGCCTTTTTTAAACATTACTGTTCTCAGGAATATCTCAACCATGGGCTCTTCACAACTGGCTGGCCCACTAAGCTTTGTGGCTTTACCTGATGATAGTAAGTTGTCTCTGGACAAATCATCCCTTTGAAATTCACAATTTTTTCAATGAAAATACCTTTTTACTGAATACGTAAATAACAATAAATAAAATAAGTTTAAAAAAATGCAATTATACTTAAAAATATATAAAACAAAGTAATATTCACCTGAAATCTCATCACCACGTTTTCATGCCCATGCTTTCATATATTCATTTATGCAAATAAATTTACAATTCTATGTAAAAGAAAATATACATACGCTATGTACATACACATATACCCAGGGACCTTTTTGTACAATATTTATTTTCTTACCTCCCCCTCAGAAAACTAATATTAACAGCCTAATATTTATTCTTCTAATCCTTCCATAACTTTCTTCATTATTTTTTGCTTATATATTCTATTTTCTTTTATATATGTGTGTATTTGATTTAGAATAAAAGGATCAAATTATATAAAGATCTTTATATTTGCTTTTCTCATGGAAATCCTTCCATGTTAAGTAGTATTTCTCAAATTTTAATACACATAGAATAGAAACCACTTAGGGATCTTTATAAAATGCAGATTCTGATTCAGTAGCTCTGCAAGGGGTAGGGAGGCGCATGCCGAGATTCTGCACTTCTGACCACTTCCCAGGCAGTGCCAAAGTTATTGCTGTGAAGACGACACTTTGAGTACGAAGGGTATAGAGATCTATCTTATTCTTTATGTTAATGTATTCATATTTCATTCCTCAATACATTTAACAGTTCCATCATTATTAGAGACTTTCACTTTGTTTTTATGATTTTGCTACCACAGAAATTAGAACAGCCTTTCTTTCATTTCTGCATGCTTTATAGGTCACCTCTTTCCTATTTCTAAATAGCCCAGGGCTCAGTGAACTGGGGATGGTGCCATCCGCTTAACGGGTTACTGCCTATTTACCAAGCACTTGATACAGTTGCCATTTTCTAGGTCCCTTAAACAGCGTGCTGTCTACTTTAGGAGGTCTTCAGCACTGCCACCACTTGTTTTAGTCAATTCCATCTCACCTTTGGGAGTACTTAGACCCATCGTGAAGTGAATGGATTGGAATGCATTCTTGGTCTGCTGGACACTTCACTGGCATCCACAATTGCTAAGCATCCCAGACGTATAAGAAGTCAGATTTAGTACTTACAGAAACAACTTACTTTGACATTTACCAGATCGGGGTGTTAGAAGCTTACAAAGTCTTAGGATGAAAATTATTTTTAAAAAAATTTATTTTTAACAGATTGAGGTGTTATAAGCTTACAAAGTCTTGGAATGAAAATTATTTTTTTTTAAATTTATTTTTCTAATGTATGGAATTCTTATTTATATTCAGTTATTTCTAATGCTAGAATGCCCATTTTTAAAATATCCTGCCTAGGTATAATTTTATCTTGCTTAATTTTTAAAATGTTTGTCATGAAGAATTGTTCTGAAAATGTGTCATGTGGCAATGTGATTATAAATTTGGCACTTCCAGCTCATTATGTTAATGCCATTTTTGCTACTTCAGCAGTGATTTCATATACCTTTATACAGACAATAATGTGCAGTCAATGTTCTTGTTTAACAGGTTCAGAACATGTCTCAGTCTATTGAAGTATTAAACTTGAGAACTCAGAGAGATTTCCAATATGTTTTAAAAATGGAAACTCAGATGAAAGGGCTGAAGGCCAAGTTTCGGCAGATTGAAGATGATCGGAAGACTCTAATGACCAAGCATTTTCAAGTAGGTTTGACTTCTGCAATTCTGTCAATCCAAATGAGACACTGAGTGCGATGGACAGCCAGCATGGCACTCAGCTGGAAATAACTGTGCATTGGCCCGTATGTGCAAGGTTAAAGACTCACTGGGGACAGTAATCATCTCTCCACTGAAACTGACCATTAGCTGGTAGGAATGCATGGAAAGTTTGCTATAAATAGAGCCTCATCCTCCTGGATCTAGGTGGAGTTCCTGGACAGATTTACAGGCACTTCAACTTCTAAGACAAGGGGAAATCCCAAGGAAAATTAAAATTAAATTATCAAAGTTTTCCTGATGATTTTATGCTTTGCTAATATGAGGAGAAATAAAGAGGATATGAATTATTAAAAGAGGCAATAATACCTCAATAAGAACATATAAAAAAGAGGGCTTTATAATTTTATACAAATAAAGCCTTTTTCTAGATTTTAAATGGATTCTTGGCAATTATCTAGAAAGATTGAACATGGAGAAAGAGTGGTGTTGAGCATGCTATGAGGACTTTTATTAACTATGTATGACAGAGTCATAAATTTTAAAAAATCTGGGTCTGATAATGCCATTCAAGCCTCTATGAAAAATAAGTAATCAGCCTTACTAAGACATAGCACGTAGTGTATAAAACACACTGTGGTTGCCCACTTAATAGCCTATTTTCCCTGCCAATTAGGAAGTGAGATTCATTGCTGATGTTGATGGAGTGAACCTGAATTTAAGCACTTAGGAAAGGAAAGAAGTGCTTTCTGCACAAATGATGACAAGCAGGAAGCGAGTCGGGGATATGCATAGCTCATTTTAATGTGGCAGAAATTTTCATGGTCTTGTAATTTTTTCCAGTGGCACTCAAGAGCCTGAATAGAGAGGTGTAGAAGACAGAGAGCCTTGCACTCAAATGGTTTTAAAGTTTTATCAGAAGGTCACAACCGAAAGGAAAGAGAGCCAGAAAGTTGAGGGTATTGACAAGAGAGAGGGCTGAAATGATGAACCATGGGATTTAAGTTGAAGAAAAGTAATCAAAGCCAGAAGGTTACAAAATTAGGACAATCTAGAGCTAGAAGATACAAAAAATTTAAATATTATTGGAAATGAGAAAATGAGTGAACTGGATGAATAGACAGTTTATGGGAAAATGGTAAACAGAGAAGATATAAGGCTGAGGAGCAAGAGAAATAAATTTAACCACCATTTATTGAGCAAATACCTTATTATTGCTCAAGGTGGTACTGGGCCCTCTTCTGGATGTATAATACATAATCTCTCCTCTGTGAAAGACAACTAACAGACAAGTGAAATGATGGTGAATAGAAGCATTACTTAAGAGCACAAAGGGAGGAGAGATTAATTTTGTATAGAGAAGATCTGAGGAAGAGTTATAAGATTTGGCAATATTCAAGAAAGCAGTTTTGTATTAATAAACGCCCACCCCCCTTCCTACTCCAATACTAAATTACAGGTGGATCAAGAAAACCAGAAGAATTCCAATTTCAATTTTCAATGCTCAGGATTAGTGTATGAATGGTAGAGCAGTAATGTGAACTCAATGATGAGGACATCAACAAAGTAGGAAGTGCAGGCGGAGCATTACCCAGAAAGGAAGAGACACAAGAGGAGGGGAACTCGGTTGTCTGCTGCAGATGGGCGATGCAGTGAGAATCTGAGAAGCCAAGACATAACTTGAGGGCACTAGGGCTAGCAGGACCAGGGACACATGGAGAAGCATGTGCGTGTTTGGGAATACTGTGAGAAGAGAGGAAACAAAAAGATACAAAGCTGAGAGAAACCTAAAGAGAATTTGCCTAGTCTATAAATTGCCTAACAACAGCCAGGCTAACAAAACTTAATATTCAGGCAGCACCATGTGACATAATGATTTGGATTTTCGTAGTTCATATAATCCTTGTATATGCTGAAGTTATTTGTCAAAATCCAAATAACAGTAAGGATGATAACAGTAATGATTTTTTTCAACAATTACACGTATTCAAGGCACTGTTCTGAGTAGTTCAATTAATTTAATCCTCACAATGATCCAGTACGGTGGGCACTACTTTTACCTTCATTTTACAGATAAGGAAACTGATACACAAAGAGGTTGAGTAATTTGTCCAGGGACATATATCTAATATGTATCAGAGCTAAGATTCAAACCCACAAAATCCAGCTCTAGAGTTATGCCTCCTATTACCGATGCTACACTGCCTCTCCAAATAATCTTTAGCTCTCTGAATTAAAAATAGCAACAATAATTAGATGCTCAACATACGTTTGTTGAATTTATTTATTCACTGAGTCCTACCAGGAGTCATTTTGCTCTAGGTGCTCTGGTACCATGCTTAAAAAGAAAAAATGGAACACTCAAAAAGTAAGTTTAACGTTGAAGAACACTTTTAAAAATCCTCCTGTGATACACAATTTTCATCTTATCAAAACACTAAGTAGGTTTTCTTCTCTTACACTCTTTCAGACGGAAGGCTTATGCTAGGTAACATTCTTAAGACTATCATTCTTATATGAAGAGGATGTTGTTGGGCAAGACACTCTAGCTACATACAACCTTTACTGTAACAACAACATAGTTGAAAGTGAAATTATAGAAGGAATTAGCAAATACAGATCTATGCTATGCTAATTTAACCTTTTAGTATATTGGTTGGACTTTTTAACTGATGTCTGACAGACATCCAGGGTTTTAAAATTGATTGCCAATAATCAAATTATGAACTTTTAATATATAAATACCAAATTTTTTAATTCAGAGGAAAAAGGTTATCAAAACTTTGACATTGAATTGCTCTCTTTTAAATATACCCATAATAGAATGTAACACCTTTTATTATAACAGTTGCTATACTATGCAGCAAATGGTACTAACAGAATTCTCATTAAAATCCTAATGAAACAATTGTGTCTTCCTTTAGGGATGCCACAAGATGTTCAATCTAATAAGTTTATTTCAAAATAAACCACAAAAAAATGAGCAAACCTCTGCAAATCTGCCTTTTGACTGTGATATTTATGAATCTTTCTCATTATTACGACTCTCTTTACCCTCCCACTCTACATACACAAGTAGACACATTCAAGATTTTCTATTTAGAGAGCAAGTGGAAATTTCCCCACAAGAAACACAAGCCCATAAATCAGAGCAGCAATGGGAGCTCCTGCTATTTTAGTGCATTTATAGTAATAACATCTTCTAGATGTAATCTAAAAATGCAATTTTCAGTTCCTTAAATTAGTGTACAGCATGGTTTCTGACAGAACCTATGGATTATTCTCAAATCATAAGAGTGACAGCTCTTTCCACAAACAATGCCATATACAATAAATTCACAATGAAATCAAACTCGTGAAATATTTTTGTTGACCACTACCACCGAGTTAAAGAAAAAGAAGTAAAAGTGTCACATCAAGAAACTGCAGGTGAAATTGCAGGTGTGGCTCGGTCTTGTGATGTCTAGGAGTAAGGGACATTTTGAAAAGATATGTGTCCTGTTCTTTTGACAAAAATCAACATTTCAGTTTCAACCAACTCTGTGCAGCTGGCTTGTCTATTACGTAAACTATGCACCATGGTCCCTTAAAGAGTTGATTTACTCTAAGGGTAAGCAATTCTGCCTTACATAATGATCTCTAAATTATCCATGCTAAGACAAATGGAGTCAGAGCATAGGTAATAATTCAAAATGGTAAACAGCAACACATATTTCTTTGAGCTTTGCATGATTTATTATACTTGCTGAACTTACCTCCTTAATGAAGTTGTTCTAAGACGGATATTAGAAAGAGCTAAGAATACCTGAGCACACTGTTAGGACAAAGTGGTAGATGGTGATGATGGGAAAAATTCTTAGTAAAAAGCTAATCCAGATCCAAAATTTCCTGTATGGATATGCAAAAAGTCAGTAATTACATTTAACTGAACAGTCATAGGATACGTGAATTCTTTCCAATAACTTTATTCAAACAATTCATAATGAAAAGATGAATCCTGCTTATATTTCCTAACTAGGTAATGCATCATTCACTTTATAAAATGCTACCAGAAAGTGAGATAATACATAAATGCACAATTGCTAGCATAGGAAGGTTTCCTAATTATGACAAGTATCAATTTGTTTTGTACAAACGCATGTAACTGTTTAAAGAAAGGTTCTTATATGGAAAAGCTGAGATAAGTGGATTTACTAATAATAATCATGTGGCCACTTACATTTTCATAAAATACCTAATTTCAACCAAAACTTAATAAGGAATTTCTAAGCTGTTTTAATAATCTCTTTTAAGTATCATAATAAAAAGAACATAGCTGCTTGATCTGTTTTAAATGACTCTCAGGAATAATCAGCTGCTTTTCACAGGAGTTGAAAGAGAAGATGGACGAGCTCCTACCCTTGATCCCAGTGCTGGAGCAATACAAAACAGATGCCAAGTTAATCACCCAATTCAAAGAGGAAATCCGGAATCTGTCTGCTGTTCTCACTGGGATTCAGGAGGAAATCGGTGCCTATGACTATGAGGAACTACATCAAAGGGTGCTTAGCTTGGAAACTAGACTTCGTGACTGCATGAAAAAGCTAAGTGAGTAAAACAATTTCATTTGTCTAAGATGTATTTTTAAGTAGTTTCCATGAAAATTGCATTCACACATTTTGCAAATAGTCATAAAGTACTTAATTATAGGGAAACCAGTGCCTGCTTTCTAAGTGCAAAGAGTCTCTTAATGACTTGAGAATATCTGGGTACTCAGTGTTACTTGATTAACAGTTTCCTGATTTTCAAAGCACCATGTTACCAATTGATGTCTTGATATAAGTAAGCAAATCAGTCCGGCAAATACAGCCAACTCTATTGGTTACGCTAGTTGAAATATGTTTTATTTTTTAATATGTAATGGTAAATCATTGCTTGGCTAGGCAAGAGAGGAAGCATTTTTTGTAGTGGAGATTACTAGGGCTGGGAAAAAGGAAGCTACCCTGGGACCAAACGGGAAACAATGAATAAAGAAAATTAAAACAATTTCTCCACTATGCAGAATTGTCCTCAACTCTTCTGATCTACTCAAGAAATAGAAAGGAGGCACCTACTTAAATAGAAATTTGCCACTCTGCAAGCAGTCAGGCATGTGGCATGGGTTATACATTCCAGTTCTTGCCTCCTAAAATGTGTGGTTCAATCTGGTCAGAGTTGACAAACTCTACCATTGCATCCGTGAACTACTAAATTGAAGTCATCATGGAACTTGTCTGCAACTTGAATGTAAAATAAAAAGTAGCCATGAATTGAATAAGCAGGTGTTGTAAGTCCATTTCAGAACAGCATTTTAGTTCTTGACATAATTTGACACCACAGAGAGGGCAACTCAATAACCATAGAAAAGTGTTCTCTCAAGGTAAATAAAAACTTTTCTGGAATAGAAAATAAACTGGAAAAAAGAGCACACATTTGAAAAAAATTATTAATTTGTTTCTATGTTAACTATTCTGATTAGACCATTATACACTATATGCATGTATTGAAATGACAAATTGTACCCTATAAACATATACAATGGGGAAAAAATTAAAATAAGAAAAAAGAAAACTTCAGTGAATAAGTGTAAACATTTAAAACAAATCTGAATGGCTTACAAAAACATTTTAAAGACCATCTTACAAATGTGATTCAAGTGAGCAAAGGCGAGCCAAAATATGAAATGTTCAGTTATCACAGCCTCAAAACAATGTGGGGTATTGCCACATCAGAAGCTCTGCTGTAGTCATCCCAGGATTTCCAAGGGAATCCAACAAAATTAATCAGAAGGGAATAAGGTAAACTTGAAGGCTAAACACACGGACAGCAGTCCTCAGCTCATTTCTCATCAGGCAAGGTCCACACTTTTTCATCTATAACTGATCTCCTAGCAATCCACTGTATAGATTTCCTGACTCCAGTTCCTGCTCCTCTCCAACTCATTGTTCACATTATTGCCAAAGGGATTTTCTGAAGTATAAATCTATAATTATTTTGCTCTGCTTACAACATATGGATTCCTTGTGTTCTGGGCTATTGAGGTCCTCCCCATGTGGCCTCCCTCCTCCTCTAGTCTTAAGTCTTGCCACTTTTCCCCTCACACGCTGTGTCCTAGCCCCATGGGCCTTATACTCCCTTACCGTGGGGCCATACTGTTTGCTCCTGCTCCTGAAACACTCTTTCCCTGTGTACCCTCTCTCTGTCAACACATCTTCTCCTGCCACATGTAACCATCTCCTATTCATTCTTCAAGTCTCAGTTTGTATGTCATGTCTTGCCAGAATTCCTCATTGTCTTCCCAGACTAGCCTCTGTGTCCCTGCTAGGTTCTCCCAAACTCTGATATTTTACTAATGATTGAATAGTTTTATGTTTTATTGTCACTGCATGTATAATTAAATGTCTCTTTTTAGACTTTTGTTCCATGAGGACAAAAACAATGTCTATCATGTTCACTCTACCTGTTGTATCTCCCAATGCCTAGAACACTACCTGGCAAAGAAAAGAATTGTATTATCTTTTAGTTTCACTTTTCCACAAACTATTTACCTACTTATTTAATTATTTAATTATTTTTTTCAATTTTTTTTCCCATTATTTTTTTAAAAGAAAATGTAATTTTATTAATATTGTTTTTTAACATTCTAGGTTGTTGTTCAGAGCAGTTGGGAGGGAGGGGGAGAGAGGATAGGGGAAGGAAATGTGATGGAAAAGGAGGAAGGAGGAGGGGCAGGACTGAGGCCTGTGGCACCCCCGTCATTCCCACAGGGGAGACTGGGGGGCTTCCAGTGGTGGCTTGGTCTGTACCAGGCTGGGTGCAGATGTCAGGGGGTTGTGGCAAAAGCCCTTGCCCCCCACCACTCCAGCTCAAGAACTCGGAGCCCTTCTTGCTGCAGCTTGGTGGTCATTGCTGGGCTGGTTGCACATGTCGGGGCACTGTGGCCAAGGCCCTCAACCCCCACCCTTGGGGCTGGTTGTGGGTGTCGGGGGGCATGGCTGAGGCCCCCAGTCCTACCCACTTTCTGGCTTGGTAGCCCAGGGGACTTCCAGTCCTTCCAGGTTTTATAGGTATTTTTTGTGAATAGAAACCTTTACTAGTTAATATCAAACTTTGTCTCTAGTTGTGTGTACTTTGTTTTTTCTTTCAGTTCTGTGTTGGATTATTTGATGTTCCCATCACTTAAACTCTGCACTGGACCTAATTTGTTGTCCTTTGCTTGCTTCTAAAATGGGGGAACTTCCTATGGGGACCAGTACTTGAGCTGTGTGGTTGAGCTAAATTGCTGCTTTGCTGCTGATTCTGTAGGAAAGGCTTTTTGTGCCGCTCAGGTTTTAATGGTTGACTTTATAGGTGCTTTCAGGTCTAGTAAAATCCGGTGCAGGGTTATGTAGAAACACTGGTCTGGCCCTGAGACTTTTCATCAAGCTGCACCTCATGTCATTCTATATTCCTGACTAGTCTCCTCTGAGTGGTCCTACACTGATTGGGGGACAGATCAGCTGTCCCAGTGTTCTCCTGATGGGCCTGTCTCCCCCATCGCCCGTGCTCCAAACACCTCCCATGAGACGGGCCATACATTGGTCCCTTTAGATGACTCACTGGCCTCGAGTGGCTCCTTTTTCTCAGTTATTGTGGTTCCTCCCTCCTATGTGGGTCCACGGGAACCATATTAGTGGTCTTGCTGGCCTGGGGGCCACAAGGCCCTCTTTTCTCCTGCTGGCTCCAAGCAACTTTATCTGAAGGGCACAGCTGCAGCTTTTGCTGGCTCCTGCTCCTTGTGCTAAGCGGCTCCAGCCTGGAAGTGGCCGGGGCTCGAAATGGTCAGAGCAATTTCTTGTTTCTTTAATCGTGGCTTGTCCTGACTTCATGAACTCCACAGTTCTCTCCTCCTTTTCCCCTGAGTTCTAATGGCCCCGGCTTGGCTATTGTTGCTTTTTGATAGTTGTAAATTAGTTGATTTGTGGGAGAGAGTGATGCTGGGGACCATCTATTCCACCATCTTGAACAGTATCTTTTTCAATTTTATTTATATTTATTTTTGTGGGGTACAATGTGTTGTTTCAATACATGTGTATACTGAACAATGATTCACTTATGGTAGATAGCATAGTTTTGTACCCTTTAGTACTATTTTACTACAAACTTTTTGAAGTATCCTCATACAGGGAAGTATAAAACCACATGGTCCCTAAAAAAATAAATAAATGAGTCTTCATATTTTCTATTAAATAAAGAACTACTCCAATTAAAAGAGGATGTCCGATAATATATAAATGCACATATAAATGCATATGCAGTTGCAGAAGAAAACAAACATATAATTCTAAGTATGGTAGTAGTTTATAGTTTAACACTTGACTTAATATTTACATTTCCTGGCAATTGGGATAGTGTGGTTCAATTCATCTGAGAACACTTTTAACTCCATGCCTAATATTATCTTATAAGTAAGTGTCTGAATATCAAAATATTAGAACACATGGACTTGGGCGAGAAAACAGACGTTAATCAACATCAGAACTGTTAACAAAAAGGGTAGATAAAAAAACACATGAGAAGTTCAATATTCCAAAAGGGTCTAAAACCCAGTTGCTAAGGTGCTCAGATCCAGAGTGGAATATTGGATAATTACAGCATCAGCATCAGTGATGTGGTAACAAGAGCAAGAGAGCTCATTCATCAATGGCGTCTTCACTCTTCACAATCACCTCTCAACACACACAGCCAATTAGCAGAGGGTAGAAATGGATTAGGGAGAGAGAATAAAATCGCAACAATGAATGCATTTCCCCTCACCTTTTCAGTGGATTTCCTTTTAAGTAAAATGCCATAGATCATATCATATGAATTTTAAATACTAAAAAACAAAGTAGCCTTATTGCCTGCAAGGTGTAAGTTACTTCCAAATAGTAAATAAGGTCCTGAGGGAATCACAAATCATTGAGACCACTAGGGCATCATTTAGCTTATTTCTACTAGAGAATTAAAGGTTCGAAGAAAATAGAAATTAGAAAAATGCTTCAACAGCCATGCGCTCTAGTGGCCTGAATGAGGTACAGCAATGCTCTTTCCTAAATGCTTAATTTTCTCTTATGAGAGACTGAATAGAATGAAATCTCCTGTGCTTAATTAAATTGCATCACATTTCTAAACATGCAGAATATAATTATATGCATATGAAAATTTCACTGAAAAAGCCTGGTTAAAACTCTTACACACCCCCTGAGATCACCAAGAGATACTTGATGTAGATTATAATCAGGCTTTCCAGCTTTCCAGTCCTCTGCCCCCCACTTCCTCTGGTTGGTCCTATTTTAGGGCAATGGTTTGGTGCCATCTAGTGAAGCACTGGATGCATCTTTCTATTAACGCAAATGGTTTCGAGACTTGATGTTTCACAGTAGCATTAGAAACCTGGTTACTGTCTTGACTATGTTTATGCCAAATTTGTTATTTAAAGAGAACCAAATTATCAATGTGCTAATAGTCTTATTTGCACATTTCACAAATATTTACTGACTCCCTAATGTGTGCTGACACTTTGCTAGGTATTTGTGGACACAAAGATGAATAGGAGACCATCTTCCCCTCCTGTCAAGAAGCTTACATTTTAGTGGGGACAAGCACATAAGTAGACAACTACAGCAATATTGAGTGCCTACTGCTTGAGAGGCTGTATGCCAGCCGTTATACATGTGCCAGTTTAAATCTATGCAAGAACTCTGGGTGAGGCATTAGTACTGGCAATTTAACAAAAATGGATGCTCAGAAAGTTGAAATTAACTTGCCAAAGATACATGTCGGAGGCAATAACTTTAAACCCGAGTCCTTCTGAGTTCAAAGACTATGTCTTCCCCGCATATGATGTCTTTTGGGGAGTGCATACGGTCATAGAGAAATTCCCTAGATACCTCAATAAATTTAATTTATTGAATAGAAACATCATCCACCCAGTTGTTGTAGGAAAAAAGTAGTCAGAGTCATTCCGGATTCTTCTCTGAACTTCACCCCTCATGTAATTACTGCATCTTTTTTCTTCCCTCTCTCTGATCTCTCAAAACCACTTGTTTTCTGCATCCCCACTTCCACCACCCTGATCCAAAGCATCGTTCATCATTTTTCATTTGGTTACTACAATGGCCTCCTGACCACTGGCTTTAGCTGAAGTCATTCCCTCTCCATCACACTAAGTATTTAGTGTAATCTTCCTCAAATACCCATCTAGTCACGTTATAAGTGTGTTTATGTGGTTTACCTTTAATATTGAATCCAAACACCTTTGCATGGTTTGTCTTGATGAAATGCACTCAGCCCTCTTCTCTCAAGTTCTCACCGTGCACTCACTCTAAACTTCAGCCACTTTAATCTTTCAGTTTCTCAATCATGCATGTTTTCTTCACCTCCTGGACATTGAACTTGCTCTCCCTTTTTATGGAACACTCTTTCTCCTCACCTTATCTATCTGAATTCTAACATTTTTTGTTTGGTTGTTTTACATGCCAGATACCAGCTCTTCTGGGGAACCTTACATGATTGCTCCTAAATGTGGTTCCATTTCCTCAGAATGGTCCACACCCCACTACCCCACTTCCTTATGCCACTTAGCACATTAACACATTTTACATTTGCCTTTTTTTTTTTTTTTTTGTCTTTGCCTCCTTATAGACAAGTTGTCTCTGCACTGAGAGGTCACAGACCATCCATGTCTTGCTCTAGTTGAATGCTTTGAGAATATCACAACATATCTGAAGCACAGTAGTTAAAGGTTAGATTGTAGAGTGCTTAAGAGCAAATCTTATTTTTAAAATAAAAAGTTTAAGTTGCTTTCAAGAAATAAATCAGTGTGTGTCAAATATAAAACATATATCTTTTCACAAAAAGCTATGGGAAAAGACAATAAAAGCAAACCCTTTTCATCTTTGTTTTCATTGCCATCTATTCTTTCCTCAACGTCAATTCAGTATTTTATACCAAAAGACCTGATATTTTGCTCTACTCAGCACTTAAATCAAGAGACACTGAAAATTTCAGTGAAAGCAGAAATTAACAAACTGTGTGCCTGGGGTGGAGAGGAGTGAGATTTAACTTGGACACGTAGTAGAGGGAATACACAGGAACACTCCCTCAAACTAAATTGAAGAGATCTTTAAATAAGTCACTTACCAAAGACAGTCCTACTCCCCAAAATTCTAGGTTGTAACATAGAATAGCAATTTCTCTAGTGCCCATGCACTTGATGATTCTTTTTTTCTGAAACCCTGGAACCCTAGGTTTTTTTAGCCACATTTTGAGGTAATTGAGAAATTTTACCATAAGTTGATTTATCATTAATCTTCCTCTTTTATGTCCTACAGTTTCCTAGATCACAACTAAATTATAAGCTTTTTAAGGATATAAAAGCTATATTTCCAGAGGCGAGCATGACTTGCCAAATTATTTGAGATTTCATATCTCAGTTCTCTATTCTGTAGGGATGTTAAATAGGCTTATCCTTAAAGACATGTCATAATTTAAGATTTATTCCAGAAAAGGTAAAAGGAAGAATTGAGGCTTTTTAAAAATAATTAAAATAGTAAAATTGTGTTAATTTTGAAAAATGAGAGTTATGTAGACACATTTATATTGTTCTTGACCCCATTTACCAGATACCCACTGGAAACTCATTCTAGTGCTCTATACAATATGGCATTTTTTAAATGTCCTTGTGTATAATTGGTAAGACTAGACATGCAAGTAAAAGTTTCAATAATATAAACAGATTTTATTACCCAATGTATGACAGAGACAAACTTATTTTAAGTAGCTTTACTAGATAGATTTTAGGCATCAAATCATATCTACTTCTTATTGCACGAGTTCTTCAATGGCCTTCAGTAAAAAGAAATAACATTCTGTCTATAAACATTTTCACTACTCTACTTAATTTACTAATATGGAATAGCCTTAAGATTCAAATCCAGAAGGTATTTGTACAGGATATTACAAAGTACAATTATATTTTAAGGAAATAAACAAAAGAGAACACAGATAGTTTTTATGCTTCATTGATCCAAACAAGCGATTTTTTGCTGAATCCCAAATAATATCTTTTCCTGAGCTACTGATGGATAAATATGGATTGTAACTGATCATAAAAAAATTTAATGTCTAAGAGTCATCAGAGAAGCTAAATGGTCATTTTTGTCAATGACTGATTCAGTATATTTTATGAATATACAGAATGTACACATGCAATACATTATAGATGCTAATATTTTCACGTGTCTCACTGCAGACAGAAGAGCATAGCAGGAGAAAATCAATGAAGCAAGACTCCTAACTTCCTTCTTTGCCATCCACCTTGCAGAAACATTTGTCTTCCAGGCATTTGGGAAAATTATCCTTTCTGTCTGGCTTCCTCTGTCCTCACAGAAAGTGAGAGTAAAATGAGAAAGATAATGATTTATTTGAAGAAAAGCTAGTTTTGAGGAGCTGAGAAATAAAAATGACTTTTATTGTTTCTTTTATTTTACTTTATTTTTACAATTTCCATGCTGCAATAGAATCTGAGGATAACTGTGTTTACTTAGCACTAACGTCCACAAAATTATTACTAAAATAGCAGCCAGTTTTACAAATTCTTGCAACTTCAATTTTACTAATTTCATTTAACAAGATGAATTTTAGCTTAGGAAATCAATAACCATTTGTAACGCAAGCTCCTACTGGGAAGAAATTAACATTGAGAGCTCTTTCTGTGTTTTTGTTTCCCGGAAATAAGGATAGATGATATGGTGACTCTGATCACGCTGATAGTGTTTGTTCCTTTGTTTGATCATAACCATAAATACCACCTTCTCTCCATCAGCATGTAAAAGTTTGCTGATCCACTATCTGTTCAATGCTCCCTTAGTTAAAATGACAAAATGTCAGGCTTCAGAACTTCCATTTTATAGATGAAGAAACTCCACTCCAGAGAATAAATACACTGTCCAACATTCTATGATGATTTAATGCTGTGGCCTGTGTTAGAAACTGGAGTCCAACATTTTTAATGTACTCACTATTTTAGGTTAAGAAACTGAAGGACTCATTAAGATGCAGATATTATTTTTAAATAGTTAATATTTTGGGGCATTATCTCTCTACTTCAAGTATGCTTCGTAGATTAATACTACAAACATTGGTTTTTTCAAAGATGTGACTCCAGTATGAAAAGTTGTGGTGGACTGAGGTCAAACACAGGGTGGTGCCAGGAAGACAAAGCCTGGCATTGCACATTGTGAGTCACTGGGCAGATGGGAGATAGCAAATGAATGACAGGCAGGGAGGAAAATGATGGAGAGAGGATTACACACAGCAGAATCAAAGAATGCAAAACACGAAGTTCAGAAATGTTCATAGGATCTTCCCTGGCTACAGACTGGACATAAGCTATATTTGCAGCCAGAGCTCACGTAGTTCCTCATGCATATTTTGAGAATGGTTGCATCAAACTTAAAATCACATTCACTGAAAGCTCACAGAATTAAAATTTGCAAAATTATACCGATTTACTGACTGTAGGGATGAGTTTTCTTCATACAGACAAGACAGTTACCATAAAGACACATAAGGGATCAAATCAGTGGAACTTGATAAGAACTATAACTGTATTCAACTTGTCCTTTCTGGACTCTCAGATTCGTTTTTCATAGAAAACTAAACACAAGAGATTAATTAGTTGAATTTGCCTGTTTCTATGTTTGACAGTTTATGGGTATGTTTTGTGGAACAAGAGTAGAAGAAAGTGTGGCTTAAAATAAGACATATTTTGAGTTATCTAAGAAGGCTGTATTAATGAAAGAAGTGCTATGATATGTTACAAATATTTTTAAGAAATTTTAGACTATTTTTTTCCTGTATAATTAGTACTTCTTCAACAGGTACATATTTTTCCAAGATCATAATCACTCAACTACTTTGAAATAAAAGATACTTTTCTACTAGAATCATATGAAAACATCTTTTAGTACAATTTCTGCATGTGTACTAATATGTAGTCATTTATTAGCTTTTCTTAACATCTCTATGAAGTAACTGATAAATGTTATAATTCATAGTAAAAATTCTAATTTATTTAAGGTTGAATGAATTAAAGAGAGAGATTGCTATGTTACTTGTAATGTATAGCTGGAAGTTTAAAGAACACAATTTCAATCTAGTCCTTGCAGTATAGAAACCAAATTAAAATGCAGAGTATTCACAGGTTCCATTTCTGCAGGCTAATTATATCTTCCATTTCCACCTACTTTCCAGCACTGAAAGGAAGCATGGCATATAAAACCTGAAAATAGTTTCTCAGTAGGAAATATATAAACGTTATTTTACTTCTTAAAAATAATGACTATTAAATTTTTGCAGCTATTTTAACTTTTTAAACTATAATTTAAATATTATATGTACATGGCTAGAAATTGTAGGCTTAGAATAAAAAAGGCTTAGAATAAAAAGCAACAGTCTCCTTCTTCAGCTCTCCTCCCAAGGCAACCACACTTAACAGTTAATTTTAGTGCTTCAGGTGGTTAAATCTGTATGTTTAATAATATGCTTTTTAAAAATTTTTTCTGATTTATCAATTTTTGATATTGTTTATTGACTTCCTGCTCTGCAAGATGAAGATTTAGATCACTTAGCTAACTCGATTTTCTTGTCTTCTCCTAATAGACTTTAATAACTATTCATAGTTAGACCCTTATCAATTTTGTAACTTCAAGCCTTATATTTAAATCTTCCTCTGATTTTTCTTCTTAATATAAATGCTCTGATCATTGTCTTTTAGCATTCACTATTGGTGATGAGAAGCCCAATTCCAGTCTAATTCTTGGTCACTTGCATGTAGCCAGCTCATACGCTTTCTCTGAAAAGTTTCAGTTTCAACTTATTCTCAATCTAATATTTCACAGTAATTTTTTAGGAGTAGATCTTTTTTCATTCATTATGATGTGCCCTTTTAAAATGAATAGTTAGAGGTTTTGTAACTGGAGAAATTCCTTGTATAATTTCTTTGATAATTTTCTCCACTCTGTTTTTCTTCTCATTCTAGAAACCTCATTCTTCAGATGTTGGAACTTCTGGATTGATGCTATTATGCCTCCATATTTTTCTCTTATTTTCATTTTTCTCTTTTTTGTTTTAATTTTTGTAATAACTTTTTATCTTCAAACCTATTGATTTTTTAAAAGGTAGAAAATATTTTTAATTTCCAATAGCTCTTTTATGTTTCCCTTTCGCAGTACACAGTATACAGTATATAAAGCTCTCTGAAGATACTAGGCTCTCTTCTGCCCTCTGAATTATCTCTTTTATCAGGGCCCTAGTTTTTCTGCACATCTATCTTGGTCATTCTTACTGTAAACTTTTTGAAAATATCTGGTCATCCTTGGTTATTCATTCATTTTTTGTGATTTGAACAATAAACCTGCTTGGAAACTGTGTATTTTGGTAGGGCTTGACACTTCTTTCCATGGCAAGTAGGCAGGAAGACTATCAGTGTCACGCAGGAGACCTTGTACCTACAATAACTTAGTTGCCTAAGTCTTTTCAGGTAATTAAACCAGTTTGGTATATATATATATACATAATATATACAAAAGAAAAAATATATATATTTTTTACTTGCCTTCTAGCGTCTTGCCTCTGGGGATGAAGACAAGATTAATTGCTCTTAAGGCGTGCTTTCAGTAGTGTCCCTGTTCTCAGAGCTGTTATGTCTCTCCCAACATATTCCTGAGTCCCTGACTTCTCTTCTTCAAGGCAGAGCATCTTCCTCCTCAGCTTTCACTCCTCTGCATAGACATTTATGCAACTTATCTCATCCTACATCCTTAATCTCGACTCTCATCACCTCTGCCTTCCAGAAATTTGTTAAAACTTTTTCTCCACTAATGGCTCGTGTGACTCATGTACCATTCTCTTTGCTTTAAGGTTGTTTTTGTTTGTTTGTTTGTTTGTTTTTTGGATTTTTAAAAATTTTAATGCTCTTATCTTCTGTTTATTTAGAAATATTTGTGCAGTACATCATTAAAGATCATATTACTTTTGCTTGATGCATATTGGGGAATACACTCAACTAGATCCATTCAGAATATGTTAATTTTTTCTAGTTCAAATTGATACTGCTTTACTCATAGATTGTTCATGCGTTTATAGCAAGTTGTACTGTTATATTCCAAATAGGTTTAGCCCCAAATTTTGCTATTCAATATAGATAATGCCATAAAGTCTTCTAAATATTAGTCTAGTTTATCAGGTTTAAGGAAATTGTAAAGTAATTCACTATGTAACAATGTCATCACATTTAGTTTCTTTAACAAAAGGGGAAAAATGTATTCATTTCAGGTTTAATGAAATACTCGAGATGATTAAATTTGTACTTATCACTCAAATAATAGTGCAAAATATCTTATCATTCTTAATCTTCCTAACTGCAAAGCTTACTATTCCACCAATTATAAATTACTATGAGGCACATATATAGAGAAAAATGAGTCCAAATAAGCGCCAAGCTAGAATTAGTTTTGTCCTTGATTTGCTTTGGGTTTCTGTTATTTTCCTTCCACACACAGTATCCAATAGGAATTAAACAGAAATTTATCAATTCTAAGGATAGGCAGAGGAGAATAGAAGAAATGTGGAACAAATAGGATGAAAAAGAAAAAGTGAAAAAAGAACAGAGAAAAAATAGATGGTATAAATGAATAAGAAAGTGTATTGCTTTGTTTGGACCAAAGGTCAACATTCATAGTCATGCATATAATGTATACATGACTCTTCCAATGTATATAATAAATCATTTTTATTTTATTTTTTTTAATTTTTATTTTTTATTATATATACATGTAGGGCACAAAGCTGATTTTCAATAATTGTTTAGGGCGGGCTCTGCGTTAAGGGCTGGGTGAGGACAGGGATACTTCATTCTGGCGTGATTATCAACGCCGGCTCCCTTCATCAGTGAGGACGGCGACTTCCGCGGCTCCTCTCGGAATTGGCACCCGGGCATGACTGAACGGAGCCTTGGCTAGGAGGTGTGCTCGCAGGGTTTCAAGATGGCGGTGGCTGTGGCAGTTGGCTCGGAGTAGCTGAGGTGGAAAAGGTGGCCACTGGGCCTCAGGCAGCCGGGAAACTTGTGGACCTTCCTCTTGCCATCTCTTAAGGGAGGACCGCTGCTGGTGGCCAGTCGTGGGGGCTGACCGCCACTTTGCCCTCGGCAGGAGAGGCTGCCTCATTTACAAGCAATAGCTTTGAAGAATGGAGCAGGAAAAGAACTGTTTCTTAGCTGCAAAAGCAAATCTCTAAACAGGGAACATGGCTCCAGGGCTGCTGTGGATGCAGACAGGATCCAGAGGCCGGGGCTGCACCTACGGCGGCCAGCTGCCCTATTCAGGATTCGAGGTTTCAGGCCGGCATAAAAGAAGATTCCTGGGAGCGCCCGAGCAGCGCCGCGGGACGAGGTGGCGGCGGCCAAGAATGGGGAAGGCGACAAACCAGAGGCAGAGAGTGAGCGCCTGACCTGGCACAGCCCTGTGAGTGACCCCTGGCCCAGCCCTGCTCGGGGGGCTGACGCCCACCCGGCTTCCGCCTGCATCACCAGGCCACTCACCGCCCTGGGGCTGCCTCCATTTTCCCAGGTGCTGGCAGCTCCAGCCCGGCTCGGATCCTCACTGAGCCTTCCCACTTCCTTGCCCCGGTGCGGGGCTTCCTGGGACCTGCAGGCCAGCCTCCCCTCCCACTCCCTCCGTGGTTCTCTGGCGGGGCTGGTGGCGTGGGGCATCCCCGGCCAGTGTTGGGAGGGCAAGGAAGTACGGGCAGGGCCGAATGTCACTCCACCACACCCTGGACTCCAGCCCCCGGTAAACTTCCTGTTACTAGGAGGCAGATACCATCTCTGCAGCCACCAGTTCGTAAAAACGCCTAACCAATTTCTGGTTGGGAATAGTGTGGTAGGAGAGTTCCCAAGTCTGCTTGAACCTGCCGGAGAGCTGGCTGCAGGCGGGCGCTAGACTCGGTCCATGCCGGGGGGATACAAAGGTGAACAAGCCCCAAGAAAGATCTACACAGTGCTACAAAGGCACCCAGAGTGACGGGTCGTCTGTGCCTAGCAGAAACCTGGTAGACTTCCTGTACTAGGCGGTGCTGAGCAGGGTCTTGAAGGCCCAGCTGATAGACGAGAGTTGCAGAAGACACATCCCAGCCCAGCCCAGGGCGCACAGAGAGGGGAGACGTGCGGCCAGGGAGGCAGACACTCGACAGAAACCACACACCCTGTGGGGTCGCCACTGCACGATCCAACAGCCTGGGCCAGAGCACACAGAACAGGGAGAAGTCCTGCACGGGAAGTGAAAGCTCAACAGAGATCACACACCTTGTGGTACCTGATCCACCAGCCCAGCAGAGTCCAATCTGACCAGAAAGGTGGCTCCCTGGAGAGGCCCAAGACCCGAGGCAACCATACACACACGGCACTAGAGGCCAACTGGGCAGTCACGGAGGTAGCCATACCACATTGGCAACCACAGCAACATCTTAGTTAGTCAATAGTCTCAAACTGGTGGACTGTGAAACCCCGTGCCACAATGAATAAACATCAAAAAAAAAGATACCAGAAATACAAAAAATCAAGAAAGTACACCACCAAAAGTTAATAAATTTCAAACTCTAGATCCTATAGAACAAGAAGCCCTTGAAATGACTGACAAGGAATTTCAAGTGATAATTCTAAGGAAACTGAATGAGATACAAGAAAACTCAGCTAGACATCATGATGAAATGAGGAAAAGTATACAGGATCTGAAAGAGGAAATGTACAAGGAAATCAATGTCCTGGAAAAAAATGTAGCAGAACTCGCTGAACTGAAGAAGTTATTCAACGAAATAAAAAACACAATGGAGAGTTTAACCAGCAGGCTTGTCGACGTTGAAGAGAGAATCTCTGAACTTGAAGATGGGCTGTTTGAAATAACACAAGCAGACAAAAAGAAAGAAAAAAGAATCAAGGACATGGAAGAAAATCTGAGAGAGATATCAGACAACCTCAAGCGCTCAAATATCCGAGTCATGGGTATTCCAGAAGGGGAGGAAAATGGAGATTCCATTGAAAACATATTCAACAAAATAGTGGCAGAAAACTTCCCAGGTATAGGAAAAATCACAGATCTTCAGATCCAGGAAGCTCAACGATCTCCAAACGTATTCAACCCAAAAAGGCCTTCTACAAGACATGTCATAGTCAAATTGGCAAAACTCAGAGACAAAGAGAGAATCTTAAAAGCTGCAAGAGAGAAGCGTCAAATCACCTATAAGGGAGCCCCAATCAGGTTAACATCAGACTTTTCATCACAAACCCTAAAAGCTAGAAAGGAATGGGATGATATATTCAAAATACTAAAAGACAAAGATTGCCAGCCAAGAATACTCTACCCTGCAAGGCTATCCTTCCGAAATGAAGGGAAAATAGTATATTTCTCAGACAAACAAAAACTGCAGGATTTCACTACCACACGACCACCCTTACAAGAAATCCTCAAGGGAGTACTGGGTTTGGTTCCTGAAAAATAACTACCACTGCCATAAAAACCCCCCAAAAATCAATACCCACTAGTATAATAAAAATGGCATTCATGAAGAGAAAACAAGCAAACAAAAAAGCTATCTACAACCTTAGGAACCAACAAACAAAGAAACCAAACAGTAAATCAGAAAGCACGGAACAAAAGACACCTAAGACAACCAAACAACCAATAAAATGCTAGGAATAAATCAACACCTTTCAATAAGAACTCTTAATGTAAAAGGCTTAAATTCCCCAGTCAAAAGACACAGACTGGCTGACTGGATCAAAAAGGAGGACCCAACTACATGCTACCTACAAGAGACCCACCTCACCCATAAAGATTCACATAGACTAAGACTAAAAGGATGGAAAAAGATTTACCATGCAAACAGAAAAGAAAAACAAGCTGGAGTACCTATTCTTATATCTGACAAAATAGACTTTAAACTAAAACCATAAAAAGAGACAATGAGGGACACTACTTAATGATAAAAGGACTGATCCATCAAGAAGACATAACAATCATAAATATGTACGCACCCAATGTTGGAGCAGCCAGATTTATAAAACGAACTCTATTAGACCTAAAGAAGGAAATAGACACTAATACCATAATAGCAGGGTACCTGAACACCCCACTGTCAATATTAGACAGATCATCTAGGCAAAGAATCAGTAGAGAAACACAAGATCTAAACAAGACTCTAGACCAATTGGAATTGGCAGATATCTACAGAACATTCCATCCAACAACCTCAGAATATTCATTCTTCTCATCAGCACATGGATCATTCTCCAGGATAGATCACATATTAGGTCACAAATCAAGTCTCAATAAATTCAAAAACATTGGAATTATCCCATGTATTTTCTCAGACCACAATGGACTAAAACTAGAAATTAATAACAAATGAAACTCTGGAAACTATACAAACACATGGAAATTAAACAGCATTCTACTTAATGACATATGGGTCCAAGAAGAAATCAAGGGGGAAATCAAAAAATTTATTGAAACTAATGAAAACAATGATACATCATACCAGAACCTGTGGGATACTGCAAAAGCAGTATTGAGGGGGAAATTTATTGCATTAAATGCTCACCTCAGAAGAATGGAAAGATGGCAAGTGAACAACCTAACACTTCACCTTAAAGAACTAGAAAAACAAGAACAATCCAAACCTAAAGTTAGCAGACGGAAAGAAATCATTAAGATCAGAGCAGAACTGAATGAAATTGAAACCCCCCCAAAAAAAAAAATTCAAAAGATCAATGAATCAAAAAGTTGGTTTTTTTGAAAAGATAAATAAAATTGAAAAACCACTAGCATGGCTAACAAAAAAAAGAAGAGAGAAGACTCAAATAACAAAAATTAGAAATGAAAAAGGCGATATTACAACTGATTCATCTGAAATACAAGGAATCATTCGAGACTACTATAAACAACTATATGCCAAGAAATTTGACAATCTGGAGGAAATGGATAAATTTCTGGACACACACAAGCTCCCAAAACTGAACCACGAAGACGTAGAAAATTTGAACAGACCAATAACAATAAAGGAGATTGAAGCTGTTATCAGTAGGCTCCCAACAAAGAAAAGCCCAGGACCAGATGGATTCACAGCAGAATTTTACCAAACATTCAAAGAGGAATTGACACTGATTCTTTACAAACTATTCCAAAAGATTGAAACAGATGCAAATCTCCCAAACTCATTCTATGAAGCAAACATCATCCTGATACCAAAACCAGGTAAAGATATAACCAAAAAAGAAAACTACAGGCCAATATCCTTGATGAATATAGATGCAAAAATCCTCACTAAATTACTAGCAAACAGAATACAGCAACACATACGTAAAATTATTCACCACGATCAAGTGGGATTCATCCCAGAGATGCAAGGTTGGTTCAACATACGCAAATCAATAAATGTGATACACCATATTAATAAACTCAAACACAAGGACCATATGATCATCTCTATAGATGCTGAAAAAGCATTTGATAAAGTTCAGCACTCATTCATGAAAAAGACCCTCTATAAGTTAGGTATAGAGGGAAAGTATCTCAACATAATTAAAGCCATATATGCCAAACCCACTGCCAATATCATCCTGAATGGGGAAAAGCTGAAATGGATGCCCACTCTCACCACTCCTATTCAACATAGTGTTGGAAGTACTAGCCAGAGCAATCAGAGAAGAGAAGGAAATAAAGGGCATCCAGATTGGAAAAGATGAAGTCAAACTGTCCCTGTTTGCAGATGACATGATCCTATATATTGAACAGCCTAAAACCTCTACAAAAAAACTGCTGGAATTGGTAAATGATTTCAGCACAGTAGCAGTATACAAAATCAACACACAAAAATCAGTAGCATTTCTTTTCTCTAATAGTGAACATGCAGAACGAGAAATCAAGAAAGCCTGCCCATTTACAATAGCCACCAAAAAATAAAATACTTAGGAATTGAGTTAACGAAGGACGTGAAAAATCTCTATAATGAGAACTACAAACCACTGCTGAGAGAAATTAGAGAGGATACAAGAAGATGGAAAGATATCCCATGCTCTTGGATTGGAAGAATCAACATAGTGAAAATGTCCACACTACCCAAAGTGATATACAAATTCAATGCAATCCCCATCAAAATTCCAAAGACATTTTTCTCAGAAATGGAAAAAACTATCCAGATATTTATATGGAATAATAAAAGACCATGCATAGCCAAAGCAATGCTGAGCAAAAAAAAATAAAGCTGGAGGCATAACACTACCTGACTCTAAGCTATACTACAAAGGTATAATAACCAAAACAGTATGGTACTGGCATAAAAACAGACATACTGATCAATGGAATAGAATAGAGAATCCAGAAATCAACCCACACACTTACTGCCATCTGATCTTTGACAAATGCACCAAGCCTATTCACTGGGGAAGGGACTGCCTCTTCAGCAAATGGTGCTGGGATAACTGGATATCCATATGCAGGAGAATGAAACTAGACCCATACCTCTCACCATATACCAAAATCAATTCAAAATGGATTAAGGATTTAAATATACACCCTGAAACAATAAAACTTCTTAAAGAAAACATAGGAGAAACACTTCAGGAAATAGGACTGGGCACAGACTTCATGAATATGACCCCAAAAGCACGGGCAACCAAAGGAAAAATAAACAAATGGGATTATATCAAACTAAAAAGCTTCTGCACAGCAAAAGAAACAATTAAAAGAGTTAAAAGACAACCAACAGAGTGGGAGAAAATATTTGAAAATATACATCTGACAAAGGATTAATATCCAGAATATATAAGGAACTCAAACAACTGTACAAGAAGAAAACAAGCAACCCAATTAAAAAATGGGCAAAAGAGCTAAGTAGGCATTTCTCTAAGGAAGATACACAAATGGCCAACAGACATATGAAAAAATGCTCAACATCACTCAGCATCTGGGAAATGCAAATCAAAACCACACTGAGATACCATCTAACCCCAGTTAGTCTGGCTAAAATCCAAAAGACTCTGAACGATTAATGCTGGCAAGGTTGCGGAGAAAAAGGAACTCTCATACATTGTTGGTGGGACTGCAAAATGGTGCAGCCTCTATGGAAAATGGTATGGAGGTTCTTCAAACAATTGCAGATAGATCTACCATATGACCCAGCTATCCCACTGTTGGGAATATACCCAGAGAAATGGAAATCATCAAGTCGAACGTATACCTGTTCCCCAATGTTCATCGCAGCACTCTTTACAATAGCCAAGAGTTGGAACCAGCCTAAATGTCCATCATCAGATGAGTGGATACGGAAAATGTGGTACATCTACACAATGGAATACTACTCAGCTATAAAAATGAATGAAATACTGCCATTTGCAACAACATGGATGGACCTTGAGAGAATTATATTAAGTGAAACGAGTCAGGCACAGAAAGAGAAATACCACATGTTCTCACTTATTGGTGGGAGCTAAAAATTAATATATAAATTCACACACACACACATAGACAACAACAACAACAAAAAAAAAACGGGGTGGGGGAAGAAGATATAACAACCACAATTACTTGAAGTTGATACGATAAGCAAAGAGTAAGGACATTGTTGGCGGGGAGGGGGGAGGGAGGAGGGAGGGAGGTTTTGGTAATAGGGAGCAATAATCAGCCACAATGTATATCGACAAAATAAAATTTAAATAAATAAATAAATAAAAATAATAATAATTGTTTAGAATGAGTGGTGGTTCGATCAGTATAGGCAGCTTACTCATCATTACAATACACAATCATTCTTTGTGTCCATTGACCAATTCCTCATCAGCCCCTTCCTTTTCCCCTTCCCCTCCCCTTTTCCACCTCTAGTTTTTTAAATGTTCGACTTATTACTGTGATTGTTGTTTATTTTTTCTCTCTGTCTCTCTTTATTGTTCACTTGTTTCTTTATGGATTCAGCTCCCAGTTATGAGTGAGAACGTGGTATTTCTCTTTCTGTACCTGGGTTGTCTAAAAATCTCAGAGAAATGCCTGGGTTTCTGTTTGGTTTCTGTTTGGGCATTTATGAAGTGCAAGCTATTCCTGAGATCTTCTTCACAGCTAGGGTGATAAAAATATTACAATTTTTGTTAAAGTCATTAATGTTTCATTATGTACTACACCTTTACATTTTCAGTGCATGTAACTTGAGAGCCTGAGAGCTTGAGTTTTAGATTTTTTTTTTCCTTGAGTGTGCATATCAGAGTGTGCTCTATAAGGCCCTGATATCTGTAAAAGGCATTTTTCCTTCCAAACTCTACCTCTTTTCAGATAGATTGTGATTGAATTTTTTTTTTTATTATTTTGGTTGTTTATTTGTTGCACCACAATTTTCAAATTTATTGTCTTAAGTTGTTCATAATATCCTCTTGTATTTTTAATTGCTGCTAGATCTATAGGGATATGCGCCTACTTATTCCTGAGGTTTTAAAATTCATTCTTTCTCTTTTGTTTCCCTTAATCATCTCATCAGATGCTTATCAGTTCTATTGCTCTTTTTGAAAGAATAATATTGACTTTGTTGATCCTCTCTACTAGATGCTTATTTCATTGATTTCTGCTATTATTTAATTTTTTTTCCTCCTTTTTCCTTTGGGGTTTTTTTGTTTGTTTGTTTGTTTGTTTGTTTTTGCTTTTTTTAATTTAAACTTTTGAGATGGATGTATGTAAGCTGTAATTTTCCCTCTAAATACAGCTTGACTGAATCTCACATTTTTTGATAAGTAGCATTTTAATTATTATTCAGTTAGTATATTTTCCAATTTCTATTTTGACGTCTTTTTAATCCATGGGTTCTTTAAAGTGTATTACTTAATTCAAAAACGTGAAGTTTTCTAGTTACTTTTGCTCTTGCTTAATAGAAATGGAGTTAAAAATAAAAACATTCTGTGTATTTTCAATCCATTGAAATTTATATCACTTTTATGTCCAGGATATGGTCAGTTCTCACAAATCTTCCATGTGTGCATGAAAAGAATGTGTGTTCTGCAGTTGTTGACTCCAGTGTTCTATATATATCTTTAAGGCCATGATTACTAGCATTGCTCAAATTTTCTGTCTCTCACTGATATTTTTGTCTGCTTTTTCTGCCAGTTTTACTGAGAGAAATGTTTTTAAATCTACTCTGATTGTCAGATGGTTTATTTCTCCTTGTAATTATATTGATTTTTTTACCTGGTGTATTTTGAGACCATATTATTAAGTATATCTTACTTGCGAATTAAATCTTTGCTTTTAGTGTAGGATTTTGAGCCAGTTTAGTCAGGAGATGACCTAGGTTTGCAGTTTGACATTACTATAGTTGCCTTCAGTGTACCAGGTTTTAAATTCCTCTAGCCCTACCTTGTATTTAGAATGTGAGATGGTTTGCTCTATAGGTTTTCTCAAGGTCTTCTCCACCAATTTTAGGTCTCCCTTTTTCTATTTGCCTCAGAGAGGATCTCTTCCCACTCTTCTTTCACTTTTGGTCCTCTTCTCTCTTCCAGGACTTTACGTTATCCCTTGTAATTACATAGGTGCTTATTGGTGAGGGTTGAGTGAGTGGCATTCTCTGTTTTGATTAAGCTTCAGTCTTTGACAGGTGCTGGGTCTATGGGTCTCATGGATGTTGTTTTCTCAGAGGTCTTGTCCCTTTTCCAACTGTAGTCATGAGCTCAGTGGTATTCCTGCTTCTCCCGGAGGGATACAGAAAATTTTTGTTTCCTTCTCTCAGTTTCAATGGGGTTTCACTTGAGTCTAGAGGAGGGCATTGTTTGTTTTCCTTCCTAACCCCAGCATTGTAGAGGAGAAAAGGAAGGATTCTCAGGGCTTCCACCGTGTGCGTGTGCGTGTGCGTGTGCGTGTGCGTGTGCGTACGGTGTGGTCTGTGGAGAAGAAATTACGAGTGGAACATGCAAACTCCCCCTATATTTTCAGCCACAAAGGAGTCTACATGTTCTCACCAGCCCACACTTGATCTTTAGTAATTCATGTATAATTCCAGTTGAATTCTTCTTACTGGTGTCTGGCTGTGTTTGTCCCAGCTAAGTAAATGCTTGCAGCCTGTTCTTTTCTGCAAGCATTTGTCTCTCTTTAGATTTAGGCTTGTCATTTCCCTGTGATTTCAGCTCTCTGATAGGTTCAAGAAAAGTCATGAATTTGCCATTTTTCTGACTTTTGTGGTGTACTTGTAAGGAGGGGGGGGGGAGTTCTTTTTATTTCATGGGTGATGCTCATTCACCAAAACAAATTGAAAATCAACTTGTAGAGAACTTTCTGGCTTGTATAAGTTATCCATAGTTACAAAGCATGTGAGTGTGGGAGGAACAGGGGTTGTTGGTAATCAGGTAAACAGGTCCATAAGCAGTTTGTTTAATTTTTCTGATTTCTTTACTTAGAAGAAGCAGCAGCTGAATTGGTATAGCGATAATGACTTTTCTCATTTATTTATTTTCAAATTGTACAAATCATTTCCCACTTTAAAATTCTACATTTTCTATTTAGAGCATTGAAAAAGCAACTACTCATGGTTCAAATTATGGTTAAAGGAACAGGACCCAATATGAATGATCATTAATGTGACATCAATTTCATGAATTTGCTTTGTTTTATAATCCTTTTCTTTGCTCTTGGTATGAGTATATGTGTTGGAGTCATTGGCCATGTTCACCCAACATGTTTATGTTTTTCTAATTTCAGCATGTGGCAAACTGATGAAAATCACAGGCCCAATTACAGTCAAGACATCTGGAACCCGATTTGGCGCTTGGATGACAGATCCTTTAGCATCTGAAAAAAATAACAGAGTATGTTGCTTTCACAAACGCCTTTGCTTAGAATTGTGTTTCATTTACATCTTTTCTCTAGTGGACTACTCATTTTCTTCAGGGATATTAGTTTCAACTTGAAAAGTGTTACATCATTTGCAGATATTTTCCATTTGATAATATTAATATATCTAAAGGTATATGGTCAATCTATTTTAGTAAAATGTTCTCTCCATCAGTATAATAAGTCTAATTCTTACTGGTTTTAGTCTTGTTTTATGCTTAAGAAGGGCTAATTACAAGCATATGAAATTCCCTGTGTACTCTTTCTATAATCTGCTCCTTTGTGTACAAACAAGATAGCACCAAATAAATGAAAAACTCAAGAGCTAACCAATTTACTAAATAAGCTAAACTGTCCCCTGGAGTCTAGAGGTAATTTTAAAAGAAATAGTATTGAACCTTTTGGGGGGTGTTTTCATAAGTTGGCAATGCCTGTATTATGTAGATCAATAAACTAGAAACCTAACCACAGTTCAATTTATGTTATATTACAGAATTCATTATAAATTAAGATTCTCAAGTGTTTCATCCAAGTGAGATTAGTCATTAAATTAGTAAAATTTTTTTATTAAAAGGTAGTTGTACCTATAAGCTGATCCAATGAACAAGTGTTACCAGAAGATTCTGTGGTACCCATAAAAAATAAATAAGCTGAGTATGAAAAATTAGAACATACAGTTTTTCAGAGCAAGGGAAAGAATAAATATAAACTGCTGCATGTTATGTTTTTTTCCAGTTTCACTGATCACCACATTGATCTATCAGGTGTTGTGATTTGCATTGACATATGTTTGGTTCACTCAGTGATATTAATTAAATGGTCAAAAATTTTTTAACAAATTAAAAAATTTAAAAAACAAAGAAGGATAAAGCAGAAAGCAAATCAACTCCAAGGCTGTAAATTCAGTTCCACATAGACCTTGTCAATATTTTTACAAAAGCCTTCAGTAGTATCACATTGCAGCAGGTCAGTGGTAAGATAATCTGGCTTCCAGAGCCTGAGAATTGTGACATTAATATGTGCTGATTCTCACTGTCTTTATTTTGGAATTCTTACAAAAGTACAGAATTTAGTCACCCCATTTATTTTTTTCTTCTTCTCAGGTCTGGTACATGGACAGTTATACTAACAATAAAATTGTCCGTGAGTACAAATCAATTGCAGACTTTGTCAGTGGGGCTGAATCAAGGACATACAATCTCCCTTTCAAGTGGGCAGGAACTAATCATGTTGTCTACAATGGCTCACTCTATTTTAATAAGTATCAGAGTAATATCATCATCAAATACAGCTTTGATATGGGGAGAGTGCTTGCCCAACGAAGCCTGGAGTATGCTGGTTTTCACAACGTTTACCCCTACACGTGGGGTGGATTCTCTGACATCGACCTAATGGCTGATGAAATCGGGCTGTGGGCTGTGTATGCAACTAACCAGAATGCAGGCAATATTGTCATCAGCCAGCTTAACCAAGATACCTTGGAGGTGATGAAGAGCTGGAGCACGGGCTACCCCAAGAGAAGTGCAGGAGAATCTTTCATGATCTGTGGGACACTGTATGTCACCAACTCCCACTTAACTGGAGCCAAGGTGTATTATTCCTATTCCACAAAAACCTCCACATATGAATACACAGACATTCCCTTCCATAACCAATACTTTCATATATCCATGCTTGACTACAATGCAAGAGATAGAGCTCTTTATGCCTGGAACAATGGCCACCAGGTCCTGTTCAATGTCACCCTTTTCCACATCATTAAGACTGAGGATGACACCTAGGAAAAAATGATTTGTTTTCATTGATCTAAACAGTGTCATTTGTGATTAACTCTGTAGGACTCCTTTTCTTTTTTCTTTCTTACAACTTTTCATCATTTCTCTAAAGCAAAGCATTTTTTATTGTAAAGTTGGTGTTTCAAAAAACAGCTGAGCTTGTCTAAGTTAATGTGTTAGAAACACATCTTAATTCCTAAATTTACAAAGCCTATTATGTCCTTGCCATGAAAAGCACTGAAAAGAGTTTAAGTGGCTAAAGTCATAGTTCTGCAAAAGATTAATGATCTGCCTTAGAGTCAGAGACTAATGGTGGCATAAATGCATGAATGTCTTTTTTTTTTTTTAACTCTGTCATTTTTTTACTGTCTTTTGCTCCACATCAGGAAATCATTTGGTAGGACTTAGGGGAAAAAGCACTTTCCCCCCATTTGCCTCTAAAAAAGATTTAAGGATTTCATTTCTATGGAAAAATAATGTTAATCATTTTTCTGTTAACACAATTCTCTGATGCGGTGCTGTACAGTCATTTTTAAATCTCTTGCTAACATTTTATTGGCAATATGTATTTCTACCATTGTAACCACCATTGTGCAATTGTATCTCTTCACTTCTATGAAAGTAATATTTTTTATAAAATACACTGAAATTCAATCTCAGTAATTATTTGAGTCAGTCTTCAAGTTTGGTCGGAAGGATCTTCTTGGCTTGCCCCTTTACACAAACATTATAAATCAAAAAGAAAATCAAACCAGATACCTTACATAGAGTCTTCATTTTATCCCCAGCTTACCAGATCACTGAAATTGAATACAAAAACTGATTCAGTACAGCTGAATTACTCTGTTCACTCCACTGAAGCACCCATGTAGTTGCTTGCAAAAGATGCAGCTGAGTCACAAAAATTGCATTTAAGTTGACTCTATTCATTGATTATACACTAAACAAAATTTTCTTTTCATAATTAAATATTATTATTTTAACTTACATTTTATACACAACTTGTAATAATGTAACCTTTGTTTCAGAACTCTAAAAGTACGTGAAGCACATATGAAAACTCTTAATAAGGAAAATTTCTGTAATGTCCTCTAGATTTAGATTTATGAGCCCTAGAAAGTTATTGTCAAGATTTGTGCAAAAGAAAGTGATAAGGAGACTTAGGACTCTATGTGCTTTCAAGTGTATAAATAACAAGTTCAGAAAATGAGATGGGAAGGCAACCCCATGTTACCCTGATTCATTGTATGTGCAGAAATAATGTAACCATAAAAGAAAAGCTTTAATAATATTTTATGTCAATAACTCCACAAAACATTTAATCAATATATACCAAACATATCATTGAGTTGGATGTATTTCCACATATTAAAATACTTCCCTAGGCAGCTTTATAAAAACTAAATGGGTTAGTTTTACAATTTACAATGCATATTCTATAATAAATAACATATAACTTAAATTGTTGTAAATGTTTAGTTTCACACATACATTATACCACAATTTTCTCTGAAAAATAAAAGTATAATAATTTAGATAAAGCATTGTATACAGAAATGCTACTATTTAAGGGTAATTAATTTCAAATGTCACAGTTAAAACATCATTCTCAAATATTTCACTGTCAAAATTGCAGGATTAAAAAACCCGATCTTGAAACTGTTGAGGTTTAACAATTTTTTTTTCCTACAAAAATTTACATTTAATGACCACTCTGGGTCCTTCTGCTAGGTGTCTTCTCTTTGAAAAAGTTTTCCTCTGCTATTGAGAGTCAGAAAGTTTAGGAGATTCACTTGTTATTGTACACACACCACAAAAATAATGAGTGAATACTTTGGATATCAATAATCTGTATGAGGAAAGAAAATCACATCAATTTCAGAAATAAAGGATTTTTAGTAGATGGCCTCTAATAAATATCTGAGTCTTCATTACTTGTCTTTAAAAAATGATAATATATGGTATCACCTGTATTCAAAATCTGGAAGATCACAGCTTCTTTGTGAGATGTGCTGCTTGTAAAGCTCTTTATGGTTTTCTATGTAAGTTTTCATCACCATACCCAATTTATAGTGTATGTGCTGCTAGAGCAAGCACAGATTTTATTATTGTCAATAGAAGTGGGGTAATATGAGTTTGAAAGTGTGATTTGCATTAATCATATACAGTTTAAAAGCATTTTTCTTAATAAATTATTATCAGTTTCGTGCCTGAAATAAACAAGAACTTGCTCTAATCACTGTTTTGTTTTAAATCTCCAACAAATAAAATAAATTTTAAGAGAGAAATAATGAGTATTTTAAAATTGTCCACATAATCCAAGCAGTAAATAAATCCATGCAGAGAAAGTCTTAATCCTACGTGAACTGTGTAACTGGTGTTTTCTGAATTAACCAGATTATTAACAAACTTCCATGTCATTAAAATAATAATATGCTCATGGTATGATTCTGTTTGTGTGTTATTTGTATTTGTGGCACTTGAATCACCATGCTTATTACTTGCACCTGAACTTTCATCTGTGAGTAAAGAAAACAGCAGACTTTCAGCGCATTACTAATATGTAGCAATAAAAGAGAAAATAACAGCAGATGCAGTACATACATAGAATTATGAGTGAGTAGTTAAGATTTCTCATAAAAGAATCTCTGATTCCTGTCTCCATAGTCTTAGAGTCATTTCACATTTAATAATCAGTAGTACTCTCTTTGATGAAATCTTATATTCAGAAAATAATGTTAACTTCTTATTCATTCCTACTCCTGATAAGAAACAGGTCTTCATATCTGAAAATTACCAGTTATAAGTCTAAGTTTTCCAACCAGAAGAATTATTTTTAAGATGTACTTATATAAAACTGTGCTTAAATTCATTTCAAAATAAAACCAGTTATTTTCCTACTGAGGTAAATTTTGCATATAATCATCCTTTAGCATTATTCTCCTTAAAGAATAGATCATTAAAAAAAATTATTGTCGGGTCTTCTTAGCACTCAAGATTACCAAATTGTTTCTTCAAATGTTAAATTTGAATGCAGTTGGTAGCAAAACTAAAAGTACCACTTCAAGTTGAAGCAATTATGAAAAATATAGCTAGCCATGGCAGTTTCTAAAGCCAAGTCTTTTAGAAATAGGATACTTTTGAAAACAGACTCAAAGATGGCATCTTGCTGACTTGATGAGGCTAAGTAAGATTATACACTTGGTTACACACAACTTGGAGTTTCTGTGGTATGGCCAAAGAATGGACACTTAGAGGCAAAGTGTACTCCGCTTTCTCCATCGTCACCTGTTAAGTGGACATGAGATGAGTCAGTATAAAGTGGTCAACCTGGTACTATAGGCAGAGAGATCGAATTAAAATTTAAATGCTATAGGATGATACAAAGCCTTAATTACTGGCTGCTTGTAGCTAGAAACAGTTATTTCTAGAAAGGTCCATCATCACTAAATAACATTCAGTTCAGTAGGGTGCATCCATACTAAAATCCAGATCAAGGAATGACTTCTGTTTCTAAAAGTTAACTCAGCATAAAACTGTTAACTAATAATTTGTCGTGAGCAGTAGCTTCAGAGAAAAATCTGTTATTTGACTTGTTGAACTAGTACTAGAAAAAATACAATGAAAACACTAGCTTGTGGATGAAAAAATGACTTCATAAAATCTTTTTATTATTTTTCTAAGAAATGATTAATTCGATTCATAAATTTTTTTAATAAAGAATAAAAAACTATTTGCTCTACCGTTTAACTGGTAGGAAATAAATCCTCCCCCAAACTGACTTTACCAAGCTGATTTATCTGACTCACATCTTGAAATTATGTTATGCAGTTTATCCCTTTTCGTTGATCTATTCCATCAGGCTTAGAGGGGTTTTAATCCTGTTTGGAGTCTGCCTTGTTTCCAAAATGTCAAATTTGTTGGCATAAAACTTATTCCCGTTGAAGCTCAGTTCCTCAAGTGCCAAATAAGTTTTATGAATATAAATTACTATTCAACATAGCTTGAAAATTATATAAAAGAAGAGAATAAAGTTGTACCTTTCCAAGAGTACGTAATAACTTTCATAACTATGACCATCTTAAAACATTGTTTTTAGTTAGACATGTGAAGCAATATAGTAAATATGGAAAAGTTCTCAGGAATATCTTCTTGTTGCGTGTAGTCCACTGGTAAACCCTATGCATATGTGTAGTTCAGTACCAAGCTGCATCCCTATGAAACTATAGTAATCCTGGAAAAGCTAACACTTATTTTTTTTTAAATGACTAAAATATTCCCTTGATATGTCATTCTTTACCACAACTCAGACTTGGAAATATTGCATATCAGCAGACATTTCCAGAAAATAAATATTATATGACAGAAATCTTGAAAATGGAATAAGAAATGAGCTGAATGAAACACAAGCCATTTTAAATTTAAAGCAAGCTATAGAAGTTTATCACATGATAGTAATGCATATCCAGCCAGCTATTTGTCTATCCCATTTGTGACTTCACTGAATTCGTATATATTACCAATGGGCAGCTCCAGAATTTACAGCTGGATGATACTGCATTATTTATTTGAAAAATAATCACCAAGCAAAACTATGTACTAGATAATGTTTTAAATGCTAGGAACACAGCTATTAACAGATGAATGAGGTCTCCATGTGCTTACTTTCTAGTGGGAACAGTCTACATCAAAAAATTAATAAAAAATAAGATCTGATTGTATTAATTGCTATGAAGGAAACAAAAAATCTATATGATAAAGAATGATTGGGTATTGCTAGGAGCGAGGTGGGGTAGGAGATGATATTTAGAGGGAATTGTCAAGGGAGGTCTCTCTGAAAAACAGTCTGCAATGGTAAATTCATTCAAAGTATGAAATGTCACCATCTAACCCATGGAAAAATTTTGATCTCTTCCTTTCTGTTCCTACAAATCTGTGGACCACATATTCCTAATATTTTTCTATTGCAGAAGTTTACTTTGGGAGGGGAGTTCAAAATTGCACTTCTAGGTATGACTAAAAATTTATATGCTAAATTTAATGTGTATTTGTGGTTGTGTATTCCTTCTGGTGGAATATTTACATTTTTCGTCAGCTTCTGAGAGAAAGCCATGACCCAAGAGACCACCACTATGTTGATTTGATCTAATTTAATCCCAAATTGATTAAATACCTTCATAACAAGCACTAAATGCTTGTCAT